>NC_054848.1:116913426-117529009 GCF_018345385.1 Vulpes lagopus | reverse complement strand
GTTTAGCCGGGGTTGGTAGGGCCGGATTGGTGGGCGGCTGGGGGGCGTGGTCCGGGGGGGCGGGCACGAGTGACGGGCGGGGGGGCGGGGCTTGGCCGGGGTTGGTAGGGCCGGATTGCTGGGCAGACGGGGGTGGGGTGGGGGGTGTTGCCGGGGAGGGGCCTTCGGGAATGGTGGGCGGAGGGGCGTGGCGCGGCCGGGGAGGGCGGGCAGGAGCGGTGGGCGGTTCGTGGGCGCAGCCAGGGGTGGGCGGGGCGGGAGTGGGTCCCCGGGAGCGACGCGGGGGCTGGGACTGGGCGGCCTGGTAGTGTCTGACCCCCGTGCGACAGGCATCCAGTCGGCGCCGCAGCGGTGTGAACAGCGTGGCTGCCCCAGAGACCTCAGCGACCTCAGGTGACTCTCAGAATGGACTCCGAGAATACGGAGGCGGGGAGGGGCGGCGGGGACGTGTTGGGTGCGGCCTGCCCCTTGGGAGCTGATGGCAGGGGCGGGCGAGTCTCCTTCCAAGCCACCCTGGGACGGCCAGCGGGGTCTTCATCTGAACTTTTTTTGCAGGTGAGAAGAGAAATTCTCCTGTGTTTCCTGCTGCGCCTCTAACCTGACCTGTGCCAGATGAAGCCAACGGCCCTGTCGGTGCTGTTTCCTATCCTCTACCTCCCAGTCAGGGGCTCCACACACTCAGTGTTGTGGCGCTTTGCTCTTTGGGTTCCCTTACCCTCACCCTCCTTCCGCAGTTGCTTGGTGACCGAGTCCTGTGTCCCTGCCTCCCACATGCCTGATCAGAATAAATTCTCCTCTTGCTGTCCCCAGTGCTACTTCCTTGAGTTCAGGCCTGCGGTCTGCACCTCCCCACCTGCCTGGACATTTCCGTCTTTCCTCCTCCAGTGAGTCCTCCACATGCCAGCAGTTCAGTTTGGTTTCTTAGCCGCACATCTCTCCTTGGCAACCCTGTACTGAAAACACTGGTGAACCCTCTCTTATTTAGGCCTGGCACCTCAGGCCCCAGGAGAGCCTGCCAATGCCACTAGCTCTCTCCATCCTTATAGCCAAACACTTTGGGTCACTGTGCTGCAGATTCCCTGTGCCCTGAGTGCACATATTCTCCAAACACTGCCTGCAGCCTGGAATATCCACCTCCTCTTCCCCTGGCAAACTCCTGTCCTCCTTCCAGGTATAACTTTAGCATCCCCTGTACTGCCCCATGCCCAAGCATGAAGCACTCTTCTCTGCCAGTTCTGGAAGCACTCTGTACTTTCATTCCTACCTTCCTTCCCTGGACTCTCATCTCCCAGTGCTGTAAATGCTCTTCAAACGTCTGTAGCCCCCTCAGGGGCACCAAGTTCCTCACAGGCAAGGACTATGTCTTCCTTGGTTCTGTAACCCAGGTGCTCAGGACATGGCAGTCGCTCAGAGAGGACTGCTTTGTCTTCCAGTGAGCTGTACAGTCTCTTTGCAGAACCTGGAGGAAACAGGAATGCTGGCCATGTCTTCGTAGAGTTTTAGGCCTCAGGCCTGCAAAGACCATTTTCTGCAGACCACAATTCTGTGTCCGTAATACAACGTGTCTTCCTTTTAGAAAGTCCTTGCTATTTCACCATCGTTCTTTGCCGTGCCACTGTCTCCAAGACAGCGCCTCTTGCCTTTGTAGTTTCTCATCCTTCTCTCCGGTGACCTTGTTGCTAGGCCCCTGGCTGCAGCTGCCCCCTTATGACCTGGCTCCTGCTGTTTGTCTTAGTGCTCATCACTCTGGTTCTGCTGTCCTCTTTGGCCCAGATGTTCTCCTGCCTACCTGATCCTCTGTGCTCAGTGTGATCCGTATGCACCTCCTCCCTTTCTCTCCTTCCCTGAGCCTGTCACCCATTCTTTCACCTGCCAGGAGGTGCAGACCACAAGGTGCAGAATGCCATTGCCTCCCCACCCCCTGTGCTTCTTTAACCTTAAGGCCAGAAAGGCCTCTGGTTTGCTCCTGCCACATGTTTTGCAACACCATGGGTCTGGGACCAGCTTGACCCAAATCCCTGGTTTCCCTCATATATGTCTTGGAAGGTCTGGTTTCCTCCTCTCTGAAGTACTTTTTGCCCGTCTTTCTATTGAATGGCTTGTAGCTCTTGTACCGAGTTGTGAGAGCACCTTTTCTTCTTTTAATTTTTTTTAAGTAGGACCCACACCCATCATGAGGCTTAAACTCATGTCCCCAAGATCAAGAGTGGCAGGGGGAGCTCTTTTTGTTTTTTTTTTTAATAAATTTATTTTTTATTGGTGTTCAATTTACCAACATACAGAATAACACCCAGTGCTCATCCCAGTGCCCCCCCCAGTGTCCGTCACCCATTCACCCCACCCCCCCGCCCTCCTCCCCTTCCACCACCCCTAGTTCTTTTCCCAGAGTTAGGAGTCTTTATGTTCTGTCTCCCTTTCTGATATTTTCCACACATTTCTTCTCCCTTCCCTTATATTCCCTTTCACTATTATTTATATTCCCCAAATGAATGAGACCATATAATGTTTGTCCTTCTTCGATTGTCTTATTTCACTCAGCATAATACCCTCCAGTTCCATCCACGTTGAAGCAAATAGTGGGTATTTGTCATTTCTAATGGCTGAGGAATATTCCATTGTATACATAAACCACATCTTCTGTATCCATTCATCTTTCGATGGACACCGTGGCTCCTTTTTGAAGTGTGGATCCTCATTCCACCTTGGTTCTTTGTGTTTCAGATTCCTCCTCTCTGGTTGGGGGCCTGGCAGTAGGCTGCCCATCTCTTCCTGGTTTTCCTGGGACTCTTCTGCTTATAGCATTGCAAGTTCTGTAGCCAATCAAGATGGTTAGTCACCCTGCCTCCTGGGATGGAGAGCACTTGTTGGGAAAGACTTGTGTAGTTTTTTTGCTCCCTTAGGGGTCGGTGGATGTTCTAGTTCTTCATGGGAAGGGGTGGGCCACTGCCACAGATTTACAAGTTTCAGAATCATCTTTGGAGTCTGTCTCTTCTGGGGCCTTCCCCTAGATGTCCCTTCCCCTAGATTGTGGCAGGGATGCAGGTTTTCCCAAGTGGGCTTCTGATATTGATATGACATACCTGTCTTTTTTTTTTTTTTTAATTTTTTTTTTTATTTATTTATGATAGTCACAGAGAGAGAGAGAGGCAGAGACACAGGCAGAGGGAGAAGCAGGCTCCATGCACCGGGAGCCCGACGTGGGACTCGATCCCGGGTCTCCAGGATCGCGCCCTGGGCCAAAGGCAGGCGCCAAACCGCTGCACCACCCAGGGATCCCGACATACCTGTCTTAATTAAACGTTCAGCCATCTTCGAAGTTTCCTATCAAATCCTGAGTTTGACTTTTGCCCACTGTCTGAGGTGGGGGAGACTTTGTAAGCTACCAAGAAAACTGTGGAGGAAACTCCCTTCATTTTCAGCTTTTAAATCACCCTTAGCTTCTCATGAGCTTGTGAGCCATCAATGCAGAGAGGTCACCTCCATCCATTCCCATTGTCCTTGGAGTTGACATCACACATTCCACATACTTGGATCTTCTCACCTGCCAGCCCAGTGAAAAGTTCTAGTGTGAAGGTTCTTGAAGCTGGACTCTATCCTTATGCTTGAGGCTATCTGCACACCACCTGTCCTCCAGGATGGGTCCTTGTCACCAGTGGGGTGGGTAAAGAGTAACCCCATATCTAGAACCCCATCTCATCACCTGCTTTTTGGGCCACTCTGGAACCCCTCAGGTTAAGTCCTTCAGGAAGCTGACCCTAAGAGAGAGTTATGAATGCCAAAGACTGGGGTCAAACACCCACTAGAGGAGCAGGGAGAGAGGGGGGTTGGGCAGGGTGTTCCTTTGAACCAGATGCTGACCTGACTTCTACCAGCCTAGGGATGAAGGGCAAGGATCATTATTACAGGGTCCACATCCAGCCTGGCATGCATGGTCAGGCTCTCACAGCGGGGCCTGAGGCCCTGCAATCCATATTGACTGAATGGATGAGTCAGCACCCAGAAGGAGTGGCTAAGGAATAGGTATATGCTGAGTGGCACATGCAGGGCACCAGCCACCTTTGCTAGGGCAGAGCCACAGCACTCTACCCTGTGGCTGACACAGTGGGAGGTGATTTGGCCACCTGCTGGATCAGGAAGGGCATTTGCCATCCAGGTGTCTACTAGCACTGGTGTCCACATAGCCTGATGAATTAGGGCAGATCTGGGTACAAAGCTTCATAAGGCAAAGCACGTTCAAGTCAGTGGCCACCCATCAGTGGTGAGCCAAAGAGGCTCTTTGATGGTGTGTACTCACCTCTGTGCTACTCCAGGCTGATTGGAAGGAACTTCCAGGCAGGCGTGCAAGCTGTGGGACCTGAAAGGAGGCAGAATGAGTTTGGGTAAATGTGAATAAGAAGGAACTACTGGTGTAGAGAAAGGAGCTGCAGAAAGCTTCACAGAGGAAGAGCTGGGTCTTGAAGGCACCTCAGGGCTTTTTGGGTGGAAAGTGGGGGAAGGGCTGCCAGAAAGGGCCAGATGCTTGCAGAGAACTGAAGGAAGGTTGCTGGCTGGAGCAGGCATGTTTGTGAAGGACACATTAATTCGGGTCTGCGGTAGAATTTTTGGCCTAGGAGTTTGGCAGATGTTGATCCACTGTGAAGTTGTATTCATTGCCCACAGAGGGAAGTGTGTGAGTGCACACGCAAAGCTATCTAGAAGAGGCTGGCCAGGCTCCTGTCCTCTGCAGGGGAAGCACGGCAGGAAGTACAATGTTTTTTCTGTGGCCACAAACCTGGGACTGATCTGTGGCACTGCCACTACTGTAGTGTCAGTCCAAGCAAATCACTTCACCTCTCTGAGCCTCAATTTCCTCCATCCAAAAGATGGGCATGATATAAAAATCTTAAGGAGTAATAATATTTTCCAGTTTACCTCCTGGGAGTGAGGATGACACGAGGTAGTTCCCATGAGAGCAATCTATAAACCATAAAGCATTCTTCTGCGAATTGTGGGTGAAGAGGCATCTCTTCCAGAGAAGGCTTTGCTACATAAGAGTGTGTGGGTGCTGGCCTGTGCCTTGACACCTGCTGATGGGAGATAGGCAGATGCCAAAAACTCGTTAGCTTGTAAAAGAGGAGGAAGAGTAGTAACACCCTTGGCCCCCGGTCCCAAAGCTCCTACAGGATGTGGCCTGGTTGGGGTCTCAGGTGCTATGCATGGATTTTGACCAAAGATGTATAGTGAGTGGCCCCTGGGGCCAATGGGGAGGCATTGTGAGCCTACTTGAACTGCCCAGGTTTGAGAAGTGGGAGCTCTATGGGTGCTGGGGAGGCATAAAATTCGGAGTCTCTTCCCAGATCTGTGTGGGAGTCAGTGTCAGCCTGCTGCCTCAGGTCACCCAGGTCCAGGATCTGCTATCCACAATTCTGTCATTCGTAAAGCTTTGGTAACCAAAAGTGTTTTCTTTTCATCTTAAAGATTTTGTTTATGTATTCATGAGAAAGAGAGAGGCAGAGACACAGGAAGAGGAAGAAGCAGGCTCCCTACGGGAAGCCCGAAGCGGGACTCGATCCCAGGACTCAGTATCACATCCTGATCCAAAGGCAGACGCTCAACCACAGAGCCTGGGTGTTTTCATAAGCTTGACCTAAACTCTTTTGGTGGTAAAACAGAAAACGGATGGCATGAAGTTATTTAGAGAATCCTGAATTTTCTTTATATCTTTCTGGTTCCGTTCTTTATTTGGCTTGTTAGTAACACTCAGTGTTAACGGTCACATGTTTCCCCGCAGCACTGTCCACGTGTTTGCTAGACCCAGCAAGGGTGTCACCGTCATATGGTCTGTCCCCATCACCTTTCTGATTTCTGAAACTCCTCTGGCCCTGAGATTTTGGGTAAGGCGGTGTGCACTTGTGCTGCTAATACCAGCCAGAGGCAACATTTGTTGAAGATTTACAGAGGGCCAGGGTTCCTAGATGTATGGCCTTCCTCCAGCTTTCAGCCAGCAGGGATGCCCTTCCTGAGGCAGGCAGGACTGGGTCCACTCAGATGGCCAGATGCCTCCCTGATGCCAACCTGCATCATAATGAGAAATCTTGTTGGGTACCAACCACATCTCCCCATACTGGCTGAACGCGGAGCTCAAAATAGGAGGGCCCCTGGATGAGCATGTCTGTTCACTAGTCTTTTGTATCAACTACAGTCGGCCCACAGCGTTACTTCATGCGGTCCTGAGCCCCCATGCTGTCTCCCAGTGCACACAGACCCTGGGCCCACTCACATGATTTCAGGGGTACCATGTGATTCGGAGTCTGACTGTGAGCTGAAGGTGATGACGCAGGCAGCTTGGTGGCCTCAGAGGCCCTGCTGCAGCTTTCATCATGTGCTCTTCACCAGCCCCAGTGGGATAGTGTGGGCAGGGAGGGCACCCCACAGCCTGCCCTGGTCACCCTTGCACAGGCCCCTGCCCAAGCGGCCTGTTGGTTCTCTCTGAACAGAACAGTAAGATGCCAGAAAACAGCTTGCCGAGGCCGGTCTTTGATGCTCTCATTTTTGTCCAGCAAGTCTATTTTTTTTCCACAAGGGATGTGTTCTCCCCTCACCTTGAGGCGTCCTCCATGGAGAGCTCATGTCTTGCAGCCAACCCAGGGGAACGTGAAGGAGGCAGGGTGGGGAGGCAAGGCTGGGCAGCCTGGAGGCCGACACAGGCAGCACAGGGCCTGGCACACGGGGGGCACCTACCACAGGGTCGTGTGTGAAGGTCACATGGGCACGTGTGGCTGGTTTATTGTCTTCCTCTTCACCGAAGCAGTGCTGAGGCTAAGCGAGGGAGCAGGGCTGGAACCCTGTCATGGCCAGTCTTTGTCATCTAGAAGCTGGGTGACCTGAGCTTACCTCCATGTGCTCCTCCTGTAAACTGAGGACAGGAGGACCCATACCCAGTGCTGCTGGAACAGATACTTCGGGCAGTGGCATCCAGTTCTTATTGCATGCTTGGTGGCTAAGAATATTATCATTAGAATTAATTCGGAGTCTGAATTGCCAAGTGCATGTGTTCCCTGAGCAAAATTAGGGTGGTGTGCCAGCCGACATCTGGAAGCTGTGTCTTGCCTGCCCACCCTGCTTCCGTGCCTCAGTGACCCTCCGCGTAACCTGATTGCCTGTGAAGACATGCCATGATTGCTCTCACAGCACCGGGGCTGAGCAGCCCAGACCAGGGTCCCCAGCCTGCAGCAGTGTGGCATCGTGGCTAAGAGGCCCGGGTTTGGGTTCCAGCTCTGGTGGCTGTGAGACCTTGGGCCAGTGATGCCCCTTCTCCAAGTCTTGGTCCGAACCTCTGTGTGCTGGAGTTGATAGCAGGGCACGGGCCCCAGGGCAGCAGTGAGGACTCACTCGGGTGGAAAGGCTGGAATGGATTTGGTGCACAAAGATGTTACAGGAAAGAGAAGCAAGACAGTGGTGTTGGGGTCTTCTGACTTGCCCCCATCCCACTCCCACACCAGCTGACAAAGGCACAAGAAGTACTGATGCCACCCCACCACCAGCCTGCTATCATATGCCCCAGGAACTTATTCTTTAAACAGCTTATTGTTGATATAGAAGACAAGTTACACAGGAAATGGAAAACCAGGATTCCCTTCATCTTAGTACCATGAAAGGGGTACGAGGAAAGTGTCACATGTGCTCCCTGGAGCCTGTCTGGTATCTGGGCAGGCATCGCTGGAATGAAGGCCGAAGATCCCCATGCTACAGACTGGCTTTATAAGTGGAGATGTTTTGCTGGCCCAGCTGGCATCTCTCTGAAGCCCACAAGCCATGGTGTGGGGCTCGGGTGAGCCGACAATCACTGTATGCCCCAGTGAAGCTGGAGCTGGGTAAGCTGGGTAGGCTGGGAGCTGGGACTCCATGGGCTAGAGTCCAGCCAGGCAAGCACAGCCTGCTACACGCAGCTCCTGTGTATTAAGTGCCTGCTGGAGGCTGGGAACGGGGCCCCTAGGCGGTCTCTTTGTGGGATTCACCTCGCCTGGTGAGGCCCAGAGAAGTCTGACAACAGGCTAAGTCCCCACTGTGGAGCTAGGATTGAAATCAGCTCTGATGGCAGAGCCCGTGCTCTTTCAACTGCCCCATTATGTGGCCACTCAGGGCTAGGACTGGGAGTCACAAGGCTTTGCTCCTGCCCACTATCCAAAGGCAGCACTCGGGGCCCCAGGATTCAGTGGAGAGAAATCGCAACATTGAGGGCTTTTGAGGACTTTAAATGTGAACAACATATCCCCGGAGCAAGAACCCCCTTCGGAATGCCTGCCACCTGTGACTATTTTTATTGGTCCCATAGAAGCCCTTAGAGACGTTTTCCATATTGACAGACTTTTTTAATGACGTTACAGAAAAGTCACATCACACCAGTTCCACAAAGGGGAATGCACGCTGCTTCCCAAATGCCACGCTCATTCAAGGAAAACACAGATGACGATGTGTGGTATATAGAGACCTCATGCCTTGCTAAAGATAGAAATGAAATTCTTGGTGAGACACATCATCCCTTTCAGTAGCTAACCATGTCATAGCAAATGAGGGCTGATGTTCCTCATCGAGCCAGCAAGGTTGGTGACCACTCTATTTTGGTGTCAACTATTAACGTCACACGGGCATCTGTTGGACAATGCACATGGTGATTTGGTGCACCTCCGAGGAGTTCTTCTATGCTTCTGTTTTTATCCCTCAGTGGTGTCATATTTCAGGCTGTCTTTAGCTGTCCCTTCTATCAATGCATGGTTCCACACCTGAGGTGTGCTTCATAGGACACCAGGAGAAGGGCCCTCCCGGAGGAACATCACCACAGCCCTGAAGTGTTTCCCAGTCTGACTCATCCTCTGGCTTTTACTTCAGAAGTGCAGGAGGCAGTGGGGGTCATGTTGGCAATCCAGCTGTGTGCTCCCCTTTGCAAGAAGCATCTGCTTGTCAGAGCCTGAGCGTGCAGGCTGGCGATGCCTGGTGACATCCTGGGCCATGCCTGCAGACCCAGGGACCAGAGCGCCTCCCGTGGTGCAGAAAGCCTTCCACGATGAAAGCCCTGTTTTATTCCCAAAGAGCTGTCATTGTTTCCCTTCCCTGAGGTTCTGTGTAAAGCCAGATCTGGGGGGAATAAGCAGAAATTCTCCCTAAATCCAAGCGGAATGGTAAGCCAGGAGGGGAGGGAGTGGCCACATGTAAGCTCCTCATCCAGATGAACACAACGCAAATGGAGAAAGAGCCAGTCATACCTCATTCAGTGACAGAGCAATGCTTACAAATTCGTGAGTAGGCATTTTTGTGCTACTCAGTTTGTTTTAAGCTTATGCTTTATAAAAACAAACAAACAAACAAAATACATTTTTGAGGAAATGAATCACCCGGGAAGCTGCTCTGGCAAACACCGGCGCTCGCGCGACCCCTGGTGGAAGCCTTCTAGAAACACACTGCTTCCTAGCCCCCAACAGCTGGAGGGCCGCTGGCTCCAAGCCCTGCCCTTGCACCCAACCTGGGCTAAGCTGGCGGAGTCCATGAAGAGAAAGATGGAAAATCTGGGCTTGAAGAAGGGAGATGAGAGACGGAAGAGAGGTGGGGAGGGAAGGGAAAGATTGCTTACCGGATAATGTAAGATGTCCAGAAGCAAATGGGACTGTGACGAAGTCCTTCCCTAGGAGAGAATCCTCTTGCCTTATAAAGTCCTTGGCTCCACGTGTGACCCAGGGTAAGAGCGGCGACGGTGAAGGCTGCGGGGTTGTCCAGCCCCTCCTCTGCCCCTCATGCTCCATGGGGCCTCTGCTTTAACAGAATCAGATGCTGGTTGTGATCTGATTCACTCTCACCCCCATGTGCCCCCAGCTTGGAGCCAGGCTGTGATTGCTGCATCACAGACCCTAGGGGCAGCCCAGCCCCAGCCCTGTCTGTCTGGCCCTCCTCAGGCAGTTGACTGTGAGTAAATCAGAAGGGAGATTATCCTGGGTGGGTCTGACCTAATCAGATGAGCCTTTCAAAAGAGGGCCAGGCCTTCCGTGAAGTTAGAGCACTCCCTGACTGGCTTTGGAGAAGTAGACCACCATATTGTGAGAGCACTGATGAGAGGGTCATCTGGCAAGGAACTGTGGGTAGTCTTGGGGACCTGAGAGTGGCCCTGGACTGATGGCCAGCTCACAAATTGGACCTCCGTCCTACATCCACAAGGAACTGAATTCTGCCAACAACATGAGGTGAAAGGGAAGCCAGTGACTCAGATGAGAACACAGTGCCAGCCAGCATGTTGATCACAGCCTTGGTGAAACTGAGCTGGGCAAACGGCCCAGCCCAGCGGCACCCAGACTTCTAACCAATGGAAACCATGAGGTAATGAATTAGCGCTATTTACAGTCCCTAAGATTGTGGTGATTTGTCACACGGCACTCCTGGATCCCTTTTTCTCACTCACTGAGGACTCCAGCACCTGGCTCACAGGCTTGCTTGGCACCCTGAGCCCTGGTATTATCCTGGGTGACTTCAGCATCGGCCTGGGCAGCCTGTGCCACTCACAGCCCCTTGCTTTCTTCTGCATCTCTGACAACCTCTCTTCCTCTCCACCTCAGCCTCCCATATTCAAGGCCATATCCTAGACCTTTTCATTGTCAGGATCTGCTCCACCTCACATGTCTTAAACTTCAGGATCCCACTCTGACCCAGACCAGTTCTTACACGCTCAGTCTTCACTGTCATCACCCAAACTGCTCTCTCCCTGGCCCTCTCCACTTGTCACTCTCGTACTGCTGCTGCTACTTCCTGCCCAACAAAACACGTGCACAAGGGGCGCGTGTTGTGCCAGCTGGGCCACGTCATTTTCTGTCTGAAGAAGAAGCCCACCTTCTTCTGCACAGCCCATCGATCTCAGTATGTTTGAAATGTCTGTAAGTTGTATTAGTTTTGGGGGGCTTCTGTGACTAAGTGCCACAAACTAGACGGCTTAGAACAACAGAAATTCATTGCCTTACAGTGCTGGAGGCTAGAGACTGATGTTAGGTGTTGGCTGAGCCATGCTTCCTCTGACACTGGTAGGGGAAGGATCGCTCCTTGCGTCCTCCAGCTTCTGGTGGTTTCCTGGCAAGTTTTTCCATTCCTTGGCCTGGAGATGTGCCACTCTCATCCTCCACATTCATGGGAACATCTGCCTTCTGTGTGTGCTTGCGTTTGTCCAAAAATCCCCTTCTTATGGGGACTTCAGTCAGATTACGCCCCACCTTAATGGCCTCATTTCAACTTGATTATCTTTTCAAGATCCTATTTCCAAATAAGATCAGATGCTGAGGTTTTTTGGGGTTAGGACAGCAACACATATTTTGGGGGGGGGGGGAGGGGGGGGGGGGTACACAATTCAACCCAAAACAGAAGTCAAAGAGAACAAAAAGCATATAATACAAAGCAAAGAGCCTGTGCCATAGCCCTCAGCAGTCCTATTCTCATTTTGAATAATTCTAGTTTCACTTCTGGTAGTTTGCCTCTGTCTGGGTAAACACTGTGCTTCTATCTATATCAACTTCTTATGTTAACTTTAGACATTCTCAGCTGACTTCTTGTGGTGATAGAGGAGATTATGGTTCACTCATCATTGCCTCTTTCATGTATATTTTAAACTTTTGACTGCAGGAGTCGATCAAACATAGACAGAGGCACATAGAATAGTATCCTAAAGCTCAGTGCTCATCACTAAAATGTATCAGTTACAGACTCGTGACCATTTCATCTCTGCCTACCCTTCTCCTGTATCTTAATCTATCAGTATATCACTATTTCCAGGTTTCTTTTTATCTTGAGATAACATCCCCATACCTCTATGTCTTCTCCCATCAACTGGAGACAATAACTACCGGTTTTCTACTTTGCAATGCTGTTATTCACGTGCCAGGGCTTCCCTCCACCTCTATCCTTTCCTTCCTCCTTCCAACTCTGACAATTGTTGCAGGTCAGGTCCTCAGGGACCCAGGCTCTAAGCTGGAGATCAACGTGCAGGAGTTTCTTAGGGAGTTATCTCCATATCAACACCTGTTGAAGGGAAGGGAAGAGATTGGATGGATGGAGAAGGCGGGCTGTGATGCAGTCTCAAAACATGCTCTGGCCCATCACCTGGGGAGCCCTGAAGCTGGGATGGCCTTGCAAAGATGTGGATGTGGGCTTCCTGAGGACTGGTGTGATTTAGTCAAGGTAGCTGTCTTTATCCAACGCCATTTCTGGGGAGGGCCGACAGCAGCTGACAGCCCTCAAGCCAGCTAGGGAAATAAGAATTTCAGTCTTCAGGGAGTTCTGAGCAGTGCATCGCAGCACCACCACAGATGTGTTTGTACTTTTTTCATTGCTCTTTAACTGTAATTAAGTCTTCTGGGCTTTGTTTCACTTCTTTTTTTTTTTTTTTTAAGATTTTTATTTGTTTATTCATGAGAGACACACACACAGAGAGAGAGGCAGAGACATAGGCAGAGGGAGAAGCAGAGGGAGAAGCAGGCTCTATGCAGGGATCCTGGCTTGGGAGTCGATCCCGGGTCTCCAGGATCACGCCCTCCTGGGTGAAGGCAGCGCTAAACCGCTGAGCCACCCGGGCTGCCCAAGTCTTCTGGGCTTTGTAACGGGTTGATTCTCAAAGCTGAAAAGTACACAGCTGCGCAGTATTGTGGCTATGGTCATATTATTCATTACACTGCAGTGTAGGGTTAGGATTCCATTCCCATCTCTTTTTTCAGTTGAAGTACAGTTGACATGCAATGTTATATTAGCTTCAGGTGTACAACATAGGGATTGGACGACTCTATATGTTACTCAGTGCTCACCACAAGAAGTGTAGTCCCCATCTGTCACCATGCATGGTTATTACAATATTATTGACTGTATTCCCTATAGTGTACTTTTCATGTCTGTGATTTATTTATTTTATAACCAGAGGTTTGTACCTCTTCATCCCCTTCACCTATTTCGCCTATCCTCCCACCCCTCCCCTCTAGTAGCCATCAGTTTGTTCTCGGTATTATGAGTCTGCTTCTGTTTTTATTTTATTTGTTCACTGGTTTTGTTTCAGATCCCATTTCTATAGTTATTCATGACCCCCTTGCCTTTCAAATGACAATGTTCAAATGGAGTCTCCTCTTTTAAACCTTTTATTTTCTGTCCCAAATCTTACCACATTCTCATAACACACTAGAATGTGTTATGTTAAACCGTGACTCTCTTTTATAGTTTTTGTTTTTCCTGGGATTTCTGGCTGAATTTTTATTTGGAGATGGGAGAAAGAACAAACGCCTTCTTATAGCCACAGCCTTATCTTATCTTTCAGCTTTTTTGTTTGTTTGTTTCTGTGTAAGTGCTGCAATCCTTCCCATTCTTCTTCTGGAAGGCCACTGACTTCTGTTCCAGTTTGAACTGGTTGGTTAATATTTGGACACAGACTTTTAGAGACTTTTGTTGTTTCGTTTTGCTTTAGGCACTGTATGCTTTCAGCATATGCTTTCCTTCCAATGCCTCAGTTATATTATCTATTGGATGAAATTCCCTTGTTTCCTGTGCATCTTCCTTCCAGAGTCTCTAACCTTCTATTTCAATCTGGACCAGTTACCCTCTAGGTCTCCTGACAGTTGTCATGCTGGAGAATTTCCTAAACAAATGTGTATAATTAGTAACTTAATTTACCTATATTTAATGTAATATATATGTTTATATGTATAAATGTATAGTTAATGTAATTTAGTGTAATACATATATTACATTATATATACATACACATATATATGTATATCCTAGTTTTTTAAAATAAATTTATTTTTTATTGGTGTTCAATTTGCCAACATACAGAACAACACCCAGTGCTCATCCTGTCAAGTGCCCCCCTCAGTGCCCGTCACCCACTCACCCCCACCCCCCGCCCTCCTCCCCTTCCAACACCCCTAGTTCCTTTCCCAGAGTTAGGAGTCTTCATGTCCTGTCTCCCCTTCTGACACCTCCCACACATTTCTTCTCCCTTCCCTTATATTCCCCTTCACTATTATTTATATTCCCCAAATGAATGAGACCATATAATGTTTGTCCTTCTCCGATTGACTTCTTTCACTCAACATAATACCTTCCAGTTCCATCCACGTTGAAGCAAATGGTGGGTATTTGTCGTTTCTAATGGCTGAGGAATATTCCATTGTATACATAAACCACATCTTCTTTATCCATTCATCTTTCTTAAAATTTTTTTTAATTTTTCATTTATTTATGATAGTCACACACAGAGAGAGAGGCAGAGACATAGGCAGAGGGAGAAACAGGCTCCATGCACCGGGAGCCCGACGTGGGATTCGATCCCCGGTCTCCAGGATCGCGCCCTGGGCCAAAGGCAGGCGCCAAACCTCTGCGCCACCCAGGGATCCCCCATTCATCTTTCGATGGACACCAAGGCTCCAAGTTTTATATACGTATATATTAGCTATGGTGGTGGTAGTAATGATGGCATTTAGTTGCTGGAGTGCATCCTCAAGAAGCCTTGTAAGAAAGGATCAAGTAGGGGGTAAGTTTTTGAATTTTTACATATCTGGAAAAGTCTCCATTCTCTTCCCTGTTTGACAGTTTGGCTATGTATAAATCTGCACGCTGAGATTTTGCATGATTTTTGAACCTCTAAAAGCTTTTAGAATCTTTTCTTATCCTTAGTGTTCTGAACTTTCACAAAACTGTGCATAACCTTGGGTATGTTTTCATTCATTGTGCTAGGAGCTCAAATCATTACAGTCCAAATTCCGTTTTTTTCTTAAGCTCTGAGGCTGTTTTTCTAATATGTCATCTGGTGGCCATGAGGGCTCATGTGTTTTGAGTATATGCATTCTAGTTTTTCTCCACAACCTCACCAGCACTTGTTATTATCAAAGTTTTTGATAATAGTCGTCTTAGTGGGTGTGAAAACTACTTCTTCATGGTTTTGATTTACATATCCCTGATAACTGATGACTTTGAGCATCTTTTTCCATTCTTTCTTGCTGTCAGGTTCTATTGTTTTTGTTCCTTCAGGATTATTTTAAAGGGGGGAAGAGTTATGGTGAACAGAGGGATATGCCACCATTTTGGTGAAGGCCTTATTGCCCCAGTTGCTGAGAGTGCCCTTCCTTCAGAGCTGTCCACCCCTTCAGGGCTTGCCTCAGCCGCAGAAAGCCACCTTGACCAAGCTTGGACCCCTCCTAGGGTAGCTGCATTCAGTGACTTATCAAGGTGATATATAAATATCTGGCCACATTGGCCTCATTTGAGATGACTCTAAAGGGCTATTCTAGTTCAAGACTGCCCTATGAGGTTAGGAAGGGCCTGTATCACAGCTCAACTGCTGCTTCTTCCCACTCTTGCTCCCTTCTCATCCTTTCTACAGCCCAAAAGGCACTTGCTGATAAACATCCTGCCCTCCTAACTCTGAGTCAGCTTTCTTTCTTTATTTTTTAAGATTTTATTTATTTGTTCATGAGAGAGAGAGAGAGAGAGGACGAGACATATTCAGAGGGAGAAACAGGCTCTCCACAGGGAGTCTGATGCAAGACTTGATCCCAGGACCTGGGGATCACGCCCTGAGTCAAAGGCAGATGCTCAACCACTGAGCCACCCAACCACCCCCAGAGTCAGTTTTCTGATGAACACAACCCATAAAAGACAATAAATGCATCTGTCTGGTTCACTACTTTGAACTGGAGGTGGAACCAATAATTATTTATTTAATATTCCAGAAACATATTTAATACTTAATTGTGCATGTAGAAAGATTGGGGCTGTTTTCTTTGGATGCCCCTATTAAGTCTCATGTAGGCACTGAGCTAAAAGTGGTGCCAATCTGGAGACCTGGGAGTCCTGATTTTATGATGCTCTCAACTAAATATTTTCATTTTTAAGTGAAACCAGGCTATTCCCTTAAAAGCTTCTCGGTGAGCTAAAGCTACTGTGTGAATGGCCTTGATATTTAGGAGGCTGTTTCACACTTTGTTGGGGTATGCAAGTACTTGGGAAAAAAATATCTGCTTCGTGTTTCTTACATTGGACTCTGTGGCCAACAGAGTTAATCTTCAGCTTTTGCCTTCATGTCTCCTGCATCATATCTCCCTCTACTTCTGCATTTCCTCCTCCAAACGACTCTAGTTTCCCTGATAGCTCAATCTCAGCTCTGTTCTGTGGCCTCCTGGGCTTTGTTGGAACATTGAAGATGTCCCCTCTTCCCTCATCTTTTCTTTGATTATGACCATAGCTAGATTAAAGACCGAGAGGCCATCCTTTTTGCCCAGAATTATTTGGCCATCACATCACAGGACAGTATTTCACATCTGTGACTACATTATGATGTACATATGAGTTCATCTTGCTAGCACACACAAAGACTTCTGCTGGTCTTGGAAAAGCCATATGGTAATGGCCCCTGGAGAAAGCCACATGGCAGGGAACTTTGGAGAGCCTTTAGGGACCTGAGGGTGGCCTCCAGCCAACAGCCGGTAGGAAGCTGAGAACTTGGTCTCTAGAACCACAAAGAAATGGATTTTAATCAAGAACCACATAAGCTTGACAGAGGACTCTGAACTCCAGAAGGGAATGCAACCAGGCTCCCCGCAGGGAGCCTGCTTCTCCCCCTGCCCCTCTCTCTGTGCCTCTCATGAATAAATCAATAAATAAATAAAATCTTTAAAAAAATGATCCCAGAAGATGCAGATGAGACTCCATCTCAAATGCATCCTATGCCCCATATCCGATCCCTCCTATCTGCCACTAGAGACCCAGCTGTGCAACAGAACAGGCTTTCCAGCTGCTCCTTCTGGATGTTCTCCAGCACCTCAGCAGTACGTCAGAGGGTGCTAGAATCAACATTGGACGGAACGAACTTGTCTTTATATCCAACTGCTTCCTCGGGAGAAACTTTACTTTTTGACAAATCAGAAGTCCACGTCTATGACGGTGATCTGGCTACACTGTTCTCCTCCCCATGGATTGTGGGGCCTAGGGGCGGGGTGGAGAGCCTGCAAGGACCAGTCTGCCTCCTATTCCTCATATACCCCCCACCCCCGCCCATGGGCCTAGATGGGGTAGCTCAGGAAATGTTTGCCAACTAGAAAGGAGTCCACAAAAGAACTGCAGATATTTTTGGAGGTAGGAACTATGTATGACTTCCCTCATTCCCTTCTTTGGTTAACCCCGGGGATTATTGAATATTTTTTAATTAACAGCTTTTGTTTTTTTAGATTTTATTTATTCATGAGAGACACACAGAGATAGAGAGGCAGAGACACAGGCAGAGGGAGAAGGAGGCTCCCTATGGGGAGCCTGATGCGGGACTGGATCCCAGGACCCCAGGATCATGACCTGAGCTGAAGGCAGATGCTCAACCACTGAGCCATCCAGGTGCTCCTATTAAATGCTTTTTGATAAAGTCAAGTATGATGTAATTATGTGCTTAGTTCACAAGCTCACAGGAGATATTTGTTGCCATGAGAAAGTATTACAGATGCCAAGGAAAGAGGAAATAAAGGTAAGAGAGCTTTTCTAAACGTGCACCGGAGTCTTTGTTGATATCAGGCTGTTTCCTGAAACATTAAGGTCATACTTTTGAGAGGGAAAGGGTAAGACCCTGAGCAGCCACCAATACAAGGGAAGTGTCAGGACGAGGAGGGACAGTCGAGGTGCCCACTGAGGCCTGACAGCTTGGGTCCTTGGCTGGGACTGGCCCACCTGAGGGACTCAGCATGCTCTGGTCTGGGGAGTGCAGGCAGAGGCTGCAGTGTGGCTTCCCAGGCTCCAGTGTGAACAACCACCCACGCTGGCTCCGGAGGAAACAGCAAAGCAGGGGCGGCAGCACCTGGTAGCAGGCTGCACATGATGACCGTGTCCTGGCTACCTCCTGAGGAAGCAGGCCTCTCAGAGAACTGCCCTGCTCCTCCACTTCCTGTCTGTGTGTCCTTCATTAAGTGATTTAGGCTCTTTGAGTTTTAATTTCTGGATCTATAAAATAGGAATGATAGTAGTATCATTTAGCCCACAGTGTTGCTGTGAGGAGAAAATTAGCATGTTGCCTGGGTTATAGGAAGCCCCCAATAATAATACTAGTATTTATGTATTCCTGCACGCAAAAAAAAAAAAAAAAAAAAGAAAAAAAGAAAGAAAGAAAAAGAAAAAAGAAAAGAAAAGAAATCTGCCATCTTCCCGGCATAGTTTTAGGTAATCTATCTCGGTGGGAGGTGGGGGTGGGTCAGAGACTGGGAGCAAGAGGGACTGTGATGTCCTTCTCAACCATCAGCCCCAGGCAGACTGTGAAGGATTCTTGCTATGGAGGAGGTTGGGGCCCTCACATCTCCGTCTCCTATGCCTTGCCGCCCATCTCCAGTTCTCTGCCAACCAGCCAGCCCCTGTGCTGTCCTCTTGCACTGTCATGCGTGCTTCTCCTCCGTGGTTGCTCCCTCTGTCTGGAGCATCCTTCTTGCAGGCAGCCTAGCTGCTTGATCCCTCATCTCCTTCAAGTTTTCCTTCAAATGTCACTTTACTAGTGAGGCTTTGCCTGACCACCCTACAGACAATAACAAGCAACTCCACCTTGCCTTATTTTCGTCCAGACCATGCCAGCCCACTGCCATTATTTATTCGGTTATTTATTGTCTGCAAGCTCCACCAGGGCAGGGGCTTAGAATTCCGGGGCCACCAACAGGGGCTTGGTATAGGTATCCGAACAAATGCATGAAAGGCGGGTCCTTTTAGATGAAGGAAGGGCTGCATTGAAGGAGAATGGCATTTGGGCTGGTCTGCAAGGAAATGTGACTTTAATGGTGAGACGAGGGAAGGGAAAGGCTTCCAGGTGGAAGGCATAACACGAGCAAAGGCAAAGAGGCAGAAAACTGCTGGTTAAGGACTGGTTGCATCGCAAATCTTTGGAAACTGCTGGCAGCTCCGCAGCAAGGGAGTCGCCCCCAAACCCGTTTGCGAGCCTGGCGGGTCAGCAGCGCCACGCTGCTCAGCGCTCGCACCGCGGCCCCGCCCGCAGTGGCCGGGTCACGCGCCGGGGCCTCGCGAGCCAGGAGGCCCCGCCCCTGGGGCGGGGCAGGCACGAGGCACGCAGGCGCACTAGCATTCCGGCCGTGGTGCCCCGGCCATTAGGGCCGGCCGCGGCCGCTTCGCGCAGAGGGCGACGGCGACGCGGGGCCCGCGGCCGGCCCATCGGCCGCAGCCTGTCACCATCGCCCCGGAGTGGCCTCGCCGGGGAAGAAATGCCGCCGGGCGGCTGGTGCCTGCTTTGCTTTGGCCTGGTCCTGTCCTCGGTCTGCGCCTCCGCTGAGTCTGCGGCGCCCAGCAACTTGACCACAGGTACAGCCCTGGCCCCCGCTCAGATTGCGGGCTCCCTACCTTCTTCTGTGCCTGCAGTCGTCCTTAACTTCCCGTCTCTGTCCCACCTACTATTCCTTCTAACATCCATCCTTCCTTTCCTCCCTGTCACTATCCTTTCTTTCCTCCCCCGTCCATCCCTCTGTCCTTCTCTAAATTCTTCTTTCCTTTCTTCTCTCCTTCCCTCCCTCCCTCATCCAGGCTTGAGGTCATACCCAGAGCTTAATTCCACCACCCAGGACTGGGGCTTCTTCTCTGCACCACTCCCACTCTCCCTGAGGCACAGAGCCCTAGTCTCTTGCTCTCTGGCTTGGTTGGCTGGGCTGTCCAGGGTGCAGGGGCCAGACTAGGGCCACTCAGTACCCTAGCACCAACATGGGTGGGGAAGTTCTTTGTTACTGCAGGTGATCTCACTGAAGCTCCTCCCCCCCTTACAGTTCCTTTGAATGTCCTTCTGATCATCGTGGATGACCTGCGCCCCTCCCTGGGCTGTTATGGGGACAAGCTTGTAAGGTCCCCAAACATTGACCAGCTGGCATCCCACAGCCTCCTCTTCCAAAATGCCTTTGCCCAGGTATGTCTGGGGACCTCTAGGTGTGGCTGTGTACCTTGTGCCGTGGGTTGGGGGATGGGGTCTTTTCAGCTATGGTTAGATGGCACGGATTGTGCCTGGCATCTCTTTATTAGAGAGAAGCATAGTCTGGAAAATGGCGGTAGGGAAAACCTGGTTGTGTAAAGGCAAACAAGCTTGTGCCTTCAAGCTCTGCACAGGTTGTCCCTTGGCTCTAACATGCTCAGGATGGTTCTTCCCCAAAGGGGATTGCCTGAGAGGGGAGGAGTGTTACAGAATGCCACTCTCAGGTCTGCTGATTGACCTCAGGTAAGCAGCATGCAGCTTGCCATGGTGGCCCCCCTCCCAGGGCTGCCCTCAAGACCCTTGCCTGCACTGTGCTTCTGTGAGACACCACCACACAGGACACAAGCGTCTGCTGGTTTGAGGGCCCGAGTGCTTTTCTGCCTCTTTGTGGGAAGACTTATTCCTGGCGGCTGGGTGAGGCCGAAATCCCACTTGTTGGCTTTGAGATCTGCATGACTCAGCTGCCAAGCTGTTTTGCTGAGGACTCTTGAGGTTGCCTGGTTACCTTTTAGCATCCAGACTGTATTTGCCTCTGAGGATGTTTCTCTCTGCTTCTGCTTCCTAACAGCAAGCAGTGTGCGCCCCGAGCCGTGTGTCCTTCCTCACTGGGAGGAGACCAGACACCACCCGCCTGTATGACTTCAATTCCTACTGGAGGGTACATGCTGGAAACTTCTCTACCCTCCCCCAATACTTCAAAGAGAATGGCTACGTGACCATGTCGGTTGGAAAAGTCTTTCATCCTGGTACTGTTTGCTGTCCAAAATCTCGGGTCTTTTGTGTTTTGTGCCCAAGGGCTGGAATTCCTCTCTGGGGGATTGGGCTGTCTTTGCAGAGGCCTTTTTGGGCTGGGTGGACACCTCATTAGGCACTGCTGTCTTTTGTACAAAATACTATTTCTCACCTTAGCTTCATGTTCTCACCAAAAGTGACAAAGGGTAGGAGGACTTTCTTCTTTTGGCAACTAGTCATGGTGCTGTTTGGTTCCTTTGGCTTTTTAGGCAGAAGGAAGGCGCTGGCTGGGGAGGTGGCTGTTTTGGGTTCGAGTCCAGCTTGCACCTGGCCATCTGTGCCCCAGGATCCTTGTCAGTAAAATGAGGCCAGGGTGGCTGTGGGGATTATTCCAATAAACAGGCAGCTGCCCACTGTCTGTGAGTCAGGTCAGCAAGAGAAGTGTGAGCCAGTGCTCAAGGCCTGAAGGGTGCCAGGGGCCACTAGTGCTGACTTCCAACACTGCCAAAATGAGAATGCCAAATTTAAAAACTTAAAAATGAAGTAAGGCATGATTATTTGACAAAAAGCTGGGGAAAAAAGCAAAGTTTAAACTAAAGGGTATGAATTTCTTGTAATCGCATCACACCTAGGGGGGCTGAATTTTGATGTCCCCTTCTTCCAGGCATATTAGTTTGCCGATTTGAGATTTTCTGGTATAGACAATCTTATGTCATGAATGTTTTAAACAGGCATTTCCCCATATGGCTCCCCCTTGTGCAAAGACATTTTTCCCAGCAGCACAGTAGTCTCACACACAGATCCGCTATACTTTGGTCCCAAGTTGATTTCAGGTCCCCCCTGTCACACATGCTGCTGGGATGAACATCTCTGCAGGTAGAGGGGACTAACGGACACTGGCACCAGGGATCCGGGCTCCCGGGTTCCAGTCCTAGCTCTGCCACTTCCTAGCTATGCAGTTGACCTTGGGTAAGCCATTCTTCCTCTCTGAGCCTCACGTTCCTTCTCTGGAAAATGAGTCATAGCTGCTTTGGTTTTAGCGAGGGAACGAGATCTTTGCCTGCAGTCCTTGTGCAAACACGTTTTTCAACTGGGTCTTTGTTCTCAAGACCTTGTGTGTGAGGCAGGGACCTGTTCAGGAGAGACAACAGCCACCACCAATTGATTGCCAGGTATGAGCCAGTTCCCATCTGGCCACTCCTGTAAACCCACCTTGCTTGCTCTCTTTGGCAGCGAGCAAGGTGGGTTTTTATCATCATTATCATTATCAACATCATCATCATCATCATCATCATCTCCTGAGGAGGAACTTGAGGCTTATGGGAGTCATGTAGCTTGCCCAAGGCTACGTGGGTCATACGGGGCAGTGCTGAGATTTGAACCCAGGCCTGTCCACCTCTGGTGCCCTTTCCCCTGTGCTTTTTTTTTTTTTAATTTTTTTTTTTCCCCTGTGCTTACTGCGTTGATAGGCCTTCCACCCACTGTCCCCTGTCCCTCCAGTCCTGCCTGGTCTCATGCTTCCTGTTGGAGCCCCAATGGTCATGATGCTGGTGATGCTTTCTCCTGTGGTTCTACCTACTCTACCCTCTCTGCTCCTCCTCTCTCATCCCCCTAGGTTACACCTCCCCTCAGATCTCGCACAAGCCTCACTGACTCCTCACAGCCCTCACTGCCCACCTCCCTTGACCCATCACCTCTGTGGCTCCCCCACTTGCACGGCTCTTCTGCTCTCTAGACAACTGGCTGTCCTTCCATAGTCTCACTGTTCTTTTCTTTTCCTAAATAGACTGTAGACTGCTGAGCTTAGGGGTGGGTTTCTGCTTCATGAGTGAGCACTGAACCTGGGGTCCCAAGGCATGGGCTTGGGTGCCGGCTCACTCATCTATGTGGTTGGAACCAGTCAAGGCACCCACCTTCCCTGGGCCTCCCCTTTGCCACCTGGCCCATGGTGGTGCTGCTGCCTCTGCTCCTCTTTGTAGGGTGGCAGAGAGGCCCCATCGAGGGCTCTGCAGGGCTGCATTGCTGTATGGCCTGGCTGATTCCCCCTGCCCCCCACCCTGCTTTGTGGGTGCCTTGCTCAGAGCCTAGAGTGAATTACCAGGGCTTAAGGGCTAGGTCAGATGCTTAGTACCCAAATAGAAACCTAGAGAGTTGGCTTTCAGGGGGACTTCTCATCATCTGCCTAAGCTCCTGATTGTATAGATGAGGAAACAAGTCCCAAAGAAGGAAAGTAATACTTCTGTTGTCATTCACAAAGTTTTAATTTGGAGCGGGGAGGGCATTGAAGGGTCCTTCTTCAGATTATATTTAATGACTTTCTTTTTTTCCCCCTTAAGGAATATCTTCCAATTATAGTGATGATTCTCCATATAGCTGGTCTATTCCACCTTATCATCCCTCCTCTGAAAAGTATGAGAACACCAAGGTAAGGATGTAAAAAAGGTACTGTTCTGAAGAAGAACCGCTTTTTTCCTGTCAAGCAAATAAAGGTTAACTGTGTATATACCACGTATTCTTTCGAGTCGGTTGTACAGTTAATTTTGTGGGTTTTGTCTGTGATCATGACTTGACAGAGACAGGTGTTGGGAGCTTTAACATTAGATCCATTGAGAGAGGCGGCTTCATTTTAGAAGCTGGTGGGTATGCCTTATTCTAGAACCTTATGCTCTAGTGTGTAAGACTCATGTAATGGCTCCTGGGTGCTTACTCTCTCTGGATGATGCTCTCTGCTGAAGGTTATAGGGATACCAAGACCCAGAAAGGAGAAGAGTGACCTGTCCTCCAGGAGCCTTGGCCCACATTAGGAGAGAGGCATGCATACATCTGTCTGCCTGGCTCAAGCCTAATAGATTTGATCAGGTGCTGAGACCTTTGATGGGGGTTTTAAAATTCTAGAGCATCATGGAAAATAAAGGAGTCTACAGGGAACTTCAGTCTTGTTTCAGAGGAACTTCTAATGTAGAAATGAAACTAAACCTCACATTTGAAACATTCAGAGAAGCAGTTGGAGAACTGAGCTAGGCCATTCTCCTTGGAGATTTTGGAGCATGTGGAGAGGAGCACACATGTGGGCAGGGTGGTGGGGGTGATTGGTGGGGTGGAGAGGAGTATTCTAAATTCTTGACACCTGGGATCCCTGGGTGGTGCAGCGGTTTGGCGCCTGCCTTTGGCCCAGGGCGCGATCCTGGAGACCCGGGATCGAATCCCACGTCGGGCTCCCGGTGCATGGAGCCTGCTTCTCCCTCTGCCTGTGTCTCTGCCTCTCTCTCTCTCTCTCTCTCTCTGTGACTATCATAAATAAATAAATAAAAATTAAAAAAAAAATAAAAAATAAATAAATAAATAAATTCTTGACACCTTTCCATTTCAGAATGCAGCAAGAGCTGAGGGCTCTGGCCTCTGGCTTATGGCTTGGGCACCACCAGAATGCAATTGGAAAGCCCTGTCTCAATGCTTTCATTCCCTGAAACCTTCTTGCTAGTTTTTAGTGACTTCACTTACAAATGCTGGCTTCTGTCTTCATCCTCCACAGTTGTCCTCAAAGCAGCAGGTCTGACAGTCCCAAACCCCTGTGAATGCTGCAGATCCCGTATACCTAGAGGGCGAGCAGGACCTGTGTGGCAGGTGCTGGGCTGTCCTGCCTGAGGGCTTGGTGGCCAAGGCTGGCGGATGAAAGAACCCTCCTTTTTGAGATGGAGCAGTAGCTGCTATTGCCCTTGCATCTTTTTGAGGCTGACAGCATGGTCACAACTGACTTTGGCCTTGTGGGCAACCTGACCACTTTGGGCAGTGAAGCAGTAGGTTCCATCCTGTGCCTGACATAGTTGAGGATCTGGAAATTCCACGGATTGTCACCTTATCCAGTTGAGTGGGACCTTGTCACTCATAAGCCTTAGTCTTTGAAATCAAAGATTTTTTCCTTTTGTTAAAAAAATGTTTTGAGATATAGTTTATATACCATAAAGGTCACCCTTTTAATGTGTACAATTCCATAATTTTTAGTATATTCAGAGCCGGCACCCAAGCCCATGCCTTGGGACCCCAGGTTCAGTATATTTTTAGCATAATTCAGTATATTCACCCTTTTAATGTGTACAATTCCATAATTTTTAGTATATTTAGTATATTCAATGGTTGTGCACAACCCTTGACAAAATCCATTTAAGACAATTTCCATCACTCCAGAAAGTGCCCTTGCCAGCCTCTGACAACCACTGACCTATACTCTTGCTGTATGGATTTGCCTATTCTGGACATTTCATGTAAATGGAATCGTACAGTGTATGACCCTCTGTTTGGCTTCATTCGTAATGTTTTTGAGGTTCATTCACATTGTAGCATGTATCACAACTTCATTACTTTCTTTCTTAAAAGATTTTATTTATTTGAGAGTGAGAGAGTGAGAGCATGAGTTCGGTAGACTTAGATTTTAATTTTTCTTGGTGTCTGCTTAGCTGTGAGATTGCTGGGTTATGTAATAACAGCATGTTTAACTGTTTGAGGAACTGCCAGAGTGTTTCCCGTAGCAACTGCACCATTTCCATCCCCAGCGGCCACGTATGACGGTTCCGATTTCTTCCCATCTTCACAACACCTGTCATTGTCAGTTTTAAAAATTGTAGCCATCCTAAAGTGTGTGAAGCAAAACCTCACTGTGGTTTTGATTGGCATTTCTATGATGAACAGTGACACGAAACATCTTTACATGTGCTTGTTGGCCCTTATATCTGTCTTGTCTGGAGAAATGTCTATTCAAGTCCTTTGCCCATTTTTTAATTGGCTTCCTTTTTATTATTGAGCTGGAGACAGATCTGTTTTGATCATTAGTTTGCGTGGGTTTCCTTTAATTAATTATGACCTGGAGACAAAGGATTAGCAGCAAGAAACTAAGAGCTGGTGGTTTTTTGGCCCCTGCCTGGAAAAGAGGAAACGCTTCTCTGCTTTAGTTCTATTTGTTGTGTGCCCGACCAGTCAGTAGGACAAGGAAATAGAAGGCTGCTGCTGTGAATGCTAAATTCACTGTGTGTGTAACCTTCATGACTTTGATTTCTTGCCTTTAAAGAGCTGACTTTCTATGTTTTGTCTTGAAAGACGTGTAGGGGGCCAGACGGAGAACTTCATGCCAACCTGCTTTGCCCTGTGGACATAGCGGATGTGCCAGAGGGCACCTTGCCTGACAAACAGAGCACTGAGCAAGCCATACGCTTGTTGGAAAAGACAAAAACATCGACCCGTCCTTTCTTCCTGGCTGTTGGGTATCATAAGCCACACATCCCCTTTAGATACCCCAAGGTGAGGAGCTGCCTGAGGGCTGATTGCCCACAGCTATGACGGCTGTGTCATTTGTCAGAGGAGGGGTTGGTGTCGTGTGGCCACATCCTGTCACCTGATCACCAGGGATGCCTGATGGCACTACTGTACTTAGAGGTGTGAAGATGGGATTCAGAGGTCAAGGCTAGGAAGTAGACTTAGGGCACATAAGAATCTTGTCAGAAAGCGTTGGCTTTCTACCTCCCCACTGGAGGGTTTTCTTTCTTTTCCTTGAACTCAGCACACGTTGGGTTGGATGGTGACATTAACATGGAGAAGTGAGTCAGAGCTGGCTGCTGATGGCTGCAGTAAGGGACTGTCCTCGGGGCACAGTTCCAAGGAACATGAAGCCCTCTTCGAGAATTGGCACTCCCCGTGAGCCTGGCACATCAGACTCCTTAAACTCAAGGCACTGCATTGCTTGTTGGAACCTTGAATGCTGTGCTTGCATGTCCATCATTTAGAGCATGTAGTATCCTCTTTTTAAAAAATCTTTTTCAGTTTTTCCCTGTGATGTTTTCCCTGGGCCTGAGCAGCCCATTCTTTTGACTTTGTAAAGACTGCCCCTCATTTGTGACTGGAGTAGAGAGCAAAAGGCACACTCTTTGATGCTTTGATTGGCCCAGGGGATCTCGCCTTCCTGGCCAGATCTATTCCCCTTTGATGGAGTGTGACTCACTGCTGTTCTTGTGTGGACAGGAGTTAACCCAGCAGGCCTGGCTGCTCTCCTTAGCAAGGCCTGCTTCCGAGGTTGGCCTTGGGCTGGCTTCTGGGAACCTGGATCTTGGGAGAGTTCACTGTGCTTCCACAGTGATGAGCGGCTCAGTGTGTCCAAACTGTTTACATATAGCCCTGCTCTCCTGCCTGGAGTCTGCAGGTTTGGTTGGTGCAGGCAGAGGGTGCCTGGGTGAGCAGCCCCAGGAAACAGCCTGGGTGCCGAGGCTTTAATGAGCTTCCATGGCAACAGTGTTTCACATGCGTTGTCGCACAAGTCATCGCTGGAGGAATTAAGCACATCCTGTGTGACTGCACCAGGAGAAGATTCTGGAAGCTTGTGTCTGATTTTCCCTGGACTTCATCCACGTGGCTCTGCCCCTTGCTGATTGCATTTAGTGGCCATGGGTATGACTGTGCCGAGGTCTGTGAGCATTCCTGGGGCCAGACTTGAGGGAGGTTTTGGGAACAGGAAACACCCTTCCACCCTTCCTTTTCCAGCTAGAGGAGAGGTAGAAAGCGGGGACAGGAATAGGAGGAGATTGATCTGGATGAAAAAGGAGAGCTGCTGCTGCTTGATTTATAGGAAACAAGTGGTATGATTTCATTCCCATTGGTATCTTATGAGAGTGACCTTAGGCCTGACCTTCAGATGGGGGAAAGTACCTGGGGAGTGCTCATGAGCCACTGTGTAAACGCATCACAGGCTTAGAGAAAAGACAGAAAGACCTGTACAGTCCCAGCCTTATGCCTTTGCCAGAAGAATGACAACCTGATGTCTTTATGTGCTTTTCCCCCAAGGAATTTCAAAAGCTGTATCCCTTGGAGAACATCACCCTGGCTCCTGACCCCAAGGTCCCTGCTGGCCTCCCTCCTGTGGCCTACAACCCCTGGATGGACATCAGGCAGCGAGAGGACGTCCAGGCCTTGAACCTGAGTGTGCCCTATGGCCCAATTCCTGTGGATTTTCAGGTACCAAGGACATATGTTGGGGAAATCCTGGGCACTTATGGCATGATGTCATTGGTGACACCAGTTTTCTCAGTAGACACCACTCCACCCATCGTGTCGTACTAAGAATCTTCTCTGCACTAGGTGTTTTGGGAGGGGCTGGCGCAGGGGGTGGTCTGGAAGAATTCAGGATACGGGAGGTGCTGGTTGGATACAGCCTCCCAATCTGTGTCTCCACTTATGAAGAAGGAGGGCATCTGGAGATTTGGTGATCACTGGATGTGGGCACTGGGGTAGAGAGGAGGCCTGGACAGCCCATCACGAAGTCGTGGGGGATGCTGTTTAATTCGTGTGACAGTTCAGCAGCTATAGGGGGATGGGCAGGCTCCTCTGCAGCCCAGAATTTTGGTTTGCTGGCACTTGCATGACCTTTCTGTGGGGAAGCCTACACAGGCACCCGTCACTCTTGGGTGGTGGCTTGGTGATTAGGGCCTTGACACACAGGGAGCTGGGGCACCATTGTGGCCAGTGCCATCCAGCTGCGACATCTGATGTCCCCTTGCCATCATGCGGAGGTGTAGTAGCCATAGAGAATCCTCAGCTGACTCATCACTCACCTTCTCCCCGGAGTACAGGAAACATGCCAACCAGTGCTCTTTCCAGAGTATTCCACATGCAGCCCTGCATACTATGCAATATTATGTTATTAATATGTTACTATGTGAATATTCCAGTAGGCAGCAGTGGAAGATAGAGGGCAGTGTTTTTAAAGGGCGCTTCCTGGACCACTTGCCTCTGAATCCCCATGAGGGCTTGTTGGAAGCGCAGAGTCCTGGCCCCACTCAGACTTAGGGAATTGGGAGCTGGAAGTGGGGCCTGAAAACTTGAATTCGCAAAAGCACCCCTGGCAATTCTGATGTGCACAGAACTTGAAAATACTGCCATAGGGTAAAGTTCAAAACAGAACAAAATACACAGGCATGTCTTGCTATTGAAAGCTGTTGGGGCAGCTGCTGGTAAGGGGGTGGCCCCTCGTATCTGTTGGACTCCCAAGGTTCCCATGGTGGTGGTAAGAGTCTGGAAAGGGGTGGCTTCATCACGTCGCTCTGTCCCTGACTTCTCATAGCAGGGGTTCTGAGAGCAAGGTGGCTCGAATGACATCTCCGAGGCTACACATGGATGCCTTGTTAGTGACAGTCACTTAAAATATCCCTTTAAAATGGACTGTGTCCCGGAAAGGGTGCTCAGGGTTTTCTGTGTGCCATCTCCTTTGCTGCCCCTGGAAACGGAGTAAGGTACGTGTCCTTCCTGTCATCCAGGTGAGAAAACTAAAGGCAGGGAGGGGTGGTGACTTGCCCCAGGTCACACAGTTGGTGCCAAGGGGAGTCCAAATTCACCCCTAGAAACACATAATGCCAGAGCCTTGTGGTTGGTCTTGTCCATTCTAAGCAGCCTGGGTTCGGATTCCCGTTCTGCCCCATACTAGCTGCACAACCTCTGGCCAATCCCTTTACCTCTCTGAGCCTCAGCTTCCTCATCTGTGAAACAGGAATGAGATGGAGAGAGGTTTCCAGTGAGGAGCGCAGCAAACCTGTGGAAGCACCTAGGATAGTGCTAGGCTCCCTCAGAGGCCCTCATCATCCCGCACAGAGCCCCGAGGATCTCCCCACTGTGCCTTTGTGCTGCCCCCACAGTCACCATAAACTTGAGCTCTGCTCACTGCTCCCTTGCAACTTTGGGTGTCTCTTTCCAGGTCATGTTTTCCTGTGCTCTTGAGTCTCTCAGTTCTGCCCTCTTCAGCCTCCAGCCCCTTGCTCTACTCCATGGGAGCCAGTGACCTCAGGGCCTACACTCGGGGCCCACTCACCTCCCAGCCTGGCTCCTCCTTGGTCACCACCCTGACCACAGTCTCTTCTTCTCACCACCCTTTCACTTCATGTACATGGTCCCCAACATGCCTCCTGAGGACTGTGAGGGTAGACCTCTCCTCACCCCCTGACTCTGAGTCCCCTCTGCACTCTGCTCCTGAGTAGGTGGCTTACTGTTCTCACCAGGCCCTCGGCACACATGTGTACTGATCCTCGCCCCACCTGCAGCGCCCTGACCACAGGATGGTCTAGCCCCCACTCCGCTCTCAAGCCCAGGTCCTGAGGCTGCTGGAGTGAAGGCCTGCAGCCACAAGGTGGAGAAACACTTCTAGGCCTGGCCTCCAGCACAGCAACCCATCCATGTGGGCTCTCTTACCCTGTGTGACTGCTCTGAACCCCTGCCGCTCCCCTCCAGCTCCTCACACCCCTCTTCGCCATCTCTCGGCAGATGATACCATGCCCTCACAAGCCCCGCAAAGAAGAAGGAGTGAAATGTGGCCTCAGTGGGCATTCGTTCCTCATCCGCATCTGCCCAGCCTTCTGCCTCCCTCAGCCCACTCAGCTCCCTCACCTAGGTCAGCACTGTCCTCTTTGGCAAATAAAACTCATCCTTGTGGGTCCTGACCTTCCCAAAGTCCCTGCCACTTTCTCACTGTTGCCCAGTGCTGTTCCTCCTGGACGTGTCCTCCACCCGGGCCCCTTCCGCATGGCACACCCCTCTTTCTGTGTCTAGTTAGAGGGTGCTGCTCCCCAGGGTCAGCCCCTAGGTTCCCATTCTGACTTTTCTGCCCCTCGTCCCCAGCCAAGCCCTGAACCCCGCTGTAGATAACTCCTGGAACTACCCCTCCTGTCCCAGCCTTGCTCCTGATTGCAGACATGTCTGTCCACTTGCCTGTGAGGGTCATTTCCAGGCTGATGCCCATGGAGACCTCTGCTTTGCAGGCCCTTTTCTCCTTCCTCCCACTTTTCCTCCTTTTCTCCTTCCTCCCCCTCCACCTCCTCTCTTGGTGCTCCCCATGCCATTGAATGGTGCCACCAGCTGAAAGAGAAATCTAGTCACCCTTGGGGTCCTCATCTCCTTCCCTGCCAGCTCCCCCCACTGCCCACACTCCTTCTTGATCTCCCTACATTCCTCTTGGGTCCCTACTGCCCTCTCGCTCCATTAGCACACCTTTCAGGACCACTGTAGGGGGTGTGGGTTTGATTTGTTCATTCAACAAGTGTCTGTCGAGCTCCTCCTATGAGTGCAGTGCTGATCTAGTGCCATTCATTGTGAGCCCCGGCAGGTACTTTGGGCCATTGTCAGACTCTTACGTGCAGCCCAGATCTCATCACCTTGCCTTGAGTAGCCTCAGCGCCTCCCCTGGCTTCCAGCTGGGGACCTCCACTCCTTGAGTGGCCTCATCAGGTCTGTATTATGTGGCCCTGATGTGCCTTTTCAGTGTTCTCATCCACCTCTTGGCCCTGCCATTTGATCCCAGGTATGCCCGAGTCTTTGGTGACTCCATACCAGTCTACGTGCAGGCACTGTTTAGAGCATCTCACCCCCGCTGTCTGACTGCCAGCACCTTTTTTCAAATGCCACCTCATCTGTGAAGACTTCCCTGATTTCCCTAGCCTGACTCTGAGGACTCATTCTCCTATGTCATCCCTGGGTCCCATCAATAGCGTGTGTTTACTTGTCTCCATGCCTGTGCCCTCACTGGATGAGTGACTTATTGAGGTCGAGGACGACGTCTGCTTCTTGCCTTATCTCCAGGGACCATCACAGGAAGTTGGGCATACCCTTGAATAGGACACAGTCACCCTGACAGGTGTATTTGGTCAACAGAGAGACCAAAGTTCCCCAAGTTAGAGACCGAAGACCTCTACCAGAAAGTAGAAGTAGGCCAGAGTTCATCGTAATCCTTCTAGAAGATTAAACAGGTATTTTTATCTTTGCCACAAGGGGAGAACAGGTGAACTGCTGACTGCTCTCCCTCTGGTGGTGACACAGAAGCCAGTGGGTCCAGCTGATTAGATGGGCTGGGCACGTGGTGGAAGCTGGGGTTGGTCTGGTAGCTTGGCAGCTCCCTTGTTTCTCACCCTTGGTGGGGGTTGGGGGGAGGTTCCTGGTTTTCTTTGATATTTGTGAATGAGGCTGAGAGGAGAGTCAGCCCAGAAACAATGGTGGCTTTTTACATCAGGGCTTAGCCTGGCTGCTCCGGAACTCTTTCTGGGGTTTAGAGACCATGCAGGGTGTGCTGCTGTCTTATCCTCCACTGTTCATCTTCTGCCTGCTGGGAGTTTGTTACATATGAGCCTCACCTGACAGCCTCAGTCGGGGATAAGCAGTTGCTGTCCCCCTGGGTTAAAGAGTAGTCAGAAGAAAGACCCACACCCATGGCTCACTTGTGTTCCTTGAAAACCCCAAGTCCTGACCCCCAGTACCTTAGAATGGGACCTTGTTTGGAACTAGGGTCATTGCTGATGTCATGAGTTGAGGTCATACTGGAGTGGTACGACGGGTGTCCTTGTAAGAGAAGAGATGCAGGAAGGAGGCCATGTGGGGATGGAGGGAGAGAGCAGGGTGGTAGGCCACAAGCTCAGGACAGCCGAGGCCGCCAGGTGCCAGCAGAGGTCCCCAGTGGCAAGCCCCTTCCTCAGAGCCCCGGGAGAGAGCAAGGCCCTGCCTAACCTTGGATCTCAGCCTCTGGCTTCAGGAACTGGGAGATGGTGGATTTCTCTTATCTTAAGCCCTCCAGCTTCTGGTCCTTTGGGAGTGAACAGAGCTTCATGGGGTCCTTGGCACTGCCCTCAGCAGAGTTTGGAGTGACTGGGGGATATGTTTCAGTTTATATGGTCATCTCCTGGGACCCATAAGAGTAGGTGAAAGAGACAGAAAGGGAAGGTAAGTGGCCCATCCATCTGCCATGACCTGTGCCCTTAAGTGAAATAGGATTTGCCTAGAAAAGAATATTCCTTTTGGATCTGCTGTGGACCCGGGATATCACCAGGAGCATGCAGGCACAGGGACACAAATGGGTAAATGTGCTCTGTGTTTTGGCTGAGAGGGTCAAGGGCATCAGTGGAGGAGTGCCCAGGTGACACTCCTCTGTATGTGCCACTGTGGTTCAAGTTATACTCCTCTGCATGTGCCACCGCAGTTCAGGTTGCACTCACTCGCCTTCTCCTTTCATGTGCAGCGAAAAATCCGCCAGAGCTACTTTGCCTCCATTTCATATTTGGATACGCAGGTTGGCCACCTTTTGAGTGCTTTGGATGATCTCCAGCTGGCCAACAGCACCATCATTGCATTTGCCTCAGATCACGGTAAGCATTTTTCATGCCCTGGTGCCACTTGGCGCATCTGGACTTCTCCATGAAGAGTGCTTTTCTACATTGCCTTCAACACAGGCGTGTTCTCTTTTGGGAATCAGCAGTGCCCCAAGTCTGGGGTCTTGGGGTGCTTTTATGATGGTCTTGTTAGTCCCAGGAGCTCTCTCCAAAGAGGCAGGCCTCTTTTGGGTCCAAGGAGCATTGTGGATGCTTGGATGGGGACCTCATAACAACCAACCGTTTTTTCTTGGTGAACTTAGCAGGAACCCTCTTGGGTGGGAGCCCTTTTAACCCATGCTTTTTTTTTTAATTTTTTAATATATTTTTTAAATATTTTATTTATTTATGCATGAGGGACACACACAGAGAGAGAGGCAGAGACACAGGCAGAGGTTAGAAGCAGGCTCCATTCAGGAAGCCCGATGTGGGACTCGATCCCAGGTCTCCAGGATCACACCCCGGGCCGAAGGCAGGCGCTAAGGTGTTGAGCCACCCAGGGATCCCCTTAACCCATGCTTCTAATCTAGAGATTTGGAGGACTCTTAGTTCTTAGGAGGATCCAAAATAATCCTGTCAGGGCCCAACAAGGCCCTCAGACCTGATTTCACTCCTCCACCCCCAGTCCCGATACTCTTCCGCAAGAGCCTGGGGCTCATGATGCTTTGTCTCTTTTGTGGCAGATTCCAACTTTTTCCAAAAATTGAAACTATTTTTAAAAAACTCTTCTTTATTTGAACACTTTTAACATGCTCAAGAATAGAGAATAAACAACCACCCACTCCCAATAGTCTGGTCTCATCCTTATCCCTCCCCACCCCCCCCCATATTATTTTGAAGCCAATCCCAGGTGGTTCAGGTTTCTGAACATTCTAAAAAATGTAGCTCTTTTAAAGTATAACCATACTACCACTATCAGACTGAGAAACAGGAAAACAGTTCTTTAATGTCGTAAACTATGCAATGGGACAACAGTAGATCTTTTCAGTCATCGTAAAAAGACAAAAGCATATGGGGCATATAACATAGGGCCAGAGCACCCTGCCCTTTTATCCCACCTGCGCGGGGCTAACTGGTGCTGACAGGTCTGGGGTCCATTTGCCAGCCTTTGGTTGTATATACAGGTAGCTGTGGGGTGTGTATGTGTGTGTGTGTGTGCGCGCGCGCGCATGCACATGTAATGTATAGTCATGGAACAAGGCAGGATCGATTGTGCTTATAAACAGTTTTGTCTGGCAGCCCAGGTGGTTTTCAGTGGTTTAGCGCTGCCTTCAGCCCAGGGCGTGATCCTGGAGACCCGGGATTGAGTCCCATGTCGGGCTCCCTGCATAGAGCCTGCTTCTCCCTCTGCTTCTGTCTCTGCCTCTCTTTCTGCATCTCTCTGTGTTTCTCGTGGATAAATAAATAAAATTTTTAAAATAATAAATAAATAAATAAAAGTTTTGTTCACTAGTTTGCTTAACGTCACGGACAGTTCTCCGTGTGATTTCTCACAGGCCTACCTTAAGCATTGTAAAAGACCCACATTATTTTGTTATATATGCCGGTGTCATAATGTCTCACTGTCTCCCTAATGGTTTGCCATCCATTCCTGACCCCTCTTGTCAGGGCCCAGTTTCCTCTTCCAGTGTTAACACAATTCACTGCACCCATGCAGAAGGCAAGGCCCACTCAGAAGCTCTCTGCTCTAAGGCAGCTGCAGTGCTTACAAATGACCCTTCCCGGATGGCCCTTCTGAGACTACTTCCAAACCATGAAAGCCTTCTCAGATCCACACATGGTAGCTTGATGTGGCTTTGCTTATTTTGTAACATGGAAATACTCAATGTGCAGTCTCTGGCTTTTAAGTTTATATCAAAAAGGGTGCTCCAATGCAACATTAGAAATTTTCAGCATGGAGCATTCAAGCTGTCTTTTGTAAGGAAGGTTTTCTTTTTTTTTTTTTTTTTTTAAATTTTTTTTTTAATTTTTATTTATTTATGATAGTCACAGAGAGAGAGAGAGAGAGAGGCAGAGACACAGACAGAGGGAGAAGCAGGCTCCATGCACCGGGAGCCTGATGTGGGATTCGATCCCGGGTCTCCAGGATCGCGCCCTAGGCCAAAGGCAGGCGCCAAACCGCTGCGCCACCCAGGGATCCCGTAAGGAAGGTTTTCAATCAGGGTTACAACGGTTATGTTTTTCATCAAGGTTAAGGGTCTGGAATCAAGGTATATTCTTTTGGTCTGTGGTATATTTTAAAAATTGAACAAGACATTCTTGCCTTTCTAAAATATGCATGATCGTGACAGTGTCATGGCTATTATTTGGTGGCACACACCCTCAAGTGGAAACCAGCACCTGTGGGACTTGTGTCCAGAGAGGGCAACACGAGACAAGACAGTGATGGTGCTGGCTGGTGCCATCTCCACGAGCGCTTTTCAGTAGGGGGTGGTGCATCTGCAAGGGGTCCCTGGTCCCTTGGAGCCCAAGCTGGGTATGAGCATAAGTTGCTTGCTAAAAGAAGATAGTTCTGTTTGGAAATTCAGTATGTTTTTTGTTTTTCCTTTTAGAGGTTTCTTCATTCAAGACAAATAACTGACTTCAAATAAAGCAGTATTTAGGGGAATCGCCTTTTTTCTGGTACTTACAGAGGAATTTCTTCTATATGATGAGATTTTGTTTCCTCTGGTTTTTTTTAAAGATTTTATTTATTCATTTTAGACAGAGGGAGAGAGCAAGCGAGGAAACATGAGCAGAGGGGAGAGGCAGAAGTAGAGGGAGAAGCAGGCTCCCCGCAGAACTGGGAGCCCGATGTGGGGCTTGATCCTGGGACCTGGGATCATGATCTGAGCTGAAGGCAGATGCCTAACTGACTGAGCCACCCAGGTGCCCCAACTTCCTCTGGGTTTTACAGCAGGGAATGTAATGTGATCTGAAGTGAACAAGCTGTGATACCATTGTTTTCTGTTACCCTGTGCTTTTCCCAAACCAGGATGGGCACTGGGTGAACATGGAGAATGGGCCAAATACAGCAATTTTGACATCACGACGCGTGTGCCCTTAATGTTCTATGTTCCTGGGAGGACAGCTCCACTTCCAGAGGCAGGCGAGAAGCTTTTCCCTTACATCGACCCTTTCAATTCTGTCCTGGAATTGATGGAGCCAGGTATAAAATACTGCCGGAGCACTATTGCCTAATAGTAAACTGCTTCTACTTTACCTGTGAACCACCTTTCCAGGTCATGGCCCCGGGGCTGGCCTGGCCCATCTTCCCTTCCTGTCCAGCATCGGCATTCCTGAGTACCTGGGGGTCAGGGAGGAGTGGCAGGGCCAGAGCCAGCAAGCATGCCCCCTGTCTGCGAGGAGCCCAGAGGATGGGGAGGGACGAAGGAGTGGGCGACACCCCCAGGATGAGGGGCAGTGGCAGCCGTGTGCTCCGAAGCTCGGAGAAGGGGGGCAGACCGTGCCGGGGTGGGGGCTGCCCCCTAACAGAGAAGCACCACTCCACTCCCTACATGCTCAGCCCTCTGTGAGGGAGACATTTGCCATCCTGGCAGCTCGGAGTCTGGTGAGCCACTAGATCTATAAAGTCAGAGCCAGGTGACTCTGCTTCTGGCCTCCCCAACAATGAAGGGCAAGTTCACTGCGACTTTGGCACACAGGTCCATCCCAGCCTTGAAAACGACGCTGATGTCTGTCTTCTCTAGGCTGAACCCCCATCAGGCCTGCAGCCATTCCTTTGTGGTAGCAATAGGCCCATGCTTGTCCTGGTCTCTCCTTCCAAAAAGCTCCCATGTGAGAAAACATTTCCAGAAAGGGCCCTGGAACAAGATACCCCTTACTGCCTCATGTGGTGACCTGTGTAGGTTCTTTGTGAGTTGTTTCCCCGAGGTGATGTGCTCCATGCAGAGATGAGTTGTGTACTTCAGGCTACTTTTGCTTTTTTTTTAGTACTTTTTCCCACAAACTCAGCAAAATCCCCCTCTCTGGACTTCTGCAGTCAATCCATCTAAATCCATTTAACATCTAAACCTTACCCTTTAAAAAAAATAAAATAAAAAAATAAACCTTGCCCTTTATATTGATTGCCCTTTATATTGATTCCTGTTGATTATTATTATTTTTTTGGTTCTGGCCCATCATCCTGACTTTTCTGGATCTTTCCAAGTTTCCTCCATGTGGCCTAATTTTATTTTCTCAACATGATTTTTGTGTGCCGCGTGCTCTGTCTCCTTTCAGGTCATTGGGTAAAAGCTTATACCATTTTAAGGCATGACTATAGCCCTTTGTTTGCTTGGAGAAATCTGCCAGGTTGAGAATGTTTTCTGAAACTTTGTGGGGGTGGTGTTCAGCAGGTCATAAATTCATGTCCCTGCACTGTTCCCAGTTTATTCCCCAGTTTTGTCTCTAGCCCCCATCTCTTCCCTGAACTTTGGATTTCCAACAGCCTGTTGCCCTCGGCCAGTTCGGCATGCTCAAGCTAAGCCTCTGGCATTTCAGCAACAGCCTCTCACCATCCTTCCTCTCTCAGGGAATGGCCAGAAAACTGTACCCTCCTGACCCCTGCTTGTCTCCCATCCCCCATGTGTACAAAGTCTGTCAGCAAATCTGTCGCTCTCCATTCAGTCTGGCCACACTGCTTGTCACTGCCTCATGCAGCCACCTTGGACCACCCCGCCACATCTCCTGTTGGGGTTCTGCACCTGCTTCCCAAGGTCTTCCTGCTTCTGCCCATGGCCCCCTGGAGTTCATCCTTCTCACAATAACCTAAGTGATCCCCTTAAAGCCTGAGTCAGGTGGTGTTACAGCTCTGCTCTGGAACCTCCTACACTCCTGTCTCACTGAGTGAGAGTCCTGATGGCTGACAGGGTCTTGCGTGATCTGGGCCCCTGTTTCTTCCTGAACTCATCTTTTTACAAGCATACTGGGTAGTTGTCTTGGGCAGGAGCTGGCAGTATGGATATATCTCATGGCTTCCCCATGACTGGATTCAGGGTCACTGTTTTTGATATGTGCACTACCTGTGAGATGGTGTGCTCCCATCGTGTCACGGTGGGGATGCTTCTTAGGGGCTTTGACCATCATCCGCAGTGCCGGATGGACCCTTTGGTCACCCGATTAAGGTGGTCAGGTCAGCCAAGTCTCACCATCTTAAAAGTATCTTTCTTAAGCTTCCTTACTTTTTTCCTTTTTCTTTTACTTACTAATCAAATGTATAGGAAATGAAACTGGGCCATATCAAGCAGGATCTTCAAGATCCAGAAAGGCCAGAATGAGGACCCAGAACTCAGATCAGTGTTAACAGGAATCAGTATAAAACATAGAATTGAGACTTTAAAGATGGATCAACCACCATGAGATGTAATTTCATACCCATTTATTTATCCAAATAAATAGAAACCTGCAGGGGCAGCCTGGGTGGCTCAGCGGTTTAGCACTTGCCTTTGGCCCAGGGCATGATCTTGGAGTCCCGGGATTGAGTCCCACGTCAGACTCCCTGCATGGAGCCTGCTTCTCCCTCTGCCTGTGTCTCTGCCTCTTTCTCTCTGGATCTCTCATGAATAAATAAATAAAATATTTTAAAAAAATAGAAACCTGCAGCACTGGCCTGGTGCAGAAAAATTGGACCCCTCACTCTGCTAGCAGGGAGGAAAAATGGTGTAGTCCCTGTGGACGGTGGTTCAGTGGTTCCTCAGAAGGTTAATCATTAAAATTACCGTGTGACTTGGCCATTCTGCTCCTATGTAGATGCCCCAAAGAATTAACATAGGTATTCGAACAGAGACCTGCACGGGCATTGTCATAGCATTATTTGTAGTAGCCAGGAGGTGGGAGCCACCCAAGTGTCTGTTGCCGGCTGAGCGGAGAAGCTAGATGTGGTCTCCCAATATAATGGAGTGTTACTCAGCCTTAGAAAAGGCAGGACCTTCTGATGCTGGCCACAGCCTGGGTGACCCTTGAGGACATTGTGCTCAGTGAAAGAAGCAGTCCTAAAAGGACAAATAGCGGGTGGTCCCACTTAGATGAGGTCCCTCGAGGAGTCAAATTCACAGAGACAGAAAGTAGGATGGAGGGTGCTGGGGGCTGGCAGAGATGAGGAGACGGAAGGGGAGTGTTTAATGAGGGTGGGTTATAGTGCAGGAAGGTGAGAATGTTCTGGACCTGGATGGTGGAGACGGCTGCACAACGATGTAGATGTTTTCCATGCTCCTGAACCGGATGCCCCAGAACAGTGAAGGTGGTAAATGTGAGGTTGTTGGTATTGTGCCACAACCTAAAGGGGGTGTGCTGACATCCAGAAGGGCGTGATCTGTGGGTGGGGGACTACTGAGTCTCTGAATATCCTGTCCCTCAACGGATTTTTACCCAGTGGTCAAGCTTCCATTGGTGATCCTTGCCTGAATCAATGATTCCAGAATTCCCATAGTTTTTAAAAGTGCCACCTGGCCTTTGGGCACTTTTGTTTTGCATTCTTCTGTTCGGTGAGGTGCTGAGTTGGTGGTGTTCCTAGACTCTCTTGGGCCAAAGATAAATGCACAAGAACAAAAGACAACCCAGGAACCCAGATGTGCTCCCTTCTTCATCCTGTGAGCTGTGCAGGCTTCTGTAAAGCAGTCCATTCAGCTGCATCACTTCCTCTTTCAGGCCGGCAAGTCACGGACCTCGTGGAACTTCTCTCTCTCTCCCCCACGCTCGCAGGACTTGCAGGACTGCATGTTCCACCTCGCTGTCCTGTTCCCTCATTTCACGTTGAGCTGTGCCGAGAAGGCCAGAACCTTATGAAGCATTTTCAAGTCGAGGACGTGGAAGGAGACCCGCACCTTCATGGTAATCCCCGTGAGTCTATTGCCTATAGCCAGTACCCCCGGCCTGCAGACTCTCCTCAGTGGAATTCTGACAAGCCGAGCTTAAAAGATATAAAGGTCATGGGCTATTCCATACGCACGATAGACTATAGGTACACCGTGTGGGTTGGCTTCAGTCCCCATGAATTTCTGGCTAACTTTTCTGACGTGCATGCAGGGGAACTGTATTTTGTTGATTCTGACCCTCTGCAGGACCACAACATGTATAATGACTCCCAGGGCAAAGACCTCCTCCGAGCATTTGATGCCATAATTCTCGCCAACCACCGAGGAGGGCATATATAATATACTCCCTTCTAGCCGGGGAGAGCAGGAGTTAGAGGTGGTTATTTGGTGATTACCCATAATATTGGAAGCAACCCGAGGGCTAGGCAATCAAAGCATGTGTCAACAGTTTGACCTAAGAATATGTAATAGCCCAACCTTTTGATTTTTTATTTATTTGAGTCTTTATTAATTTCTGCTTGGTAATCAAACTGACCATGGCTATGCTGAACCATTCTTTCCTTTTTTGGACAATCACAGTTTATTTACTGAGTGGATAAATGTAAAGTGAGCAAATGAAAATTGTCATGCTTTTAGCCATCAAGACCATAATAACCAAACACAACACCATACTCAAGAAATGCTGTAATTATCTCTGGAATTTAGTGCATTGTACAAAGTTATCGTATGTCACCTTAGATGTAACACTAAGTCCCTGGTTCTTTTGTTCATAATTTAATAATCTAGCCCAATATATTCAAAAATTATGTCAACATTTCAGGTTTCTTTGTAAAATGTGAAGTTAAATAATAATGCTAGATGCTAAGGTCTTAAAGTCTTGTCTTCAGTTTTCATTAGTGAGATGGCAAAGTTTCAAAATCCAAAGCTAAAATATGCATGAAGTGATTAATGTGGAGTTTATATGTCAAATAATAAACAATGCCCCCAGCAAACTAGAGGGATGAGATATATGAGAAATTCAGTTAGAAATGTTCAGAGACTTCTGGCCCAAATAATACTTTGTTAGCAAGTTATATAACCCTTGACTGCAAAGATCACCAGTTGAAAGGCACTGTTTATTCACAGTGGAAAATGTTTAAACCCGAAACTGTATCCATGAACTGTTAGTGATCTCTTTCTTTGGGAATGGTTGGTTGCAGGTATCCACTTATCCAGGATGCAGGAAATATTCTACTTTTAATTGCTGATTAAAGACAACACTCATTTTACCAAATTCTAAATTATTTCAAGAATTGTGAAAACTTCATTTAGTGTAAAATAAGGTAATTTCTTCTATTCCTCCAGAATAAGGTTCTGTATTCCCTAAGTAATAAAGTAACCAGAAAGGCAGGTGGTAATTATCATCAGCTTGGCCTACAGCATTTTCAAAAGGACAGGATAGTCACAACTCATATTTCTAACACATGGAAGCTGATCAGTGATCAGTAGTCATCAGATGAGTCAGCCACATTCTAAATAAACATCTTACCCAGTCCTGTATCAAAGTGAGTAATTTCTAGTACTTCTCCTTTACAAGAGCTTCAGTGTTTAAAGGTAAATGCTTGTGAAACAAACTGCAGCAAATTAGATTAAGTTGTTTAAGTGTATTAAATTGTAACAAAAAAGGCAAGATATTATAGTGAAAGAGGACTCCACATCAGTAATTTCAGACAGTGTTTTTAATAATTAGCCCACAACAGAGGTATATATGGTAACACAGCGATCTTCAAAGTGATTAAGTGACTTAGTGTCCTCGCAACAGCAGATTCTGGTTGAAGAGTGAAGGGCCCTATTCATCTCTCCTGATCCCGAGGCTCATCTTTCTTCTGGAAGCCTCAGCTTTATTTGTAGATGGGTTCCCTGGGCCTTTTATTTCTCCTCCTTCATCCTCTTTATCGCTCTCATCACTTCCGCTAAGATTTTTACAATCTGGCCTGTAAATTCCTCATGACATATTTTCCGTGTATTTAGCTTTATCTCCGACTGCACAGTTATAATGATGAGTTTTAACACAGGCTTTTCTTTCACATCCATTTGTGGCTCCCGTTGGCTGCAGTGTGTACCCTCCATCATCTTTTCTCGCTCTACTTCTTGAAGCAAAGTTTTAGTATCAAAAGTCTCCCAGTGCTGCTCCTGCAGAAGCTGTAAGCTGCACTGCACCAGAAGAGGGAAGTGACAGATAGATCTGGGGCCGGGTCCACATGGGGTGCTTTTGTGTGCCGATCTGTCTGTACTGGAAGCATGTCTATCTTGTCTCTTCTCCAAGAGGACACAGTGTCAGAGTGCTAGAGCTCTCCTTCCTTAGCTTTTAGTTTCTCTTGGCCCCCCTTTACAGATCTCTCCTGTTAGGAGCAAAGGCTGTATTTCTTGTTCAGTGGCTTGCTCTTCCAAATCATCTCATGGGTGATGGATGTTTTCTGGTATGGGCACTGAACCCAACATGGAGCCGCATTTTGTTTTCTTTTGCACGTCTCCCACACACATCAGGATGAACAGCCACTTTCTGCTTTTCAGACTCAGCGCTGACCATGTTCCTTGCCCTGACTTGGCCTTAAGTTACCATGTCTCTGTTGCTTTGCATAGTCTTTTTCCTCCTGCTGAGTTGGACAGCTTTTCTTGACAGCCCTCCAGTCACCTCATTTGTAGAAAGCCTCATTTCACTTGAGCAAGGGTTTTGGCATCAGTTTAGTTGAAACCAGAACCAGCGAGCCCAGAAATTTTGAGGGCCCTGTGTCAGTGGCTCACAAACGCAAGGGTACATCAGAGCCACCTGAAGACTTGCTGAAATCCAGCGTGCAGGGCCCCACCTACGAAGCTTCTGTGGCCCGCGGCGGGAGTAGGGCCTGAGAACGTGCGTTTCCTGCAAACACCCGCCGCTCCCCCAAAGACCACACTTTGAGAATCACTGCCCCTAGGTGTGTGCTGTCCAGTGGCCGCTAGACGTACGTGACTAATGTCAATGAATTGAAATGCAACAAATGATTCCAAAGCAGAATCTCCGTGAGGCTTGCCCTGTGTCAAGTGCTCATCAGCTTTAACATGGTGGGTGCAGAGCATGGATCTAGAACCTTTCCATCGTGGCAGAAAGTGGAACGGAGCAGCCCTAGACTAACTCGGAACATGAGCCGGGTCCACCTGGCTGTTGGCAGGTTCCCCCCGGGGAGAGGCTGGTTCTCCGCCCCGTGGTGGCAAAGACTCATGCAGAGACCTGCGCACAGGCCCGCCAGGGCTGTCGGGTCGAAGCACAGCGCCTGGAGCGCCCTCCGACCCTCGGCCCCCGCCCCCCAGCTAGTGCCATCTCCATCACCAGCCCTCTTACCTCCTTCCCACACAGCTTACCGCCCTCCCTCTTTCCTCCCTGGCTCCTGAAGAATCCACGTGTCTTCCTGAAGTCCCTCTTAGACCCCGCCCTCTGCGAACACCGCCAGTGCCTATTACGGGGTCCACACCGACCTTCGCTGAGCAGTCAGAGTCTTCCCTGGCTCCACCAAGCCCCTTTCCTTGGCCGACCAGTGTGCGCGCTGGTCCCTGACTCTCCTTTGCCGATCCCTACCCCCCTGCCCGCCCTAGACTGTCCCCTCCCCATCCCCGTCCCATTCACGATCATTCTCCATGCCCAGCACCTCCAACAGGCTGGCGGTCTGTGACCCAAGAGTGGGTCGAGGCACGAAACGAACAGTAACATCGCTAAAGAGTCCCGTGGCCACTTTGGAATAAAGGTATCTTTTTCTGAGCACAGAGTTAATGCGTTAATTGCAGAGAGATGGGCAAACAGAAACGTGGTAAAAGGGAAGGAAGTGCATCAGTACTTTGCCCCCAGATGGTCACTTAATATCTTGCCTTCTTTGGGGTATGAATTATTTACATTGCTATGATCATCCCATGTTTTATCTCGCAGTTCTACATTCTTCCTTTTCTCACTAACTATGATAGGTGGTTACTATAAATTTCTGCAAAGATGCTTTATGCTGGAGGTAATTTTTTTTTTGCATGCGTAGCTTTATCATGATTAACTTAACCTTCTTTCAGTGACTGAAAATCCTGCTTATTTCCAAATTTGCGGTATTGTACATGACGCTATAACGAATGACTTTTTGAATAAAATGTTTTCATATATTTCAAACTACTCCCTTAAGCTGGTCTCTCGGTGCCCAATTGTCAAAAGCTCTGTTTGGCCCCTCTCCCCATTCTCCTGCTACTTTAGGGCAGGAAAACGAAAAATAAAGCAAAAAAGCATACAAATAACAAAAACCATAAAACCAAAAAGCCGCCACCCATAATGATGATGGGCGAAAGTGGTATCCTGTTTGACATTCTAACTCTTTGCTTATCAGTGACCTTGATCATTGTTCTCTCTAGAAAATTCTTGACCATTTTTATTTCTAGTCATGTGACTTTGTCTTTAAATTTTGGCTGTGTGTTTTACTTTTTAAAAGAATCAAACAAATTACTCTTGACCTGTGTGATTTTGTTTTCCTATTAAATATGGAAACCTTTCCCAATCTGGAGATTGAATAAATATCCACTTTCCTTTGCTGTTTTTGTGGTTTGGTTTTATACTTCATCTACCTACTGTCTCTTCACCCCATTATCAGAGTCATATATGCTCACTGGGTAAAATGTAGAAGGCATGGAAAATGGTGAGGATGAAAAGAAGAGCACCTTCCAGAATACAACCATTGTGACATTCGTGTGCATTTCTCCCTGTTCTTTTTCCTGTCTGCACACATATGCACACATAACGACATCTGTACCTTTACATAGGTGCAGTCTTTCACATCTAATCCTTGCTTCTGTGATCTAAAGTAACATTAGCGAGGTGCCTGGGTGGCCCAGTTGGTGAAGCATCGGACTCTTGATTTCGGCTCAGGTCATGATCTCAGGGTCATGAGATCCAGCCTCTACATTGGGCTCTGTGCTCAGCACAGAGTCTGCTGGTCCTTCTCCCTCAGCTCCTCCAGCCACCTTGCTCATCACTTGGCACACACCCTAACATTTTTTAAAAGATTTTATTTATTTACTCATGAAATACACAGAGAAAGAAAGGCAGAGACATAGGCAGAGGGAGAAGCAGGCTTCATGCAAGGAGCCTGATGTGGGACTCGGTCCCAAGACTGCAGGATCATGCCCTGAGCCAGGGGCAGGTGCTCAACCGCGGAGCCACCCAGGCGTGCCACACCCTAACATTTTTTTAACTGATTAAGACTGGGTATCTACTTAAAAATCATTAAAAGCAGAGATTGGAGCAGATAACTGTGCTCCCATGTTCACAGCAGCATTATTCACAAATGCCAAAAGGTAGAAACAACTCAAGTGTCCATCAGGGAGAGAACGGAGAGACAGAATGTGGTCTATCTGTACAATGGAGTGTTATTCAGTCTTTAAAAGAAAGGAAGCTCTGACGGATGCTACAACATGGATGGACCTTGAAGAAACCAGGCACAGAATGATGAATACTGTATGAGTCCACTTCTGTGAGGTTCCTAGAGTAGTCAAATCCACGGGAACAGAAAATAGAACGGTGGTTACCAGGGGTTAGGGAGAGGGGGGCATGGGGTTTAGTGTTCAATGGGGACAGTGTCGTGCCTCACTGTGTGAGGGGCTTTGGATATCAGTTCGCAAGTGAAGCTTAGCCCCTCCTTGCCCAAGTCCAGCCTACAGGCTATGGCTCCTTTGGGCTTTGAATTAGGACACAGCTGTCCCCCGGTATCTCTTTTGGCCTGAGGTATAGCCCATTGTGGTTGAGCCCACTGTCAGCCTAACACGCACCCCCACAAGTGCACTCGGTGTCCCCTTACCTCTCCCTGGCAGTCTCTCCCCTACACATGAGAACTTGAAGCCGAGAGGACTGTCACTCGGATCACCTACAGTGTTGCTGTGATGGATAAGAGCCCTCACTGCTCTTGGCACTCACTTCCCATGTTCTCCTGAAGTTCCTGCTGTGTCCCGGCCACTTGCCTAATTGGTGGGGCCAATGTGCTTTCCTCTCGAGCGTCTGCTGAAATCTGGGCATTGTGATGTGATGGAGAGCCCATCCTTAAGGGCTTTGCCTGGGGATCAGAGTGTCCTGGTTGTTATTCCTTGTTCCACCCAGGATCGCTGGCAGCCACTGGTGGTGATCTCTGCATTCCGGATGATGGTCCTAGGCCTCTGATGGGGGTGATTCCAGGCGGCAGCTAACAAACGAGGCTTAGGGTGGCTCTGGGGGAGGTGTCTGCAGAGGGCAATGTGGCATAGCCCCGGTGGAAGGAGCAGGGTCCTGCTGGTGGTGTGGAAGGAAGGGTCGATGTCCCGCATCCTTGGCACCTGCTAGGAAGCCAGACTTAGGACGTGGGCAGAGTGAGGAGTGAAGGCCAGGGGTTCGCCGCTTTTGTGTTTTCCCATCTGTAAAAGTCAGGGACTGTGATTTATGTAGGTAAGATGGTTTAGAGCAGAACTGAGGCTGACATTTACAAAACCCTGGCCCCTAATTTATTGTCGTTTCGGGTGTGCTTGGGAAAGAACCTTTGCAGGTGATTTATATTCAAAACTCATTATTTACTTAACAGGTTTTATGAATTCATCTCTTCCACACTATTGAAAAAGGTATCCTTGTATTTGTGTTAAGTGCAGCATGAGTTATTGTATGAATAAATCATATTAAATTTGCCATTATCATTGTGTGTGCAGTTCTTGCTGCTGTTTTGGAACTGCTTGATGCTGTCTGCAAATGCATGAAGTCAGTTAACAGACCTCCCTATCGTCGTGCAGTTTGGCCCCCTCATGGTACCCGGCCTGTTCCCACCCGGGTGAGGCCAGGCCAGGCGCTATGTGGGTGTCATGAAAGAGCTGAACTACTGGTGGCAGGCAGGCAGTTGCACTTGAGCATGGAAGCACCCTTCTGGGCAGTGCTGTTTCTCTCAGCTTGTCTTGCAGTTAGAGACGCCCCAGGAAGAAGGAGGAAGTGAGGTGACCAATTGGGTGGCCCTTTATTGAGGACAACCACTTAAAGGACAGCTGACTTGTCTTCTTGAGGGAAATGGGTGGGTTCATGGGGTACCAACTGGAAAGGCCCCCATTTGGTGCCTTGACTTAAAAGTGCCTTAACCAGGATGCCTGGGTGGCTCAGTGGTTGAGCGTCTGCCTTTGGCTCAGGTCGGGAACCTGGGGTCTCGGGATCGAGTCCCACATCAGGCCCCTCAGAGGGAGCCTGCTTCTCTCTGCCTATGTCTGTGTCTCTCATGAATGAATAAATAAAATCTTTTTTTTTTAAAAAGTGCCTTAACAAACCAGGGTTTGTCCTTTCCACCTTTCCTTATCGATGGCTTTGAGTGAAGATTTGGAAGGCATGCTTATCAAATTCGGGGGAAGAAAGTGAGAACACTGAAAGACATCACACATTTCCAAATGGATCAGGACAGGCAGGGAGGATTGGGTGAGTCTAAACAGGTGAAATATGTCCAGTGGATTTATCTGCTGACTGACTTACTGCAACCGGGCAGTATACCAAGTTTATTGGTACAACGTTTAATGGGCATGCATGGGTATGTGACGATGAGTCCTTTCCTATTCCATCCCATCCCCAGCCACCTCTCTGTCCTCAGAGGCGAGCACGGGTACCAATTTCTTGTGAACTGGTGACGTTTGAGAAGAATAAAAGTCGCCCTAATGGTTGGGCCCCAGGACCAAGGTGCTAAGGAGGGGTGACCCAAGGGAGCAGCGTCACATGTGTGAACCTTCACATTTTAGTCAATGGCTCAGTGGGGGGACCTAGTCTGACACAGGTGCCAGGAGCAAAAGGGATGCCTGGCCACATGAACAGGTATCCAGAGGAGGGAGGTTGTCAGCTGCTCTGCCTCTGTGCTGCGAGCACCCAGAGAATTGAGTCTGGCTGAGGACCTGGAGCTGTCATGGAAAAGGTGGACAAATGGAAGACCCTATGTCTCTGGTGAGGAACAGCTGAAGGACGAATGTTCAGCGTGGAGGAGGAAAGACGTAGGAGTAGGTGAGGGGCAGAGCATGGCACCGTCTTGAAATCTCTCCAGGACCATCCTAGGCAAGAGAAACTGGATGAGCTATAACGGCCCCCAGGCAAGAGCCAGCACTGGATGCTGCAGAGAAGCAGGTGGCCACTTCTGCAGCAGGTCGCACTTTTGAGCAGTAGCTCGAGGTTGGAAGAGCCTGCTCCTACGTGTGGTGACCTGTGTCACCTGAGGTATGCAAGCATCATCTAGGCCTTTGGTTCTCAGGGGAGGGGAGAGGATGGGATGGGGGGACGATTGTGCCCTCAGGGCACATTTGATGATGTCCAGACTCCTCTTGGATTGTCATAACTGAGAATGGGGGTGCTGCTACTGGAATCCAGTAGGGAAGAGGCCAGAAATGACAGCAGGCATGCACAGGGCAGCCCCCATGACAGAGAGCCGTCTGGCTCCAAATGGCCATGGTGCCAAGGTTAAGAAACCCTGATCCCGACACAGGCAACCGTTGGCCAGAGCAGAACTAACTACTTAACCCCCTTCTGTCTCTGAGATGTCCATGATTTGGAGAGTACACACTCAATTATTGCAGTAACTTGCTGACTATACAAGGTGAGTGGCCCTTTACATGTAGACTTGAAAATCTTCTTTTTAAGGATTTTATTTATTCATTTTGAGGAGAGAGAGTGTGAGTGAGCTGGAGGAGGGAGAGGGTGAGAATCCCAAGCAGACTCTTCACTGGGCGTGGATCCCAACATTGGGGCTTGATCCCATGACCCCGTGACCATGACCTGAGCTAAAACCAAGAGTCAGTAGGATGCTTAACTGACTGAGCCACCCAGGCACCCCTTGAAAATCTTTAAAGAGGGCAAGGAGCTTTCAAATAAAGATGAAGAATTTAAAACAACAACAAAAACACTTCTCTAGTAATGGTTGGATTTCTCCTTTCTCCCTGTCCAGAGAGACTCCCCCATCTCAGTTTTGCTCCCCCTACAGAAGAGGAGTTATATATAGTAGGTAATTTCTTTTCAAGAATTATATTGGATTCAGTGTTATTGTGAAAGTATTTTACATGTTCATCATAGAAAAATTAGAAAAATCTACAAAAGCAAAGGCAATAATCCACCACCATTACTTGGCACAGCCCTTCCTATGCAGAATATATTAAACAGTTGGACCCTATTCCACGTCCTGTTTGTTTTTCTGTTTTACAACCTGTTTTTCATGCTGCATAATTTCTAAGGGCTTCCCCAACTCCAACTTTCTATGACACTCAAATCTGAAGCATTTCCTGGTGAGCATGTGACAGTTTCCTGGAGGACAAAAGCAGAAACCACAGAGTTTCCTTCCTCTTGCATGACGTCTAGTAAATGTGAATATTTCTACAAAGGCTAAGACCAAGACTGCTGCTTGACCCAGCCTTGTCTTTCATGACTCCATGGGAGGTAGACATCCACGTATAGGCCATGTGGATTTTACCTCTGTGAGTATATCCTGAACCCATCTGGGTCTCTATCTCTACTGGTGCCATTCTGTGCCACCATTTCCCATCATTGTGGACATGTGACCACTTCCTGAGTGGTCTCCACTCCCACTGCAGTACACTCCAGTTCACATGGTTCTTTCAAAAGATGATCTTTGAGAAACGCAAATCAGATGGCATTACTGCCCACTGTTTGCATCTCCCTCATCCTCAGATATTTCAATGGCTTCCCATTGAGATGAGGACAAGCAGAAAACACTTGAACCTGGCCATTGTGTATGCAGTCCCTCCATGGCTTGGCCCTTGCCGAACTGCCACAACTCCTTACCCCAACTCCTACCCTGTCTTCCCAAAGGCATCTTTCTCTGAAGTCTTTGACCAGGCCAGGTTGCATCACACCTGTACCACTTCTTAGCCTCGGCTCGGTGATACTTTCACACTCCTTTCTGTGATTATTTCCTTTGCTGTCTCCCTGGTAAGCTCCATGGTGGTGCGTGGAGTGTCTGTTTTTGTGCCCCTGTCTCCCCTTGCCTGGAACATAGTAACAGCTGCAACAAATGTTTGCAGAATGAATGAGTACAATCTTGATAATGGCAGCATTGTTGTCCTTAACTCCCCTAAGCCTCTACTGCTGACTCTTTAGGTGTTTCAAGTTTCGTTTCTTTGCAGAGAACACCACTGTGCAATCATCTGTGTGCACTTGTGTAAGCATTAACGTATCTCTGTAGAAATGGAAATCATAGAAATGGAATTTCCAAAGGCAAAGGAATGTGTAGAGGACACTTGTCACGATTTCAGCCACTGGCATCATAAATGTCTTCCTCTGCTTGGGAAATGTCCGTGCTATTACTTGGGGTGGCAGGCAGAGTCAACTTGCTACTGTAGAGGTACAAAATGCTGGATGGCCACTTTCCCTGTGGCTCCCTTGTGGCTATAATATAGGCATGTGACCTTGACCCAGCTAAGCAGACACCTTCCACCTCAAGTCTGTAAAACACAAACTGTGGCAACTCCATCTTTGTGATAGTAAGCAGTGGTGGCACAGCGCCCAGGCTCTGCAGTAGTGGTGAGCTGGGGTGCCAGGGTTGGCCAGTCGCAATGGCACTGTTGTCACCAGTTTTTATGGTGTGATTTCAACTGTGGTCATGGCAGCTGCCTGGTCACCTGTGTCCTTTCATGGCCCTAGGAGTATAGACTTCAGCCTTCCCTTGGGTTCCCTGGGACTCAGTAAGTTAAAAAAAAAAGAACCCAAACATTTTATGCTTAAGTAGAGTCAGGCAACGAGGGCTCTTGACTCGTAGTATGTGCATTTGGCAGTGTCTGGGAGCTGGGACCAAACTGGGCTCCAAAGAGGTCGCACAAATTTGCACTGCCATCAGCAGGGCATCCAGCACCTGGGTTTGTACCTCTCCTCTAATACTCTTGTCACTTTGCAATGACCTCATCCTAGAAGGGGGGGGGTTCCTTATTAATTTCTCTGTGCTAAGCCTCTAACCCAGCATATGGCACGTTTTAGGCACTCATGTGTTTGCTGAATGAATGAATGAATTAAATTAAAGATTTTGGCCAGAGGCCTCATAGCTAGAATTACAGACTGAGAGTCAGGCAGCTGACCATGCAGCCTCTCGTTCCAGGAGGGGAGCTGAAGCCCAGAGGAGGGAAGCTACTCAGCAAAGAATTCGCAGCTAGCCCAGTGGAGCAGACCTCAGACCCAATCTACCATGTCTATTCTGTGGCTGCCTCCTTGTCCGCCTTGCCATGGCCCCCCTGCAAGGGCTGCTTCCCGGGGTGACATTCCTCTCCCTGGGCGTCCCCAGTGAAGAGGACGAGATTTCAGCTGAAATGATGTGCAAATGAGTCTGCCGAAAGCCGAAAGCTGTGCAGCCGCCAGAAGACCAACTTGTGAAAAGAGGAAAGGCTGGTGGCCACCCGTTTGGAAAATTGCCTTTGTGTGGTACCTGGAAGGCACAAAGGTGTGTGTGTGTGTGTGTGTGTGTGTGTGTGTGTGTGTATGCGTGTGCATGAAGGATCAAGTGCCTGCCTCTCTGTGGTCATATTTTTCATTTCCCTTTATTCTTTGTATTCCTTTCAAATCAAAGGCAGAGAACCTCTTGCTCCGAGCTACATATATGAAAATGAACAAGGTTATGGGAGTCGTGTGTGTTTTCAATAACCGATCGGTAGTGCCTCCCTTTCTCGGAAATGAAGCAAGACTGTTGCTAGTTGGCCTAAGAAGCGCTGGGTGAGAGTGGGGGGTCTTCATTCCAGTGCTTTTACCCTGCCCACACCCCCTAGCTAGCCATTTAAGTCTAACCAACTGGTAGAATAACAATCAATCCTGAGCCCAACCGCCCTCTCATCTATTTAAAGGATTTTTTTGACGTTTCCATCACCGCAGCTTGATAGTTAAAACTCTTCACAAAGCCGGGTCCGGTTTGAAGAGAACATCTGTAAAATTGGGTCAGCAGTAGTACACTGGCAGGCAAGATGAAATATAACCCCAGTCTGGTCGGAGCTTCACAGCAGCAGGGAAGAGCTTTGTCTCCACGTGGCGCACTTCGATTCGTGTCTTTGGGCGGCGATCGCCACCCCCCACCGCCCGGGGCCCCGAGGCAGCCAAGGGACGCCCGGTCTTCCGCAGCCCAGGCCGCCCCCACCCCTCCAGTCCCTCGCCGGGCGGGTGCAGACAGCGTGCGGTTCCCGGGGCGACCACTGGAGGCCGCTGTGGCTCCAGGAACGCGCCGAGGGCGCCCAGCCGGCGGAGGGGGCGTCTCCTAGGAGTAATGACTGTCACACTCACACGCCGACTGTTCTCGAATTCTAGTCCAGGATTTAAAAGACACTGTTATGAATTAACGAGAATAAAAGACTCGGCAGATGAAGCGCGGGTCTCGGGTCCCCTGGGGTTGTTTTCTAACTGCTTTCTAACTCATTTTCTCCCCTCTGGGACTGGGTCTCATTTGCATCCCACAAGAGGCAGGCTTTCTATATGGCGAAAACGTCCTCCAAAAATGACACAAGAGGAAGAAATGTCGCGGCGGCAGCCTGTAGTATTTATCCCCAAATACTTTTGCAAAACAGGGTATTACACTATTTTCCCTATCAGCCAGTATTGGCAGCAGGTGGCAGCCACCAAGGGGGCTGCCTGATAAAATCCAGGCCGCGCAGTGAAATATGAATTTCGGATGAACAATGAATGACTGCTCGCTGTAAGTATGTCCCCGATATGGCGTGGGTCATACTGAAACAAAGATTTGCTGTCTATCTGAAATCCCGATTTAACTGAGCATCTTGGGTTTGGATTTGCAAACCTAGGCCCCCTCCATGGGAAGGGTGACCCCGGTGGGGTAGCAATGAGCTTTCTCTGGGGAAACTCGGAGACTCAGGGTGGTCAGCACTGAAGCCGGGCACAAAAAGCCCTCCTCCAAGGTGGGCGGTAATAAATGCCACATGTTCAGACAGAGAACAAATAGGCTCTTAGACCTGCCTAGTGGTTAGAGGTCTCAGAGGAAGGGATTTTGCTCACTTAGGAGCAGCAACTGGAGGTAATGTTCTCCTTTTCTCTTTTCGGTTACTGCCCTCGCCCTGACACCTACACCAGCTTTGGGGGACTTTATTCCAAGCCCCACTGTGAGCTGCCAGTGGTCACCATGGCCTGGCTCTGGGAGGCCCTGGGCCTATGGGCTATGCTGATACAGGCCTAGCCCCTGGCGTGGTCACCTGGGCCCCACTGTGGACCTGGGGAGGCAGGTAAGACCAGCAGTAGATCTAACTCTGGGTGGCCAGAGAAGGTGAACCCAGCGAAGTTGTAGGTGGCACAGTGGGCCTCTTGAACATGGGGCTCCTGAGGTCCCAACGCATGAACACTTACCTCCTCTGACTCCCCACAAGGCTCTCCCATCTGACTGGAGATCTCCAGGACTCAGTGGGGACATGCAGTCCCCAAATTTCTATTTTATGGTTTGGCAAATAAACCAGGTTTCCTGAGGAGCCCCCAATCTCTGGTCCTCTGGTCCCCTCTTTTGGTCTGCTTGGAACTTCAGGTGGCTCAGGAGACACCTGAGCCTGGATGGACCCCATTCCGCCACATGAGAGCTGGATGGCCTTGTGCAAGCCACTCCCTCTCTGGGCCTATTTCCTTGGGGGAATGGGGAGATGCAGAGCTCCCTGTGCTTATGTTGGGAGCCCTCAGTGAGCTGGTGCTGGGACCATACCATATCCGCACTGCATCTAGCATCTGCTCCATAAGTATGTCTTCTTTTTTCCCCAAACTCCATGAGGTGGAGGAGAAGGTAGGACCCTCCTGAAAGTGATTAGTCTGCACATCCCAGGCCGCCACGGCTGCAGTGGAAACAATTAAGAGGGAAGCAGGTCTCTAGTTAAGGGACACTTCTGAAAAAAAGCAGCGAGTTAATAGAATTATTACTTGGCAAGTGTCAAGGTCCGGAGTAATTAGTTGGAACATTTCTTCCTTATTTGCTGAGACCGTGAGGACCTGGATGTTAGGGATTGTGTTTCCATCTCTGCCCTCCCAGGACCGAAATTCAAGCCCTGACCCTGACCCTGATGGTGACCCATGGGGTGACCTGGGACAAATCTCCTTCCTGGATCTGGGTCTCCCCATCCAGGGGCTATCTTTTCCAGCTGTCATACTCCAGAGTCCTGTGAAAGGCCAGTTCTCCTCTACACGGGAGCTGTGTTCGTTGTGAGTGGCAATTTGCTTCTCGTGGATTTATTTTCCTCCCTTCTGCATAAACTAGACTTGGAAGGGGTGTCGTTCCAAACCAAACTCTCACACGCACATGACTGTGCCAAGACTGGCATGCTACCGGGCCAGGCTATAGCTTGAGGGCCACTCCCAGGGTGGAGGACCAGGTCTGGGGGACACCTTCTGGTGTAGGGGACATGGGGTTAACCTGCGGGTCTTCACCTCCAGAAGCCAGGCTCGATCTGGGTAGTGGGCCTTGCCCTGGCACTCATACATGCACAACATTGGGGAGCAGGACTTCCTCTAGAGGCATTGGGCCATTGAAAACCTCATCTGCTCATGTCTCCCATTTCCCCGATCACCCAATCTTCAGACTTGCCGCATATTTCTCGTGTTTCTTGGCTTCATTCTCTTCACCGCACCCACCATTTTCTGAACTTGAGTTTTGTTCTTGCTAGTGGCACATTGTGCATTTCCCCCAAAAGCATATGGGATCCAGAGAACAGGAACCTTGTAGTATCTTATCTACCATACTTTCTCAGCACAGGGCCTCACAAATGTCCAAAAAGTATTTGTTGCTTTGCTTTGTGATCACTGTGGTTTTTTATTTTTTAAAAGATTTTATTTATTTATTCATGAGAGACACACACAGAGAGAGGCAGAGACACAGGCAGAGGGAGAAGCAGGCTCCCTGTGGGCAGCCCAATGCAGGACGGGGTCCTAGGACCCCGGGAACACGCCCTGAGCCAAAGGCAGATACTCAACCACTGAACCGCCCAGGTGCCCCTTGTGATCACTGAGAGCTGGTAAGGGAAACCATCACAGTTGTCAATGGGGCCTGATTTGGGGATATGAATTCTGACTCCACCTTTGACTAGCTGTGTGGCCTTAGGGAAGTGTATTAGCCTCTCTGAGCCTTAATCAGTCCCCTCATTTGTAAGAGGAGATGATACATCCTGCCTATATCACTGGATTGTTTTTAGGATTTGATTAGGCCACGTGAACTAGTGCCCTATCGCCCTGCATGTGGCTAGCTCCTGGCCTCGGCTGCGTCTTGCGGGTTGGTGGTGATGCTGACACTAGCGCCTCGGTCTCCTAATCTCTTATGCGGGTCAATGGCCTTTGGTTTTGCTGTGGATGGCTTCAGCAAAGTGACCTTGGTGAAGCATGTACTGTTTTCTCACTGGGAGCTGGGAACGGCGGCCTTGTAGTTCCCAGCACCCTGGCCTGCCCAGCTGGCCCGTGCTCATGTGGCAGGCTGGCATGAAGGCATGGAGGCCTGGCCTGTGTTGCTGCATGTCCTCTGTGGAAGGCTCCCACGCTCCCACCGTGTTATCTCCATCACTGTCACCATGTCCCACCCGCCTGCAGCCTGGGCCCCGCCCCCCCACTCCATCCTTTCCCTTGTGGCCCTGCCATGGGGCTGCAGGAGGCCCTGTCTTTCCACGACCCCAAGCAGAGCTCATGCAGGCTCCAGCTTCCAGGCTGCCCAGCCCAATGTCGACAGAGCATGGTCTCCAGAGCTGGTCGGTTCTGTAAGCACTTTGGCGATCATGCAAATGAGCTCTAGTCTCGTGTGTGGAGCCTCAAGGATGAGCTTGTGACTTTTTCTGTTCTTTTCTCAGTTGGTGCCTCTAAAGGCCCCTGGAATGAGAGCCTTTGAGATAACTTACTATGCCTGGAGGTGTCTACTTACTCATATGTTCCCTTTCTCAGCCCATCAACACAGGGGACCATCCCCTCCTGGCCAGGCCTGCGTTAAACTCAGCTGTGGTTGCCCGGCAGGTCTGGGCTCTGGGAGTGACACTTCATTTCCAGCTCCGGCCCCCAGGGTGTGAGGTTTTGTGGGCAAGGGTGGTGTCTGCAGCCCAGTAAGGAATGGGGCAGGTTTGAATTGGCACCTGACTGGTGGTAGCAGGGCGGGCAGGGTCTGCTGGGGCTGGAAGGCACAGTTGGCTCCAGCTTCAAGGGCCTGGGAAGACACTAGAGGTAGGAAAAAGAGGCAGACACTGTCAGCTGCTACCAAATTCAGAAAGGATGCTGATGCGTTTCAGAAAGGGACATGATGGGACACCTGGGTGGCTCAGTGGTTGAATACCTGCCTTTGGCTCAGGGCATGATCCTAGGGTCCCAGGATCGAATCCTACATCCAGTTCCCCACAGAGAGCCTGCTTCTCCCTCTGCCTATGTCTCTGCCTCTCTCTGTGTGTCTCTCATGAGTAAATAAATAAAATATTTAAAATAAAAAAAATGAAAGGGATGTGATGCATTTCAGAAAGGGACAGCCAACTGGTGTCTCTTGGCATGCCAAGCCCTATGGACTGTGGAAGGCTGCCTAGGGCATGTCTTGAGAAAGTTTCTGAGAAAAAGAAAGATCAACTCATGATGTCTGCCACAGACACAAGAAGGGTATTCGAGGCAAGTGTTTTCCCAATCTTCATGGGTGGAAATGGTGCCATTGAGGAGATAGGGCTTCTGGGCCTCACGATATATCACAGTAGTTTTGTGATTTCAGCAAGTCACTTGGCTGTACATTTGTATGTATTTATATTTTTATATATGTTTGTATATATATTTGTTTGAATATATATTCATATATATATAGAGAGAGAATGGGAGGGAAAGAGAGGGAGAGACAAAGAGAGATTTGTGATTTATTTTAAGGAATTGGAGGCCTCCAAGTCTGAAGTCTGTAGGGCAGACCAGGAGGCTGCGACCCGTGAAGAGCTGATATTGCAACTCAAGCCTGAAGGCCATCTCAAGCAGAATCCCTTCCTCTTTCGGAGACCTGAGTCTTTTTCTCTTAGGGCCTTCAACTGATTGGATGAGGCCCTCCCATATACGGAAGGTCATCTGCTTTGTAATCCACTTTACTCAAAGTCTACTGATTTGAATGTTAATCACATAAAAAAAATACCTTCATAAAACATGTAGACAAGTGTTTGACCAAACAACTGGGCATCGTGGCCTAGGCAGGCTGACATGCAAAATTAACTATGACAGAGGGGCTCTCAGAAAACACATGTAGAGGAATGAAGAAACGATATAGGAAAACAGCCAATAAAGGGTGTGTTACCAAGTCGGCCACCACTGAGGACAAGAGGGGCCTACTCAGGCAAAGAGACTCAGGTACTGGCAGTTGGAAGTTGGGCCAGTATGCATGGAAACGGTCAGGGCTGAGAGGCTTAGGCCAGGCACAGAGAATGCCTACAAAGCCGGAGAGAATAGCCCATTCTCAGCACTCCACCTCACTGAGAGTTTGTAACAGCAATATAGGAGTAGCTATGAAAGTACTGAACTTTTGTCTTTATATATGAGGTATAATTAATTATTTAATTTAAAAGGTAGAACTTTAACCTAAATACCACCTTTCTTGAACATTCCATCCAATCAAGATTGTGCCAAGAGGTGCCATCTCAGGCTAATTCCTGTTCATCTTTCACGTCTCAGTGGGAATGTGGTATTTTCCAGGAGACCTTCTCTGTTCCCTCTGGCCAGGTAGGTCTTATGTTATACACTCTCCAAGCACCCTATTCTTTTCCTGTAGAATGTGTCCCAGCTCCCTGAAGGAAGGAATCATGTCTTTCTTGTTTACTGTTGATACCCAATACCTAGAACAAGTACCTGAGACACAGTGAGTGCTCAATAAACGTTTGACCAGAAAGATGAAGGACATGTAGCAGAAAACCTTTACTGGAATCCATTACCAATTGATGAATGTGCTAAAATAAATTCATCTAACTCAAGCTGGGATCAGAAAGGATCTTTGGGAACTTGCCTTAATGAGGAGACAATAATGACTTTTATTAACATGTTAAGTAAATGAGCACTCTTTTTTTTCTCTCAAAGATTCTATTTATTTATTCATGAGAGACACACAGAGAGAGGCAGAGACACAGGCAGAGGGAGAAGCAGACTCCCTGCAGGGAACCTGATATGGGACTCGATCCCAGGTCCCCGAGATCAAACCCTGAGCCAAAGGCAGACACTCAACCACTGAGCCACCCAGGCATCCCTAAATGGGCACTCTTAAAGTACTAGAAGAAAGCTATATCCTTACATAGGTTGTTTGACCCCTAAAATTATGTTTACACTATTAATTTCCTTGGAAAACTCTTTCAGCAAAGATAGTCTGTATTGGTCCATATGGGCTGGAGTATGCTGTGGTAACAAACAAACGCTCACATCTCATTGGGTAACACAACTAAGTTCAGTTTCTCGTTCACATGAATTCTCCAATGCACATGAGCAGGGAGCTTTGCTCTTCATAGTCGCTAGGAATGCAGGCTGGTGGAGGCTCCCTTGTCTACCTCTGCTTTCATTGTCACCATGATGGGGACCAAGAGCACTGAGCATTATGCACTGGCTCTTCCAGCATCCACCAAACAGTGACATGGTTGCATATCTGATAAGGGGTTAATATCCAAAAGACATAAACAATTCATACAAGTACACAGCAAAGAAACAAATAACCCAATTAAGAATGGGCAAAGGACCTGAAAGACATTTTACCAAAGACACACAAGTGGCCAGTAGATATATGAAAAGAAGCCCAACACTGTTAATCATCAGGGAATACACATCAAAACCTCAATAAGCTATCAACTCACATCTGTTAGAATGGCCATTACCAAAAAGTTGAAAGATAACAAGAGTTAGTGAGCATGTGGCAACAAAGGGAACCCTTTTATACTGTTGGTGGGCATGTAAATTGGTAGAGCCATTAGGTAAAGCAGTATGAAGATGTCTCTCTCAAGAAATTAAAACTAGAACTATCATATGATTCAGCAATCCTTCTTCTGAAAGTATATCTGAAAGTGAAATCACGATATCAGAGAAGTATCTGCACCTCCATGTTCATTGCAGTATTATAGATATGGAAACAACCTAAATGTTTGTCAGTGAATCAATGGATAAAGAAAATGCATGAACAGATAAAGAATACACACACACACACACAGAATATTATTCAGCCTTACAAAAGAAGGAAATCCTGCCATTTGCACCAGCAAGGATGAACCTGTAGTACATTATGCTGAATGAAATAAGCCAGAGAAAGACAAATATTGCATGATATCACTGAAATGTGGAATTAAAAAAAAAAAGCCAAACTCACAGTAGCAGAGAGGAAAATGGTGGTTACCAGAGGCTAGGGCATGGGGGGAAAGAGGAGATTCAAAAATAAAAAAGAAAGTAGAATGGTCTTTTCAGGAGCTGAGGGGAGGAGGTGATGGGGAGTTAGTTAATGAGTATAGACTTTCAGTTTTATAAGATAAAAGAGTTCTGGAGATACATGGTGGTGAAGATTGCACAACAATTTGAATGTACTTTTTAAAAAATTTATTTATTTATTTATGATAGTCACACACACACACACACACACACACAGAGAGGCAGAGATACAGACAGAGGGAGAAGCAGGCTCCATGCACTGGGAGCCCGACGTGGGATTCAATCCCGGGTCTCTAGGATCGCGCCCTGGGCCAAAGGCAGGCACCAAACCACTGCGCCACCCAGGGATCCCTGAATGTACTTAATATCACTGAACTGTGTACTTAAATATAGCCAAGATAACAACTCAACACCCAAAAAACAAATAATCTGTTTAAATGGGCAGAAGACATGAGCAGACATTTCTCCAAAGAAGATGCACAGATGGCTAACAGACACATGAAATGCAAATCAACACCACAATGAGATATCACCTCACACCTGTCAGAATGGCTAGACTCAAAAACACAAGAAACAAGTATTGGTGAGGTTGTGGAGAAAAAAACCAAACCCTTTTGCATTGTTGGTGGGAATGCAAACAGGTGCAGCCACTCTGGAAAACAGTATGGAGGTTCCTCAAAAAGTTAAAAACAAATAAGAACAATAAAAAAAGTTAAAAACAGAGCTACCAATGATCCAGTAATTGCACTACTGGGTATTTAAAAAATACAAAAACACTAATTCAAAGGGATGCATGCACCCCAATGTTTATAGCAGCATTATCTACAATAGCCAGATTGTGGAAGCAGTCCACAAAGTATTGTGTGTACACAATCTTTATCCATACACAATGGAATAATACTCAGCCATCAAAAAGAATGAAATCTTGGCATTTGCAACCTCGTGGATGGAGCCGGAGTGCACTATGCTAAGCAAAATAAGTCTGAGAAAGACGAATACCATGTGATTTCACTCATATGTGGAATTTAAGAGGCAAAACAACTGAGCAACAGAAAAAACAGAGAAAGAGGCATGACTAGTATCAGACTCTTAACTCTAGAGAATATGATGGTTACCAGAGAGGAGGTGGCAGGGGGATGAGTGAAATAGGTGATGAGGATTAAGGAGCACACTTGTGTTGAACACTGGGTGATGTATGGAATTTTATACACCTGAAACTAATATAATACTGTGTTAACTGTACTGGAATTAAAATAAAGACTACATAAAAAATTAAAAAATAGTCAAGATAGTTCTATGTTACATGTATTTTAGGACAATAAAACATCAGAAAAATAAATAAATCAGGTTTCCTAGGGAACACATTTACTTTAAAATTGAAAAAAATATTATACTCCTTTTATTATGAAAATGGAACCAAGGACAGGAAACATGAGTTGCAAAATATATACGTATCTATATTTGAAGACTTAGTTCCAATTAGAATAGATGCTGCGTTAGGTTATATTTTGCACATAATATTACAATGTCAGAAAACAAAAATAAATTAAATCCTCTTGTTTTTATAAGGTAAAGTCCAAAGGAGTTAAGGTCCCAAATTGAAATCCCTTCTCCTTGTAAGTGAAATCCACAGCTTAGAATTCCTCACTCCAAAGAAATTAAAATCCAGAATGGATTCTCTCAAATTTCTTAAGCTGCTCCATCTCAGCCACGGGTGTCCTCGGTAACTGGGTGGAGCGGGGCTTTTTTCTGCAGCTGCTGCATGAGATGCCCTCCCCACGAATGGGTATTGTGACCTGGAAGTTGAATTCGTCTCTCTTGTGACTGTGGCCATGCAGGTCTTTTACCTTCCTACAGTTTGGTCTTTATCCCAAGTGCAAAGGATCCATTGTAATGTGTGTGTGTGTGTGTGTGTTTTTAAGATTATTTATTCGAGAGAGTAAAAGAAAGTGGGGGGAGGAGCTGAGGGAGAGGGACAAGCAGATTCCGTGCTGAGCATGGAGCTTGATGCGGGGCTCAATCCTAGGACCCCCAATATGGGGCTCAATCCCAGGACCCCGAGATCACGACCTGAGCCAAAACCAAGAGTCAGACCCTTAGCCGACTGTGCCATCCAGGCACCACACTGTAATGTTTTTTATTTTATTTTATTTTATTTATTTATTTATTTATTTATTTATTTATTTATTTATGATAGTCACAGAGAGAGAGAGAGAGGCAGAGACACAGGCAGAGGGAGAAGCAGGCTCCATGCACCGGGAGCCCGATGTGGGATTCGATCCCGGGTCTCCAGGATCGCGCCCCGGGCCAAAGGCAAGCGCCAAACCACTGCGCCACCCAGGGATCCCCCACACTGTAATGTTTTAAGAAGGAGGGTGGCATTGATGATCAGCTATGAATTTTAAATCGATCCCGGTGACTGCAGAGTGGAGCATCAGTTAGAAGGGGAATTGAGATGGGTAGAAGAGAGACCAGCTAGGAGATGTTTGACGAGGCCAAGCTGGAATTAATGACGGGGTGGGGGCAGTGGTGAGGGAAGCGAAGGGATGGCTTTAAGGATGTTAGGAGGTAAGATCAGCAGTACTGATCTGATGCGGAGGATGAGAGAAAGTCCTTTTTTCCCCTGCAATGCCTATGTAGTGCTTTTCCTTTGATTCATTCACTCATTCTTTCTTTTATTCATCCACTCATTGAGAAACATTTACCCAACACTGACTGCCTTGACACCCTTTTCCAGGAACTGTGCCTCAAGAGGTGTCTGCCCTCAGGGGATTCAGTCCAGTGATAGAACTTGGTCACGGTTTCAATCATGTGATAATCGCAATCAATATCTATGATGTGTTGACCCCTCCTGGCTGTGCGAGACACTTTACATATTCAGTATATGTCAAGTATGCATTGGGCCTTTGCATGTATGTTCATCATATGTACCTTGTTCCACACCATGGAGCCATTTGTAGCTCTGATGGAGGCGCTGGGAGGTTGGGGTGTGGAGAGGAGTCTAGCCCAGCACCCAGCGTCTGCAGCTCTACATGATTTTGTGCTTCTCTACCCATCCCCACCCACAGGAGATCTCTAATTGAGGATCCACACATGCTCATGAAATTTCTCAATGAGACTTCTTTTTGTGCGGCATCTATGTGTAAGAGTCTCCTCTGAACCCCACGTCTTTGGTCACAAGTATTCTGGAGGGCACAGGCACCCATCATCATCTCCAACTTTCCATCCTCCCCCAGCAAGAGACCCCAGCCCAGAAGAGGTGCGGGGGCAGGAGGAGGTGACTTCAGCCCACTTCTGTGTCCCTAGAACACCCTGTAGCTATGTCATCACTTGAAGAAAGAACAAGAGGGGTTCATTCCCACCAGCTCTCTGTGGATTTGAGAGCATCGCTCTAGGCCTTCCAGAAACAATGGACTGCTTCATTGGGGTCTGGACCCCAGTGGGCCCGGTGCTGAGACTTCTGATCATCCCATCTTCCTCCAGCCTCTTCTGGGTACCACTCCCCACCCCCCATGTCTCAGTATGCAGAAACTTTGATATTTAGAAAGCAAGTCTTCATAATGAGGTCTGCTAACAGCCAGCCCGAGGTGAAAGCACCCCAGTGACCTCAGAGGGAAAGTTTTTTTCTAAATGACTCTTCGAGTTTCAAAGGAACCGGTACTGTACTTTTCATTTCACACATCACAAATTTACATCTTCAAAAGCTGGAAAACGTCAACGCCTCGGGAAAATACAGCGTCAGCTAATGTGGCAGCAGCTCGGTGGAGCGGCAGCGATCACCCAGGGCTTCCAACCTCCTGGACCAGGCGGTCGGCAGGCTTCAGCACCCCTGACCTAACCCAGGGTCATCCTCAACCTCCCGAGGAGGTTTACAGAACAGAGGAGCCCAGCTGGCTGTTCGTCCCCCTAACAGGGCTGCTAGTCCAACCGTAGACTTGTTTCCAGGGCGAGTCAACAATGAAGCCCTTGTGTTTCGCGGGCCGGGCCGGGCGTGGACGAGCTGGGCTTCCCGCTGCGGCCTCACACCTTCCCGGGCCTTCCTCTGGGCGCAGGCCCGCTGAGACAGGCGGCAGCGGCCCGCAGGCGTTTCCTGAGCGCCTCCAGCTCCTTCTCAACGTGCGCATTCACGGCCAGGCCATTTATCCTGCCTGCCACCTCGGGCTGCTGAAAACAGTTCCTTTGACTTATGGCTTGAGCACTTCCTCAGAAAGTTGGGGACCCCAAGCGAGTTCCACTCCGAACTTTCTTCATGGAAAGGCTTTCATTGTTTATAGGCTGTGAAGTTTGGACGGCGGCCAATGCCGAAGCCAAAAGGCAGGCTTTCTCTGTGGGATTTGCCTCGATCCACCACCGTGATAAATATGCGGGGTTATTATCCGCATATTTGACTTTATATCAATGCTTTCTTTGTCTTGAGAGATTAGCCGTGTGGTTTGCAAGGTTCCACACTGTCCTCTGCCATCCACTGGCAATCACATTTTCATTTAATTATTATGAGATTAATGCAGCCTCGTTTTGGGGCCCTAAACACGTCACACGGCAAAGAAAATCCAGACGTGTGGGGGATCGATAAAAATTAGCCATCTACTGGCCCTCCCTTCTAATTCCTGGAAGATGAGCCAATTATACTAACTTAGCAGGACAGAAAAGACAGACTTATCTTTGGGGCGAGGAATTGGTTAGCAAACAATAGGAGTTATTTCACTTCTGGATTATAAACTGAGAGAGGTGGCAAAAGCTTTTCTGATAATATGTAGGGATAGTAGACATGGTGAGCCTGCTGTTTAGGCATTACATTGTTATCATTTAGGGGGATACGATGATACCCTCTAGGTACCTGGGTGTAAGAGGGATGGTTAGTGGTGGGAGGGTATCTCAAAAGCAACTTCTTGGTTGGATCACCACATTCTAGAGAATTTTTTTAAAAAAACTTATTACTGGTTTATTATTATAAAGGATAGAACTCAGGAGCTGGTGGATGGGAGAGAGGCACAGGGCAAAGTTTCATAGGAATGGGGGGGGGTGCAGCACGGAGCTCCCATGCCCTCTCCAGGTATGCCACCCTCCCAGCACCTCCATAAGTTCACCAGTGAGGGAGCTAGAGAAATGGTTTTTAACCTTTTTTTGAGCCCTGGACCACTTAGGGAATCTGGAAGAACCTCTGGTTCACCTCCTAACCTCACATGCTTATATGCGCATATACACGCATTCACACATATACATGCATTCACTGAACTCCTAAAGACCTGTTCTAAAAGATCATGGTCCCCAGGTTAGAAATTCCAGTTCTACAGTGTGGCCCTCGTCTTGAACTGTGTCAGGGTGTCAAAAATGAGCATACACTCACACTAACTGAAATACCAGATGGTGGTGTCCAAAGCAACAAGTGAAAGGATTCATGACTGGCCTTCTTTCCAGTAGCCATAATGCTTTTGTGTCTCCTCTGCATCCACAGACCGGGAAAGCAGAATCATGGAGCCAAATATTGCTCAGAGAGGTAGGCGGCCTGGAGGTGGGCACTTTTACTCCAGCATCAAGGGAATTCAGGGATCTGGTCTCTGTCCCATAGCAAAGATCATCTCTTGAACCAACCCAGAGTCAGGATTTTCCTCCCCTAGACAGTGCTGAGAACATGTGACAACTTGCACTTCTTGGAACTTGGTTTCCTATGCTTGTCAGAATCCCTCGAGGGACACATTCTTTCTCTAGATTGTGCCTATTGCCTGGAGCCCTGGAGCCATGTCGGTCTTCCAATTGTAGGGTGCCCAGAGTCTGAGTTTACATCTCACAGGTATGGAGAATGCAAGAGAGCAGGGGGTGGATCCAATCCCTGTTTTTCCACTACCTCCAGCAGTCCTAAGAGTTCACAAGAAAACTGGAAGGAGCTCCCGGAAATTTGATGTGCTTTGTGAAAGTCTTGTATCCTTTGTGTCAACCCCGGCCCTGCACTATAGCTGCACCTGAGACAGGAGAGGAGGGCAGTGGTCAAGGCTAAAATATTCCCAGGTTTAACCCCTTCAGGACCTTGTGTAATCAGGGAGGCTGTGATTTATCCCCAAAGTAACTGATTCAGAGAGTATATATGCACATTTTAATGTTGTGTGTTCATGCTACAGACCATATTTCTAGGTATGTTGCCAAAAATCCATCTGAACTATGTGCCCCACTGGCTTCCATATTTGAAGATTCACAGTGGTGGGCAGAATGGTGTAGTTGAGTATCAACTTTAGGGTTCGGGTCCATGGCCCCTTGAAACATTGGTATTTGGGAATGCTCTGATATCTAAAAACTTCTTCATTGATTCATGTAACCTAAGATAGTAGAAAGGTACCTTCCTAAGCCAATATGAAGACTCTGTTGGCTTTTCCTGAACCTTCATGGGATAGGGTTGTTTTGGAATGCAGAGGCACCTGGGAAAATTAGGATAGTAGTGATGCCTGTGAAGGGAACCCCCAGTCCAGACTTTTATTCACTGGTGGGTGAGCTGGACATCTGAAAAGATGGTAAGTATCTTAGAATAGTTATTACCTCCCTGTCAAAAGTTTGACAGTTGAACTGAGGCCTAATATTTCTAACAATAAGAGCAAAATGGTGCAAACTAATGACTGGTCCTGGAGAGAAAGGAGTGTCCGTGGCACAGAGCATGTGTCCCTGGGGCGCTGCCTTGTATTTTCATTCTTTAGACTGGCCTTACACCTCATAAATCTGTCAGTCATTTCAAATAAAATTTCTGTTTGTGTTGGGAAAACCATTTCCAGCATTTTATATGAACTATCTGGCAAGCGGGCAAGATAATGGAGACTGTATTCCACATTGAAATAAGGAGAGAAAATGAGTTTTTATCTTAACTGATCATTTCTTTGCTACCTCTAATGCTGCACACCTATTAAAACACTAGTGTCACATTTCCTTCAGTTTGGAGAATTTAAGTTGAATCTTCTCATTTGGGTTGCCATCTGGTGTGCTACTAACAGTCTCAGAGAGTAAGAGGCCATCTGTTAATACTTTTTCCAGGAAGCTTTTTATAGAGCAGTGAAGTGGCAACTCTCAAAAACACATTGTAATGACTTACAAGATCTTGGGTATATGTGCAAGTTGAGGCTGATATTTTATTTCTACCAACAGTACTTTCTTCCATTGAACAGAGACAGAGGAATCAATAAATATAGCATATTTGCATGCAAAAATATGCTTATTTCTGATACACAGGGAGCCACAAGGTTAACGAGTTATTGGGCTGACGGTATTTCAAAAGGAAGATTGTAAATACATACTGAGAAGTAATAATAATGGTGATGATGTTGATAGTAATTGACTGAACACTTGCTGTCTTCTGGCCTCTGTGCCAAGTGCTTTACATCCATTGTCTTATTTTCTCCTTACAATAACCCTGAAAAATAGTTACCATGCGATTTACAGATTAAAAAGAATCGGTGCTCTGGGGCGCCTCGGTGGCTCAGTTGGTTGAGCATCCATCTGACTCTTGGCATTGGCTCAGATCGTGATCTCAGGGTCGTGAGATGGAGCCCCACATTGGGCTCTGTGCTCAGCCAGAGGTCTGCTTGAGATTCTCTCCCTCTATCTCTCCCTCAACTTGCAAGCGTGCGCATGCTTTCTCTTTCTCTCTCTCTCAAATAAATAAATAAATCTTAAAAAAAAAAAGAAAAAAGAATTGGTGCTCCGAGAGGTCAATGACTGGTCCATGGCACAGAGCTCGTAGTAGCCAGAACTTGAACACACTGTTCTTATGTTTTTTCAGACCATGCAATAGCTATCTATGAGCTATTCTTTTCTTTCTCGTTGTCCTGTGAAAGTTAGACCAGTGTCTTTTTTTTTTTTTTTAACCAGGTGGATACCAGCAACTAAACTTTCTATTACTAGAAATAAAGGTTTAGATAAATTTGATCCAGGACAGCTGATGGTAGATTAATAACAGTATGGGTCAGCATGGGTTAGGTTTTGATATAGTTACAAATAACCCTCAAATCTCAGTGGCTTAGCAAAAAAACCTATTTATTGTCCATGTTACATGCCTGACAGCTCACAGGAATTCTGCTCATTATGATCATTCACACTGCTGGAGCCTCCATCCTGATACAGGCTAGTTTCAAATATTTCAGCATTCCTCCTTCTGGACACACAAGTGGTAGGATTGAAATTCCTCAACCCATTTGGAGAATTTAACTTGTATCTTCCCATTTGGGTTGACCAAGTTCTGGTTTGTGCCAATGATATGTGCAAGGAAATAAGGAAGGGCTGGTACCATTGTGGTCCTCGAAGCCTGTTGGTCAACCACTGAGCCACCCAGGTGCCCCTCTATTTAAGTCCTTTGCCCAGTTTTTAATGATTTGCTTTTTTACTATTGACTTTTAAGGGTTCTTTATATATTTTGGGTATTGACTCTTTATCAAATAAATGGATTACAAATATTTTCTCCCGTTTGGTAGGTTGAAAATGTCTTTTAATTTTGTTGAGTGTTTCTTCTGTGTGCAGAAGCTTGAATGATGGACTCCCACTTGTTTAATTTTGCTTTTGTTGCCTGTGCTTTTGGTTGTCATAGCCAAGAAATCGGTGCTGAAACCAGTGTCAAGAAGCCCTTTCCCTGGGATGCCTGGGTGGCTCAGTGGTTGAGTGTCTGCCTTCAGCCTAGGGCGTGATCACGGATGTCCCGGGATCGAGTCCCGCATCAGGCTCCCTGCATGGAGCATGCTTCTCTCTCTGCCTGTGTCTCTGCCTCTCTCTGTGTGTCTCTCATGAATAAATACATTTTAAAAATTAAAAAAATGATAAGCCCTTTCCCTTAGTTTTTTTCTAGGAGTTTTGCAGTTTCAGGTCTTATGTTTAAGTCTTTAAATCATTTTGAGTTTTCTTCTGTGTGTGCTGTAAGATAAGGATCTAGTTTCACTCTTTCGCACATAGATATCAAGTTTTCCAAACACCATTTATCAAAGACACTATCCTTTCCCCATTGCATATTCTTGGCACCCTGTGGAAGATCAGTTGAAGATCTATGCGTGGGTTTATTTCTGGGCTCTCTATTCTGTTCCATTGGTTTGTGTGTCTGTCTTTATGCCAGTATCATACTGTTTTGATTACTGTAGCTTGTAATATATTATGAAATCAGGAAGTGTGATGCCTCCAGCTTTGTTCTTGCTTAAAATTGTTTTGGCTATGTGGAGTCTTTTGTAGTTCCATATAAAATTTAGGATTGCTTTTTTTTTTCTATTTCTGTAAAAGATGCCATTGGGATCTTGATAGGGATTACATGAAATCTGTAGATTGCTTTGGGTAGTATGGCCAATATAGCAATATTAATTCTTCTAATCACTGAACAGGAGATATTGTTCCATTCCTTTGTCTGTTTTAATTTTTGTCATCAGTGCCTTAGAGCTGTTAGTGTACAAGTCTTCTACCCCGTTGGTTAAGTGTATTGCTAAGTATTTTATTATATTTTGATTATAAAAGTAATACATACACATTGCTGAAATTTAGGAAAATATGGCAAAGTTGATAAAAAGGAAAAACCACGAATAATTGCTAATGATCCTATTCAAATAAGAAATCACTTCAGCATTATGGAAAACAACTTTTAGTTCTTTTGGTATGCTCTGTACACCATGCTCACCCTCCTAACAAATCAGCCCCGTTTATGTGCAGTAGTGGTAACTTGTAATATCTCTTCAAGGCACATATTGAAATTCGTAGTTATATATTTATTTGTGTATTTATATGTTGAATACAACGGCTGTACTAGAATGTAAATGCCAGGGGCACAGGTTTGTGTTCTTGCTCACAATTGTGTCCCTAGAGCCTACTAGAGTGCTTGCCACATAATTGGTGCCTGATAAATATTTATTGAATAAATGAATTATATATATATACACGTACATGATTTCAAATCATATAATTGAATTTTCTTCTATTAAAATATCACAGTATTTCTATTTAAACTATCTTAATTTTTTTGCTTTTAGAAGTTTCCCAATATATTCAAAACAGACTCTCTTATTACATTTGAAATAATCCAATGGTGGAGGTGTTTATATATTTTAAACATATATATATAGATACTTAAATTGAAATTATATTTTAGTACTATTTTGTAGCATGCTTTTCTCACTTTACCGTGTATTGTATTTTACTCAACAATATATTGTATTTCATAAGTATTTTTCTTATAATTTTCACATTTTTGTCAAATAATTTTTGATGGCTGCATGGTAGTTTTTCCTCTAGATAATGGACCAAGATTTCTTTTTTTTTTTAAAGATTTTATTTATTTATTCGTGAGAAACACAGAGAAAGAGGCAGAGACATAGGCAGAGGGAGAAGCAGGATCCCTGTGGGGAGCGTGATGCAAGACTCAATCCCAGGACCCTGGAATCACGACCTGAGCTGAGGGCGGATGCTCAACCACTGAGCTACCCAGGCATCCCTGGACCAAGATTTCTTTACCACGTCCTTAGTGTTGCCTATTTATACTGTTTTTAATATTTTACTCCTATAAGTACCATTGTATATTATGCATACTTTCTTGGGAACTGTTCTGATAGATCCATTGAATAATTGGAAGTTCTAGATCAAAGTGAATGAATTTCTTTAAGGCTCCTGTTATATTGCCAAAGTGCACTTTAGAAAAGTTGCACTAATTTTTATCATTATTCCCAATACATTATTGGAGTGTACTTATCTCTGCATCCTCACCAACCTCACATAATTTTTTACTTTTTTCCAATTTCACAGATGAAAATATATTTTGTTTGCATTTCTTTGTTTATTAGGTGAAGTCATACATTCTTTCTCTCCTTTCCTTCCCTCTGTTCCTTCCTGCGTCCTTCCTCCCTTTCTCTTTCTCCCCACTACCATCTCCCTCTCTCTCCCTATTTTTCTCCCTCTCTTTCTTTTGCCATTTGTAGTTTTTCTGTCCATCTCTCTTGCCAATTTTTTTCTTCTGTTAATGTCTTTTTTCCTGCTTGTTTGTAAGAGCTCTTTACATACTTTTTAAAAAAGATTTATTTATTTATGAGAGACACACACACAGAGAGGCAGAGACATAGGCAGAGGGAGAAGCAGGCTCCTCACAGGGAACCTGATGCAGGACTTGATTCCAGACTCTGGGATCACGCCCTGAGCTGAAGGCAGATGCTCAACCACTCAACCGCTGAGCCACCCAGGTGCCCCAAGCTCTTTACATATTAAGGGTATTGACTCTTGTCTCTCACACATATTACATTTCGCCCCAAATCTGTCATTTCTCTTTTATTCTTATTTATGGTCACATTGAAATAAATTTACAACTTGGGGAAGTCAAAACTAGGGATCTTTTTCTTACAGCTTCCATCTACTCATACTTAAATAATTATTCCTTCCCTTGGGATTAAGTATTTGCCTTAATGATGCCTAGTTTATGTTTACCCCACTGGGTAAACATTTCACATTTAACTATTTAATTCATGGTTATAGGGTATTTATAATTGTATAAAAGAAGAAACAGCTTTCCCTCTACCCTTCTATTTCTTGGCTGAGAACCCCTGGTACTAAAAGATTCATAGAAGAAAATAAACAATCTGAATTACATGCATGCACGTATGGGAGCCCTACAAAGAGACTCAAGAGGTGGCCAGACTATTGAGGTTAATATACCATCCGGAGCCAGGGGCTTCAAAGAGGTGGGGCAGAGGCAACTCACAGGAAGCTGAGAAGAGAAAATGTTTAGTAAACAAAATTTGCCTGGTTGTGCAGATAAGTCTCTAGAATAAAAAAAGGATCTCTGGGAATAGCTCTCTTCTTGGTACAGGCCACCTTTCTAATGTAAGTTTCCTTTAAAAAAGGGTCACTTCTACTCTGTTTTCATTTTTTTCTACTCTGTTTTTAGAGTTTCTCCTGTTTCTGCAGTTTCTTAAAATAATTAGCTCAAAATAATCCCGATGCCAAAGTGGTGTATTTGGGGGTGGCATATTCTGCTACCCTCAAAAACATATAGTGTAAGGTATTGATTCACTTTTTTCCCCTCATATTTAACCAATTTTACTAGCTCTCCTTACTCACTTGGATTTCAAATCCTTTGTACTAAAAGTGGAAGTTTCTTCCCAGTATTCTAAAGGTTTTATTGTGAATGAGATTTTCTTTTAACATTGTATCTTCTAACTTGTTATTGCTGGCATACAGAATACTATAAATCTTGTACATTTACTTTATAACCACCTAACTGAATTATCCTAGTAGTTCTTAGAGTTCATCTCCTGCATTCCTAAGTAGAAGGAGAATGTGATGACATATTTCCTTTATTTTTCTTGTTTCGCTATGCATATAGCTATGGAAAATTATACAAAATTGGGATCATACAAAACAGAAAATTTTTATACATATCTCCATTTAAAACAGTGACCATTGCCTCATTGACTCCCTATTACTTTCAGGGAACCCTAAGTTTAATATTTGCATAAAATTCCACTACACTATACTATAGTGTAATACACTATAATTTTAAAAGTTAGAGTGATACACTATATTTTAAATAGATACACTATAATTTATAATTTAAAAAGTTTAAAAGTTTTTGTTCCTTTAAATTTATTTCTTAATTTGACTCTTGATTTTGAAATGATTCCAGATTTGCAAAAAATTGCCAAGTAGTACAAAGAATTCTCATATAGCCTTCATCCAGCTTCCTTAAATGTTAACATTTTATGTAATGATAGTACACGTATCAAAAAATCAGAAAATTAACATGATGTGATATTATTAAGCCATCTGTAAACTAATCTGTAGACCTAGGTGGAAGGTCTACAGATTGATAAAAACAAATTCATAAAAACAATTTTATCAATTGTGCCACTAATATATTTTTTTCTCCAGCATACAATCTGGAGCACACATGGCATGTAGTTGTTGTGTCTCCTTTGTCTTTTATGAATTGGGACAGTCCTTAGGCTTTATTTTTACTGATTCTGAAAATTTTGAAGAGAACTGGCCAATTATTTTGTAGAATGTTGCTCAATTTTGTCATCTGAGGTTTCCTTGATGATATTCAGATTTTGAATTTTTGGCAAGACTACCACAAAAGTGGTAGTGCTGTGCCCTTGATAGAACATCATGTCAAGAGGTGCATGATGTTATGTCCCAATACCAATGATGTTAATGTTGATCATCATTGTCAGGTTTCTTCACTGTGGAGTTACTATTTTTCCCTCTGTAATTATAAATATCTTATGGTAATATATTTTGAGACTGTAAATATCCTGTTTCTCATCATACTTTTATCCACTAATTTTAGCATCTGCTGATGATTTTTCTTGAAATAATTATTACTGTGGTGTTTGCCAAATGGTAATTTTCTATGTCCATCATTCCTTCTAGTTATGAATTGAAAGAGCTTTCCTTTCCCTCTCATTTGTTTATTCAATCATATATATCTCTCAGTGCGGACTCATGGATATTTATTTTAACTTTGCGTTATACTCCAATACTACTTTCTTTATCTTGTTGCTCAAGTCGTTCCAACTTTAGCCATTGAGTGCTCTTTCACGTTGACTCCTGAATTCCTTTGGCATGTCCCCATCTCTTTATCCTTTGAGCATTTCCTACTTTCTGCTACTACAAGATGCTCCAGGCTCATCTTGTACATTTGCTGCCCCAGTCCATTCCTCCAAAAGAATGGTATTTAAAAATCAAGACCTGTGCACTAGGTGTGCTTACTGCTATTGGAGCCATTGCTTCCAGATCCTATCAGAGGATAAATCTAGGAAGTACATGTGTGTATACATAGATACACACATATATGTATTCAGATGTATATTGTACATCTAATATTGTACATCAGGTCATGATCCCAGAGTCCCAGGATGGAACCCCTGCATTAGGCTCCTTGCTCAGCAGAGAGCCTGCTTCTCCCTCTGCCCTTCACCCCACTCGTGTGCTCTTTCAAATAAATAAGTAAAATCTTTAAAAAAAAGAATAGCTATTAGAGGGGCACCTGGCTGGCTCAGTTGGTGGAGCATGCCAACTCTTGGTGTCAGGATCATGAATTTGAGCCCCACGTTGGATGAGGAGATTACTTAAAAAATAAAATCTTTAAAAGAAAAAAAATAAGAGTTATTAGGAACTCATGTATGTGGATTTTAAAAGTTGCCTTCCTGACACCTATCAAAATGAAGATATAGATTTGATTCTAATATGATTAATACTATTCACAGGTTTTTCTAATAATCAAACACCTATGTATGCCTACAAAAAAAACTTGCCCAGTCATAGTAAGCTAGTCTTCTACTATGTATTATCCTTCAGAATTGCTTTGCTAATATTTTCTTTAGAATTTACACTTCTATATTCACAAATTAGATAGGTTTTCAGTTTTTGGTTTTGGTGCTTTGTCAGGTTTGAATGTCAGAGTTAAGGTGGCCGTATTAGTTTCCTGTGGCTGCTGTATCAAGTAATCCCAAACTGGGATCTTGGAACAACAGAAATGCATTCTTTTGCAGTTCAGGCCAGAAATCTGAAATGAAGGCATAGGTATGGTTGGTTTCTTCTGGCGGCTCTAGGGAGCATCTGTTCCTGGCCTCTCTCTGCCTTCTTGTGCTTGTCAGCAATCCTTGGTGTTTCCTGACTTGCAGCTCCAAACTCTGCCCCTGTCTTCACATGGCCTTCTCCTGTATGTCTCTCCATGTCCTCTCCTCTTCTCAGAAGCACACCGATGATTGGATTTAGGACTCACCCTAAATCCAGAGTGATTCCATCTTGAGATCCTTAGTTAATTACAACTACAAAGACTCTACTTCTGAATAAGATCACAGTCTGAGGTTCCAGATGGATGTGAATGGGAGGGGGCACTATTCAACCCACTAAAGTGGCTCAGTCAAATTGAGCAGATAAAAATTTTATTTTATTTTATTTTATTTTATTTTATTTTATTTTATTTACAGTTTAGAACCAGAGTTTCTTTTCAGTTATGGTACCTTAAAATCTGACTGTGAGGTTTTTACATACTACATTTCAGACTTCAAATCACTGCTGCTGAGGTACCATATTGTAGTTTTTGGTATTCCTTTATCGTTTGGGTTATTGAGTGCCTCAACCATCTTTACAGTTTTTCCCTTGGCTAATTGTATTTTGTCATATATAAATCTATAAATCACATGTCATCATATAATTCAAAAGTGTTTATATGTTAATCTTTGGAGCAGAATATGTTTATGATATAGATAGATACGGTTATAAATATTGGCATCTGGCAATAAGCTGACATCTGGTGTGTAGTACTAACTTTTTATTAATTGATTTATGTTCATAATTGGCTTCTGCTTACTACATAAATATCACTCTCATTTTTGTTTAAAAAATTAACCTTACATTTGTGATGGCTTTAATAGGGATTAAATGGCTCTAATCAGCTCTCGTCATATTAAAGAGCTGCTATTTTCACTATATGTCATAGAAAGGCACCTCAACTCAGTCCTGATACTGTCCCCAGAGGGGCCATTTGAGTTCATAAGATTAGTTGAATTTCAATGGGCATCTAAGTCCTCCTCTAGACCTAGGGAAAAATGTGATGACTGCCAAGAAGATCGAAGAGTGGGAGTTTGGCAAGCTCTGCAAGGAGAATGCATGACATAAGGGGGAATGGGAGAGGTATTCAGTGGCCCAATGCCAACTTGGGGGGTGACCATTCCATGAAGGGTTTGCAGGATGGGAGTATAAGCCCCTACCCTCTCTTGCAGAGACCATGTGAATGTTCTAAATCTTTTCTGTCTTTGCTGTGGTCTACATCCAGCCTCATTAGCAATGCTGGTGATGCTTCCCCCTCACCCCAGAAGATCATTCCCAATTCATAGCTTTGAGCTCAGGAGACTATAGGAGACAACAAGGAAACACAGGAGAGAAACCGATGACTCGTGGAGGCTCATCTGGCTGGGAAGGGTATTTAACTCAACCTACTTTTTAAATTTTTATTATTTTTTAAAGATTTTATTTATTTATTCATGACAGACACACACACAGAGGCAGAGACATAGGCAGAGGGAGAAGCAGGCTCCATGTGGGGGGCCCAATGTGGAACTCAATCCCAGGACCCCAGGATCACGTCCTGAGCCAAAGACCAATGCTCAACCGATGAGCCACCCAGGTGCCCCTAATCCAACCTAACTTAAATCCTCCCAAACAGAAGAGAACCAGTCAAGATTGAGAAACTGAATCAGGTACTTTCTTTGACAATTGCTGCTCCACTTTTTGAAAGAAATACATGGTATATGTTCAATGTATGTGGGACAAGTGAATACTTCTTGATTTCCTCCACAGTAATCACTGGGCACCATTTCTTTAGCAACCCACCTCTTGCCTACCTGAGTTAGCTCCCTTAACCCTCACAACAAAGGCAGATGACGCCAACTTCAGAAGGTACTGCGAGGCTCCAGGGATATAACCACTCACCATGTAAACCACTTACCATTGTGAGTAGCTATTAGGAGGCTGATTTTGTAGATGAGGAAGCGGAAGCCCAGAAAGGTTAACAAACAACTTGCCCCAAGTCCCGCAGTTGGGAAATCATAGTGCTGGGATCCCAGCCTGACTATCAGGCTCAAAGCCCATGCTCTCCCCAGCATCCTATGCTAGAGGGAGATGGCTTAGCCAGTATGGAATAAAGAGACTCTTTAAAGGCTGTCTACCCCGGGAGCACATTAAGCTGCTTATTTGGCTGTGCTATTTTGCTAATTAATTTGGTGCTTGCTTAAAACCAATACAAAATGATTGTGGTGAAGTTTTAGAGTTTCCAGAGGAGAGATTGTTTACATTTGGCGCAGCAGCACCAGCCAGCGAGAGAGAGGAAAGGAGATGGAAGAGGAAGGAGGCAGAGGCCTTCGCTGTATTGCCACGTGCCTGGTTTTCAAATTAGACATTCCAAAGTCTTCCATCAGTGCGGTTTGGTGTGTCCATCTAGGCAGTTTTCCACTGCTTGGAAAAGACACAAAAGCTTTTGTTCATCACGAAAGAATTTTCTCGCTCCCACCTACAGTAATTGCCAAGAATGAAATCTGTTACAGTCATTCCAGAGAAGAATGATTGCCTTTCTTTGCCTAACGCCACGTAGTAGATTCAGGGCCAGCCCGAGCTGTTTTGCAAAGGCCACAGCTTCCAGATGGGGAGGGCAGCGCTGCTGTGGTTTCAGAGCTTCCTTTTAGCCGAGTTCTCTCCAGGCAGGGTTCGGGGTGCTCCCGCCACCATAAAGATCTGCGTGCTGTTGGACAGGGCCGTGCACCTCCCTTGCTTCTTGGCTGTGTGATCCAAAACCCACACTGAAGAGATTTGCTCTGCGGCCTGCACCAGGCCAGTTTGTGGTAGAAGCAGGACTTGAACCCAGAGCTCCTCACTCTGGTGGGAAAATGGAATCCTACCTCACTGAGGAGTGTTGCAAGAGGTAGAAAATCAGACGTGCTGGATAAACTGTCAGGGGAAACCAGAGGACAAACCAATGAAGAACTTGGAGGAACAAAATGTCAAAGGAAGCCCGAGAATTAGGGCAGAGAGTAGGGTCGGAGTAACTCCAAGCAAGGTTACTACTAATGGAAATCCAGTAGCTGCTGCTTCCTGAACGGACCATAGTGTAATACAACTGTGGCTTTAATTCCACATAAATAGAGCTGAAAATCCACTATAGCTTTGGAGTCACTTGTGACCTCCAGAGTGTGTGCATTCAGGGTACGGGCTTTGCTCAGCCGTACAATCAGCTCATTCTCTACCTGGGAATCCATGGGCTCCTTTGGGTCTCAACTTTTTTCCTTTATCTTTTCCTTGCATCCAGGCCAGCTCACTGCACTACGGATGGCCTTTTCGCTAATGGCCTTGTTTTCTGTTGAGTACGTGAGACATTTTTCAGGTAATGAGGGAGGGGGCCCCGTTGCAAGAAAACGTACCTGAACACATTCTTGCCCCACTTTCCCAGCCTCTAGTGTTCCCTCCATCCAGTCGTCGTCACTTGGGAATAATATTTCTGGGTTTTGAGGTGCCTATCAGCCCTTGCTGGATACCGGGGAGTCCTCCCTCGTGCAAGAATTTTTGGATGTTGGGATAAAGGACACATAGGCACCAATGTGTGTTGTGGTAGGCTCAAAAAAAAAAAAAAAACACAACAGCTCCTTGAGGCATCAGGCACTAATCCCTGGAACCTTATTGGAAGGTGTTGCCATATTGGAAGAAAAGGTATTTGGAGATGTGATGAAGTGAAGGATCTTGAGATGAGGACATTATCCCAGATTATTCTGGATGGGCTTTCGGTGTAGTCACCTGTATCCTTGTAGGAGGGACACAGAGAGGAGATGATAGGAAGATGGACAGTGGGAGAGAGAGAGAGAGATTCATTCAAAGGCGCTAGTTTTGAGGACTGAGGAGATGCAGCCACCAGCCAAGGAATGCCAATGACTGTGAGAAACTGAGGCTAAGAACAGATTGCTCCCTGGAGCCTCCAAAGGCAGTGTGGTCCTGCTGATACCTTAATTTCAGACAGGTGAAATTGACTCTCCAGACTCCAGAACTGTGAGAAGACATATTTCTCTTGTTTAGACTGCTGAATTTCTAGTATTTTGTTACAGCAACCACAGGAAGCTGGTACAATTGATCGCTCACATGATAACCTGCCCAGGGATTCCCCAAGGAGAAGGGCTCAGGTTCCCTTTTGGGGGTAACAGCAGCTTTGGGTGCTTGTTGTCACGAGGGGTTAGAGCTGGAGTGGGAGTTTGTGCGTGGACACGAGGCCTCTCGTGATTGGAAATTCCCACTGGGGCCAAGCGACAGAGCTCCGGACTTGTGTGGATATGGGGCAAAAGGGAACAGAGGAGGGATGAGGCTTGAAAGCTCTCAGCTGCCAAAAAATCAAAATGTGGTTAGAGGCTTCATTTCCAATGACCATAGGGTTGTTGTGTGTGTGTGTGGAGTTAAACCAGTAAAACCTTTATAACAGGGCTTGGGGACAGGGCTCAGCACAGATGAATTCCTAATAAATATCACCCACTATTACTTTTACTATTTTTTAAAAAGATTTTATTTATTTATTTATTTTTTTTAAACTCTTTTTTTTTTCTTTTTTTTTTTTTTAATTTTTATTTATGATAGTCACAGAGAGAGAGAGAGAGGCAGAGACACAGGCAGAGGGAGAAGCAGGCTCCATGCACCGGGAGCCTGATGTGGGATTCGATCCCGGGTCTCCAGGATCGCACCCTGGGCCAAAGGCAGGCGCCAAACCGCTGCGCCACCCAGGGATCCCAAAAAGATTTTATTTATGAGAGACACAGAGAGTCAGAGACACAGGCAGAGGGAGAAGCAGGCTCCTTGCAGGGAGCCTGATGTAGGACTCGATCCCAGGACCCCAGGATCATACCCTGAGCCGAAGGCAGATGCTCAATCATTAAGCTACCCAGGGGCCCCTACTTTTACCACTTAAAAAATCATGTATTTTTTTTCAGTTTCCCAAGCCAGTCTTGGAGTCCTCACGAGTCCAGTTCTGAAACTCCCTGTTTCCTGGCTACGCTTCATCTCCAGGGTGAGTGTATCAATTCCTATGTCCCCAGACTGACCTCTGCCATGGACCTGTCCCCAAGTTCCAGATGGCGAGATCCAATTCCCTACTCACCATCTGTCCACCGACCTCTGACAGGCATCTCAAGCTCCACAGTTCTAAACTGGCCCCATGGAATTGCCCTGCAAACCCTGCTCTCTCGACTCCCCACCTGATGCAGTCACACTGCCACCCTTCTTGTTTTTCCAGCCAGGGACCCAGCTATTACCCACAGTGCCCCACAACCACTCCAGTCATCACCAGGCTCAGCTGATCCCAACTCCTCTCTATCCCCATTAGCTACTTCATTTCATCCCCTTAAAGTGCATCGGGCCTGTAAACTCCACCCGAAGTCCCCAAGGAGACTTGCATACCAACTCCAAATCTCTATGTCAGTGGTCATGGCCATATTTTAACATCACTTGGCTTTGCTTTTTAAATTATTAGGCTATGCCCCCAGACAAGGGTGGTCAGAACCTCTAGGGTGGGCTCAGACACCAGAAACTTAAATCTTAGGTGATTCCAAAATGCAGCCAAGGTGGAGGACTGCTACATTGGACCTGAGGTGAGAAGCTGGGCCCTGATGCCCGAGCAAATAAACAGAGGAGATGGACTTTAGCGCTGGGCTAGAACCACACGGTTTCCCAACAGCCCGCTCTTCTGGCTGCGGTGGCCCAACAGTAAATAAACACACTTTTCCTTTTCTTTCTTTTTTAAAAAAAATTTCCACAGCATCATATTTTATTTTTATTTTTTAAAATTGTGGTTAAAAATCACAAAGCATCAAGTTTGCTATCAATCATTTTTAAGTGTATAGGTCAGTAGTATTAACTGTATCATATTGTTATATAAAAGATTTCTAGAATGTTTTCATCTTGCAAAATTGAAACCCTGTTTCATTTCATTTCATTTCATTTCATTTCATTTCTTTTCATTTCATTTCATTTCAGTGTTTCCCATTGAACAGTAATTCTCCATTCTACCTTCCCCACATCCTCTGGTGACCACCATTCTCCTTTCTGTCTCTATGATTTTGACTACTCTAAGTACCTCATGGAAGTGGAATCCCATAGTATTTATCTTTTTGTGTCTGGCTTATTTCACTTAGCGTGATGTCCTCATGGTTCCATATTGTAGCATGGTTCAAAATCTCCTTCCTTTTAAGGCCCAGTAATATCCCATTCTGGGTATACTGACTGCCAACCAGTTGTTCAAAGTAGTTGTAACACTTTACCCTCCCTCCAGCAGACTATGACAGTCACAGTTTCCAGGGAGATATTCTCAAGGCGGTGAAGGACAGTGAGTTACCCTGGTGAGTATAAAATGTTCTGTTTAGATTTAATGAATAAGTAGATCCTGGGTTATCTTGGGGACCCGACAAAAGTGAACTGCATTACATGGCTTCCTCGTCTTCTTCAGCAGTGGTTTTGGTGATTGTGATGAATGGAAATGGCAGTGTTTCTCAATCTTGAGACCACAGGACATATTCTCAAGAATGCACAATATATTCTTGGGGTCTTCATATATTGTGGACATTTCATATAAATGGAATCTTATAATATGTAGTTCTTTGAAACTGACTTCTTCACTTAACATAATGTTTTCAAAGTTCATGCATATTGTAGCATGTATTAGAATTCCATTTATTTTATGACCAAATAATATTGCACTGTATGGATGTACCACATTTTAGATATCCATTCACCAGTTGATGGACATCTGAGTTGTTTCTACCTTTTGACTATTGTGAATAATGCTGCTATGAACATTTGTGTACAAGATTTTGCGTGGATGTAGTTTTCCTTTCTCATGGGTATATGCCTAGGAGGGGAATTCCAGGGCCAGGTGGTAATTCTATTCTTAGCTTTTTGGGGAACCGCCAGACCACTGCACCATTTTACATTCCCACAATCAAGGTATGAGGGTTCTAATTTTCTACAACCTCACCAATACAGGTTGTTATTTTACTTTTTTATGATTTCTATCCTAGTGGGTGTGAAGTGGTATCTCATTTTGGTTTTGATTTGCATTTCTCTGATGGCTAATAATGTTGAATATCTTGTTATGTGCTTATTGACCAGTTGTGTATCTTCTTTGGAGAAGTGTCTTTCAGGTCTTTTGACCACTTTAAATTGAGTTGAAAGATTTCTTTATATATTCGGGATAAATTTCCTTTATGGATATATGACATACAAAATTTTTCTCTCGTTTTTGTGCATCCACTTCTGTCTCTTCACTTTCTTTCTTTCTTTCGTTCAGAACACACATGGGGGAGAGGGAGAGAATCTCAAGCAGACTCCACACTCAGCATGGAGCCGGACACAGGGCTTGATCTTGTGACCCTGAGATCATGGACTGAATCAAAATCAAGAGTTGGATGCTTAACTGACTGAGCTATCCAGATGCCCCATTGTCCCTTCATTTTCATGATGAGGCCCATTGAATCACATTGTTTTAATTTTTTAAAAAAGATTTATGTATTTATTCATGAGAGAAACAGAGAGAGAGGCAGAGACACAGGCAGAAGGAGAAGCAGGCCCCATGCAGGGAGCCCGATGTAGGACTAGATCCCGGGACTCCAGAATCATACCTTGGGCCAAAGGTAGATGCTCAACTGCTGAGCCACCCAGGCATCCCCACGTTGTGTTAATTCTGACGTCAATTTGTCAAATTTTTCTTCTGTTGCCTGGGCCTTTGATGTCATACCTAAGAAACTATTGCCTAATCTGGGGTCATGAAGATTATTGCCTATGTTTTCTTCTAAGAGTTTATTAGTTTTAGCTCTTATATTTAGGTCTATGATCCATTTGGAGTTAATCTGAGTATATGATATGAAGTAGGGGTCCAAATTCATCATTTTGTGTGTGGATATCAAGTTGTCCAGACACTATTTGTTGAAATAACTATTCTTTCCCATTGAATGTTCTTGGCACTTTTCTCAAAAACTAATGTGTCTCTAGATATATGGACTTATTTCTGGACTCTCACTTGTTTTTTATTAATTTGTTGGTCTATCCTTATGCGAGTACCACACTGTTTTGAGTGCTGATAAGGCAGTAATTTCATACCGTAGAATAAAAAACTGAGGAGATCTACAGGACACTGGGAAAAAGAGATGGGGGGGGGGTAGGAATGTTTCCTGGTAGTAGCTAAGAAGTGAATGATCATCAAAATGCATAAGAGAAAGCTGTTGAAAAGAAGTGGGGTGATGAACATCTCCATAGAAAAATACAGTCACATTATCTTGGAAGCATCTTATGTAAGACATCCAAAATATTAGGCAAAGGTGAAAGATGGGAGTAAACAGAATGAAACAAGGAATGAGAATGGCTATAGGGCAGGGCTTGGAGGAAACACCCTCTCTCTGCCTGCCAAGTGTACAGATAATGAGAAAGGATAGTGGGTCAGTTCAGGAAAACTTGAAAGGGTTGTTGAGAAAATAGCCACTCTCCCCAATCAGAGCATCTTGATTTGCCCAGCAGCCCTACCCCCCCAGGGAGGGGTCAGGACTGGTGCTTTGTGATGTCTAAGGCCCCACCCACCCTGCCATGTCCCCTATTGGCTTAGGCAAGTGCTTACCTAACAAACAAAGGGTGTGGCTCCTCAGTTTATTGCTAAGGGACATTTTGCAGTCTGGTCAGAAGCTCTGGAGAAGACCACTGGGAGGTTTCAACATGGCAAGAGTTACCAGAAAGCCAGTGGAAACTACCGCAGTTATGCATCAACCAACTCTGAGAGCAAAACAATTAACTCCAAGGGCTAAGACAAAGAAGACGAGGAAGAGTGACTGTCGACCCAAATCCGTTGGTAGTGGCAAGGTGAGACCACCTACCCCAAGTGCCTCCTCTTCCCATTGATTCCCCTCCCCCAAGACTCGTACCCTTTCCCTGTGTGGCATAAGTACCCTCAATAGCTTTTGCCCCTTCTCATGAATCCTTTCCATTCAGTCCCCATCTTCTTCCTCCAACCCACTGCCCTTCTGGAATCACCCTATTGCTCTTGCAGGCCAAGAAAATACAGAAGGGAATAAAGGGGCTGCTCCACGGAAATTCAAAGAAAAAATCTTCGCATACCAGTACAACCATCCCAAGGAAGGTGAAGAGAGTGAAGAAGGCCAAGAAATTTCGGCCTTTGACGAAGATGGACTAGGAGCCTTGGCCCAAAGTATTGAGGCCATGCCCTAAATACCTTTCAGTGGCAGACCTACAAGGTACAACACCATCATGGAATAGAGATGGTTGTTATTAAAATAAAATCAACAACCTTTGAGAAGCCCCTTATTTCAGGAGGTGTGTGTGTGTGTGTGTGTGTGTGTGTGTGTGTGCACGCGCGCAGGTTGTCTGATCATGAAGAAGATGGGAAAGAAGGGAAGAGACATGTTGTGAGGAGGGAGAAAGTGAGGTTTTAGATGGTTGGGGGCCACAGTAACAGGTCCACAGTTAGCCAGACATTATGGATAAAGACTGGTTGAGGACCGAACATAGAAGACAAATTTCCATTCTTAACATTTAACCCATAGGCAAGGAGGAAAAAGTGCTTGGTGTGTGTGTGTGTGTGTGTGTGTGTGTGTGACAACATCAATGTTTAGATTGCCAAAACCTGAATGGGGAGAGGTGTGATGTGTGTTGGGTGAAAGGGTCACCCCCTAATAAAAGGTAGACAAACCACCTTTAGGCCACCTACTTCATAGAAGTATTTGCTCCCCCCCCCCCCGCACTATGCAGGAAACAACTAGATGCCCTCAGAACCCTAAATGCATCTTACTAAAAGTTAATTGATGGCATTCCCAAGGACTAAAATAATGGTGTTTAGATACCACAAACCCAATATAAATGAGGTCACTTTATTGCTAAGAAAATTTGGGATGGAACAGTGTCCTATCAGGTTGGGAAATCTTTGTCCAATCATTAGCAGACCCTTAAGCTAGAAGAAGAGAGACTTTAGTGGCTACACACCACAAAGAATACAGATTTCAAAGAATTAGTTCAGAAAAGTCACCAAACAACAACATACCCCAATAACTGGATATTCACATGCAAAGAAGGAAATTGGACCCCTCCCTCATACCATATATAAAAAAATAAATCAAAGACCTAACTTATTAGAGTTAAAACTAAGTCATATATCTGATAAGGAAATAGTATTCATAATATATAAATAACTCTTTAACCTTAATAAAAAAGAGAAGTCAATTAAGAAATGAATAAAGGATTTGAATAGATATTTCTCCAAAAATATACAAAAAGGACAGTGAACTCATGAAAAGATGCTCAATCTCACTAGGCATTAGGGAAATAAAAATCAAACCACAGTTAGGTACCATTTCTAGACATTTTTAAACACAAGTAGACACCCACTATGATGGCTGTTACTTTTTTTAATGGAAAATAACTCCTGGTGAGGATATAGAGAAATCCTCATGCATAGCGACCCTCATGCATTGTTCTTTGTGATGTAGTTGGTGTAACCATGGTGACTAAGTTTGGCCTTGCCTCACAATGTTACATAGAGGGGGCTCCTGGGTGGCTCAGTGGTTCAGCGTTGGCCTTTGGCTCAGGTCGTGATCCCGGGGTCCAGGAATCGAGTCCCGCATCAGGCTCCCCACAGGGAGCCTGCTTCTCCCTCTGCCTATGTCTCTGCCTCTCTGTGTGTCTCTCATGAATAAATTTTTTTTAAAAAAGTTACACATAATTTAAAAAAAAAAAAGTTACACATAGAGTGGCTATACGACCCAGCAAATCCAGTCCTACTTATCTGAGAGAATAGAAAACATATGACCACACAAAGACTTGAACACAAGTTCTCGTAGCAGCAATAGTAGTAATAGCCAAAAAATAAAAACAACCCAAATGTCTATCAATTGAAGAACAAATAAAATGTGATGTATTCATACAATGGAATATTATTCAGTGATTAAAAGCAGTGATGTACTCATACATATGACAAGTTGGATGACCCTTGAAAATACGATGCTAAGTGAAAGAAGCCGGACCCAAAAGACCACATATTATATGAGTTCATTCACATTATATGTCCAGAAAAGGGAATCCTACAGAGGCGGAAAGTAGATTAGTGTTGCTTAGAACTGGAGTGGGGGAGGGATGAAGGAGCATGAAGGGGAGGATAGCTAAAGGGTACAGGGTTTCTTATTGAGGTGATGAAAATGTTTTAAATTCAACTGGGGTGATAGAAACTATTGTCCACTTTAAGTGAATTTTATGGTCTGTGAATTACATCTCAGGAAAGCTGTTAAAAAATCCACAGGTGGGGCCTCTGGGTGGCTCAGTCGGTTCAGGGTCTGCCTTCAGTTCAGGTCATGATCCTGGGGTCCTGGGATCGAGCCCCACATCAGGCTCCCTGCTCAGCAGAGAACCTGTTTCTCCCTCTCCCTCTGCTGCTCACCCCCACCCCACACTCATGCTCTCTCTCACACTCTCACTCCCTCTCTTAAATGAATAAATAAGATTTAAAAAAAAAATCAACAAAAACTCTCAGTTTGTTTTCTATACAGTTGCTGGAGGGGAGGTGGGTAGGGGAATGGGGTAAATGGGTGATGGCCATTAAGGAGGGCACTGAGTGTTATATGCAACATATGTTATATGATGAATCATTGAACTCTACCTCTGAAACTAATAATATACTGTATGTTAGTTAATTGAATTTAAATAAAAAATCAACAGGAAAAAGTCTCCAGCAAGGGTGCACTCTGTTGATTTAGAGTCTTGTGCCAGGGTTCTGGTACATCTGGACTGACAGTCCCACTGGTCTGTTTCCAATGGGGAAAGAAGACATTTCCAACAAGGAAATTGGGGTGCTTTTACCAAAAGATGGAGGGATGGATGCTTAAACCCCTTCCCAAAATTATAATTATACTTGCAATAAAATCCTAACATATTATCATGGCCTGCCAGGCCCTACATAACTTGTTTCCACCTGCCTCTCCAATGTCACCTGCTACTACTCTTTCTTTTCCTCCTTAGCCTCCTTGCTGTTCCTCAGACAACCTAAGCTTGTTCCTGCTTCAGGGCATTTTAATCAGTTGTTTCCTTTGCCTGCAGTGCTTTCCCCCCAGGTCTTTGTAGGGCTTCCTCCTTCTCATCATTCAGTTCTCAGCTTAAGGGTCATCTCAAGAGATGTTTTCTCTGACTCTCGTCCCTCCAGTTGCTACTTTGTCTTCATAGTCATCTGTCATTATTTGATGACATTTCCACTATGCTTCTGTGTTTACTTCTACTCTTCTCCCTTGATAGAATATAAATCCTATGAGATCAGGGACCATGTTTGTTCCATCCATCATGATAGTCCCAACATCCAGCATGGGGCTTAGCACACGGTAGAACCTTGGGAAGTGTTCATTAAATGCATAAGTAATTAAAAACCTCCAAATTTAATGAAATTAATTTTCTACACCATATGCTGTCATCTTTTTTTGGACATAAGCAATGGAAAGAAAGACGGATGGTGAACAGAACCCTGAAGAGAGGAAAACTTAGGATGTTGATCTAAGTTTGCTTGATCATAATTGTTCTGTGCAGTGACAGTACCAGAATTTCCTGAAATCCATAAAGAATAGAAATCGGTGCTCTGAATGGGACCTAGGCAGCCATTCTCTGGGATGCTGTGGCCCCACCACATTTTCTCCTCCTTTATTTTCATGCTGTTGGGTACAGCTTCTGTTTCTCTCTCTGTAATATAGATACATCTAATAGGGAGCTCATTGAGGCCCTGGCAGCTATATGTTCTTTGTTCCTGAAAGCACCCATCCACGTCACTGTGCATGGATCAACTCCAATTCCTCTCCCTCTTCAAAATCTTTCCAGTTTGTGTTGCTGGGGATCAGCATGCTCCAAAACTTGGTTGTCATCCCTCCCTTGGAGGCATCTGTCTTCTGTAAGCTCCTACCACAACAGAGTTCTAGTGTCTAGGGCAGTCTTTGAAATGGTTACTTGTGCACGGCTGAGAGGCTCCAGCCAAGCTGAGAAAGGCAATACAAGAAGGTGTGTGACAGATGACAAATTGCTGCTGCTGAGTTGGTCCTGAGTCCCTGGCCAGCCCTTGGTGCTGAGTGAATGAGTATCATATGTCCCACCTGCACCAAGGGAATTGCAACACAGAAGCACACAAATTCATGGCCAGTCCAGAGCTAAATGTCTCCCTGCATTGCACTGCTTTCGTATCAGCAGCTTGCTCATGCATGAATAAGCAGAGTTGCTGGCACCGCTCAAGCCAGGCAGCTCATTGTGAAGGTAGGAATGTGCCCGGGTTGGGTATTCTGGGAGGGGCTTCAGACCATCCACACAACTAGAGGAATGGCTACTAAGCAGTGGTCTTGGTGTTTACTAACCATTTAAAGAGACATTGCTTTTTTTTTCATTCATTGTTTTATTGCATTTACTACTTTTTTCCAATATACTGTTTTATTACCTAATTGTGGTCTTGTTATGAATATGTATTTTTTTCTGCTTTTTTCTATATTACATAGGCATTTTCTATTACATATAATTTGTAAACCTATCATTGTCAAGGCTATAATATTCCATCTAGGATAGTGGTTTTCTTTCTTTTATTTCTAAAGATTTTATTTATTTATTCATGAGAGACACACACAGAGAGGCAGAGACATAGGCAGAAGGAAAAGCAGGCTCCCTGTGGGGAGTCCGATGCAGGACTCAATCCCAGGACCCTGGAATCATGATCTGAGCCAAAGGCAGATGCTCAGCCACCGACCCACCCATGTGCCTCAAAAAGAAAAAATTGTTAATTTGACTTTGTCAAAATTCAAACATTATATTAGTTTCAAGTGTACAACGTAATGATCAATATTTGTGTATATTGCAACATGATCACCACAATAAGTCTAGTTACCAGACATCACCACATAACATTACCAAAAACTATTTTCTTTTTTTCCTTGTGATGAGGACTTTTAGGTTTTAGACTCTTAGCAACTTTCAAATATGCAATACAGTTTTATTAACTATAGTCACCATGCTGTACATTATATCCCCAAGACTTATTTATTTTATAACTGGTAGTTTATGTTTTGAAATGGGTGAAGGGGGCAAAAGGTACAAACTTACAGTTCTGAAATAAAGGGGCACTGCTTTTGGATACAACTACTGAGGAAAGCCTGGAGTCAGGAGGTCCTTACCTCAGAATAGGCTTCCCTCTGTCCCAGCCACCAGGGTTTGGAGAGCCATAAACAACTCTCTTAAACTGTAGGTCTACAGATGAGACTGTGGGAATGCAGGTTGAAATCTAATCTGGGAAGAGAAGATAGGAAAGTGGAGGCAAATAGTGGCCCAGCTTTGCAAGGTCCAAGACTGAGTCATTCCTTCTGAGGTTGTTTCCCCCTCTTTGCCTTGATGGAAGTGAATTAATTTGGTCATCCTGCCCTGGCTGCCTATTTCTGTCCTCAGTGCTAGACAGGAGTCCACGGAGGAGCAAAGCTTCCTGTGAGCAACTCCCTGGGGTCATTGGCCATTAGTTTTCCTCTATCTCTCTCCTCCTGAGGATTTGGTAGGCTTAGTACCACACTTAGACCCATGCAAGAAGAGCCCCACTCTGGTCCCTGTGCTTAGAGGGCCCCATTTTGAGGAGAAGATGTGGAATCAAAGAGATATGCCTGCACAGGGCCCCTGGCCCCCTTCTAGACCACACAGTAGATACCTGGGAAGCTGAAATTCCCTACTTAAATAGCCACAAGTCCATTTCCAGAGCCTTCATAAGCAACTTTCCAGGGCCTGCCTTCCCCAGGATGTACTTACAATTAGTGTATGCACCTATCTGCCTGAGGGGTGGCCAGGAGGTGGCTGTTTGCCATTTGGGGAGAATAAGAATGAAACTTAGAAGCATGTACTAGTAAGTCCACGTAAGCATGTGTGAGGCCCATTTCAGTGAGGGGAGAGCCCAGAGTGAGGAAAGAAGTGGGACAGTTGGCAGATCAGTAGCTGGAGGCTGATGTTCTCCATGTGACTACATTTAGGTGTAGAATTTTAAGTCCAAGAATTTTCCTGGCCTTCCAGGTTGTTATGAAGGTATCTTTGTTGAGATGGAAGGATAGGACAATTTGTTAGCTGTAAAGCTTTTGGAAGAAAACACAGGAGAAAAATCTTCCTAACATTGGCTTATGCAAGAATTTCTCAGATATGATTTTTAAAGAAATACAATCAGTAAAAGAAGATCATAAATTGGACTTCATCGAAATTAAACACTTATGCTCTTCCAAAAACATTAAGAAAGTAAAAAGATAATCTAGAGAACTGGAGACAGTATTTGCAAATAGGCCTGATAAGGAACTTGAAATCCACAATGTAAATAAAACTCTTACATTTCAATAATAAAAAGATAATCCAATTGATTCCATTAAAAATTTTCAACACAGAACATCTATGAGTGGCCAGTAAGCTCATGAAAAGCTCTTCAACATCACTTGTCATTAGAGAAATGTAAATCTAAATGTGATGAGAGGCCACTTCACACCTACTAGAGTGGCTCTAGGTCTTAGAAATGGGAAATAACACGCTCGTGAGGATGTGGAGAAACCGGAACCCTCATACATTGCTGGTGTAAAATGGTGTAGTCACTTCAGAAAACAGTTAGGCAGTTCCTCAAAAAATTAAACCTGGAGTCACCATATGATTCAGCAATTCCACTCCAAGCATATACCCAAATAGAATTGGAAATACTTGCTCAAATGCAAATTCGTACATAAATATACATAGCAGCATTATTCATAGTAGACAAGATGACCCAAATGTCCATCAACCGATGCATGGATAAACAAAATGTGGTCTAGCCACACAACTGGATATTATTCCTCCATAAAAAGGAATGAAGTGCAGATACAGGTTATGCCATGGATGAACCTTGAAAACATTCTGCCAAGTGAAAGAAGCTAATCCAAAAAATTACATATTGCTGATTCCATTTACATGGAATGTCCAGAAAAGGCAAACCCATAGGGTCAGAAAGCAGATCAGAGGTTGCCTAAGGGCTGGGAGAGGTCGGGGGGTAATATGTAGTGACTCCATGGGCATGAGAGATCCCCTTGTGGTGGAAGAAATGTTCTAAAACTCCGGAGTGCCAGGGGTGCCCCAATACAAATTTCCTGAAAATAATTGATTTGTGCATTTAAAATGGATGAGTTTTATAGTACTTAAATGATATGCCAATGAAACTGTTAATAAGGAAAAAAAAAAAAACCCTGAAACCACAGGCCCCGAACGAAGTCCTGTAGATGTGGCAAAATTGATTACCAAGGGTCTTGCTGACACACCCGTCACAATTTAGAATCTCTACTTCTCACGCTCATTTCAATTTTTTTGTCCTCTGCTAATTGCTCACAAGAATCCATATTTCTTCCTGATCTGTGAAATAAGCTGGGGACAGCCTCCAACTGCTGAAGCTGTTACTTTTAAGAAAATCCATCCTCTCCTCACCTCTTTGAATCATTAAAGCCACACAAACCCTACACCTCTCAGAAAGCAAAGACAGCTGAACTCTCAGCGTAATGTGTAACAAGGTGTACAGGCCCAGCTTGGCAGCACTATGTTGAGAACCTTGGTTTTGGCTCTTGCTTTCAGTCGTCAGGATAGCTGGCAGTTGGTGAGTTGTCCATGCTAAAGATCCATGCATCCCACCCCTCCAGGATGTTTCTTTCTTCCTACCCCTCAGCCAGCCTAGGCAACCTCTGGTGTCACTGTACTCTGCCACCGAGCCATCAGCAATACAATAATGCGGACCTTCCAAATGCTTAATGTAGGCACTTAGTGTGCACTATAGTAGAAATTCGTGGATACGGTTGGGGAGAAGCTTTTTTTTTTTTTTAAATGGAGACAAATAGCAGAACAGCTGCAGCCCTCTGCCAGGAGAGACCCTGTTTTCCTTCCTTCTTCAGGAGTTTGGGATGAACTCCAGAGAGAGCAGTTGAAAAATAAGAGTTGGACTGAACCAACATACTCCAGAAAGGAGGGTTGGGACTTGGAGGAAATGCTGTCATCCAAGAACAGGATGGCTGCTTCCTGCAGCAGGCAGCAGGAAGCAGGCATGGTGGGGGGAGGCCAGGGAGGATGGCAAGCTCTTCTGCTGCCAATGTGGGGGAGTGAGGTAGCACCTGCCCTGCTGTTTTAAAGTAAAAATGCTTCCTAGCAACTGGGAGACTCCAACTTGTAAGAAGAAAGGAGTTGGAGAGAGAAAAAAGTAGTCCAAGGCCAAAAAAGAACATTAAGAAATCTTTTCTTGGGAACTTGATTGTGTTTTTAGAGAGCAGTGCTGTCCAACATGGTCACATGTTGCCCTTTAAATTTGAATGAATTGAATGTAATTGAATTAAAATTTCACTTCTTTAGCCATACTAGCTGCGTATCTAGTGCTTGGTAGCTCCCAGCTACCATGCTGGATGGAGAGTGTAGGTCTAGAACATTTTTATAATCACAGAAAGCTCTTTTGAACTACACTGTTTTATCTAGGCGAATATGGAAAGATATTTTGTCTGGTGCCACCTGTTTATACTATAAACAAAGAAACACTATCTGCGGCAGAAACATGATTTTATAGATTAAATTCAGGCCAATAGACATTGTTGATACGCATGTAGCTCCTGACCTTCATCCAGTGGTTCTCAAACCTGACTGTACCTTAGAATCACCTGGACAGGGACGCCTGGGTGGCTCAGTGGTTGAGCGTCTGCCTTTGGCTCAGGGCATGATCCTGGAGTCCCAGGATGGAGTCCCACATCGGGCTCCCAGCAAGGAGCCTGCCTCTCCTTCTGTCTATGTCTCTGCCTCTCTCTCGGTGTCTCTCATGAATAAATAAATAAAATCTTTAAAAAGAAAAAGAATCACCTGGAGAGCTTTTAAACTTCCCAATGCTCAGGCCACAAAGCTGACCAATTAAATCAGAATTTCTGGGGAGTGGGATTGGGCATCAGGTTCTTAAAAAAAAAAAAACAGAGAATAATTTGTTTTAAAGAAGCATTGTAAAGATACTATACAGAGTTCCCATATATGCCATGCTTAGTTTCTCATATTACTAAAATCTTACATTAGTATGGTCCTTTTGTCACAATTAATAAACCAATATTGATACATTACTATTATGAAGGACTATACTTCATTCAGATTTTCTAAGATTTTACTTATTGTCCCTCTTCTGTTGTAGGATCCCATGTGGAATGCATACGGCATTACATTTAGTTGTTGTGTCCCCTGGGGTATGACAGTTTCTGAGACTTCCCTTATTCTTTATGATCTTGACAGTTTGGAGGAGTATCAGTCAGGCATTTTGCAGAATGACTCTCAATTGTGGCTTGTCTGATGTTTTTCTCACCCTCTTATGGATTGTTAAGAAGGAAACCACAGTCCCAAGATGGAGTCACTTATGCTAGGCCAAGGCACCAAACCAGGGCTTAATAACTAACCTAATTGTAGTTTCAACCTCTTCCAGAAATGTAGTCCTAACTGCTCAGTCAGGAATTTTCTGGTCAGCACCAGTGTGGTCATGTGTCACATGGGCCCTCCCTAGCTATCCACCTCCTAAAAGAAAATGAAGTACCATGCATAAGACCTGTTGCTAAGATGACTTGCCTTTCCCCATACAGGAAGGTGATCCTGCCTGAAACAATCCTTTCTTTTCTTTTGCTCATAACTTCCTTGCCTCACTCTCCTTCCTATAAAAAACCTCCCATTTTGTGTAACTCCTTTGAGTATCTCTCTAATTTGCTAGATATGATGCTTCTCAATTCACGATTTGCTTAATAAATCCAATTAGATCTGTAAATTTACCCAATTGGATTTTATTTTTAATGGGGTTTTGGAAGGAAGATTGCAGATTAAGTGCCCTTTTCATCACATTATGTCCAAGGTAGGTAAAGGCTATCAATGGGACTCATCACTGTTGATGCTGACCTGGTAGAGAGAATGTTTGTTAGTATTATCTGCCATAAAATTACTCTATTTCCTCCATTCCCATACTGTGCTCTTTCTTTAAAAAATATTTATTTTATTTATTGGAGGTGGGGGGAAGGGGTGGAGGGAGAGGAAGAGAGAGAGAATGAATCTCAAGCAGATTCCCTGCAGAGCTCCATCTCCTGAATCTCAGATCCAGGACAGAGCCAAAATCAAGAACCATATGCCACCCAGGAATCTCTCCCCCACTGTACTCTTTGGAAGGAAGTCCCTACGCCCAGCCTGTGTTTAAGGAATGGGGATTTCTACTCTATCACTTTGAGAGGCGGATGTTTACATAAATTATTTGGAATTCTACTACAAGGGAGATTTGTTTCTTCTCTCTCATTTATTTATTCAAACATACAATTATATAATATGCATTTATTTACATTTATTTTATACTTTATAACCCAATAAGTTATTTTGCTGTTCAAATTGTTCCACCTCTGGCCACGGAGAGCTCTTTCTGTCCACGTGTGTTATGTTTTTGATGTAATTCTGTCCATGTATCTTTTTGAGCACCTCCTTATTGTACAAGATGTTCCAGGATCAGCTTATAAATATCCTGACCCATTTGTAGGATCAGCCATTTCTCCAAGGAGCCCTGGTTCCTTTTATGGGAGAATGGTAAGACCAAGAGTTGGGCGTTCAGTGTACTCATTGCTTTTGGGGTGTTCTTGCTTCTAGTTCCTCAGCTGACAGAACAAAGAAATATATGTGTATATACTAACTTGAGTATATCCACATACACACACATCTGTAAATATTTTTCTATGTAAACATCTGTATGTATTAAAGTGAAAATGGGTTTGCATTGACATAGCCAACTCTCCATCACCACATGGATCATTCTAGCTTTCTCCCCTTGCTTATCTGTACTTCCCACTCTAACAGTGAGGAACCTAGCTCTTGCCATCGCCATCCATTTATTCGATTGTTCAGTTTCAGTATACATGTATAGTGATATCAGACTTGCTAACCTGCAACCATCACCACAGTCAACTTTACATTATGTTCATCCCCTGAAGAAAAAAATCCTCTATCTTTTAGTTATCATTCCCCTACACCCTGTCCCCACCTTCCTCCCAGCACTAAGCAACCACTAATACACTGTCTATGGATCCCTATACTAGACTTCCATGTGAATGTTATCTTCATCTTTATTCCTCGATACTGTTCTCCTCCCCTCTCTTTCTACCTTTGTCTCTCTCCCTCTCTCTCTTTATAGATGTGATATATATATATATATATATATATATATATATATATATATATAAATTTCTTTTTAATATATTTTACTGCTTTATTGCAATAGCTAGGCTCTCCAGTACAATGCTAAAAATAGAAGCAGTGGGAGTAGACTTCCTTGACGCTTAGCGTCAGTCTTTCACCATCACCAAGTATGATGTTAATTATAGTGTTTTTTTTTAAAACATATCCTTTATTTGCCTGAGGAAGTTTCCTTCTATTCCTAGTTTGTTGACAGATTTAATCATGAATGGATGTTGGATTTTTTTTAAAGATTTTATTTATTCATGAGAATACACAGAGAGGAGAGAGAGAAGCAGAGACACAGGCAGAGGGAGAAGCAGGCTCCATGCAGGGAGCCTGATGTGGGACTCGATCCTGGGTCCCCAGGATCACACCCTGGGCTGAAGGCGGTGCTAAACCGCTGAGCCACCGGGGCTGCCCTGGATGTTGAATTTTTAAACAACTTTTTCTCTTTCTATTTGTTGAGATGGTCACATGAATTTTTAAAATTCTCTTAAAATGATAAATTATATTAATTAATTTTTGAATGTTAAATATACTTTGCATTCCTGGTATAAACTTTATTTAGTTCTGATGTACAATCTTTTTTCCCCCATGCTTTTGGATTTGATTGAATAGCTTTTTAAAAGAATTTTAAAGCTGTATTAAGGAAGGCTATCCACCTCTAGTTTTCTTTCTTAAAAAGAATATCTTTATCTGGTTTGGGTTTGAAAATAATACTCAGGGCTCCTGGGTGACTCAGTCGGTTAAACACCCGATTCTTGATTTTGGGTAAAGTCGTGTTCTCAGGATTGTGAGATTGAGCCCCACATCAGGTTACATGCTCAGCAAGGAGTCTGCTTGGGATTCTCTCTCTCCTTCTCCCTCTGCCCCTCCCTGCACTTGCACACCTCTCACTCTCTCTAAAATAAATCTTTTTTAAAAAGAGTAATACTGGCTTCATAGAATGAGTTGGGAAGTTGCCCCTCCTACTTAATTTTCTGAAAGTGTTTGAATAGAATTTTAAAAACATATTTGATAGATTTCACCTCTGAAGACTGTCTGGGCCTGAGGTTTTCTTTGTGGGAGGTTTTAAACAAGTATTCAATTTCTTTAATCTCTTCAGCACTTTTTAGGTTACATATTTCTTCTTGGATGAGGCTTGGTAGTCCGTCTTTCAAAAATTTGTCCATTTCATCCAAGTTATCATTGGCATAAAGTTATTCATAATATCATCTTTTTTTCATTTTTTAATTGAGATAAAATATATAAAACATGCAATTTATCATCTTAACCATTTACAATTGTCCATTTCAGTAGCATCAAGTACATTCACACTGTTGTGCAGCCATCACCACCATCCATCCCCAGAACTCTTTTTATCTTATACAGTGGAAACTCTGTCACTATTAAACAACTTTCCATTACTTCTTCTCCATAGCCCCTGGAAACCACTATTGCCCTTTCTGGCTCTGTAAGTTTTGACTACTTTAGTAACTAATAGAACTCAAATCATGCAGTACTTGTCCATTTGTGACTGCCTTATTTCACTTAACGTAATGTCTTCAAGGCTTATCTACACTATACCATGTGTCAGAATTTCTTTCCTTTTTAAAGCTGAACAATATCCCACTATATGTATATAGCACATTTTATTTATCCACTCATCTGTTGTTGGCCACTGGGATTGCTTCCAATTTTTGGCTAATGAGAGTAATGCTGCTATGAGGATAAGTCTACAAATATCTGTTCAAGTTTCTGCTTTCAATTCGTTCAGATATACACCCAGAATTGGAAATACTGGATCATACAGTAATTCTATTTTTAATTCTTTAAGGAACCATCATACTGTTTTCCACAACACATCACCATTGTACATTTACACCAACAAAGCACAAGAGTTCCAATTTCTCCATATCCTAGTTTCCCCTCCCTGTGCTGAACCCAGGAAACTTTCTTCAGCTGGTAAACACTTATTTTCTGTATCATTCCCTTTTCCTCTGATTATGCTTTTTTAAAAAGATTTATTTAAGAGATATATATAGAGAGAGTGGGGGCAGGCAGAGGGAGAGAGAGACTTTCAAGTAGGCTCTCTGCTGAGCATGGAGCCTGACACAGGGCTCAATCCCAAGACCCTGAGATCATGACCTGAGCCAAAATCAAGAGTCAGACATTTAACCAACTGAGCCATCCAGATACCCCATTCCTCTATTTTTAGATTTTCTTTTTATCACTGATCTCAAACAATTTGATCAACATATGTGTTAGTGTAGCTTTCTTTGTTTCTTGTGCTTGAGTTTGTTGAGCTTCATGGATCTGCTGGTTTATAGTTGTCATTAACTTTTGAAAAGTTTTGGCCATTATTTCTTCAAATATTTTTTGAACTTCCCCTCTCCATCTTTTGGAGACTATATATATATATATATATATATATATATATATATATTTGGTTGCTTGAAGTTGTACTACATTTCACTGATGTTCTGTTTATTTATATTTTTGTTTTCACTCTGTTTCATTTTAGATGGCATGTATTGCTTATTGCTATTATGTTTTCATAATATTTTATATGCAAAGTGACATCTGTCATTAATCCTATCATGTAAAAAAAATCCTATCATGTGTATTTTTCATCTTAGACATTCTAGAAGTTGGTTTGGATCATTTCATATATTCCATTTTCTACATAACATGTCCAGTCTTTCCTCTAGCTTCTTGAACATATGGAATACAATTATAGTAATTGGTTTAATGCCCTTTTCTATTAATTTCATCATCTATTTAATTTCTGTCCATTTAAATAGATCTTTCTTCTCATTACGGGTTCTATTTTTCTTCTTCTTTGCCTGTTTGGCAAATTTTTATATGATGTCAAGTATTGTTAGTTTCACCTTACTAGATACTGAATATTTTCATATTCCTACAAATATTCTTGAGCTTTGTTCTGGGATGCAGTTATGTGAAAATGGTTTGATCTTTTCAGGTCTTGCAAGGGCAAAAGTTTTGTTAGTTGGGGCAAGAACATAGTTTAGACCAGAGTTAATTTTTGAATACCACCGAGGCAGGATGCTTTTTTTATTAATTAACCTAAGATTTGTCAACCTTTGTACTATTGACATTTTGGGACAGATAATTTCTTATAGTGAGGGGTTACCCTGTGCATTGTAGGATGCTTAACAGTATCCCTGACCCTTACATACTAGATACCACTAGCATGCCCCCAGTTGGGACAACCAACAATGTCTCCCAATTTTGCAAATGTTCCCTTGGGGACAAAATTACCTTCCATTAGGAATCACAGCTCTAACCAATGTTCTCTGAATTATGAAATTTCTCACACTAACAAGACAACAGATACTATTCCTGCCTGTATGTGATCTCTGGGCAGTGCTTCCTATAATCATTTTGGTAATTACTTTCATGGTTTTGAGTAGTTTCCTCACTTGTACCAATCAATAGCTTACTGAATATTTGAGGGTGACACCCAGGATCCCTGGGGTTCTCTCTCTGTGTGTTCTGCTTTTTCCTCTCTGGAACTCAGTAATATGAGCTCTAGTCATCTCCATTTCTTCAGACTTCCACCTCTGTATATTTAATTCAGGGAGACTGCCTAGTTTCCCCCTCCCTGTGCTGAACCCAGGAAACTTTCTTCAGCTGGTAGTCTGGGGCAATATGAAGGCTCACCTCATTTATTTTCCATATTTCAGAGATAACTCTTTTTTATTGCCAGATGTCCAATGTCTTGAGTGACATGTTTTGGGCATTTTGTCTAGTTTTAAAAAATATTTTAGTTTAGTTTAGTTTAGTTTTTAGCTGTTTCAAGTGGGACAGTAAATAGTTCCATGATACTTTGTCTTGGCTGGAAGCAAAAGTAACATTTAGTAGTAGTATGTTTTGTTTAACTTCTAAATATTTGGAGCTTTTCCAGATATTTTTGTTATTTATTTCCAATTCAATTCCACTCTGGCTATAGAAAAGTCTCTGTATGATTTTAATTATTTTAAATATACTGAGACATGTTTTATGGCCGAACATATGGTATATCCTGGTGAAATGTCCAATGTGAATTCGAAAAGAATGTCCTTTGTGCTGTTAGTGGATGGAATGTTTTATGAATGTCATGTAGGTAAAATTGGTTAATAATGTCATTCTATTCTTTACATCCTTACTGATTTTTTTAGTATACTTGTATCAATTACTGAAGGCAGAATATTGAAGTCTCCCAGTGTAATTGTGGATTTGCCCATTTTTCATTTTGTTTCTGTCAGTTGTTGCTTCATGTATTGATTTCATACATATCTAGAATTATTATGTCTTTTTGATGAATTGACCTCTTTGTAATTATAAAATGTAAATGTCCCACACTGGCCTGGGTAATATTCATTTTTCTGGAGTCTTCTTTGTCTGATGTTAATATAGCTAATCGGCTTTCTCATGATTGTGTTTTCATGGTACATATTTTTCCATCCTATTACTTTTAACCTATTTGTGTCTCCATATTTAAAGTGGACTTCTTGTGTAAATTTACATTTAATATAATCAATTTGTTTGGATTTATTTGCTTTCTACTTCCCCCATATGTTCTTTGTTAATTTTTTCTTCCTTCCCTGACTTTTCCAATATTATTATTTTATTAGCATTCCATCTAATCTCCTCTTTTGGCCTATTAGCTATACCTGTTTGCTTTATCTTTTTAGTAGCTGCCTAATATTTGCAATATGCATCTTTATCTTATCGTGGTCTGTCTTCAAATGATATTACACCCCTTAATACACTGAAAGAACCTCACAACATATTCTTCCATTTTCCTTCCTATCCTTCATGGTATCATTTTCAGACATTTTCCTTCTACGTATGTTACTAGCACCACAATGCATAATTATTGCTGCTTCAAACACTCAGCTTTTAAGAACATTTAAAAGAATGTGAAGATATCACTTAAATATTTACCCACAAATTTAACCTTTCCAGTTCTCTTGATTTCTGTGCATAGGTACATATTTTCATTTGGCATCATTTTCCTCCTGCTTGAAGAAATTTCTTTAACATTTCTGGTAGTGTGGGTCTGATGGCAAGAAGTCATGTCAGATTTTGTTTGTCTGGAAAATTCTTTATTTTACTTTTTTTTCTGAAAGCTCTTTTCCCTGAGTATAAAATTCTAAGTTGACAGTTTCTTTAGCACTTTAGAGTTGTTGTTCAGTTGTTTTCTGGTTTGCATAGCTTCTGGTGAGAATTTTGTTATCATTCTTATGTATATTCATATATGTCTCTCTTGTTCCTCCTTTCTGTTTCTGTGACTCCAATTATGTGCATGTTAAACCACTTGATATTGTCTTACAGGTTGCCAGAAACTCCTTCGTGAAAGAATGTCAGGCTTTGTCTTGAGTAGCTCCAGGGATCATGGAGCCCCAGTACTCAGTCATGGTTCTTCTTGTTGACTGATTCTCTTTCAATATAATATCAGTAATCACTATAGAATATTTATTATATCAATTTAGAGCCAGAAAATTTCCCCTGACTTTTCTTTCCTTTCGGTGTGCCTTACTAAGTAATATTAAGGTGTTAAGCAGTTTAAACATGTTTGTAATTGATCACCTCCCCATCCACTAACATGTTCCTTTCACTAATATTTAGATGTTTGTATGTGTTTGGATCTAGATGTATTTCTAATAACTTAAAAATTATGGTAGCAATAAATATTAACACTAGAAACAGAAATATAGAAAAGGGAAAAAGGGAGAAAATAGAAATTACCCATATGTCTCACTCCTAGCTGGAGATAACTGCTGCAAATCATTTGCTATGTATATTTCTTACACTATTCATCCTTCAATCATAACTGTTACTATTTAAAATAAAAATTGGGATTATGTTGGGCATCTGTTATGTAACCTATTTTTTTGCATAATATATTATGAATGCCTTTGAATCGATTCAGTATTCTTCTATTTTATTTACTCAACAGAGTACTTACTATATTTCAGGTACTGTTATAAGCACTTTACAAATATTAACTCATTTATTCCTCATGACATTACAACTGGTAGGTGTTAATAGCATCCCCCATTTCATAGAAGAGGACACTGAGGCATAGAGAGGTTTACTAATTTTCCAAGATCCTAAAGCTAACCTTGTAAATCATGGGGCCATATTCAAGCTCAAGCAGTCCAAAATATCATTTTATTTCTGTTTATATACAATTTAGTTTCTGGTACATATTTTTAAAAGATTATTTATTTATTTATTCATCACACACACACACACACACACACACACACACACACAGAGGCAGAGACATAGGTAGAGGGAGAAGCAGGCCCTCTACAGGGACCCCAGTGTGAGACTCAATCCCCAGACCCTGGGATCATGCCCTAAACTGAAGGCAGATGCTCAACCCCTGAGCCACCCAGGCATCCCTAGTTTCTGGTATATTTTTACCAAGGATCCTGATACACCAATAAGGCCCAGGTGAAGTAATCTCCATTGCCCCATGAATGGATTTTCCCCCCACTTCCCATTTCCTTTCCTCATGGTTTACTGATTTTTTTTTTCTTAGGGACTCTTTTCTCACTGTGTTCACTCTTGGCTAGACAATAAATCTGGATACCTGCCCTCCTCCTTCTTACCCTGCCTTGGTAAAGCTGGGGCATATATATGACCTAGGCATGGCTAATTGTGTGCTCTTCCCTAGGACTTTGATTTGGGGAGGAGCATTTAAATTCATTTATTTTACTATAATTGGCTGTATTTCCAGTACTTAGGACAGTTGTGGGCATACTAGGGCTCGATACATATTTGTCAACTAAAACATATGAATATGTAAAACACTTTGCACAGTGCTAGTCAGAGTAGATGCTCCAAAATTGGATCTATTACCACCACCATCATGATCATCATCATCATTATTATCTATCTCCCTCTACTGGAATGAAAGTCCCATGAGAATGAAGGTGTTATCTATTTTGTTTACTGCTATATCCCTAGCATGTACAATTATGCCTGGCACATGATAAGTACTAGTAACTATGTATTAGATGAATGAATGAATTCCAGTGGCAGTATATGTTTAGGTGAAGCTGCTGAGTAGTTCCAGACCCTCCTCCAGGAGCACCCTGGTTCTTGGCTCTTTCAAGCTTGCTTCTCTAGTTTTCTTATGATGTCTTGAGGTTTTCTATAGGCTTCCAGTACATTTCCATTTTCGCATAAGTTACCCAGAATCTTCTTTGGTAGCTTCTAATCAAAGACCTCTAGCTGAAACATCTGCCTATAGGAATGTCTCTCTCAAACCTGGAGCACTCTGTTGTTAATATCAGTGGAGGACCAAGGACACATGATCTGAGATGTGATTTCTGTGAGTTGTTAAAGTTGATATTGCCATGATTAATGACTCAATTCTGTCACTATTTGCTGAAATATTGGCATTTGAAGAACCAGAAAGACATTTGAGGGGCTTGTGGGGATACTATCCAGTAGGTTATTAATGTCAAACTAGTCCTGGATAAAAGGAGTCAGATGTTTGCTTTGTCTATGTTACTTATTTGGCAAGGACTCACAGTCTCCTGACATACTTTCTCACGTACCTGGCTGCTGTCTGTCTCTAGAGTGATCGCACATTTGTAAAAGTTAATTGTTATCTTGTCTTGAGGGCAGAGATCCATGAGTTGTATTATGGGTGTGTAGTAGACAGTAAAATTTAGTATCAGAAGACCTCGGTGTGAATCTATTCCTCCAATTTATTGGCTGAAGCAGTATGAAGTCCATTCTTCAAGTAGTTTTGGTGATATGGCACCAGTAATAAGAAAGAAAATGCCAGGCTCTCTCTATGACTGCCTCACACTTTTTTTCATGACACCATTCCTGAAAGAGTCATGAAGTGCTTCATTCTGCAGATCAATGTAAATTTAATAAGCACCACCCATTTATTTTCTATGTTTTCTTAAATAGCTCAAAGGGGCCAAGTACAGTCTCTAAGATGATTTGTAACTAGGTGAGGAGGCTGCTTCACCAAAAGGCTCCTTAGTGGGAAAGTAGTTGTTAAAATCCCCCCAAAACTGATTCTTTTGAGACGCCTGGGTGGCTCAGCGGTTGGGCAGCTTCATTTGGTTTGGGTCGTGGTCCTGGGATCCAGAATCGAGTCCTGCATTGGGTTCCTACGAGGAGCCTGCTTCTCTCTCTGCCTATGTCTCTGCCTCTCTCTCTCTCTGTGTCTCTCATGAATAAATAAATAAATATTTTTTAAAAAGATTCTTTCTTTCCATCTAGGTGTATACTCCAGTAGATCTGTACGTCTTTCTTCATCATTATCATTCAGCATAATCTGAAGTCATATACGAGCTCTCTTCCTTCAGATTATGGCCATATGGGCTGTTAGCATTTCCTCCAAAAGATTAATAATCAATTAGTGTGCAGAAAGGATTTATAAATATGTAAGAACTGTGTTTCCCTGGGTTGAATGGGTTGAATTATATTCCTGTCCCTCATCCTTTTGTGCTTTCAGATACATAATCATTTCCTGAAATAAAGCAAGAAAGTGCAAACTCAGTGAGCAAATAAAATCTTTCTTTGGTGGTTTTCTAGGACTAGTGTAGGAGGAAAAACCAGATTTCCTGGTAGATGAGTTTGTGAAAGATGCTGTCATATGCCTTGAATAGAAGGCTTGAAGCCAAATATGTAATCGAGCAAAACTCACTCTAACATTACTATATTAGTAGGAGCCCATAATCCCCTCTGAGTGAGTTTATAATTGCAAAGCTATTAGCCAGCCATAGTTCTTCTAATTATAATAGAACATGACAGACCACATCTTAGCCACTTTGGAGACAGTTATGCCAGAAATATTGCTGTCCACTCACCATCACATTGACCCTCTTCTTGGACTATGTTGCCCATCCTAGCAAACAGCTGGCTTAGAAGTTGTTCTTGTGTGATTTGTTAGCTGCCAACTTGATGATCTTGCTGCCAATCATTACAAACCCAAACATTTAGTTTGTGTCACCTCCAGCTCAAGGTTTCTTAGATTCTCTCCAGCAGAACACAGATGGTGTTCCCTTTCACACTTTCAATGGGTGGTCTGGCATTATGCAGAGCCTGGGAGCAGGACAAATTCAGACTGTGCCACAGACCTGTAATTTTCGCAAGCACTTCTTTTCCACCCCGGGAACTCATCTTCTGCAGAGCTTGCCATCTGGAGTGGAGATCTTTGGAAGAGGCAAGGTAGTGAATTATTGCGTATTCTCATTTGAGCTTCATGGGATGGGAGGGATCTTTGGAGGAGCCCAGAGCAGGCTTGGGCTGGTGCTCAGCAAAATGTTAAGTAGAAGACTTAGTCTTTAACATTTTCACACATCCTCTTCTCTCTACCCCTCCGATTGTCCAGATACCCAGTCTTCCATTTCGTTAAGCAAAAGGAAAGGTGCCACAGTGGCTATAAAGCAGCAATGTGAAGGAAGAGAGGGAAAATGCCATGTGAAGATCTCAGGAAACTTGGTGTCAAGTTTCTTTTGGTTTTTAAATGACGGAAAGCTTCCTTCCTAGCTTAAATATGCAAGAGGACTTATTGACAGGATACTGGGGAAGCTCCCAGAATTGGTGGAAGAGCTGCAGGAACCAAGGCAGCTCAGGAAATTCCAAGATTGGAAACTTGATAGCACCAGTGAATGTGTGCTCACATGCTGGTGTGGGCTAGTGTACTCTTTCTCTCCCCCACCCCCAAAACACATACACACAATTCCTGCTCATTTCTTACTGGCTCCAAGCCCTCCTATTGCAGATGAGCTTTTTTTCTTTACCTGATGTAGAACATGGTTTCTGGCATCTTTGGATTTGCATAATCCCAGCTTGGAGACCCCAGTGGAAAGAGAAAATATCTTTGTTTTCTTGTCAGTATTTGAACATCCCCAAGGAAGGATTCTGGTTTTGAACATAATCCTGGGATTTTAGTTGACCACAACTTGGCATAATGTGACATGCAGCTGATGACAATGTGGCTGAGATCAGACCTATGTTGATACAAGCAGACAGTCTAAATGGATCTAAAATATTCTCTATTTTTATTTTTAAGAGGATGATGATTGAGTTTATGAGCCCTCTGAAGATCTGGAAACCATGAATTATGAAGTTAACTTGAAGAAGCAGATCTTAAGCATCTGCCTTAGGCTCAAGTCATGATCTCAGGTTCCTGGGATGGAGGTCCGCATCAGGCTCTCCTTTCAGTGGGGAGTCTGCTTCTCCCTTTCCTTCTGCCCCTACCCCCTGCTCATTCTCTCTCTCTCTCTCAAATAAATAAAATCTTTTAAAATACAAATAGAAGAAGCTAGGGATAATTCATGTAAAAGAGAGAAGGCTCTGGTAGGGTTGGTTAAGGTGATATGGGGACATGTAAACCATCTTCATATGATGAAGGAGAGGAACTAGATTTCCTGGCGGCTGCAGAGGTGGAATTAATAGCAATGGAGGGGAAGGGCAGGAGTATCACATAGTGGAAAGTTCACTGGCCTTAGAGTCAGGAGACCTAAACTTTGGTATTATTGGTTTTACCTCTGTCTGAATCTCCTCCTCTTTAGACATTATTCAGCCATGGTTTGAATTGGCTGGGCCATGACTCAGATAAGATCACTGGGATTAGGGGTTAGAGGCAGTGGAACCAAAGACATAGCAGGGTGAGGAGGCTAGTCTAAGTTCTTCATAGAGAGCTAGTGACAAAATCCAAGCTCCAGTTTGAAGGTCCAGAGGTAAACAAGAGTCACAAGGCTATTAGAGTAAGAACAGGTCAGGAATAAGTTGGGGCAGGTTTTGGGGAATTGGTAAAAACATGAGTATATGCCTGCTGCTTGCCTCTAGGTATGTGAGGAGCCTGGTGGGGTACAGTAGTTTAGAGGGCTAAGGGAAGTCATTATCTAGACATGTGACTTTAGCTATGTGTCTCCCCATATCTGGGCCTCAGGTATCTCTTCTGGGAAGTAAGGGAGCTGCAATCATGCCCCCCACTGGTTTTATGAGTTATAGGAAAGAAACCTTGGGTATTCTATTAGAATAGGATTTTCTACTAGTTAGAGCACTCCACTCATGGATTGGCAATCTTGGCAAGTAGAAGGAATTTCAGATTTATTGGCAAGATGAAGAGGCCTAAATTCTGTTCTTCTACCTCTTTAAGGCAGTAGCTCTTCTAGAAAGGATGAGAGCATGCCCTTCAGGGCAGCCTTTCAGTGGCATCTGCCCCTTCATGTTTGGATGCCTTCTCCCAGTCGGTAGAGCCCTCACAGGAATTAGATGTTCTCTATATAGCCACAGTGGAAAGTAATATAAACACTCCTCAGATATTCACTAGTGAGAGTGTTTTTGTTGTTGTTTTTGTCTTCTTTTTGGAAAACCTCCACGGCTGCGCCATTTGGCTATCTGAAGCTTCTGCATGCATTGCAAACACCATCTGTTATAACCCGAGACACACATACTGCATGTCATTAGTAATATAAGCCAGTGTTGCAGCTGTATGTGGCAGAGGGGGAAGGATGGCACCACAACTTCCTCTGTAGGACTGACATGGTGAATAGGGCATTTGTGGTTTGTCTGAACGTTTGCATTCATCAATTAATGATCTCTGTTGGCCACTGTGGAGATACTGCTTATTTGATTAGAAAACTTGCCTTGAAGAAAACAGGCAGCTTTTTCTTAGGGCTATTGAGTACACATTCAGGAGGAAGTCCAGCCTGGGGGTTACTTCAAGAGGTGTGGGGAGTGTTCTTTGGCCAGGGTAAGTGTATGGGGAGGGGTAGGAGGTGTGGTGCTCTCTCTCTGTCTCCGCCATCAACATCCTCCAGAGGGGTCCCATGAGGCCACCGAGCTGGCCTACTTCTCTCCCTCGCTTACCGTAATAACTTCTCGGCCTTCCTGTGGCACTCAGCTTTTGTGCACATGATCATTGAAGCCTCCCAAGAGGCAAGGGAGAGTCTACTATCTACTACGATTTGGGACAGAACTAAAGCTCAGTATGAGGTGGCCCACCTAGTATCATAAAGGATACAACTGAGACTGGAGTCCAGATTTTAGGCTCTTGCCCTCTGTTCCACCCTATGTTTCCTTTATTCTTGTTCTGCTGCACGAGCGTTTTTAGCCCTTGGCTTATGGGGGGTTATAAGGGCATCCTGAGGAATAGATTTTGAGGGCTTTATAAAGCAGGCAAAATCCCACAGGTGCCAAGCAGGAGCGTGCACCCTGGGAATAATAGAATAAACCTTCGCATGGATGGATGTCTATTAGTGAGCTCTGGCTCTTCGTTGCCTCCCTAGCATCAGAGAATGTCGCTCCCTCATAAGGGCTTCCTAGTTCTTGCTGAGATGGCTGTGCAGAGATAGCCATGACCTCTCCTTTAAGGGACAGATTGTGTGCTTCTTTGTTCCTGTACCCCCAGGGCCCAGCTCAAGGCCAGCTGAGCATCAAACAGGCAGTGGGGTACAGGAGTGCCTGTTCTGTGCCAGATTTTTTGCTAGCTGGGGACTAAGGATACAACTAAGCAAGACCGAGACACAGTCCTACCTCTCATGGAGTGGACAGTTTAGCTGGGTGGAGATCCACTATAAATAAGTGGAAAAAAAACCATGATTACAGGCCATGATGAGTTCTTGGAATGAAATGAGTTTGTGCAGCTGTAGAGAGCTGGGAAGCAGCTACTCAAAGCTGGGTGCTCTTGCCTCTTGGAAGAGTTGAAACTGAAGCTGAGAATAAGGCACAGAAAGGAGGCAGCTAGTTCAAAAGTTGGAGGAAGTACTTCAGATAACAGAACGGCATGGGTTATACCCCACTACTATGCCCAGAAATGTTCTCTCTGGAGAGAGATGTGACAAGAGGGTATGAAGATATGCCCTGGACTTTCAGGAAGAGGCTATAACCCATGGTACCAAATGTTTAGTAGCCCTTGGGCATGGATTGATGTGGGCTTTCAGTAGTGCCTCACTACATGCCACTTCAAATGCACATTGCCTGGTGGTCTGTGAGGTCCCAGCTCAAACAAGGCTGAGGTCAATGATATGGGCAGTTATCTCCCATTAGTAATCTAAACAGAATTACACTCAGTGCTCCTCAAGGGCCCTCTTAGCTCTAAGATCTTGAAGGATTTCTAGGGTCCCTTGGTCTCACTCTGTTCTGCTACTCTTGATAATATCCCCACACTGATTCATGGTAGGGCAAAAATCATCTGGCCAACAAATTTGGCAACACACGTCAATAACCATAGAGTGGGAATTTCACTTTTGGACAATATATTCTAAGGAAAAGAATTCATAATATTTATATGTACATTGCAGAGTTCTCCAAATGGGAAATTTGGAAGCTATGCAGAGGCTAACAATAAAAGATTGGTTAATTTAAAAATGCTGGTAAAAATGACATCAGCTAACATATTCTGAGGACTAACCACTGACACCGTGCTAAGTACTTTATAGAATTATCTCATTATGCCTCAAAACAACCCTGGTAATGGGAATTGTGCTATTGTTGTCCCTGGTTTACAGGGGAGGGGCCTGAGGCTCAAAGGTTGAGTCACTTGTGCAAAAGCACAGAGCCAGTGAACAGTCAAGTTGCAATTTGAACCCAGTTCTATCTGACCCCAAAGCCCAGGCTTTTAACTACCTATCCTGCATGTACTTTCTGTCTCCAGCACAACCACTTCATGTGGTTCTCAAAATGATGGTCATAATATCTAAAGATGCTCACAATTATATATGAAAAAAGTGGGACATGAAATTGTAGATATGATTCGATTACCACCATGTAAAACAAGCACTTATTTATAACCATACAGGCAGATGGAAATCTATCAGTGTTCACATTGGTCATTTCAGGATGGAAACTCAATTGTCTTTTACACTTTTCTTTATTTTCCAGATTTTCCGTAATGAGTACTTGTTACTTATATAATAGCAATTCTGCTAATGAGCTTATCATTGAATATGGGAACACCAAAGGAAACCTCCTGCATCTTTTTTCCCACCAAAGCGGCCTCTATTCCACTTGCCTTTGGGCCACAGACCATAAGCCTTGTTCACTTATAGCAAGCAGGGACAAGGAGGAGAAACAAAGGAAGCGCTTCGATGGTTTGCTTTCATGTCCTTGCAGGAGGAAGTGATGTGTAGTCAGATGGGGGAAGTTATTGGTGTTCCCTTTGCTTTACTTCCTCTTCTTCTCTCCAACTAGCGTCTGAAGGATTGAGAGTCATTTACATTTGGTGGATTAAGTCATGCGACTCTAGACCTTGCTGGAAAAGAAAGTTTCCTTTGATTAGTGGCAGAAAGCACTCAGTCCTTCATCTGTGCAAGGTTTACAGAATGAAAATGAAAGTCAGGTGAGCAGTATCTTTGGCTGTTTTGATGGCTCTTATGTCAACACCCGATACCCATTGCAGAGCTTTTTTTTTTTTTAATATTATTGCTTTTTTAAAATTTTTTCTTTATTTATGATAGTCGCAGAGAGAGAGAGAGAGAGAGAGGCAGAGACACAGGCAGAGGGAGAAGCAGCCTCCATGCACCAGGAGCCCGACATGGGATTTGATCCCGGGTCTCCAGGATCGCGCCCTGGGCCAAAGGCAGGCGCCAAACCGCTGCGCCACCCAGGGATCCCCATTGCAGAGTTTTTAATACTCACTTTGTAGGTCACAATGGTCTCTCATTTGCTGTGAATCCTAAATGAGCAGGCACGGGGCTGGTCATGATTGGAGTGACCATGTTTACTTTGATTAAACATTTGCCTTTCATGTTGGATTTCTTATTAAATTGTGATTCAGAAAGTCCACTCTACAATATAAGTTTTGTGGGACGCCTGGGTGGCTCAGTGGTTGAACATCTGCCTTTGGCTCAGGGTGTGATCCCAGAATCCTAGGATTGAGTCCCACATTGGGCTCCCTGCATGGAGCCTGCTTCTCCCTCTGCCTGTGTCTCTGCCTCTCTCTGTGTGTGTCTCTCATGAATAAATAATTATATATATATATATATATATATATATATATATATATATATATGTTTTGTGGTTGACTTAAAATTTTTTTCAATGTCAGAATGTGTGTGCATGTGCACGTGTGTGTTTATATATATGTTAGTTAAGAGGACTCTATGTCTAGGAAGTAACATCATTCTATTGTCTCAGTTAAGGTTTTTTTTTCCCATTGCAGAAATGCTATTTTCAGCCCGACTGACAAGTTACCTTAAAGGTTTGAACAGTCCTGGTCCTAAAAATAGAAGGGAAATTTCTTGTCTAGAGAAAGTTTAGGATATTGAGTTATCTAGGACCAGACTGTCAAGATATGACTTGCTGGAGTACATGGATTTGGGTATTTGAAGGCTTTTTGTTTGAAATACCATCTCACATGCAGAAACTGTCTCTGTGAAATGGATCTTCTTGATGATTGCAGAAACAGCTTTTTCTTAATTCTGAGATGCTGACAGGCTGTCTGTGGGGATGACAGAGTAGGCCTGCATCAGCCAGGACATCAGTGTCAGGGAAGGCAGGGGTGTCTTTGGGTCACTTGGATAATGAGCACTTTGCTCAAGGCTAATCGAGTGTCTCTAAGGCCAGGACTGGATTTAGAAGCTTCTGGTCATGCCCACAGCAACTGCAGGGCAACTGTGTGGAATACTTGCTGGGTTCTCTGTTTGGAACATGTATGCCCAATTTTACCTGGCTCAGGCAAGGATAGGCAGGCCTTTCATGTGTTTCCACAGCCCCTGACCTTGCTTTAGCCATGTCAATGACCAGTCTGGGAGGTCCCTGTGAGATCACTTGCTGTACCCCTCCATGGAGACCCCAAAGCCAGAAAGGTGCTGGATTTGCCCAAGAAAGAACGTACAGAGTCCATGGTAGAGCTGAGGTGGAGCCTCCTAAACTTGTTTCCATTCTAGATGTTTGCATGGCACCTAATAGAAGAAATGTGTAAGTGTGCATTGGGGGTGGTCAGCAGCTCATGGAGCCTTTGGAGAACGAGTGCTTGTGGTCAGTGTTGTATTGTCTCCCTGGGGACCCCTCAGTGGGTCATGGGACCATGACCACTGAGAAGGGGGTGTGGATGGGCTTCAAGAGCCTCAGTCCACACACCCTCACCCCACAGCCCTGCCTGCCCTGGACTTGCCTCACCCAGCACTCGTGGGGCATGGCAGGGGTTCCTGTGTGAGGGCTGTATTTCTCTCTTGCTGATTTATTTCAGCCTCCAGTTATAGTTTTGAGGACAGAGGCAGAAGGGACCTCAAGAATTGTTTTAATCACAGGAAAACTGCCCACTCCATGCTCTCCTCCTTCAGCAGTAGATTTTATTAGGGTTTTTTTTGGGGGGGCCACATTCTCCAATAAATCCAGGGTTTCCTGGTAATAGATAAAGGCAATTGTAGGATTCAGATTTCTCCTTTCAGGCTCTCTCTCTCTTTGCCGTGAGTTTTGGTGTCTTTGTTTTGCTTTGTATTTTGGTGTTTTGTGTGTTGGTTGGGTGGTTGGTTGGTTCATTCAAGTCTAATGCTTTTGGCACTGGTTTTTGCCAGTAGACATTTTGGATGTGAAGAATTTCAAGTGGTTGGTTGGTTGGTTGTCTGAGGAGTGAACATGCAAAGCAATGGGTGATGCCTCCTGAGTCATGATTGACATATTTTTCCCTTTACTAATTTTAAACTCGTATTTTCAGATTGACAGTGTTAATATCCTTCTGTCTGCTCCCGTCTTTCCTTGTATGGATTGGCTGTGAGGCTGTGTGATGTGTTATCTGGGCTGGGGATTATGGGACCCAGGTTTTTATCTCTAATGTTTTCCATATGTTTATGGACCGCAACAATTTCTGTGTACAGTGACATGTAGCACTGGTGCAAGGTTCTGTCTCCTGGGTGACTGGAGGAAGCAACTGGGAGCTGCAGAATGATTTAAAAAGTAAAAGGGAAACTCAAAGGGTTGTCACCCAATTAAAAAAAAAATCTGCCTTTCACGTAAAGATCCTGTCATGAGATGGTCTGGCTGTGAAGGCAGATTCACAGTACCAAGGGGAATGATGTCAGAGTTCTGGAATGTCGGCAATGGGATGATCCATAGCTGATCATTCAGGCAATAAGCATTTCCAGGTATCTCATGCGTGACTAGGTACTGTTCTGGGGGCTGGGAATGCAGTGAGGAACAAACCCCTTCTGATCCAATGCCTTATCTTGGCAGATGGATATCTTAGTTTCTCCAAAGAAAGAAGGGGATCTGCTTAGGGTCACATAGCAAGCCCATGGCAGGGCTAGGCTAGAATTCAGGCCCCTGGCACCCAGGCAGTTGCCTGTTAGGTCTTAATTCTGCTGCTCCCCCTGATTGTGCTATAGCTATAGTTGGATAGATTCCCCCCAAGAGACATGAGCAAATGGCCCCAGCTGCCTGTTCTCCCATTCTCGAAGATCCAAGTTTCATGCCAGGCAGGTAGGTGGCTCTGGGTAGCAGCCACCTGGAAGGTTGTCCATAGGTGTGTGTATATTTAAGTTCATAGATCTTCAAATGGGGCAGGTCATGTCTTGAAACAAGAGAACAGAAAAGAGCCCTGTCAGGACGAGGGCTACACAGCTTGGTGACAGGCAACGAGACTCTTTTTCTGCACTCTCACTGACGACAGCCCAGCTTAGTGACTAGGCTCCTCTGAGGGGAAAAGCTCAGTAAGTTTGGGCAGAAGTGGGCTGAGTTGGTGAGAGGAGCAGTGCAGAGGAAGACAATGGAATTGATGAATGAAAAGAGCTGGGTACTGACCTTCTGGACCATGAACTTCTGCCCTGCTGGCAGGTGGCTTCTGTGGCCTGGCTCCAGAAAGCTGTCGCTTGTGTCCCCTCCACCCCCCTTGCGGGTTGTCCCGAGAAGGGATCTGCTCTGTCACATCAGGCGCTGGGCTGAAAGCTGTGGGGATTATGAAGCCTGCCACATTAGCACATCGTTCACTTTTCAGAGACGAGAGTGCCAGTCACTGTGATGGGCAGCAAGACACTGTTCATTGTTAATTAATTATTAGTTGTCAACTCAGAGACTTTGTGGAAGTAAGAAAATCCAGGCGGGTTATAGAATTCCTTCTTTAAAGGCACCACAACAACATTGTTTAGAGGAAATGGTACACCCTTAATTATCAAAGTCAGCTGAGAACCTGTCATGCTTGCCTCTGCTGGAGGCATGGGCTTGCTGAGAATTCACATTGTGGTGCCCTTACCTTATGGCTTGCCTGTTCCTTGCATAATGGCAGGGTATGAAATGGGAACTCTTCACTGTCCACACATCTCTGAGACATTTGAAAGGTTATTATGTATTTCCTAAATAAGGAAGACCCACGAAGGGATGACTGGGTCTGTTGTCTACTTTCAGTTTGGAAGGGTGACCTCTAGAAGTTAGGAACAAGCTTTTTTCAACAAGAGTTTTGTCCATACCTGTACGTGTACTAGCTAAGTAAACTCTAAAGGTTACAGGGAATACTCTTGTGAGACTGAATGCACTACCATCAATGCACTTGTTTTGTTGAGGTGACTTTTCCTAAGTGTCTATTTAAGGAGGGCACATTATAGAACCTTCCTGGTTATTCACTGACTTCAAAACTTGTATGAATGGGCTTTGGTGACTAGCCAATGAAATTTCGTGTTGGGTCAATGTCTTTGTGTATAGAGTCCCACAATTCCTCTGGCCTGTTTTCTGGGGTCATCTTTGCAGCTTGTGGGTTTAAAAAGTCGGCTATCCAGGTGCTTGCTTTGCAGCTCAAAAGGGAGATTGTTTGGGATTTCAAGCTTAGGCTTCATTAGACATAGAGCAAAGGTCAGGGATTTGCTGGAGGGAGATGGGAAGAAACATTGAATAGCTATAAAGGTAGGGATGCGGAAGTGATAACTTTTCTTTTAGCTTCTTCTCTCTGTTATTTCCCAGGAAGGTTGGAAGAATCATGCTCATTTCTTGGCCATGATGGCTTTTGGTGACTGATACCCCTGGCTGGTGGGCCAGAGGAGGTCTGTATGCTAGAAGTCTTCATGCTCCTAAGGTAGAAGGACCATAATTACAGCGTATTTCCTCTGGGAAATAAAAAAAACTCTGGAGCCTTGCCATTCAAAAAGTGTGGTCTGGGGAAAATCACAGATTCAGCATCTCCTGGGAACTTGTCATAAATGCAGATTCTCAGGCCCCATCCCAGATCCACTGAGTGAGGATCCTCATTTTAACAAGATTCTCTCGTACCATTCTTGAGAAGGCCTGATTTAGTGATTAAGAGCACATGGGGCTTTGGCCTGGGACAAGCTTGGGTTCAAATTTAGGATCTACTACTTCTTGAATGATGTGACTTTGAGTATATTAATTAACTACTATAAGCCTCACCTATAAAATTGGAATGGGAGTGGGCAATAACAGTACCTGCCCAGTGAAACTTAGGTGATGACTGCATGATTAATGACATGTAAAGCACTGAACATGGGGCCTGATAGAGGGTAAGCCCCCAAACAGAGCAGGGCCAGGACCAGAGCCTCGTTGTTTAAGCATAATACACTGGGGTGAGGGAGAAGACTGGTCCTGTTCTCAAAGGGTGTTTAATTTTGGGGAATGAACTCTGCCCTAAGGAGCCTCTGGTCTTTCCAGCCTAGGAGCAAGTAGTAGAACTTCTCTTTTAGCCAAGAGTAGAAGAAAGGAAGTTTAAGGCATTGGGCAAAGCAGTGAAGGACAATACCTCTTGACTCCTCCACTGAGTAGGCATGTGCTATAGCATAAAAGGATGGAGCCCCTGCCTCAGCACTGGAGGAAGGGAAGTTGCAAAGGGCAACTTATAGCCTGGACCCAACAAGACCCTGAGCCTCTTGGTAAGCTGGAAGTTAGGGCCCTGGCCTCAGACGGGACCGCTTTGAGATTACTCCTGATCTTGAGGGACAAGATATCACCTTGATCGGCCTAGATCCTTTTAAGTCCTGGTGGCACTACCCTGTGCTCATTGGTGGTATCTGCACACAGAGCTCTCCCGGGGCCTGCTGTCATGTCTGTTGAGTGAAGCCAACTGCTTTGATTTTACTGCCTTCCATGTCTTTTCTTGTCTCCTTCTTCCTGCCTGCTTGACCTCATTCTTTCTCTTCACTCATCCCTTGTACCAGTCAGTAACCCTACTTGGACGCATGGCAACCATAAACTGGGCCTGTGTGCACCCCCAGAAGCAGCCCTCTTTTGCCTTTTCTTGCCTTCCCTACCCCTATGCTCCTTCTCTCCCTCTCTATTTTATATCAAATATTTGCTTGGTTCACAACTCATAAAATATCATTTCATTAAATCATGTTTTCATTTAAGTAAGATGGCTGTCAGACTGAAGCTATTTGATTGTATTAGGAGTCAGAAAAATATAAAGAAAAATCCATTTGGAGAATGGAATAGCACAACACGTTTTAGCTCGGTTTCCTTGGTTTTTCTTTTAATGGCATTATAGATCTCCAAGTCTAATATTGTTCCTGACAATTCAAAACCAATTGCTTCTAAGGGTTCCCTGGCCCCCTGTGCCTGTGAGCTGGCATCAGCTGATACCCCCCGCCCCTCTGGTAATGCCCTTGGGCTGTCTGATCTTGCTGTTTTCCACTTACTCCACTCAGCTGCCAAGTGTTCACAATCCAACAATTGACAGACTGATTCAGTGCCCATTATGGGCTACCTTCCATGGGTTCTGGGAATCCTGGAATCGTCGAGATGTGGTTCCTGCCTCCGGAGGACTCATGGCCTGTCTGCAGGGATGACAGGCATGGGCAGTCCATGATATTATCATGTCATCTACTCCATGGAGGAGGCATGAGGCAATTCTATGGGAAACAGAGGAGTTGTTCCTTCTGCCCTGGCAGGAGCAAGTCTGCTAAGTATAGCTGTGCAGGGTATGTACTGCACAAGGATGCTAAATTTAAGTAGAAACCTTTCATCCTGTAAGTGTACGAATGTAGATTTTTTTTCTAAAGATTTTATTTATTTATTCATGAGAGACACAAAGAGAGAGAGAGAGGCAGAGACACAGGCAGAGGGAGAAGGAGGCTCCATTGCAGGAAGCCTGACGTGGGACTTGATCCCGGGTCCCCAAGATCACGCCCTGGGCGGAAGACGGTGCTAAACCGCTGAGCTGCCGGGGCTGCCCAAATGTAGATAATTTTTAGGATGGTTTTCTAGCAGATAAAATAATGTATCTTGAGGAAGGGACACATTTTTCCAATTTTCACTAGGACAGTGTCTGGGTTAGCAGGTGGCCCTGGGCAGGCATGTGATTGGAAGGACTGTGAAGAAGAGGTGGCATTTCATGTGGGCTGTGCATGGTTCGGAGGAGTTGGCCAGCCAGGCAAAGGGCACTCTAGGCATAGGGAGCATAAGCTGTGCCAGAGGCAGGAGATCATGATGGCGTACCAGAGAAATGAAGGGTGACTGGCTGTGGCTGCCGTAGAGTACACATGGTAGATTATGGTGGGCCATGGCCTGGAAACACAGTTTGGAGGTAGATGATGAAGGGTCTGGAATGTTTTGCTGAGAGTTTGGACTTTACCCCAAAGGTAATGATTGTGAAACCATCAAAAGTTTGGCGTTAATCTCTTTTTAAGAAAATAATGTCTTATAACTTACACCTAACTGGTTCCCCAAAACTGATTTAAGGTGGGAGATAAATACACCAGCCTTGTTGCACACAGTGGAAGTAAAAATCCACTGAAGGCAGAGGTTGCAAAGGTCTACAGAGACCAGACAGAGAATGAGTGAAGGCAGTGAGTGAAGTGGGTTTTAAACAATAGAAGATGACCTGGAAAGCACATGCCCCACGGAAGGGGCCATGCTCAGCTCCGGCTGATTGTTTCCAGGAGGGACTGCAGGCCAAGTGTGACCAGGCCTCCTGAGTCTTCATGAGAAGCTAGAAACTTGCAGATTTATGTACCACCCTCCTAAATTCTAAGTGTTGGCAAGTAATTCAGATTTATTAAAATATTACATGCCATATAACGCAGACCAGAGTTGGCCAGCAATCTCTGATGATGATGGTGAGGGAAGGAGGAGAAAATTCTTCTAAGTACCTGAGATGGTAATGAGAACTAAGTTGATCTTTGAGCTTCACCGCAAGCAAAACAAACATAGACACCAATTCTGTTCCAGGTGACAGGAAAAGAAATGAAGGTCAATTGTAGCAGGCAACATATGGACTCTGTGGATATGGAAAAATAAGCTGAAATTAAATAAAATGGCTGATGAATAGGACTCATTCTGGTTCTTTCATGGCAAGTTCTTCCCATAAGAATGTTTCCCAATGACCCCTGGGTTGCTTGTGGCAGGACTGTCCACTGGCCACAGCTTGAATCAGGGTGAAGAGTATATGGTGATTCACTGTTACACAGCTTTTCTGAGCCTTAGCCCTTCTGTGTGTCTGTGAGGGGTTAAATGCTACATCTAAGAGCTTCTGTAGCTCCCAGATTCTGAGTAGATCTTGGATATGTCTCCAGTAGTGCCTGTTTCACCTTCAGCCCCAGCTCAAGGGGTCATCGTTGCTTGAACACGTTCAGTATAGCCTGTAGCCAACTGGACTAGGCTGGGAATTTGTGAGGGTAGCTAACCCACAAACTGATCTCTAGGCTTCAGTAGGATTGCCTATTTCACGTGCCTTTCCTGAGCTTTTCCTTCCACCTGATTCCCCTCAATGCTGCTATGTTCTGATCTGGCCTTTTAAGCCATTGTTGTTTGGTTCAGAGGTGTAGATGTTGTCTGAAGCTGAAACAAAGTCCCTTCTCTAGGATTTTTGAACTTAGACCTCAAAATAGTCAGGCCTGAAGCTACACATTGTAAAGTTTTTTTAAAAGATGTATTTATTTATTTTAGAGATGAGAGAGAGAGAGAGAGAGAGAGAGAGAGAGAGAGAGAGAGAGAGATCACAAGCACGGGGAGGAGCTCAGAGAGAGGGAGAGAGCATGGAACCCAATGCAGGGCTCAATCCCACAACCCTGAAATCACCACTGACCTGAAACCAAGAGTTGGACACCCAACCAACTATGCCACCCAGGCACCCCTACACATTGTAAAGTTTTAACACAGAATGAGAGAGAGAGAGAGAGAGAGAAGGGGGAGGGAGAGAGAGAGACTTCATAAGTGGATGTGCACATGCTCATGGGTAAACTAGCTGATGATAGCTGAATCCCTAGTTCCTGTTGTTTCTGAGGATTCTTGCCTTTTCCAGGCCTTGGGGTTTTTAAAAAATCTAAACTGTGGGTTTTTCAGGGGAGGCTTAGGCTAGATTGGGCTTGGTTTCTGTGGCTTGTCACCAAAAGATTCCTAAGTAATGGAGATGGCCGAGCATCTATTCTGTGGCTTCTGGAAAACACCAGAAGAATGAAACATGTAACTGAATAGCTGAAAGTAAAAGGATACCTACCAAGAAGAGTCACTGCACCAGAGCACAGGGCTACCCACTAAAGCCTGTGCTTGCCTCTGAAGTGAAGGCATTATTACATGGATAGGCAATAGGTGCTGTAGGAGCTCTGACCCTGGGAAATCCTAGGTTTTTGCAAGTCAAAATGACAAGCTGCATTTCTGAGAGTGCCTGTCACTAGTGTCCTCAGAAAGAGAGATGCATCATGACATTTGAGCTCCAGCCCTGCCTCCTCTGGGTCACATGGCCCTGGGGGAAGCCACACCCTCTCTGAACTTTGGTTTCCTCATCTGTCCAGTAAACAGTAAGAACACCTGCCTCCCCAGGGCATTCGGTAGCTTAAATGAGGCAGCACCCAGGACAGCAGCTAGCCATGTGCCCTCAGCTCTCTAGAAACTCAATGAATATTGATTCTCTTCCACCCATTATTTCCCTGTCATCAAGGAGCCTGTATCGACTCTTTTCCAAGAGCACACAATGGGGCTGTTTATCTACAGAGGTGAACTTCCAGATTCAATCCACTGTCAGCCACTTCTGCCTTCCCACAGTTTCGGATCATGCCTACATTCCTTTTGGACCTGGGAAAAAGCACGAGATGTGACAGTTCTTTTTATGTTGCAGCCTTAGCCTCTCCCCGCCAGAGTGGTCTTAGAAACATGACCTTAGTGGTGAAGGTGTGAATTGCAATCATGTGTCCTGAAACAGGAGGGCTGGGATGTGGCTTCATCTGCTCTCGAGGCGGGGCTCCCTCCCGAAAGGGTCTGCACACTGTTTCTCCCTCCCAGAGATGAAGGAAAGAAAAAGAATAAAACCACCAGGCCTTTTTGTTTAACGATGTCATCGTACCTTGATAGCAGTTTTATTACTTCACTGTACTGAGATAGGAGAATTCCCAAAGGGCTGTAGTGCAGATTCTAGAGCTTCAGGGGCAAGAGCATGCTCTGAGCTGGCTGCTTGGTGTGTGTCTCAGGGGGTGGGGGGACAGTGTGCCAGGCTGCAGACTCTGAGAGTCCTGCTCTCTGAAGGGCACCACAGGAGGAGAGGGATGGAAAGCCACTTGCAGGGGACTCACGGGGCTCTGTGTGGCTTCCAAGAAGGCACTTGGGACTCCTTTTCTTGCTATTGAACCTGGCTGTGAGCCAAGTAGGCCGCACAAAATGATGGAAAGGGAAATGAAGTCCATTCATCTCCCAAGCCAGACACTAATCCTATGGAAGCCAAGTGACAACTTCTGAGGCTTGGCCTCAGTTCTGCAGGGAGAGGGGCTTATGCCTCAGGAATGGCAGGAGCCATCAAGCTTCTCTCTGGCAGGGGACTTACACCAGCCTCCTGAAAGAAGGCTGGCTCCAGTCAAGTGTCATTACCCCGAGTACCAGCCCAAAGTTCCAGTTGCTGAAGTAGCTGTTGGTTAAAGAATCATGTTAAGTGAGGACACAACTGTACATAAGATCAATGTCGTGGACTCCAGAAGCCAGTGTCTTGTAAGACCTCACAGGAGCACAAAGCACAGCCTCTGAGAGGCAGCACCAAGTAGGGCAAGACACCAAATGTGGAGTCCAAGCCTCTGAGCCACCTGTAAGTCAGAGACAGTGAAAATGGCCTCTGTCCCTCAGCGTAGGGTCGTGCGACGCTACATATCCAGATCCTGGAGTTAGATCAGCTGGGTTCAAATCCCAGCTCTGCTGCTCACCAGCTCTGTGACCTTGGGCAGGTTACTCAGCCTCTTCTTGCCAGAGTGTTCTCTGTCACAAGAGAGGAATGCTGGCATCCATTCCAAAGGATTGCGATGCAGATGACATGAGTGAATGTTGGTAGAGTGTCTAGGACAGTGTCTGGCATGTTGTAAATGTAATATTTTTTGTAGTTAAATGACTTGTTTGTCAATTACATTCCTTCCTTAGTCTCTTGGGTTTTTTTTTTTTTGTTTTTTTGTTTTTCATACTAAGTCTATTCTTACCATATTGCAGCTATCGATACAGGTCCAGGGAGGTGAGAGGAGTTGTCTGAGATCATCTGTCTAATCGAGGTCAGCCTGCGTTCCAAAGCCCAGGCCTCTGAGCCCCTCTGCCATGCCCTTCTGGCCTCAGCCTGCTGCCCTGTGGTCTCTGTCACTAGGAGCCTGCGGGGAAAGGGCTTGGGAGTCAAGGCACTTCATCCAAATGTATGGGTCCATTAGGGCCATGCACTTGTCACCTGAGACCCTTTCAGAGGTTTAGGTTATTGCATAAGATGACTCCATTTGGATGGGAAGGTTTAAGAAAATGTTTTGTTTTCCTGGCTGCGGCAGCAGTAGACTCTAAGGCAGTACTGGGTGAACTTAGGGCTTCGCGAACCTGAGGATGACTTACAGTTGGTCTTTGCATCTGAAGGGCTGGATAGGAGATCCAGGACTACCTGTTTCAACTGCCCCATGTACCCAGGGAGGCACCAAGTCTCTGATGGCTGTAGCTCATCCCAAGGACCCACAGCCCTGCTTCCCTGTTTCTCAAGAAACTTCTTCATGGCGGGTTGGCTTCCCAGGGACCCAGAGATGGGAGGGCCTAGGAGCCTTGGCAGTTTCATTTCTTATTGTAATCCAGTAAAGAGTCTCTTCATTTCCCTCCCTAGGACCTTGGGGACTTTCAGGGTGTGGGTGAGCACTCCCACATCCAGTCAGCTCTGAAATGACAAGATCAGCATAAGAGTTGTGGGCTGGCAGCTGGCAACCCAATCCCAGGGACACATCTCAGTGCTTCCTGTGAGCCACATCTTCTCTTTTCAAACATCACCACTTTGCCTCTCCTACTGTGTTTGAGGACAGGCAATAACCCCAACAGTGGTGAATACTAACAACGGTTCTGTGTGTTTCTGGAAAGTTCTGTCTCCTCCCTGGTTTGAGCAGAGGCCAATTAGAAGGAGCTCTAGTCCCAGAGCCGAGGTGGCTGGCTGACTGTTGGTAAAAGCAGCTTGGAAGTTGCTAGAAGGCAGCCTGTGGTTGAGGTTGAGCCTCCCTCCCCTCTGGCCTGCTGTGTGGTGCTGGTGCTTCCCAGGACATGGGACTGGGCTTGTGAAAAGCCAGCAACAGGGTAAAAAGGAGGTTTTAGGAAGGTTAAAACATTGCATCCCAATGGCTGTCTCTGCCTCCTTGATCACTCTTGTCTAGAACCCATTTCGCTCCACTGCACTGGGGTTTGCACTTAGCACAAGGATGATCTTGAAAGACAAAGCACTTTATAAATGGACTTGAGCCCATTCTGTCTTAAAGGTGGAAGGGCCCATTGAGGTGGGCTTGCTCCGACTGCTCCTTGTGCAGGGAATGAAGGCCCAGGGACAGAAGGGGCTTGCCCAAGCTCACAGCTTCTTGGAAATTGGAGGGTTACACAATTTTTAACTTGTCTTACTGGACTCCCCCAGGATTTGTACCTTCTATCAGATGGGGTCCACCACGGAGGAGAGAGGAGACATTTTGCTCAGGCTTGAACCCATGCTTGGCACTCTTATGTCTATTTCATTCATGTGCACAAGGAGTACCTTCTTCCAAAGAATAAGACCCACAGATGCTGGGGGGCATCTTCCTTTAGGTCACTCTTCCAGGCTTCGGTTTTCTTGGACCAAACCCTGGTCCTGCAAGCATGTGGATGTAGGTGCAGGGCCGGCAGGAACTCACTGAGGGAAAATCTTGGGGAAGGGCAGGGTGGGGAGGGGCTCGGCGAGGGGGCCCCACTGGGATGAGCACTAGGCAAGCAGTGTCACCAATTTGTAAGAAGCAGCATGCAGAGAGGCTGAGCTCCCAAGACAAGAAAGAGGAGCTCAGACGGAGGCAAAGGCAGAGGAAGAGGGAAATTGCATCCCCTTCCCTGACCTGTCAGAGGACTTTGGGGATACTGAATTCAAATCTGGGTTCCACGCCTGGACATCCCAGTAACAGTGGATTTCATGGGTTTATGTTTCCAGTCTGCTATTTACTACGTGATCCTGGGGAAATTACTTAAGCCCTGTGTGCCTCAGTTTCCTCCTCTGTGGAACGTGTTGTTGTGAGAACTAAGTGAAATAATCCATGGAACTTCACTAGCATGGGGCGGGCTCCGAGTCTGCATTCAGTACATTCTAGATGCTTCCCCTCGACTTGTTACTCACACACTCGTTTGTGTTAAGAGTATACATGGCCCTATGCGCCTTTGTCTCCCCACCTGGACTCTAAGTTCTGGGAGGGCCGGGGTCACCTTTGCCATATTCACTGTTCTCTGCCCCGCACATACTCTCGTGGCTGTCACTTAGTATGGCAGGAACTCAAGAAGAAAAGAAGGCAGGGAGGAGGGAGGAAGGAAGACAGGAGAGCCTTATTTGGATGAGGAAGAGACTGGAAATCCTGTCCTATGAAGAAGGAAAGAGATGAGAGGCCATGGGAGGAATCTCAGGATTGCCTGCCAAGAGACACGAAATTTGGTATCAAGAAAAGCAGGGAGACAAAAAAAAAAAAAAAAAAAAAAAGCAGGGAGGACCTAGAAGGCTTACTGAGCGCTCCAAAGAGGGAGGAGACTGCCTCAGCGAGGAGTGAGTTTCCTGACGTTGGAGGAATACAAGCGGGGCCGGGACTAGCCCCAGCTGGCGCTGCCCGCGGAAGGATCCAGTCACTAGAGGGGACAGCCTGCACTGTCTGAGCCGAGAAGCTGTCTCCTGCCACCTGCCTCACCCCTTTCTCCAGGGCTTTACGTCACTGCTCATTGGGTGGCTGGTGTTCTTGGGAGTGCAAATGATGTGTGAAGTAACTTCTGATCTTTTCTGGCACGGTGCAAAGTTGTGCAGGGCTTAGGGAAATACTTAGCTACAGTGAGCAAGCCTTTCCCAAGTCAGAATTGGGGAAAAAAATAACTCCATTAGAAGTGCTAAATGAGGATCGTAATGAGATATCCAAAGTCTTGCCAAGTGAATTTAATCGCTTTCTGATCCCAACAGCCACACAATTCAACTCTTTCTTAGCATAATTAAGCAAGTGACAATGAGGATACTATTCTAAGACATGGTAATGAGATGCTGAGGGGCCTGGATTCAGCTGGAGGGGAATTCCTATTAAATATTTATTAGATATGCAAGTTCTTTAATAGCTAGAAAAAATAGAAAAGGAAATTTAGTTAAGTGAGGTCCATTTCCTTTGAAATTAAACTGTTAAAAACGGAAGCCACCAGGTCACTTCTTGTAGGTGTCTTCATCTTTCTGGCCTGAGGGCTTGGCTGTACCCTGGAACCATCACACTCCTTAGGTGAGCAGGAGCCACAGAATAAAGAGGCAAAATTAAGGGAATGATGGAGATCGCAGGCTGGGTAGTAAAGAAGAAGGAGGAAAGGGGTAAGGGGTAACAGAGTGGGGTAGAGGAATGGGGGTGTGTGGAGTCCAGATCCATGTTTGAATTTGAGCTTCAAAATCACTAGGGTGTGTGTATCTGTGTGGAGACTTCAGACGAGTCACCCTACCTCTCTGAGCCTACAGTCCCCTTCCTGCTCTGTAAGATGGGTTCGTGCATCCCAACCCTCAGGGTCATTCGTGGGTGCCATTCATGGGTCTAAATGTGATCCTGGCAGTGATAGTGCCTTAGAAACTGGAAAGCCCCCCGCCCCCCCCCCAAAAAAAGAAACTGGAAAGCCCTGTGCACACAAAGGGGGCTTGGGTCATGGACTCCGAACCCCCACCCCACACAAGATTTCCCTATGGTGCCAGCAAGCTCCTAGCAGAGCTCAAGCCGCTTCTCCGGTTGTAGCTCCAGGGAGGAAGCAGATGGAGCAGGCTGGAACACGGCAACTGTGCTGCACATTGAATTTTTTCTCGACCTAGCAAGGGCTACCCTGCACACCGACGAGGGTCAAAATCACACACTTCTCCAGCTGATGTTAATCAGTATGCAGGTAAGATGCAGGCTCCCGGCCTGGCCTCCAGGAAGGGGAGTCCAACCTCTGCCAGGTCTCCAGTGGGGATGTTTGGAGCAATTATGAGGCTCACCTGCACGAGAAGGGGACGGGGGCGGGGCTTTGCTCAGGCCTCTGGCAAGCCCTGGGAGGCCTGTGTGAGCATGCGTGGATGCCTGTGCCTGGCGTGTTGGAGCAATCCTATCGTAGTCCTCCGGAAGCTCACAGGTGGCCTCCCTTTCTAGACTCCTTGACTGAATGATCACAATGATTATTTTGTCTTCCTGAGTGCCTACTTGTGCTGGGTGCCATTTAGCCCTGGAAACAACCTGCTGGGTAAGTATTCTTACCAGTTTTTGGCCTCTTTACATAGAGGGATGCTGAGTCCCAGAGATGAGAAATGGTTTGTCCAAGGTCACAGAAACTACTGGCCCAGGTTTCTCTGACTCCCAAGTCTCTGTGGTTATTCCTCTTCGCCCCTTCCTTTCCTGGAGAGGTCCCAATGGAATGATCTGGGAGGAACCACTGCCTTTGCCTGCAGGCACCTGGGAAGGCCAGCTTCCAGGGGCCTTTCCGACCGCAAGATGAGGGACCGCTCCCCAGCTCTCTGTGGGGTCGGGTAGGAGTTGTGTGGGTAAGCCATGCCTGTTGCCCAGGACACATGGGTAGGTAGAGAACCATGCTTTCTGGGGAGCCCGTTTTGGTCTGACTTCTAGAGCTGATGGGCTCCAGCCAGGGCTGACTAGTATTTTATCTTTGGTATGGGGAGCCCAAGGTGGGGGGCTGAGCTCCCCCTAGGGATCTTTACTTTTTGGTCTGCAAATGGCTTGGGTAATCTGCAGGGTGGGGAGCCAGAAGTGTTGGGGACCACAGATAGAATGCTTGTGAGGGAGTGGCCTCTGGTGAGCTCATCTTCCTTTGTCCCTGTGTCATTCCGAATGTTATCAGAGCCACTGGATGATTTGGCCCTCAATCAACTAAGCAAAGGGCTCAGAGTGTAAATCTTTTACATGTGCCCTCTTGGTGTAAAGGGCTTAGCTGATGCGGGCCACAGGTGTCAGCACCAGGCCTGGAACCCTGGAGGTCAGAGTCAGCTCAGCTTGAGATATCTTGGACTCTTTCTTATTCCTCTCAGCTCATTCAGCCCTGCTGATTCTTCATGAGACTTCACTTCCATCGGATCCCTCCGAGGCATCATAAGCATAGGCAAATACCATCTCCTTACTGTTGCCTCAGGTAATTATAATGGGTTCCTATCAGAGAAGGCCTCCTGGCTCTCAGCCCAGCCACCCACTGCCCCAGAGTCCTCTTCTTCAAAAAGCACTCTGAGTAGGTGTACAGTTGGTACAGCAGGATGGCGACCCTACTCTGCACGTCAACTATCAGGCCAGGCCAGGCCAGAGCCCTGAGTGGTATAGCCAATGGGGGGTGGGGGGGGATCAGCATAAACTTGTGACTGGTGAAATGACAAGGCAAGATTCAAGCAATAGTTCAGCTAGATAATATGAAGAAGATAGGTCACAAGGCAGGGTGTGATAAGTTCCCCAGAGTTCTACTGATAACCATTCCAGGGCCTCCGAGGTGGGAGGAAGGGGCCATGATGGGTGGGAAGAAGGTTTGGTCTAGGAGATAAGCCCTGATCTGTGTCTTCCAGAATGAGGATAGTTTGGGTGGAGAAAAAGGTTGTGGAAGTCATTCCTCTTCGTTCTAGAGTAGTAAGCTGGGTGTCCTCTGTGTCTGCTGTAGCTGATACTGGGAATATGGGCCCACTTCCTTGTGTTGCACACAGACACAGCTTGACACAAGCAGGAAAATATAAGATGCAGACAAGTAGCAGAGAGGTTGTTTAGTTTCCTGTCCCCTGTAGGATACAGACTCCTTCAGAAGCATTCAAGGCCCTCCACCATGTGGGTCCTTCTACATCTTTGGCTTTCTTCTGTTCTAGAATTTCTGCTTTATGAGTTTTGATGCTGGATTGTCTGGTACTTTTAGGTTCATGACTATTTGTGGTGGATTGTATTTTTTATTTATTTAAAATCTCTCTGTGTTCTGCTTAATTCTGTTGCCTTAAACTCTACTATGATGGTCATAGTACCAATCCTGTTTACTTTGCATCTGGGGGTGTATCTTTACTTTTTTGTTTTTATGCCTTTCTGCATCATTTTTCTGAGGTGTCTTGGAGCTCCAAGGGAGGCCAGAGGTGGTTTTCCACCAGCGTGGAAAGTGACTGGTGGGATAGGGTTGAGGATCCAGCAGAGGCAGTCAGAACTGAATGCCAAATGATGAACAGCAAAGCTCAGAGGCAGAAGTCAGAACATACCCTCAATCCAAGCAACTTCCAAGAAGCTAGCTAGGATATCTGCATGTCTTTGCCTTCTACTCTCTCAGTGGATAAATAGAACCCTCAGTCTCTATTGGACCTGCTGCTTCTGGCTTCCTTGAACTTTGCCCCTTCCCACCAGTGATAAAACTTTTGTCATCCTTTGCCAACTTCTTGTTCCAGTTATTTGCTCAGACTGGGCCTAGTTCAATTTTACCTCTAATCCCATCTGCCAGTGAGTCCAGCCATGACATGTGTACAGATCTTGTTGCTTAGACACCTTCCCAGCCTGGGATAAAACTGACAAGAGTGACAAGCCTAGAAAGTAGCAGCATCCCTGAGGTAATAACCAAGCTCTCTAAAAATTAAGGAAAGAGCCTTATATCTATGATCCATACAAGGTCAAATTCTAATAAAAGGAAAAGTTCCAAGCAGATAAAACTAAGTGGATTTAAAATGTGGGTGATTCTAAATCACCATCCAAGATGAGAGAGGGAGTGCTGTTAGATGCCATCGCAGACTCCCATTGGCAGCTAGCTACAGGAGGCCATTCACCCACCCATGTGATCTGTCTGGACTCTAGGGAATAGCGTATTTCAGAGACCCCTGCAATTGGAAGCTGGACACAGTTTGGAAGGGGAAGTGCCATGGGGTGCATTCCAGTTCACTGTAGTATGATTGTATGTATCGAGGGTCCCCTGTGTAGGAACTGTGGGTATGTGGCATCTCCCTTGTGTTGCTCACAGACACAGAAGACACAAGCAGGCTCTAAGAAATAGGGGGAAGAGTGTTCTGCCTAAGAATATGATGAAAGTTTGGAAGCCCTTCATGAATTAAATAGCTAGTGATTGCGCTTTTCACATTACTGTGTATTTTCTCACTTGTATGAATGAGTGTGTATCTTTTATGTGTGCCCTACATTTTGCAGTTTAGAAGGTATGCTCATGTATTATCAGTTTGATTCTCAAAACAACCATCCCAGTCAGGCTCATCATCTCCATGTTACAAATAAGGAAACATATAGACTCACCTTAGGTAAGATGCTTGTCTAGGTTCACCTAGAAAGTCACAAAATGTAAACCCAGGACTTATGATATCTAGTTCAGGGCTCTTCCTCAAAACTGCCACTGCTGTCATCTCTCAGGGTGATCTATGACAGATAACCATATCTGGTTCTCTGCAATGTATTACAATGTTACAGAAATATGACTACAAGAACCTCCAAATTTTACAACTGCACTTTGTGCTTAAAGCCTCAGGACAGAAGCATAATAAAACTATTCATTAAAATATTTAGACCAACTGACAGCCACAATAATTAAAAACTCATAGCAGTGTTAAGCTGTGTTTCAGATTGGTCTTCTGAGTGGAGAGGCTTTTTTTTTTTTTTTAAGAAAAATTTGTCCTCACTATTTTAGGAATAAGAGCTTCTGCTGAGATGGTCATTGAGGATGGGAGTCAGGGTTGCGGAAAAACATTGGGGGTCTATCAGGATAGGGTTCTCCTGTCCCCAAGGACCAAAAAGCTGGAGGTCCCAGGAGACAGATCTTTTTAATAGTGGCAGCTTCCTTGCATGCAAGAGTGGTCAGTCTCCAGAGACAGAGGACCTCTGTCTTTCTTCCTCCCTCCTGACTTCTTAACTTCTCATGGCTTTACCTTTTTTTAAGAACATAGAAAACTAGGCACCTGAGTGGCTTAGTTCATTGAGCATCTGACTCTTGATCTCAGCTCAGTTCTTGAGCTCAAGGTCATTAGTTCAAGCCCCACATTCAGCTCTATGCTAGGTGTGGAGCCTACATATATATATATAGATGAAGAATCCATATATATATATATATATATATATATATATATATATATATATAATTAAAAATATACAAAGTTGAGAGAATAGTTTGGTGAACAACCACATACCCATTACCCAGCTATAATAGTAGCCAACTCAGCATCAGTTCTGTAGCAGCGTTGGCTCCATTGCTTCATCCCTCTCATGTTATTTTAAAGCAGATCCCAGGGGGCACCTGGGTGGCTCAGTGGTTGAGTCTCTGCCTTTGGCTTAGGTCATGATCCTAGGGTCCTGGGATCGAGTCCCACATCAGGCTCCCCTCGGGAAGCCTGCTTCTCCCTCTGCCTAAGTCTCTGCCTCTCTCTGTGTCTCTCATGAATAAATAAAAAAAATCTAAAAAATAATAAAGCAAGTCCCAGACTTTGTAGCAAGTCATCCATAAATCTTTCAGTATGTATCTCTAAAAGATGTGAAATATTTTTATAGCATAACCCCGATATCATTATCAAATATAGACAGAGAAATGATGTCTTAATGTAATCAAAGTTTAGTGTTCAACTTTCCAATCACACTCATTGCTTCAGGTGCCAAATAAAGTCCATATATTTACAATTGGTGAATATATCTTTCAGGGCTTTTTAAAATTAAAGGAATCCTCCCCATCTTATTTTTTCCTCTCATAATTTATTTGCTGAATAAACCAAGATGTTTTGTGTAGAGTTTTTCACAATCTGGATTTTGCTGATGAGTCGCCATGGTGTAAGTTAAGATGTTCTTCTTCCTTTGTACTTCTTATGAATGGATAGTTGTATCCAGAGGCTTGATGTGATTTAGATTTAATTTGGGAGGGAGCAGACATACTGTGTCATAAGTGGTGTTGGTGACCTCATTCAGAAGGCACATCCTGTCTAGGTGCATCCCTTTTTAGTGATCCTTAGTTAGCAATCCTTATTTTTTTTTAAATTTTTATTTATTTATGATAGTCACAGAGAGAGAGAGAGAGAGGCAGAGACACAGGCAGAGGGAGAAGCAGGCTCCATGCACCGGGAGCCCGACGTGGGATTCGATCCCGGGTCTCCAGGATCGCGCCCTGGGCCAAAGGCAGGCGCCAAACCGCTGCGCCACCCAGGGATCCCGTTAGCAATCCTTATTGCTCAATGCCTGTATCCATTACTTTATTAGTGATTGCATGATGGTAATATTCAAACTCGAATTACACCTCCATTTATTCCATATATCAGTTTTTATTCCTTTGTATTCACTTATTCAATACTCATTTATTCCATATATATATTCTTCATTTATACAGTACTTCTATAAAGAGTAATTTCCCTCATCTACTATTTGGTTGTCCAGTGATACAGTCCATATAGAAACACAGGATTGTTACCTGATTCTTTCCTGTTGATTATAAATTTCCAAAATAATAAATTGGTTCTCTGTCATTGTGCTAAGGTGACTAATTAGAATTTTGTATCATGAAGTTATGGATTTAAACATATTTGATGTGTTCAATCCACAGCAGTCTATTTTTTTGATACTCAAGTTGTCTCACCTTTAGCCAGGGGGAACCTCTTCAGGGTGGCTCCTGAGTCCTTTTGCCATTACCCTAGTAGTCTTTGGTAGTTTCCTTGCTCTCTGGTAGGACAATATATACACTCCAGGCTCCTCTTGTAGATTTCCCACCTCAGGCCAGAATCTGCCATTTCTCCAAGAAGCTCTTGCTTCTTCTCATGGTAAATGATATTTCAAGACCACAATCTGCATTTTTAAAGGGTGCTTATTACTACTGGGTCTGTCATTGTTTCTGGAGCTTTTCAGTGGAAGAGCCAGGCAATGTATTTTTTAAGATGAAATATATCATGGGTTCATGCTGATATTTCCAACTCAGATTCAGAACTACAGGGTGTTTATGTAATATCTTCTGTTGTATATCCATATCTCCTGACTCTTACACTAAGAATCCCAGTTTTCAAGGCCACTGGGGATAATAGAATTAAAATGTCGCACAATTACTTATTCAATTTTTCTCATCATACAAACAGAACTAGCTCAGAATACCAATACTAATGCTACCACCACAATATGATTACTGTAAATAGTTTACAATTTTTTTGGTAGTTCTTGTACTTAAAGCAAATCCCACTAGGAATATACTATCAAATTACTATGTTTAAAAGAATAGTTTCTCTCTGCCACCAACTACATACACAATTAGATTCATTTATTTCATTTTGCTTTCAATTTGGGGGAACTGCTCTTTTAGTGTTCTTAGTGTTCTTTGATGATTATGTAATATGGTTATGTGGTTCCAAAGTCAAATCAATAAGCCAAATTATACTCAAATAAATCTAGCTTCTATCTCCATCCTTTCCACCCTGTTTCTTCCTCATCTTAGAGGCAACCATTTCAAAACTGGTTATGGTTTCATCTTTCTATTTTTTAAATGTTCTAAGCATGAGAATACTCATGTACATCTCTCCCCATCCCTCCCTTCTTGGATAAATGATAGTACAATATACACACTTTTCTATGCCCTTTTTTTCACTTAACAATGTATCCTGGAAATCACATTATAGTGGTATATAAAAGTCTTTTTCATTTATTTAGCAGGTGCATAATACTCCATTGTGTGGATGCCCCACAATTTGTTCAACTGACCCCCTATTGAGAAATATTTGAGCTGTTGCCAGTCTTTTGCTTTTATGAACAGCTCTGTAACAAATAGCTTTGTGTATATGTTTTTTCATATTTTTGCCAGCATATTGATGGGATAGATCCTTAGAATTGGGGAAGATTCCTAGAATTGCCTAGAAAAGGTAAATGCACACATGGTTTTGCTAAATTTTACCAAATTTCTCTCCAGATATGGTCTACTGTTTTACATTCCCACCAGCAAGGTTGAGAGAATTTCTGTCCTGTTTAGTGGCTGTGGTTTAGCCTTCTATGCTTTGTCTGGGGCTGAAACACCCAGAGTGAGTCTGGACAGTGAGAGGCAGTAGAGGGGGTGGGTGGCCATGCCTGTGGCCCTGGCTCTGCCACTTAGTAGTTGTATGTTCTTAAGCAAATTACTCAACCTCTCTGTGCCTGAGTTTTCTCATTTATAAAGTGGGAATAATGAGTAAAGCTTCCTGAGAGGTTGTTCTGGTAATGACATGGGTTAGTTAAGTGAGCAAGTGAAGCATTTTGTGCTATGCCTGTCACCTAGTATACACCGAGTAAATGCTGGTAAAACTAGTGTTATTTTAGTAAACCCTGTCAGAACCCTGTGAGGTGGGTATTACCAGCCCCAGTGTATACATGAGAAAACCTAGGCACAAAGAGATGAAATAATTTGTCCTGTGTCACATGGCTAGAAGGGTGTTGCTGAGGCTCCAGTCTGTCTGCCTCCAAAGCAGGGATGTTATACTGCAGGCTTCCTCTGTAAAGCCAGCATGGGATGAGCTGGCACCCAGGCAGTGACGGATAGTATAGGTTCCAACCCCCTTCCTGTGACTTCTCAGGTACCACGCCATTCTTCTAGGCTTTCTGTGCTCCCTGCCCCTCACTCTGAGGCCAGTTGGCCACATTTCTGCTATCTCTGCAGATCCACTGGGCTCTTGTGAGCAGGGACACATCCAAAGTGAATACTGAACTTGGGTCTCCTGGGCCCTCTTCCCTGTCTCTTGGCCGGATTTGATCTCACCTCTCTGTACTACCAAGCAACTGTGCTCTCTATTCTGGATCCTCTTGCCTGGCTTGATTGCAAGGTGACCTGGAGCCTTGCATGCTCAATAAATATTTTTGCTTTGTATCCATAGCAAGAGGAAATGTGTTTGGGGGGAGGGGGTGAAATTCTTTCTGTGTAATTGAAAAACAGTGTTCTGAGTGATGGGACATTTGTTGCTCCCAGAAGAGATGATTATTTCCTCCTTCGTGATGGCTCTTCAGGGCTGAGGGCTATGCTGCTCAACTTGGCTTGGTTGGCTCATCAAATAAGCCTTTCCCCAGGTGTGGGTAACTGAGACAAGACAGGAATTTAGTACATAACCCATTTTTTATTGTTAAAAATGATATTTAAAGTACCTACACAAATCATGACTACATCTACAAATCTCCATGATCTTTCATCTCCTGCCAGAAGCAGGTCCAGATTTGCGGGCCCTGAAGCTTACCAAATTTATGTGACCCTCTTTAAGAAAGGAAACCAAAATCACAAATTCAAAATTAGGTACAAAAATCAATATTTATTTGGGAAGGGAAAATAAATCACAGAAATCAGAAACTTGGAAAGTAGACAAATACCACAGATATCATAAAATCCAGAAAAATAACACAAGATTTTAATTAAGGAACTACCTGACATATTCTTTAATCCCTTCAGTAGTATGACAATTTTACAATATTTTCTGTGGAGAGAGTTGGAAGATAATTTTTCTTTCCTCTGCTATCATTGGTTGAATTTTGTTTATATTGATGACAGTTGAGAAAAACTTTTTTTCCTCCCAGCTTCATAACTCTTTGTTGGTAATTCATCTAAATTGTTGATATTGTTGTCAGACGAGGAAAACCTCTTTATCTCTCTCTTTTTAAATCTGTATATAAGGTTTGAAAGGATTTTCTGTAGACCAGTTTCTGACCTGACACACCCAAACCTTGTCTGTTGTCTTCCACTTTCTGCATACTTTTTCTGCTATGGGACTTCTGGGTCTTTGTGTCATGACTCCAGGCTGGTCACCCTGGTGGGTGGTAGGACTATCCTGGAAGTTATTTCTACAGTAACATGCTTCAGAATAATCTAACTAATCAGGGACATACCTGCAAACTCCATAAATATATCCTACCCTACTCACAATCACTATATCTCAAGTCAACTTCCCCCAACCCTTTCCTCAGGATGCCTGGGGCCTTCCAACACCCCCTGACAGGAGGGGAAATGGGGTTGAGAGGCAAGTTAGAGTTGAATGGGGCAGCAGGCTTAACTGACTATGGTTAGCACATCTTACTTTTGCAAATTTTACTAAACACAGGGCCCTGTGAACATACTGTTGGGGACCTTGTGTATACTTACCCCTCCCCATCTCAGTAACCTCTGGGTCCTCAGAACCTCATACATAGCCTGTTGAACTATTGAGTGAAAAAAATTTTTAAGGATTTTATTGATTTATTCATGAGAGACACACAGAGAGAGGCAGAGACACAGGCAGAGGGAGAAGCAGGCTCCCTGTGAGAAGCCTGATGTGGGGCTCGATCCCAGGACCCTGGGATTATGACCTGAGCCAAAGGCAGATGCTCGTCCACTGAGCCACTCAGATGCCCTTTGAGTGAATATTCTGTAAGCCTAACTGAAGCTAGTCCTTGGACCAAGATTTAAAGAAACTAAAAAGCTCTCTTCTCTCAATGCTTTTTCTAATTTTTCAATCTTTGGACTTGGTTTATCAGACATAAATGGTAGCCTTTTGCCTCTGGGCAGGGACTAAGGTGTGGCAAGTGAAGCACCTTGGATATATAATTCAAGGAAGCTCTAGATGCCTCACCCATGTCACCCCTGGCCCTAGCCTGGTCCCCAGCTTTGCCTATTCTAGAAGGCTCCTTGAGGCAGTGAAAAAATTTAGTTAAAATAGAATATGGGTTCTGACTGAGTAGCAAAATGGCTACCTCCTTGCTGAGAGAATCTATAGGAATGTAGCGTCCTTTATACACTAAGGCACATCATTCAAGATACAATTTCCCTGAATCTGTAGCACACAGAGCTAACATCGTCAACAGCTATGATCCCAGCCCCAATAGCAGAGCAAAAAGCAGATCTAATAATCTCAGCACAAAGGCAAGAATGAGCTTCCCAGCCTCTGAGTTCAGAGTTCATCTAGATAGCTAAGTGAAGAGGGAGCATGCAGAGGGAGGCCCCTCCACCTTTCCTTCCTGGCTCCAGAGACCATGTGATCACCAAGGATTAGTCACTGCCAAGGCTCCCTCCATAACTTCTGATGATCACATCACTACAAAGACAAAAATGTTCTGTAATGGATTCTCACCTTTTTTTAGGTTCCTGGAATTTCTCTTAAAATCCAAATGTCCTAGCACCAAACCGAAATGTATTTTAACTACTTTTTCTTGCTGAAAAATAATACATGTGCACTGCATAAAATGTGTTAAACAAAGATAAGTGAGAAGAAGGAAGAAACATTACTCATGATCTCATCACTCAGAGATAACCACCGTTGATATTATGGTGCATTTTCTTCCAGAATGTTTTGTATACACAGGCACATGCACATGCAGGGCTCAGACTGCTTCGTATACTGACTCTTTGACTTTGTATGTCATAAGCATCTCCATGTATCATGAAATACTCTTTAAAAATGTGGCTTTAAGGGGATTCGTGGGTGGTTCAGCGGTTTGGCACCTGCCTTTGGCCCAGGGCGCAATCCTGGAGTCCCAGGATCGAGTCCTGTGTCAGGCTCCAGGCATGGAGCCTGCTTCTCCCTCCTCCTGTGTCTCTGCCTCTCTCTCTCTCTCTCTGTCTATCATGAATAAATAAATAAATAAATCTTTTTAAAAAATGTTGCTTTAAGCAGTAATGTACTATTCTCATATATGGAGGTACCATAATTTAATCTTCTGTTATTGAGGATATAGGCTGTTTTCAAATTTTTAGGAAAATTGCCACAATGAACTTTCTCACACATGGATATTCGTTGATCTAATAAGTTTTTTTAGAGTAGACTCCTAGAAGTCAGATTACTAGGTCAAAGGGCATGAGTATTTTTTGGCTATTGATACTTCACTGTTAAATTACTTTTCACAAAGATTGTGTCGGTTTTGTGTCTACCCAGCAGTACAGGTCAGTGTCTCTAGAGATGTCTGCCAATGTAAAAGTTTTAATGTGTGTTTTTAAATTTGAAAGGTGAAAAATACTTCTTGTTGTTTTAATCTCTAGTTCTTTAATTACAAATGTGGTTGAACACTTATGTGGTTCATTGGATGTTTCTATTTCTCATTTTGTAAATTTTTGGTGAGCTTTATCTCTTTTTCTTTTGTGGTTATGATTTTCTTAATGCTTTGGAGTAGTAGTTGTCATGACAATAAAAAGATGGTAGGTAACCGAAACACTTTATATAAAATCATAATCCTTTGGTACCATTATTAGTCCCATTTTACCAATGAGAAAAACAGGAAGAGAGATGTTTAATAACTTGCTCCAGGTCACACAGGTGGTCAGTGGCAGAGCCAGGATTCAGGTGAAAGCAGTCTGACGCCAAAGCAGCTACCCCACTGTGAAGATGCTAATAGCTCTGTGTTGTAGTAGCTACAGATATTTTCTGACTCTGTCATTTGTGTCTTGCACTTTGCTTATGGTATTTTTATGTGGTGATTTTACATACATATCTATAATCAAATTTATAGTGTTTTGTTTTATGCTTCAATTTTTATCATGGAAATCTTTCCTCATTCCATGATCTGATAAATATTTACCTATGTATCGATGTGCTGTTTAATAACTTCATTTTAAAACTTAGCTCTTTAATTCATTGGAATTGGATGGAAGAGATGAGGTGAAAAAAGTTTTCCATTGGATGGAAAAGGTGAGGTGAAAAAAGTTTTCACTTACTAAATAATTATTTTACATTCTACCTCTGTTATCAAATCCCAAGTGTAGAATATAGATGACAATGGTCTCTACCTCATAGGGTCATTGTAAAGATTAAGTAAGCTAAAAAAAAATTAAACACACACACACACACACACACACTGGATAGCTAACAGGAATTTATTCTGTTTCTCCAAGTCAGTGGGCCCCTCACTGGAAGTGTTTCCTTGGCAGTCATATTGATGTAATTCTCTTCTATACTTGCTTTCTGGTCTACATAGAAAAGAGGGGTCCTTGTCCGGGTTTGCAGCCCTTAGAATTTTATGTTCTTTCCTTTGAAACAATTTGGATAGAGCTGACTTCTATAAAAGAAGTTATATACTTCAGAAATGAGCAGGCCTTTTGCCATTTTGTCTGAGGAATGATATTTAAACAATTGATTCATTAATGATTATGGACACTATTAAGAAAAATCACAGTGGAGGTGCCTGGGTGGCTCACTCGGTTGAGCATCTTACTCTTGATTTCAACTGAGGTCATGATCTCAGGGTTGTGAGAGCTCAGGCTCTCAGCAAAGAGTCTGCTTCTCCCTCTCCCTCTGCTCCTCCCTCTGCTCCTCCCTCTGCTCCTCCCTCTGCTCCTCCTCCTGCTCCTCCCCCTGCTCATGTGCTCTTTGTCTCTCTAAAATAAATAGAATATTTAAAATAGGAAATCAGAGTGTTCTAATTGGTTATGCTAATTATTCTGATGGGAAAAAATGATTTTGTAGTTACCTGTTTCTTCTCTTTTGAGTATTCTACTGTGGAAGACCACAATTGTAATGGGCATATGACTTTCATAATCATAAACAGAATGATCATAAACACGGTGGTAGGTTCAATTCTTACCTCACTCCTTGAGCCCAACTCACTGCAAGTTCTGTTGTCTCCACCTCCATAATATAGCCTGTCTCCATTTGTTTCTCTCCAACCCCATTGTTCCCACCCTGGTCAAGCCACTGGTGTCTCTCCTGGACCCTAGCCATGGCCCTGCTGGCCCCTGTTTCCATGCCTGGCCCTTAGCAATCCATTCTCCATGCAGCAGCCATGACTGCATGCTAGGCCCTGCAGCCCAACTCTCACGGTCTGCCTTGGGGCTTCACTTTTGGCAGCCTTTTGGACTTTATGCTCAGTGTTCCTTCCATGAATTCAAAAGCAAGGCTTCCCCACAATCCTCAGCTTCTGAGAATTCCTCTAGTTGGGCCACACTGAGCTTACAAAAGCATTCAGAATCGAGCACCAAGTGGCAAACCACATCCAGAAAGTGAGAGAAGGTAGTCCAAAAGGTTGCCAAAGTGAGGTGCCAAAGCAGACAGTAAGAGTTGGGCTGCAGGGCCTAGCATGGAGTAGTACTTGGGAAGTGATGGGGCAATGGCATAATCCATGAACAGTCTGTAGAATGACCACCATATTGCTCAGACACAAGGACTTTTTTGAACATTTAATTTTACATTTTCCTATAAAATCTTTGTTGAATAAATGTATCTCCTTTATTTAGACATACTGTGTATATAGGAGTTTCATGTGCTGTACAATCTATGCTTGGGGTCAGTAAATCAATAAATGCTGAATAAAAATAGCACTAAAGGCAAATGATCCTACTTTATGGGAACAAGTACCTCTTTGAAGGGCCAGCCTGCTACCATTCCGTTCAGGCAAAGATCGCTCGACTCGTTCCCTCTTGATAGATCATCTCACAGAGTCACTGAGCTGTTAAACATTGAGCTTGGCACAGTCCATTTTTTGAAAACTCCTCTGCCTTCTCCTCTGTGGGTCTCCAGATGGGCTGGCAATTAGCCAGATCAGTTATAGAGGGCAGATATTCTAAAATGCTTCTATCCACTTGAATGTTTCAGAGGTCTTTGAAAAAACTCATTGAACAGACTGTGTGAGGCTCCAGCAAACACTTGGTCCATCAGTGGTATTTCGTTCTGCATCCTCTAGTCACTGAGCTCTGGGGGCAAGGGCTAGGCAACCTGGCCTTGAGATGATAGAGAGACCAAACAGGTTTGGGCTACTTACTGGTGGGGATAGAGATGCCTCTCTGACACAATTAGCATCATTTTTTTTAAATTTAAAAAATCTTTATTCTTTCTATTGAATGTAAATGCAAAAGATGGTCATGGGACAAACATCAGAAAATGAAAAAGTACATAAAATAATATTTAAACACATCCACTGCTGAATCTAAATCTTTTTAAAATTTTATTTATTTTTAAATTTTGTTTAAATCGGAGTTCAATTTGCCAACATATAGCATAACACCCAGTGCTCATCCCACCAAGTGCCCCCCTCAGTGCCCATCACTCAGCACCCCAGCCCCCCACCCCAAAAGATTGTCCCATGACCATGTTTTGCATTTACATTCAATAGAAATAATAAAGATTTTTTAAATTTAAAAAAAAAATGATGCTAATTGTGTCAGAGAGGCATCTCTATCCCCACCAGTAAGCAGCCCAAACCTGTTTGGTCTCTCTATCATCTCAAGGCCAGGTGGGGGGTTTAAATTTTTTTTTAATCGGAGTTCAATTTGCCAACATGTAGCATAAAACCCAGTGCTCATCCCACCAAGTGCCCCCCCCAGTGCGCATCACTCAGCACCCGAACCCCCCACCCCCCATCCCACCAAGTGCCCCCCTCAGTGCCCATCACTCAGCACCCCAAACCCCCACCCTTGTTCATTTCCCAGGGTTAGGTGTCTCTCATGTTTTGTCACCCTCACTGATATTTTCACTCATTTTTTCTCCTTTCCCTTTATTCCCTTTCACTAATTTTTATATTCCCCAAATGAATGAGACCATATAATGTTTGTCCTTTTCCGATTGACGTACTTCACTCAGCATAATACCCTCCAGTTCCATCCACATAGAAGCAAATGGTGGGTATTTGTCATTTCTAATGGCTGAGGAATATTCCATTGTATACAGAGACCACAGCTTCTTTATCCATTCATCTTTCGATGGACACCGAGGCTCCTTCCACAGTGTGGCTATTGTGGACATTGCTTCTATAAACATCGGAGTGCAGGTGTCCTGGCGTTTCACTGCATCTCTATCTTTGGCATCATTTGTAAAGCAAAGCCTCTTGGTCTGTAACCTAGATGGGCATCAGTCCCCTCCTATTATGCCATTGACCAGACACCTTCTTGCATTTGAATACTTCACCTCTAAAACTGGTGCGAGTTGCCAGGACAAGGATGCAGCACCATCAGTGTATGAGTTGAAAGAGATTGCCTGCTGGGTTGTAGAGTAACCAGATGCCATGGAGGGAGAATGTTTTCTGCACTGTCCCAGGCCCTGTCTCAGCAGAGAGTGCTCCTTTCCATTCAGTTGCTCAATCCAGAATCTGAGAGTCTTCTTTGGTACCTCCTTCTCTCTGACTTCCTACAGCCAATCTACTGTGTATCCCTTTCGATTCCATCTCTTATCTTTCCCCTCTTTCTTTAACCTCCCTGCCATCTCGTCCCATCCCGCTTCCCCACTACATCACCAGGCTTCTCCCCTTAACCACTTCCAATCTTTTCTCCATACGTTGGCAAAATGACAACTTAATTATGCTGATTTTATCAGGATCCTTGCCTTAAAATCTTTTAGTATTTTTCTGTTACTTCTAAATCCCCGAATCCTTACCAACAGCCTCATGGTCCCTTTGGCCTGTTGCAGTACCAGCTTGGGCTACTCAGTCACACAGCTACCTTTAGACTGAGAAATGTATTTCCTCCTTCCTATGGGCCTTCCTTTGCACTGGATCCTTTGGCATGGAATACCCTCTTTTGCTGCTCTTTTTATCTGCTCCATTCTTTTTTGTTGTTGTTGTTAATGTTTTTATTCTTTTTAAATAAATTTATTTTTTATTGGTGTTCAATTTACCAACATACAGAATAACACCCAGTGCTCATCCCATCAAGTGCCCCCCTCAGTGCCCGTCTCCCATTCACCCCCACCCCCCACCCTCCTCCCCTTCTATCACGCCTAGTTCGTTTCCCAGAGTTAGGAGTCTTTATGTTCTGTCTCCCTTTCTGATATTTCCCACACATTTCTTCTCCCTTCCCTTATATTCCCTTTCACTATTATTTATATTCCCCAAATGAATGAGAACATATAATGTTTGTCCTTCTCCGATTGACTTACTTCACTCAGCATTATACCCTCCAGTCTTATCCATGTTGAAGCAAATGGTGGGTATTTGTCATTTCTAATGGCTGAGTAATATTCCATTGTATACAGAGACCACATCTTCTTTATCCATTCATCTTTTGATGGAAACCGAGGCTCCTTCCACAGTTTGGTTATTGTGGACATTGCTGCTAGAAACATTGGGGTGCAGGTATCCCGGCATTTCATTGCATCTGTATCTTTGGGGTAAATCCCCAACAGTGCAATTGCTGGGTAGTAGGGCAGGTCTATTTTTAACTCTTTGGGGGAACCTCCACACAGTTTTCCAGAGTGGCTGCACCAGTTCACATTCCCAACAGTGTAAGAGGGTTCCCCTTTCTCCGCATCCTCTCCAACATTTGTGGTTTCCTGCCTTGTTAATTTTCCCCATTCTCACTGGTGTGAGGTGGTATCTCATTGTGGTTTTGATTTGTATTTCCCTGATGGCAAGTGATGCAGAGCATTTTCTCATGTGCGTGTTGGCCATGTCTGTCTTCCTCTGTGAGATTTCTGTTCATGTCTTTTGCCCATTTCATGATTGGATTGTTTGCTTCAATGGTGTTGAGTTTAAAAAGTTCTTTATAGATCTTGGAAACTAGCCCTTTATCTGATACGTCATTTGCAAATATCTTCTCCCATTCTGTAGGTTGTCTTTTAGTTTTGTTGACTGTTTCTTTTGCTGTGCAGAAACTTTTTATCTGGATGAAGTCCCAATAGTTCATTTTTGCTTTTGTTTCCCTTGCCTTCATGGATGTATCTTGCAAGAAGTTGCTGTGGCCAAGTTCAAAAAGGGTGTTGCCTGTGTTCTCCTCTAGGATTTTGATGGAATCTTGTCTCACATTTAGATCTTTCATCCATTTTGAGTTTATCTTTGTGTCTGGTGCAAGAGAGTGGTCTAGTTTCCTTCTTCTGCATGTGGATGTCCAATTTTCCCAGCAACATTTATTGAAGAGACTGTCTTTCTTCCAGTGGATAGTCTTTCCTCCTTTGTCGAATATTAGTTGACCATAAAGTTCAGGGTCCACTCCTGGGTTCTCTATTCTGTTCCATTGATCTGTGTGTCTGTTTTTGTGCCAGTACCACACTGTCTTGATGACCACAGCTTTGTAGTACAACCTGAAATCTGGCATTGTGAGGCCCCCAGCAATGGTTTTCTTTTTCAAAATTCCCCTGGCTATTCGGGGTCTTTTCTGATTCCACACAAATCTTAAAATAATTTGTTCTAAGTCTCTGAAGAAAGTGCATGGTATTTTGGTAGGGATTGCATTAAACATGTAAATTGCCCTGGGTAACACTGACATTTTCATAATATTAATTCTTCCAATCCATGAGCATGGACTATTTTTCCATCTCTTTGTGTCTTCCTCAATTTCTTTCAGAAGTGTTCTATAGTTTTTACGGTATAGATCCTTTACCTCTTTGGTTAGGTTTATTCCTAGGTATCTTATGCTTTTGGGTGCAATTGTAAATGGGATTGACTCCTTAATTTCTCTTTCTTCAGTCTCATTGTTAGTGTATAGAAATGCCATTGATTTCTGGGCATTAATTTTGTATCCTGCCACGCTACCAAATTACTGTATGAGTTCTAGCAATCTTGGGGTAGAGACTTTCGGGTTTTCTATGTAGAGTATCATGTCATCGGCAAAGAGGGAGAGTTTGACTTCTTTGCCAATTTGAATGCCTTTAATGTCTTTTTGTTGTGTGATTACTGAGGCGAGGACTTCCAGTACTATGTTGAACAGCAGTGGTGAGAGTGGACATCCCTGTCTTGTTCCTGATCTTAGGGGAAAGGCTCCCAGTGCTTCTCCATTGAGAATGATATTTGCTGTGGGCTTTTCGTAGATGGCTTTTAAGATGTTGAGGAATGGTCCCTCTATCCCTACACTCTGAAGAGTTTTGATCAGGAATGGATGCTGTATTTTGTCAAATGCTTTCTCTGCATTTAATGAGAGGATCATATGGTTCTTGGTTTTTATCTTGCTGATATGATGAATCACACTGATTGTTTTACGAGTGTTGAACCAGCCTTGTGTCCTGGGGATAAATCCTACTTGGTCATGGTGAATAATTTTCTTAATATACTGTTGGACCCTATTGGCTAGTATCTTGTTGAGAATTTTTGCATCCATGTTCATCAGGGATATTGGTCTGTAATTCTCCTTTTTGGTGGGGACTTTGTCTGGTTTTGGAATTAAGGTGATGCTGGCTTCATAGAATGAATTTGGAAGTACTCCATCTCTTTGTATCTTTCCAAACAGCTTTAGTAGAATAGGTATGGTTTCTTCTTTAAACGTTTGATAGAATTCCCCAGGGAAGCCATCTGGCCCTGGACTTTTGTGTCTTGGGAGGTTTTTGATGACTGGTTCAATTTCCTCCCTGGTTATTGGCCTGTTCAGGTTTTCTATTTCTTCCTGTTCCAGTTTTGGTAGTTTGTGGCTTTCCAGGAATGCGTCCATTTCTTCTAGATTGCCTAATTTATGGGCGTATAGCTGTTCATAATATGTTTTTAAAATCGTTTCTATTTCCTTGGTGTTGGTAGTGATCTCTCCTTTCTCATTCATGATTTTATTAATTTGAGTGTTCTCTGTCTTCTTTTTAATGAGGCTGGCTAATGGTTTATCTATCTTATTAATTCCTTCAAAGAACCAACTCCTCGTTCTGTTGATCTGTTCCACAGTTCTTCTGGTCTCGATTTCATTGAGTTCTGCTCAAGTCTTTATTAACTCTCTTCTTCTGCTGGGTGTAGGATCTATTGGCTGTGTTTTCTCTAGCTCCTTTATGTGTAAGGTTAGCTTTTGTATTTGAGTTCTTTCCAGTTTTTGAATGGATGCTTGTATTGCGATGTATTTCCCCCTCAGGACTGCTTTTGCTGCATCCCCAAGATTTTGAATGGTTGTATCTTCATTCTCATTAGTTTCCATGAATCTTTTTAATTCTTCCTTAATTTCCTGGTTGACCCTTTCATCTTTTAGCAGGATGGTCCTTAACCTCCACATGTTTGAGGTCCTTCCAAACTTCTTGTTGTGATTTAGTTCTAATTTCAAGGCATTATGGCCTGAGAATATGCAGGGGACGATCCCAATCTTTTGGTATCGGTTCAGACCCGATTTGTGACCCAGTATGTGGTCTATTCTGGAGAAAGTTCCATGTGCACTTGAGAAGAATGTGTATTCAGTTGAGTTTGGATGTAAAGTTCTGTAGATATCTGTGAAATCCATCTGGTCCAGTGTATCATTTAAAGCTCTCGTTTCTTTGGAGATGTTGTGCTTAGAAGACCTATTGAGTATAGAAAGAGCTAGATTGAAATCACCAAGTATAAGCGTATTATTATCTAAGTATTTCTTCACTTTGGTTATTAATTGGTTTAAATATTTGGCAGCTCCCACATTCGGGGTATATATATTGAGGATTGTTAAGTCCTCTTGTTGGATAGATCCTTTAAGTATGATATAGTGTCCCTCTTCATCTCTCACCACAGTCTTTGGGGTAAATTTTAGTTTATCTGATATAAGGATGGCTACCCCTGCTTTCTTTTGAGGACCATTTGAATGGTAAATGGTTCTCCAACCTTTTATTTTCAGGCTGTAGGTGTCCTTCTGTCTAAAATGAGTCTCTTGTAGACAGCAAATAGATGGGTCCTGCTTTTTTATCCAATCTGAAACCCTGCGCCTTTTGATGGTGTCATTAAGCCCGTTCACATTCAGAGTTACCATTGAGAGATATGAGTTTAGTGTCACCATGATATCTATTCAGTCCTTGTTTCTGTGGATTATTCCACTGAATTTCTTCTTAAAGGGGAATTATAAGAGTCCCCCTTAAAATTTCTTGCAGAGCTGGTTTGGAGGTTACATATTCTTTCAGTTCCTGCCTGTCTTGGAAGCTCTTTATTTCTCCTTCCATTTTGAATGAGAGCCTTGCTGGATAAAGTATTCTTGGTTGCATGTTCTTCTCATTTAGGACCCTGAATATATCCTGCCAGCCCTTTCTGGCCTGCCAGGTCTCTGTGGAGAGATCTGCTGTTACCCTAATACTCCTCCCCGTAAAAGTCAGGGATTTCTTGTCTCTTGCTGCTTTAAGGATCTTCTCTTTATCTTTGGAATTTGCAAGCTTCACTATTAAATGTCGAGGTGTTGAACGGTTTTTATTGATTTTAGGGGGGGATCTCTCTATTTCCTGGATCTGAATGCCTGTTTCTCTTCCCAGATTAGGAAAGTTTTCAGCTAGGATTTGTTCAAATACATATTCTGGCCCTCTGTCCCTTTCGGTGCCCTCGCGTACCCCAATTAAATGTATGTTTTTCTTCCTCAGGCTGTCGTTTATTTCCCTTAATCTATCTTCATGGTCTTTTAATTGTTTGTCTCTTTTTTCCTCAGTTTCCCTCTTTGCCATCAACTTGTCTTCTATGTCACTCACTCGTTTCCCCACCTCGTTAACCCTCGTCATTAGGACTTCTAGCTTGGATTGCATCTCATTCAATTGATTTTTCATTTCTGCCTGATTGGATCTAAATTCTGCAGTCATGAAGTCTCTTGAGTCCTTTATGCTTTTTTCTAGAGCCACCAGTAGCTGTATAATAGTGCTTCTGAATTGGCTTTCTGACATTGAATTGTAATCCAGATTTTGTAACTCTGTGGGAGAGAGGGCTGTTTCTGATTCTTTCTTTCGAGGTGAGGTTTTCCTTCTAGTCATTTTGCTCAGTGCAGAGTGGCCAAAAACAAGTTGTATTGGGAAAAGGAGAAAAAGAGAGAGAAGGAAAGAAAAGAGAAAAAGAAAAAAGAGAAAGAGAAAAAAAAGGGGGAAAAAGAAGAAAAAGAGAAAGAAAAAGAAAGAAAGGAGAAAGAAAAAAAGGGGGGGTGGGGTGGGGGAAGCAATCAGAAATCAAGAAGAAAGAAAGAAAAAAAAGCACAAAACAAAACAAAAACAAAAAAACAAAACAACAACAAAAAAACACGGGGGAGTATCTTCCGATTCTGTATACTTTAAGTCCCTTGACTTCCCTTGGAACTGGTCAGTGCCGCTGGTCTTCTGGGGGAGGGGCCTGCTGTGCTGATTCTCAGGTGTTAGCACTTGGGGGAGCTGCTCTGCCCCTGCCTGGTGCAGGGCTCGGTGGGGGTTGTTCACCCCATGAGGCCCCGGGAGGAAGCCACAGTGGCGGGGGCAGCTCTGGCACCCTGGAGTCAGCTCCCGCAGTAGCTCCGGGGCTCTCCGTCTGCAGGGCCTGGGGGCTCCGGGGCGGGGCCGCTGATCTTCTCAGTTCCAGACAGGAGCGTCCTCGCTGTCCTGGGCCCTCCCGGCCTCTGCCTGTCCCGGGGGAGGCCGGATCCTGGGCTGTGTCCCGGCGCCCTGTGCTCCGGAGCCTGCGCTGTTGGATTCGCGCTCCCGCCCCGCAGCCCCCTCCGCGGAGCCGCCGCCCGAGCCCCTCCGAGCTGTTCCCGGAGCCGCGCCGCCCCCTCCGCGGAGCTTCTTCCTCCGCCCGAGCCGCCGCCGCTGAGCTGCTCCTGGAGCCGCGCAGCCCCCTCCGCGGAGCCGCCGCCCGAGCGCCTCCGAGCTGCTCCGGGTCCCGCCGAGCGCTGCAGCCCTTAGGGAGCTCGGCGCATCTCCCGGGGTGCAGGTGCCTGTTAGTGTCCCCGGGAGCCCGAGGGCATCCCCGCCCTCCTGGGTCCTGCTCTAACTCCCCGCGGGCCCCTTTCCGCGGGAAGGTTGGTGCAGCTCCTGCTCCTCCGGGACGGGGCTCTCCTGTCCTGGGGACACTCGCCCTGGCCTCAGCCCGGCTCCTCGCGGGGCCCCTCCCCCTTGGAGGCCTTTTGTGTCTTTATTTCTTTTTCCCCATCTTCCTACCTTGATAGAAGCACGAACTCTTCTCACTGTAGCATTCCAGCTGGTCTCTCTTTAAATATCAGGCCGAATTCGTTGATTTTCAGGATAATTTGGAGGTTATCTACGTAATTTGGTGGGGACAGGTGATTTGGGGACCCGACTCTTCCGCCATCTTGCCCCTCCTCCCTATATTCTCCATTCTAATTGATCCTTAAAAGTGTTATTCGAACATCACTTTGTCAAGGAAGCCTCTGTGACCCTCATCCAAGATAATGGTAGTTCTGCCTGTGGTTTGTTCTAGCACACGGGCTGCTACTTTGTGGCACTTATCACCAGTGCAGCCATGTCATTCTTTGGTTTATTAATTGTTGAATGACAGTCTCCACCTCTAGACCATTGGCTCTAGGAAGGCAGAGAACAAGGCCTGGCGTGTTGAGGCCTCACATCGGATAGTTGTGAAATGAATGAATGTGTGTGCAGTAGGCACAGTTACCAGCTGTGTGCTCTTAGGCACGTCGCTTAACCTTTCTGAGGTTCCTCATTTGTAAAATGGCTGCTGTAAGAATTCAATCAGAACACAGGTTAAATAATAATTAGCACATGATGGATTCTCAACAAATACTAGTCTTTTCTCAGAACAGAGAGTCAGAATTCTGGGACTTGGTCACTGGTCAAGCATTTTCAGAATCCATCCTGCTAACAAAATGCAGTCTCCTTTCGACAGACCAATATCACCAGGAGGACAGGATTAGGAGTACATCCATCTAGCCCTGCAAAACTGAGTGATTCATGTATCCATCCATTCTTTTACTTAATAAATGATATTGAGCACCGGCTGTGAGCTAGGTGCTGGGACAATAATAGTGACTAAAATTGCCTCTGACCTCTTGTAGCTTATAGTTTCTTCCCTTCAATTATTTGCTTTTCACATCACTGAATAAATGGCTTGACTCTTCTGGGTTTGGCTTTAGCCAGCCCTGGCTGTGGCCTGTGGCAGAGTGTGGACGAAGCCTTAGCTCTCTTGGCTCGGTTAAAGCCATTTGCTTCTCTAGACAAACTTGCACTGGGGTTTTTAAATCACCATCTGCAGCACCTCTTCTTAATTTAATGTCTTTATCTTCTGCTCTCTACCCTCATCCTCTCCTGAACTGCACCTGAAATCACATCCTTTCTCATGACATGAATGCAGATAGGATATTTGTCCTCATCCCCAGAACAGCAGTTGTCTGCAATGTGTTGGGAAGAAAAGGTATTGGACGAGTGGGAAATGCCCTCATGGTATATTGATAATGATTCTGTTTGTTTTCCTTTCTTCCTGTGTGTCCAAGCTGGCGGTGTGGCCTTGGTCCTGAAGTCTGTGCATCTTGGCAGCTTTAGCCCACTAAAGACACCTACCTATTGAAACGCAAGAGAAACCCATAACCACATGGAAGCAGAGCCCTCTCTCCCTCTGTGATTTTCAAGAACACTGACTCATGCCACTATGCATGGGTGAGGATACCCCCATTAGGGACCAGCTCATGCCATCCCACTGACCAAGACCTGTGTGAGCTGCTGGGGACCCATTCCAGCAGGGTGGCCAAACACCCTCAGAGCTGAGAGGCTCTTGAAATTGTGACCCAGGAGGGTTTCCCAGATCTGTTATCTCATGGTCTCGTGAAGAATCATCTGAAGTGAGGAAAGGAAGAAACTTGTCAGAACCCCATGTATTTATTTTGGAAAGGGGTGACAGAGCACCTCTGTGTGTGTCTGGGCTTGAGCATGCTGGCTTTGAGGGGGGAGCCTATTCTTGGGGAAAGAGCCCCATCCTTCCTCTTTTCAGAAACGCAGGGGCCGCTCATGTGACAGAGCCAGTTCCACAGCTTCGCCTTTAATGGAGTGAGCAGATTGCAGGAAGAATGCGATGCTGCTCAGTAAATTTAATGACTTTATGAAGATAAATGTTTCCCTTCCGAGGCTCCTTCTTGTCAGAATACATTTAATACCGCCATTCCTTTGAGAACGAAATTCCTGTAGCACTTTGCAGCATATTAACATGTTTCTCTCACCACATGAAATTGCACTTCAAGCAAGAAATAATAATGTTTCTGCCTCCCCTTGTACATTTTTATTACTGCCAATGAATAGGAGTAAATTAACTATTATGGCTAACATTATTCACGGGGACAAATTCCTAACTCATTTTACAGAGAATAATAAATAACTGAATGAATAAGATGCCTTTAATTTCACATGTGAATTATCAAAGATTCCTCAGAGTAACGGGAGAGAGGCCGTCATGTTTATACACAAAATACAAATATATAGCCAGTGTTTAGCATCAGGAGCTACGTCATCCGAACAGTTACTCTGCTGCTCTGGGTCAGTCCCTGAGACTATGGAACCCATTCCCATTCATTGGCCAGCCTCAGCTACCCAGGGTACACTCTGATCGTATACTCAGAGGACAATATTTAGCTTTTACAAAATCTACTTACGGTTTCTGTCTAGGCATTTATCACTTCATTCCATAGGCAACCTCAGGACCAGGCAGATCTTGTTCCTGTTAATGACATTACAAGGCAAATTCCACTTTAATGGAAACCACCAAAGTCCTGGCCAGTGGCTCTTTCATTTGGAGTTGCCTTCAACAACCCAAATTCCAGTACAGTGATGTAATTCGAACACCTTCTTGTAGCCTGTTCTAATGGGATTTTTGCTGCGCCATAAATTCTTGAGGACCTGAAAGGTACAAGCAAGCAGGATAATGGGGAACAGAACAGCATATACACCCTTCTGGAATATTATTCTACTTAATGACCTTCCCAGATCTCTGTGGCTGCACTGCCACATCTGTGACCTCCCTGCCAGACATCTATTGAGAGGGCCTATGCTGGGGTGCAGCATTCACATTTGAGGAGTTTCCAGCCTCCCCAAGAGACCATATGCTGCCTGGTATCCTTGGCTAGTTGCCTAAAGGGGGCCACAAGCTGAATCTCTGTAGGGTGGGATCGGCTTTCAGGGAAAGATGATCAATAGCCCTGGTGGAGAGGAGCAGAGGGGAGGGGAGAAGAGGGGAGTGGAGGAAAAAGGAGGGGAGGGTGCAGGGTAGTGCAAGGAGGCCTTCCAGGCAGACATGTGCTAGAAGTAGATGCATGGAGGTGGGGATGTGTTGGGGTCCTGGGGCAGGGTGTGAGAAGGAGTCCCCTCCATCTGGCTATGCCATCTTCATGTGTGCCATTAATTCAGGTTTTCCCCTGAAAACATTGACTGTTTGGGACTGTTCCTAAGTACTTCATCTATAAGCCATCCATGTCTGCATGCTTAAAAATCTTTGTTGATTTGATGTGCAAAAAAATGGTGTCTCATTTTCATTTCTTTGATTACCAGTCATGTTGGGCATTTAAATGTTTATTGGACATATAGGATGTGTGTGTGTTGTGATTGTCATTTGTGTCTTCTGTCTCTTTTGTGTTGTTGTTTTTTTATTACTGATTATGAGAGCTTTTTATATATGAAGGATAGTCACTCTTGTCATGTTGGCCAGAATATTTGTTCAGTTTCTCATTTGCTTCACTTTCTTCTGTAAAATAGGGATGATTCTGTTTACTTTGCAAGACTGGGTTTCTGGTTAGCCAGGCAATGAGTGAGTCCCTAACATCGTGCCTGGCACATGGTTGATGCTCAATATAGGATAGCTATTACTATTGTTGTCATTGATTACACTTGTAATACACACTTTAGAGATACAGTTGTATGGGCATCCCCCACCCCATGCCCAGCACAGATGGCTGTGTGGAAAGCCCTAATATTAAAGCTGCCTATAGGCAAGCAAAGTCACCTTCTGCCTACAGGGTGGTAACCCATCAGGCCGGCTGACTCTGGGCTCCCACTGCATAAAGGATTGAGAACTACTCCTCCACATGAAAGTTACCATAAAGCAAGATCAATAATAAAAGTATAAAATTCCATCAGGCCTCATAACAAGCTTGTTGGACACCATCCTCTCCTGTTGGAAGAACCACCTGAGCTTCCCATGAAGAAGCCAAGAACTCTAGAAGGAGTCGCTGTAAGGAAAGACAAGGTAACCAGTGGTCCTTCCAGGGAATACCCTGGCTTTGGATGGTCCCCAAATTATGTCAAAACCCTGCTAAATATCTAGCTCAGGTAAGGACAGAAGCCTCTTCCTTAGTTCCTATGGCAAAGCTGAGGTAGGCCACAGCCTTTGAGAGAAAAGAACAATAAAAAAGCATGGCAAGGAAGCCTTGCTAGGTGGGTCAGGGATTCTAGCTTCTTGTGTTACCTTTAGCCACATGCAGGATCAGGCTCCAAATGGCTGCTTCTCCTTTGGCTATCTGGCCAGCATCCTTTAGCTCCAGCTGTTACCATAGAGAGTATCAGCAGGCTTCTGACTGCTGTGAGGTGGCTGCCACAACAGAGATGCCCTATTTTTCCCCAGCTTGGAACCTGCCATTTCTCCAAGAAGCTCTGATTCCTTGGAGTGGGGGATGTAACCCAATACCTGCAGGCTAGATGCACTCTTGGCTGCTAGGGCGACCATAATCCTAGCTACTTCCAGGGGACAGAGACAGGAAGCCAGATGTGCATATGTACCCCCTCATCTCATTTTAAATTGCAACTTGGTAGTGATCCTTTAAATTCCAATCCAAGGTTCTTTCTCCCCTTTCTCAGTTCTATACCTGCATCTCTTTTCTCCTACAGTGAGAATTTTAGTTTCTGACAATATCAGTATATTTACTCACTTGCTCAATACACGAAAAGTAGTTTGGGAGTTGTCACACCAACATGGTTACCAACAAGCCTACTCAATCTGTTTCTGCTCCACTGGGACCAGAGGTACTGCCTTGTTACTGCTGGGTAAGGATGGACTTCTAAGTCTACCACAGCCTTTGTTGACACCCAGTCTGGGGCTTCTTGTTACTCCTACTGGGTGGTGGTGGAAGTTCACACTCCCCACCAGGCCTCCATTGATACATCCTTGCTCCAGGGAAAGGGAAAAGACTTCTTTACTGCTCCCCACCCTGACCTCTGCTGACATGGCACAAGGGTAAGAGCTGATCACTGTCTAGAGGGGATGAGTTCTAGGTTTCCACTGGGCCCTCCAAGACCCCAGCCGAGCAGGGGTGGGGAGAGCACCTCACTACTGCTGGCCTCCTCTGTGTCCTCCACTGACACCATGTGGGGATAGTCTTGTTGTCAGTCAGGGTTCTCCAGATAAATACAACCGTGTGTGTGTGTGTGTGTGTGTGTGTGTGTGTGTGTGTGTGTGAAAACTGATTATTGGCTCCTATGACTGTGGAGGCTGATGAGTTCAAATCTGTAGTGTGGGCTGGCAGGCCGGAGACCTGGGAGAGCCAATAGAACAGGTGGAGTCCAAAGACAGTAAGCAGCCCTCCTCCCTAGCACAGCTTTGGTGGAGTTCTCACCTCTTTACCTCTTTTGCCCACAGCTGGGAGCAGAACAAAGCCAGTTTCTTGAATGCTGAGGCTGGTGCTGAGGGAGGTCAGAGGGAGGGCCTCTGTCCTAGGTACTATCAAACAAAAGCAGGAAAATTAAGAAGCAAGAATCTGGGGAAACTGAAGGTGAGGATTGTTTGGGACTGAGTGAATGACAGTGGGGTGTCCCCATGTGGCCGGCGTAGCTTCACATGCAGACTCTTTGTGAAGAAGGCAGGTTAAATTTAAATTCCATATCAGTCATCATATCTAAAGTTTTCTTTTTAAAGATTTTATTTATTTGTTCATGAGAGACACAGGGAGAGAGGCAGAGACACAGGCAGAGGGAGAAGCAGGCTCCCTGTGAGGGGGTCTGACGCAGGACTCGATCCCAGGATCCTGGGATTACGACCTGAGCCAAAGGCAGACCCTCAACCACTGAGCCACCCAGGTGACCTGATATCTAAAGGTTTTAACAGAAAATACTTGGGGCCAGAGGACCTTATTAATACTGTAAATTATCATTCAGGGTGTGGTAGACATGGCCTCACTGTCAAATAATCCTGCAAAGGTACTCAGTGTCTCCAGCCTTGCTTTGCCACCCTTGGTCTGCATCCCAAACCCCAGATCCTGGCTCAGTGGTCCCCAGTCATTTTTCTACCAGTCCCCAGTGACTCTCATGTAGAATCGAGAGGCACTAACTACAGGATCAACTCTAACCTCCTTAACATGGCACTGATCGGCCTTTGATAATCTGACCCTTCTTTCCCTCTCTCACCTAACACTCCAGCCAGTAGGAAATAACCTGGTTCAAAAACATGCCAGGTTCTGAGCCTTACTGCCCATGACCTCCTCTGCCTAGAATGTCTCTCCCTCCTCCAGATGGTTCTCAACAGCCCCCTCTGGGAACCATCCTTCTTTTGGAATAACTGACCTCCTTGGGATCCCAGGCAGAATTTCCCTCCAGTTTTTCCTCCACTTCAATTCTTTCATGTCTCTCATGGAAGTGTTCCTTGAGGGCAGGGATTATGGCTGATTTGTCTTTAGACCTCCAGTGGCTGGCACGAGGTATGAAGAAGTGACAGATTGGGGAAGGAAAACAGAAAGAATCACATGGTGCATCACCACTGTTGTAGATAGTTCCTGTCAGTGTCATTTTTGTTTGCTAAGTGTGCTTTCAGACTCTAATAAGTCAAAAGCTAAATGTCATTTGAATCAGCAAGATTGACCCACCATTAACAGGACTGGTCAGTTTCCCTCTTTTTCAGAGAAATCTTTCTGGGGATAGCTACTAGGAAGGCTCAGTCATTTCCTCAAGGGAACAATATGTCACTGATTTTGTTCCTTAGAGCAGTGTCAGGCACTTTGAAACAGCTTCCAGTATTGTTATCAGATCTTTACAGGCCAGAGTTTGTTTTGTTTTGTTTTGTATTAGTACTGCCATTCTTAGTCTTACACTTAAGGCAACCATACCTTCTTTCTCCTTACATTTTATTTCTTTGCGTCCTTGGATTAGTACCAGAGAATTATATTAGAAGTCTGAATTAAAAAAAAAAAAAAAACAGCTCTTTGGGACACCTGGGTGGCTCCGTGGGTTAAGCGTCCGATTCATGATTTCAGCTCAGGTCACAATCTCAGGGTCATGAGATTGGGTCCAGTGTCCGGCTCCATGCTCACTGAGGAGTCTGCTTGACAGTCTCTCTGTCCCTTTGCCACTCTCCCAAAATAAAGAAAAAAATATTTTTTAAAAATTTAAACCTCACAACCTTTTGAAAGGCTGTATCCACCAAATATGGCCAAGGTCTTTAAATCTGGGAGATACAGTGTTCTTTATCAGACCCAATCTTCCTCTCTGTCGCCTGACCTTGGCCTTCCTTTGGCCTGGATTCATCTATATTCTTCCTTTTAACCCGGGCAGCCTGGTGGCTCAGAGGTTTAGCGCCACCTTCAGCCCAGGGCGTGACCCTGGAGTCCCAGGATCGAGCCCCATGTTAGGCTCCCAGCATGGAGCCTGCTTCTCCCTCTGCCTGTGTCTCTGCCTCTCTTTCTCTGTGTGTGTCTCTCATGAATAAATAAATAAAATATTTTTTAAAGAAGTCTTTTCCTGAAGTTGGTTTCATCCCATAACTACACTATCACTTCTGGACCAGATAGGACTCCTTCAAGTTGACCTAGCATGGAGGAAAAGTTACCACATGTAGATGCAGGCTCAGTGGGCTGTGGCTGACTTGCCCAAACTGTACCCCAGGAGAACTATTATTCAAAGAATCTTTGTAGACCACCTCACTTCTTCTTCCTTTTCTTACTTCGACAAGCACTGCTTCTGCCTGACTTGTATTCTTACCCAATGTCCTCTTTTTTTATGTAGGCATATATGGCCAATAAGTCATTTGTTTATTCCACATATATTTATTAAGCATTTACTATGTGCTATGTAATACTACTGTGCTAAGTTTGGGTTATGAGCTCAGACTATTTTAATGCAGAAGTTCCTAGATTCTTTTTTTAAGATTTTATTTATTTATTCATGAGAGAGAGAGAGAGAGAGAGAGAGAGAGAGAGAGAGAGAGAGAGAGAAGACAAACAGAGAGACAGAGACACAGGCAGAGGGAGAAGCAGGCTCCATGCAGGGAGCCCGAAGTGAGACTTGATCCCGGGACTCCAGGATCACGCCCTGGGCTGAAGGCAGGCGGTAAACTGCTGAGCCATCCAGAGATCCCCAGTTCCTAGATTCCAATAAAATCGGTAGCAAGATCTTACCAGCTTTGGAAATCCAAAGGGGGAAGTGTGAGTGGAATATTCCAGATTTCTAAAAAAAATTTCATGTACTTTTATTTCTTCCAGCTTTGTGGAGATATAATTGAACCCAACATTGTGTAAGTTGAAGGCATACAACTGGGTTGATTTGATATATATTGCAAAATGATTGCCACCTTAGAGTTAGCTAACACCTTCATCAGGTCACATAATTACCCCTTCTTTTTTGTGGTGAGAACATTTAAGATCTACTCAGCAACTTGCAAGTCTGTAGTACAGCATTAGCTAACTCCTGTTGGGGTCCCCAGGTGGCTCAGTGGTTGAGCATCTGCCTCTGGCTCAGGGTGTGATCTTGGGGTCCTGGGATCAAGTCCCACATCGGGCTCCCTGTCGGGAGCCTGCTTCTCCCTCTGCCTGTGTCTCTGCCTCTGTCTATATGTCTCTCATGAATAAATAAATAAAATCTTTAAAATAAATCTGTTGTCATGTATTCCCTAGAACATTTCTTACCTCCTCATTCTGGCTTAAATGTCCTTTGCGCTTGCATTTGTCACCCTTTTCTCATACTCATCAGCTGTCTTAATTGTGCTAGGAACTCTTGATGTGGGGTTGGCTCTCTTACCAGCATTTCAGGGCACAGTGCTGTGTGGTGAACTCCAGGCGCAGTGTGGTTTAGCATATCTCTAGATCTCATTCATCTTACAGAACGGACACTTCATCCCCACTGAATAGATCTGCTATCTTGAAATACTAGATGACTCACCTGTCTTACTTCTTATTTCTTGAACTTCTGGAGGACAGGGACTGTGTCTTCCTCACCACCATGCCCTCTCTGCCCTGCAGTTTGGTACCATGTGGTTGTTATCTGCAAGGAGCCCCACCAGAGGCGCAGAGGCTGACGGTAAAATGCGCCTGTGTGCATCTCGTAACTACCCCATTATGTACCGTGCAGATGTGTATGTGTGTTTACAAGGAACTGGCTAATGAAATGTGGGGTCTGGAAGAGCAAGCCTGAAGTCAGTAGAGCAGGCAGTCAAGAGGGAAGACGACAAGCAGATTGAAGGCACAGCTGAAGCTCGATATCCCCAGGCAGCCGTCAGGGGAGGGGATCATGGACAGGCTGACACCCCACGAGCAGGAACTGTTTGGAGTCTCTCTGCCCCACGGAGGGCCTAATCGTGCCTTTAAAGGGCTCTCCTGATTAGGTCAGGCCTACCTAGGATAACCACACACACACACACAGCTTGGATTGATTTAAGTCCACTGATTAGGAAATTGAATTACATCTTGCAAATCCCCTTCACCCCTTCATTGTAGCACCCATATGTTTGATTGAATAGCTGGGAACTGCACCAGTTCACATTCCCACCAACAGTGCAAGAGGGTTGCCTTTTCTCCACATCCTCTCCAACATTTGTGGTTTCCTGCCTTGTTAATTTTCCCCATTCTCACTGGTATGAGGTGGTATCTCATTGTGGTTTTGATTTGTATTTCCCTGATGGCCAGTGATGCGGAGCATTCTCTCATGTGCTTGTCGGCCATGTCTATGTCTTCCTCTGTGAGATTTCTCTTCATGTCTTTTGCCCATTTCATGATTGGATTGTTTGTTTCTTTGGTGCTGAGTTTAATAAGTTCTTTATAGATCTTGGAAACTAGCCCTTTATCTGATATGTCATTTGCAAATATCTTCTCCCATTCTGTAGGTTGTCTTTGAGTTTTGTTGACTGTATCCTTTGCTGTGCAAAAGCTTCTTATCTTGATGAAGTCCCAATAGTTCATTTTTGCTTTTGTTTCTTTTGCCTTCGTGGATGTATCTTGCAAGAAGTTACTGTGGCCAAGTTCAAAAAGGGTGTTGCCTGTGTTCTCCTCTAGGATTTTGATGGATTCTTGTCTCACATTTAGATCTTTCATCCATTTTGAGTTTATCTTTGTGTATGGTGAAAGAGAGTGGTCTAGTTTCCTTCTTATGCATGTGGATGTCCAATTTTCCCAGCACCATTTATTGAAGAGACTGTCTTTTTTCCAATGGATAGTCTTTCCTCCTTTGTCGAATATTAGTTGACCATAAAGTTGAGGGTCCACTTCTGGATTCTCTATTCTGTTCTATTGATCTAGGGGTCTGTTTTTGTGCCAGTACCACACTGTCTTGATGACCACAGCTTTGTAGTACAACCTGAAATCTGGCATTGTGATGCCCCCAGCTATGGTTTTCTTTTTTAAAATTCCCCTGCTATTCAGGGTCTTTTCTGATTCCACACAAATCTTAAAATAATTTGTTCCAACTCTCTGAAGAAAGTCCATGGTATTTTGATAGGGATTGCATTAAACGTGTAAACTGCCCTGGGTAACATTGACATTTTCACGATATTAATTCTGCCAATCCATGAGCATGGAATATTTTTCCATCTCTTTGTGTCTTCCTCAATTTATTTCAGAAGTGTTCTATAGTTTTTAGGGTATAGATCCTTTACCTCTTTGGTTAGGTGTATTCCTAGGTATCTTATGCTTTTGGGTGCAATTGTAAATGGGATTGACTCCTTAATTTCTCTTTCTTCAGTCTCATTGTTAGTGTATAGAAATGCCACTGACTTCTGGAGAAAAGGGAACCCTCTTGCACTGTTGGTGGGAATGTGAACTGGTGCAGCCACTCTGGAAAACTATGTGGAGGTTCCTCAATTAGTTAAGAATAGATCTGCCCTACGACCCAGCAATTGCACTGCTGGGGATTTACCCCAAAGATACAGATGCAATGAAACACTGGGACAACTGCACCCCGATGTTTATAGCAGCAATGTCCACAATAGCCAAACTGTGGAAGGAGCCTCGGTGTCCTTGGAAAGATGAATGGATAAAGAAGCTGTGGTCTATGTATACAATGGAATATTACTCAGCCATTAGAAATGACAAATACCCACCATTTGCTTCGACATGGATGGAACTGGAGGGTATTATGCTGAGTGAAATAAGTCAATCAGAGAAGGACAAACATTATACGGTCTCATTCATTTGGGGAATATAAAAAATAGTGAAAGGGAATAAAGGGGAAAGGAGAAAAAATAAGTGGGAAATATCAGAAAGGGAGACAGAACATGAAAGACTCCTAACTCTGGGAAACGAACTAGGGGTGGTGGAAGGGGAGGTATGTGGGGGTGGGGGTGACTTGGTGGTGGGCACTGAGGTGGGCACTTGACGGGATGAGCACTGGGTGTTATTCTGTATGTTGACAAATTGAACACCAATATAAAATAAATTTATTAAAAAAAAACAATAGCTGGGAACTGCAGTTGAGTCTAAGCAAATGGACCTATCACAAAGCTGTCAGGGTGTTCAATCCTTGATTATGGAAAGAAAGACTGGCTAGTTGAGGGAAAAAGCCGGGGTGTTGCAGAATGAGCCCAGACTGAGTGTGAATGGTCCTGCATGCAAGCAGGACAGGGACACAGGAAGGCTTTGGACTCACTAACGCCAGCAGAAGAGAATCACAGTGCGTGGAGTCACTTCTGCCCTGCTCCATGGCCATCTACAGCTCTTCACTGAGGACCGACTGAAGACCGAGTTCCTTTGCCAGATCTTTCCCAGCTTCTGGGGAGAGGCCCTGTTCCACCAGCTGGCCCATGCAGTGCACCTCCCAAACCTAGGCCCAGCTAAAGGTGGAGGGGTGGGGGCAGGTTCTGAACTGGGCCCACTTTCTTCCACCTCTGCTACTTTGCTTCTGTCTGCTGTTGTTTTTGTGCCTCTTTTCTCTGCCAGCCCACGGGCTTGTTCCCTTTTTGTTCCATCGAGCCCTTCTCTTAGAACAACCTTGACTTCTTCCCAATTAGATGAAACTGCTATCCCCAAGGGAACGTGGCCTAGGGCAGTAGGCCTGCAGCTATATTGGCCCCCAAGCACACCCTGTCTTTTGCTTATTTGTGGCCTTGTCTTCTCATCCATACTGGACGGCACGCTCTAGGCAGGCGGGAGCGGTGCCCTCTTCTCTGCGGCAGAGAGCCCACACCATGTAGCTGCTTGGCAACTCCCGCAAGTTTGGAATTCAAGCAAGGCATTTTGAATCAACCAGCCTTATTTCTTAAGCTGCTGGATTCTGTATCACATGTTGGAATGAAAGACAATTTGTTCTTCTAATTAGGCTCTAACAAATTGCACTTGACCTTTGGGCTCTATTTTTGACCTTGAGAGCAGCCAGTGAATGTATAAATTCTCAGGCTTGATTTAATAATAAAAATCACTTCTATTTGCGTAGCACTTTGCGGCCTTCAAATGGCGTTGCCTTCTCTTGTCTCACACAAGTTTGTGGGGTCAGGGGCGATCCACCCCATCTCACAGATGAGGAAACCGAGAACCAGTGAGGTCAAGGCCTCTGCCCCAAATCCCTGAGCCTGCAGGAGGCAAACCAAGGACTCCACCCGGGGTGCCCTAACTCCTGATCTGGTGTGCTTGCCTCAGAAGGAATGGTGAGCTCACCAGTGGGAAGGCCGGCTGGACGCTGCTCGTTAAAGGTGGTGGGGACTTCGGGTGCAGGGCTGTCTGTGGGATGGAAGGGAGCTCCTGCCCATGCTCTCTGCCCTTTCCACTGCCGCCCCTGCAGCCCCCACCATCAGCAGGACCTCCTTGGGAGGTTTACCGTGCCCGCTGGGACATTGTGAGACATTCCCCAGTATTTGCCCAAACCAGTCTGTGTTTTCTGACAGAAGTGGCTCTCATGTGCCTGTGGCAACTTTCCTTTCAGTTCTTGGCTCTTGCCATAAATTATTTGACATGTTTTCTTACAAAATAGTGAGACTGGGATACAGGGAAACTGGAGCAGGAAAAGACAGAAATGATAGCTTTGGTCCCCATACCGTTGACAGCACTTCACAATCTGGCAGCCCCATTGGACTGTTCATTTTCTTTTCAGCACTGGGCATCTGATAACCTGCTCTCGACTCTGAGTGACACCTGGGCTAAATAAAGGGGACAGGGTCGTTGTATTGGTCATAGAGACAGCTGCAGCTGGGGTGGTGGTCGCCAGGGACAGATCTGTCGCTCTTTGGTATCACTGAGCTTTGGGAGTCAGGGAAGCTCCTTTATTTTCCTGCTTACCATACACAATCCCTGCCAAACTCTCAGGCCACATCTCCCTTTCCTGAGAGGCCTGCTCAAGATTACTCAGAATTCCAGAGGCCACAGGGATGCCACTGTTCCTCAGCACAGCATTTTGTGATGGATGGAGCCCTCCCTCTGCATAGTCTCATCCGGGTCTGGCCACACCCCCAGGAGATGGACCGGGCTCTCCGTCTCATGCCCATTTTACTGTCAAGGAGCCTGAGGCCCAGAGAGGTTATGAGCTGTTTGCAGGGTCCCACATATGATGTAAGTGCTGTGTTCTCTGTAGCTCCTCCCCAGCTGCCATGATAGCCCATGACATGCCTATTATATGAAAGGAAGAGTGAGTGCTCATTGCTGTGTCCCTGGTGCCTACCTCAAGTACAGTGTTTGATGGTGGGGTACCTGCTTTTTAACGTTTTTTTTGGGGGGGGGGTACCTGCCTATTAAGTCCTTTTTCACAGACCGGGTATTCTGTGACTCCTTTCCCAGCACACTTCCTCCATCACTCCCACAGCCTTCACTCAGGTAGTCCACCAAGAGCATTTCACACTCAGGGTGGACTTGGGGCTAGCAGGTCCCTTAGAACTTATGTACAAACCCTACACATGCCCAGAACAAACTGAGACCTAACGTAGAAATATGAATTCCCAAGGGTCACACAGCCAGACTGGGATGTGAGCCCAGATTCTGGCATTTTCCGTAGTACCATATGGCCTCATAATTAGTGATTGTCTTCTCTTCTTCTAATTGCTGTACGCATGCGAGAGAAGTAAAGGTAACTAGGCTGTATGCTTTTAAAAGAGTCCAGGTCATAATTTCACACTGAAAAATGACTAGGCACATAGGTGACATTTTAGTTCTCTATTGCCAGGTAACAATGTGCCCTACAACTTAGTGGCTTAACACAACAAAGATGTATTATTTCTCACAATGCTGTGGGTCAGCTGGATGATTCTCTTGCAGATCCTCCTTGGGCTCCCTCGTGGCTGCATTTAACTGGTGGATTTGCTGGGTCCTGGGCTCACCTGGGATGCTGGGACCAAGTGGTCACCTCCTGTTGATGGGAGGAGGAGTGGCATGTGTTTACAGGAATGAGAGAAATTCTTGGCAGCTATTTTTGCAGTCAATCTGCCATAGATGGTACCCAATTCATGCTAATGATCCCTTTCAGCAGAGATGGGTGTGGAGGTCAGTAAAAGAAGAGAATTAATGCATTTGTTGATGGGTAAACAGAAGGTGATATGATTTGGCACATTGAAACTGGAGAGGGTTGAGTCAAGAGACTCAGTTGGGCCAGATCAGGTGGGGCCTAGGGGCCCCCTCAACAGCTTAGGCTTGATTCTGAAGATGGTAGAGAATCAATGAAGAACTTTAAGCTGGGCAGGAACATGGTAAGGTGTGCATTTTATTTTGGAGACATTTGTATTTTAGGAAGCTCTCCCTAGTGGTGGAATTGGAAGGAGAGTAACAGGGCAGCAAGAAAAAAGTATTGTTATGGCCATTCAAGTGAGTACAAACCACTTTAATATCTTGCCTTCATCTCAAGGTCCTGTCAGCATTAGAGTTCAGAGAGCAAACACCTGGCCATGGTCTATAAAATATTCTACTTCCTGTGTAACCTAGTCCTCCATTGGCTTCTGGTAAATGAAAACAGTGGATTTTACAGGAGTGGTGGCCCAGAGTGACTCAGTGTTTGTCCTTTCTTGAGGCTGTGGCCCTGAGAGCAATGAGTCCCAGTCCCACCAGCCGGGCTTGTGTCCACACTGGCAGCATAGGAGAGGACATTGAGAGCTGCCCAGTCCAATCCATTCATTCTGAGGTGGTTATGTTGGGGAGGGGGTTGGATGGGAAACTAGAGTGAAAGAGTTGCATGGGCAGTTTATGGAGACCCCAGAGCCAGAATTTGGAGGTAGGCAACCCTCAAATAAGAGTGATTATGGGAAATAACTGAAGGTACTCGGGACTCTGAGGCAAGGCAAGGAATCTGTGGCTCCCCCTTCCCTGTGCCCCACTCCAAGTACTGCAGAGACCAGAGTGTTCAGACATTTGTAGAATTGCAGAATGAGTGAAGTCTTCTGGGAGGAAGTAGTCCCCCTGCCACGACGGATGGGCTTTCAGGTCACCTGGTCTTCTGATGACCCTCACTCTGGCGAAGGCTGCCTTCACAAGTCTCTGTGGCTGTGGTACAAGCTTTGATGACTGGCGGAAGGAAGCAGGAGAGTAGGCAAGAAAAATATTTGCATCTGCTACATTTGTCACACAAATCATGGGGCTTTTATGTCTAAAGGGAGATCAGAACCATGTTTACAGAATGACTGTCAAGGAATAGAATGATTTAAGCACATACGCATCTGGTTTATTTTATGTTTGGTGTTTTCCTGTAAGATTTGTAGTCGTTGGGAATGACGGGCACGCCAGAGCTGGGAAAGGAAGAGAAAGTCCCTGGATCTCCAGAGAATACAGAAGGAATTATGGAAAGGCAGCCGTCAGGGGGTGCATAGGCTCCATCTGGAGTTGTGGGGGTGCCGATGATGCTAATCATCACTGCCATCACGAGCACCTACTGTGTGCCAGGCCCTGAGTCAGGCTCTCTCCATATGTGACCTCAGTTTTCTGTATCACTCAGTGAAGTAGCGTGGTCAGTTTCCCTTTGTTACACATAAGGAAACTGAGGTAGCACAGGGTTAAATCATTTTCCCTAGGACACATAAGTGGTAAGAGACAGAGCTGGGCTTTCAAATCCTGAGTATGAAAGGGGTTGGGTGCGTCTGTCCTCCCCAGCAAAGCTTCACTAAGCAGACTCCTTTGGCAGTGTGGAGGAATGGGAACCTGGCCCCTACTTCTACTCAAGAGCAGCTGCATGATGTTTGGCAGGTGGCTTAACCTCTCTGAATCTCAGCCTCTTCACCTATAAACTGAAGTTAAAAACTCCCACCCTTCCCCTTCACAGGATGAGCATGAGGCCACCATGAAGCAGATGAAAGGCACTTGGGACAGGCCAAGTAGCACGTGCACGGCAGCGAGAAGAGCTAGTTATAGGCCTAGGGCTCCATGAAACCCTCAGGACCTTCGGTGTGCAGGGCTGGTATAGATCAGGGTGTTAGATGCGGGAGGGGTCCTTAGAGACCACGTGGTCTCACGTGGCATTGCCCTGATCGGGTCACACTGATGAGGCCAACGAGGGCCCAGAGAGAGGTAGGGCCTCTCTCAAGGTCAACCAGCAGGCACTTCTTTATTTATCTTTCTCCAATGCAAAGTATTTCATTTCGGTGTGGTATTGCACAGTTCTCGTCTCACTGAACTGCATGCTTGCATCTTGCATGATAATCAGTTCAGAAAATTATTACAGTGCAAACTGAAAGATAAATGGTCGTGGCATTTGTTAATACTGTAAACACCAGTTGTTGGCAAACGATAAGCTTTATTGATACCCCTAATGTATGTATTAGCGAGAACAATGCACCACAAAATGTTAACATCTGCCAACGCAGTGCCAACAATTATAAGTAACTTTTGTTTAATGCAGAAATTATGCAATAACAAAAGGTATGGCTGCAAATTAATGTGACATGGAGCCAGGTTTATGCATTTTTCGAGGCATAAACACTAATTTCATACCAAAAAGAAGCAAAAGTTCTTTTAAGCATCTCTTTGTCAAAAATGACTCTCTGACACCAAATACGGGGGAAAGTCGGGGAATTGAGATGGTTATTAAATCTGACCTTGATCAGATTTTTATTATGTCAGAAAAAAATGGTTCTTAAGAGAGAGAGTTGTCATGGGATTAGAGTCCATCTACAGCGAGACGTTTCCATGGCAACAAATCAAACACCATTTCCTCTGACTGCAGTCTCCTGCTTCAGAAGTATGAACTTAGCATTGAATAATTAGAGTGAGACACAGTAATGTTGTGTAAAGACAAAAAACAGAAGAATCAATCTGGAGGCAGTGAATTATTTTAAAATGGCAATTAACCCCATCAATGCGACTGTCTGCCACTCATGCTGGCCATGACGGGTCCCAAGTAGGTATTTGGTTTTACAAATTGAAAGCATAATTTTTTTGTCACACACAACCTTTTTAAAAAAGCCAAAGCCAAACCATAATTCTCCCCAAATTAATGAAGTCTGAAGTTATGGATAAGGCCATAATAGAAATTCAGAGCTGTGTCCGAGTCTGCAGTAGGTAGTAACATATGATGCTCTACCTGAATTCTCCTCATGTCTGAGGGATCTGAAAACATACTTGATACCAGTGCGTGGTTAGTGTCCCACAACCAATGAGCTATCTAAATTCATAGGCTCCAATGTCACACTCCTAAAATCTTGGTGGAAAGTTAAACTGGCGCACACAAAGCCACTTAGAACTTAGGGAGATGCCTCTGCCTTTTCGCTTCTTGGTTGGCTTGCAGTACTGCAGTCTAATTGCATTAAGGGCATATTGTTCTTCCTCTGAAAATGGATATCAGGAGCTAATCTGGTGGATGGCATCTGAGGTTCACCACCGGGCTGTGTTGTTTTCCCCAGCTGTTTTCCATTTCTTCCGGAAATGTCTCCTACCCTCAGGGAGAGAAGGGAATCCAAGATCTGCACGCGAGGTAGGAGAACATGTTGTCTCACCCGTGTCACCCGAGCTGTAATGAGGAACTCATCAACACAGCAAATCGATTCCAGCTCAGTCTGTTTCTGGAAAGGATCTCAGAGCTGGGGGTGGGCCCTGGATGCTCCTGAAAACACACTTGGATTCCTTCTTAAAACTCTTTCGCTTTATTCAGCCCTTGTTGTTCAGAGACATCTCTCTATAACACCCATTTGTCTCCCATACTCTGCTGTCCTAGCTGCGTGTAGGCTGGGGACATTTTTATGTGGATTTTTTTTTTAACATCTGGAGGAAAGACTTTGTGCAATCTAAAGTACCACCAACCCAGAGAGATATGGAAAAAGGCCTTACTGGGTAAACTGGGGCCCTAGATTCAAAGGCAAAACTGGGCATGTCTTAATGTGAAGTTTCTTGAATTTTTATTGCTTCTATTTCCAGGACTCCTTTGTCCTTACCTCTTGGTTGTGCAAATCTGTGCTGCTGGCTATAGGCTGGACAAGGTGACAGAGCCCTAGAAACTTCTGCAAAAAATAGAAAGCAAGAGGGCACCTGGGTGGCTCAGTGGTTAAGCATCTGCCTTTAGCTCCAGTCGTGGTCCCAGGGTCCTGGGATCAAGTCCCGCATTAGGCTCCCTGTAGGAATCCTGCTTCTCCCTCTGCCTGTGTGTATCTCTGGCTCTCTCTCTGAGTCTCTCATTAATAAATAAATAAAGTCTTTAAAAAGGAGGGGCACCTGGGTGGCTCAGTGATTGAGCATCTGCCTTTGGCTCAGGTCATGACCCCTAGGTCCTAGGATGGAGTCCCACATCAGGTTTCCCCCAGGAAGCCTGCTTCTCCCTCTGCCTGTGTTTCTGCCTCTGTGTGTCTCTCATGAATAAATAAATAAAATCTTTGAAAAGTAATAGGAAGCAAGAGGAATCCACTACCCCCCTCATCCATTCTTTTTTTTTTTTTTGGTTCTCTTATGTATTTGTTCATTTGATAAAAGCATATCAATGTGCTCCCAGATATGAGGTACCCCAAGATGTTAATTCAGAGAAGAGGATGAGTCATGAAGCCAGGCTACCCAAACAGGGCATGGTTATCCCCCCCCCCTTTGGAGGATGATACAGACTCATTTTCGTAAGTGAATATTCCCACCCCTTATGTCTCAGGGGATGGAAGTGTTGGGCTGGCTTCTCAATGAGACTAGATGTGAGGTGATGTGGGAGAAGCATTTCACACTTTATATTGCCGTAAAGACTGGTCCCTTATCTACGGAGAGGGAAAGAACCCTGGCCAAGTGATTCTCCAGGGTAGTCTGGGCAGAGCCACATGGCTACTATTGGTTGGTTTGGGGGCAGATAGTAGCACACAAGAGCATAGGCACGAGTTCAAATTCTGGCTCTATCTCTCACTAGCTGTGTGGCCTGAGGCAAGTTACTTCATTTCTCTGGGCATCAGTCGCCCCTATTGTAAACTGCCATTAACCTGTGCCTCACTGGGTTGTTGCTCAGGGCACAAGGAGATAAAATACAAGGTACCCAGTGTGGGACCTGCCACACAGCTTGACACATGTTAATAGAATGCCGATGAATGGGTTGTCAACTCCATTTTCTGATTCAACCTTAACATAAGGATGACCCTGAGGAATTTTTGATGATGGATCTTAGAGAAGTATTATTGAAAAGCCAGTGTAAAATGGGTAGCTTATAAAAATGCATTGTGCTAGTATGATATTCCAGCACTCTAGTACATTTTGTGGCTTAGAAAGGTAAGATAAACATTATTCCCACCTTCATTTTTCCATTCATTTGATTGCATGAAATCTCTTACATGCAAATTGTTAGATACTTTAAAGAATGGAACAGCCACTCACTTAGGTGCTTGACCTCATACATTTGAATGGTCTCACGATTTCTTTTATCCCAGGACAACTTAAAAGCCATCTCTATGTTAATGGTGAAATAGTTACTTTAGGTCTAGTCTAATGCCTTTAATAATAGTTGGCAGTTAGAAAGGTGACAAATGCAAGTGTCCCCAGACAAATTGTGTGTCGTGGGTCTTGCTGAAGAAACATTTACAAGGGTTGCCTTTTAGTCAAATGGCTAATTGATAGGCATCTTGGCGCGGGAGTCAGTGACTCCCTCAGGGAAGAGGACATCATTTTGGAGAACACACTGTCTCTTGGGGCTATCACTGAGGGCCAAGTGTTTCCTGGGAAACACACAGCTGCTGGTACTCTTGCTATGCCCCAGGCTCTCAGCACCTAAAAGGCTTGGACATTGCCCTCCATAGACCCTTCCTCACTCACCTTCTAGGGTCCCAAGCTCAACTACCCTGCCACCTGTTGAGTAGCCTCTGAAGAATGAGACTAAAGCCAACACCCCCCTTCCTGCCCCTCCATTCCAGTGGCTGAAGTGGCTGCCCCCAAAGTCCTTGCGCTAGTACATCCAGACTTTGTTCAGAGCTTTTGCCTAAGCCTCCGCATTGTAGTCTTTGCTTGATGTCCATTTCCTGATCCACCTCCCAACAGAGCAGAAGCAGCCCTGAGATGTCAGGTGGCATGTTTCCAATGGCAGGCTGCTAGGGAATAGGAAGCAACAGTTGTCTCCGTGGGGAAGGGGAGACACACAACTTGCCCAGAGCTCCTACTTCAACACAACACTGGGAATGCGCCCCCTCCCCCTGCCCACCACGGGAATCCCCTCTTTGGCGCAAGGAGGTATTTCTAGGAGGCCCCTGTAGACAATCCCCAGGGCCTGCATAGGGTGGGAAAATCTGCTACCACCTTCCTAGCAAGATGGGCAAGATGGCACGCTGAAGGAAGGGAAGCAGTAGAAAGAATACCGAGTTCGGCCATCCCCAGGATCTGGGAGTTCTTGTAGGGTCCTAGAAGTTGGGGAGTGAGATCCGAGTCTGTCTCTAACTCACCATGTGATCTTGGGTGAGTCAGTTTCTCCACTTAGGATCACATAAAACCTGCAGCCAGGTTTGAGAAACATCCAGTTGCTGTTATTCTGTGACCAACCATTCAGCTATGGAAGATGAGAGCTGCAGGTTCTGCTAGCCTACTGATGGCCAACTGTCTTATTCTAGTGCAAAGACAAGGGACTTTATGAAGTTTTATGTCTTTGAAGTGGCTTCCCACTTCTGGCCATGCAGGTATGTCTGTCTCTGGGCAGGTAGCAGGGAGGATGGTAAGGCGATAACAGCAAATGGCATATGCCACCACCGGTGGCTAAAGAACTCTAGTCAGCTGTGCTTTCCTGTCAGAAAAGCACGTATCTTCATGTCTTTCCTCCCCCACAACCCAGAGAGGCAGAGTCAGGGCTGCCACCCCACCCTCTTTCCAGAACCCTGTTCTCTGCCCTCCCTCTGAAAGCCTTTTAGGCTCTTGTGACCTCACTGCTCATGGCTGACCTCTGTTCTCTGGCTGCACTTTGCTGTGATGGGTTGGGCTGTGTTCCCCCTAAATTCCTATATCAGAGTCCTAATCTCCAGTACTTCAGAGTGTGGCCTTGTTTGGAAGGAGAGTTTTCACAGACTCTATGTAATCCAGCTTAGGATTCTCATGAATCTCATCCTCTCATGAGGATGAGCCCTAACCCAGTATGTCTGCGGTCCTGATAAAAAGGCACTGTTCAGAAACAGAGATGGCTTGCATCTAGGGAGAACGCCGTGTGGACCTGAAGGCAGAGAGTGGGATGATGCTCCTACAAGTCAAGGAACCCAGCCTGCTGATGCCTTGATCTTGGACTTCTGGTCTCCAGAATGGAGACAATACATTTCTGTCGTTTCAAGCCACCTCACTTGTAGTACTTGGTTATCACAGCCCCCAAGGACCTAATCCACTTGCCTTCTTGCTTCATCACCTCTCAAGGGGTCACAAGGGAGGGAACGCCTAGGTGGCTCAGTGGTTGAGTGTCTGTTTTTGGCTCAGGTCATGGTCCCGGGGTCCTGGGATCAAATCCCGCATTGGGCTCCCCGCAGGGAACCTGCTTCTCCCTCTGTGTCCCTGCCTCTCTCTGTATCTCTCATGAATAAATAAATAAAATCTAAACAAACAGACAAAGAGGTGACAAGGGCACCCATGCTTCAGCAGAGCTCTGAAGGGATTTGACAAACTTAGGTCTATGTGCTTGGAAAGTATGGTTCAGGAATAACATTCAAACAGATCTCAGAGTCTCAGGTCCTTGCAAGTAAAAATGAGGTGTGTGTTCAGGCCCAGGTCTGCATGGAGTGGCACTCCCCAAGGAATCTGAGCCACGCCCCACAGGAGGAAGACCTTGGGCTCTAGAGTCAGACACCCACCCCCGGGTTTGTCCATTGATCAATCCAAGTGACTTTCCCAACAGGCGGCAGTGGGCCAGCCCCTGTGCTGGGCTTTAGGGGTTCCAAAGAGTGGAAAGTAGTGCCGATCTCAAAAAGCAGGTCCAGGGGTTGGGCCCAATGAATTGTTCTGAGATGTTAGCTGTTACCTAATATTTGTGTATGGGGGGGGTGTCATGTGCAAAGTCCAGTGGGATATGGAGGAGAGAGTGGTCACAACATCTGGCACACAGTAGATATGTGGTCGATGATGGCTGTTAGCAATCCCTTCTCCGCCCCCCATACAGGTTTTGAAAGCTTCATCTCTCAGGTGTATTCATACAGAGTCCAGATGCTGCCTCAGACTCCTTCACATAACACTCCAGGCAGGCACTCCCAACCATTCAGAATTTGGAAAGTGAGATGGATCCCATTTGCCATTCCCGAGGTAAGTAGAGCACTAGGTTGCCCTCTAGCCTAAACAAGTAACGACTCCTGTTGGTGCTGTCCAGGATGTCAGGCCCTGGGACCATCTGAGGCCTCCACAGGCCCTTTTTGCTAACCTGTAGGGGTGGGGTTTGTGGGGCGTGTGGCTGAGAAGCAAATGGAGGAGAGACTGTAATAAGGCAGGCTGCTCCCTACTGCCCACCCCTCTTGCCAGAAGAGCCAACCAGAAAGATCATCTCATCAAATAAAAGAGAAAAATGATCCCTACATTACTCTTAAACGGGTGTTTATGTGATTTTGGGTAACGAGAGCTATAATGATTATATTGCTCAAATAATAAAAATTGAGGAGTGTTGCACATCTGAGCTGACCATTTGGGAAGCATCAGGCCTGGCAGCAGGGGCACTGAGCAGGCCTCTGCATGCTGAGAACAGCCACATGGAGGAGCCTCCTCTTCCTCGGGGACCAACCCGCTTCTTTCCTCCTTGGGAGACCTCACTGTTTCACTTAGGTCTTCCTAAAGCCAAGAGAACGAGACAGAGGCTCTTGATTCCTGCATTGCGATGTGCATCTGTCTTGGCGCAACCCTAGGTCTGGCTTAAGAGCATGATGCCATCTGGGGCACGAGGTCATGGTCAGTGGCCAGCCCCATTGTTGGGCCAAGGCTCAAACAAGATCTGTTTTGATCTGTTCCTTTTCCAGCCACAGTGAACTCCTATGGAGCAGGGGAGCCTACCCATGGGGGGTCCTCTCTGGGCCTCCTGTGCTCCGCTCAAACCATGCTCTTCACTGCTGGCGGCCACCACCCAATCTTTCCTGCCCGCAGACCTTGGCTCATGCCGTGCTTTCTGACAGGATCTCCGCCTCCCCACCACGCTTCTTATTGCTTCCTTGCATTCTGTCAAAGTCGAACTTGTCTACGACTCATCACCAGTGGCATTTCCTCAGGAAGCCATTCCTGGCACCATCTCTCCCAACCTCCCCAGTCTGTCTAAAGTGATTTCTCCCTGTGTTGTTTTGAGCCCTCTTGAAGAACACAGCCATCCTATCGGGATTTTCATGACTATGCAGTGGGCCCGCCGCCTCCCCTAGATTGTGAGCCACTTGGGGGGCAAATGCCCTGCCTGCCTTATCTCTGGAGTTCTCCTGGGGCTGACCTGGCATCACCTGGAGAGGAGCTCAGAAAGTGTGCGGAGTTGTATTTTGAGGTTGGTAGCCCACTCCCAGGCATGCTGAGGTGGGCCGAGGCATGGTCCTTGATGGCACTGTACTCCCTGGCTGCCTGCCCGGCAGGAAGGCATGCATTGTCTCACAGGCATACAGCAGTCAGACTCTCCTTAGCCAGGCCCATGCTTGCAAGGTGCTTCCTGGAGAATAATTTCTGCAACAGCACCCTAGTTCCTGGGTTGACAGAGGGCTGTCCTGTGGCCTCTGCTACCTTCTCTCTTGTATAAGTGGACAATAGCGTCGGCTCATTCTTAAGGTCTCAACTTGGAGTGTTTGGTCCAGGAAGGGGAAGCCCCAAGGCTTTCTGATGCCTTGTGATCTTGGCAAGGTCTGAGACTGTCTGGTCTGATAAACTAATAGAACTCTGGTTTTAGAAGGACCTCAGAAAGTAAGTTAGTGCTCCAGGTTAGAAGGGAACAGAGAGGGCATGGGACTTGACCAGGGTCACAGTGTAAATCCATGGTAGGAATAGAAAGAGAAGCTAGGTCCTCTCACTCTGGGTCAGCTATTTGTTTGGTGCACCCTCCTGCCTGTTTCCCGATCCCTCAGGCAGCCGGCATTGGCCACAAATGTAGACTGGAGGTGGGTGTGTCCAGGAGAGGGGCTTGGCAATTTCTGGGTTTCATATGTACAATTTTTAGAAAGCAATTTATCACAATTTGTAATTGATTAATGTAGAATGCCCTTTCAATATGTGGAGTGAAATTGCTATAAATAATTCACTAGATTCTACATTTGACTGAGTATGTAAATTGTTAAAGCAGTTGGAACTCAGAGATTCCAGAGCAGAATGTCAAAAACCTCCTGGCCCAAATGCTCTGAATACTGGCTGTCAATGTTGATGAGAGTGTGGTGAGACTGGCATGCTGGAATATTCCAGGGATTGTGCAAATTGGAGCAACCCCCTTGGAGTCGCTTTATATGTCATTCACTGACCTACAGAGTCACTCATTCATTCTCTCACCAGGCCACTCTCCCCTTTGAAATCCTGCTTCCCCTAAGCCTGGCCATAGCCTGGGAATTGGTCACCTCTGTTTTCCCTAAATAACCCCTGGGAGATACAAAGTTTTATACTCAAAAGCGGCCATTACAGCATTATTTATAAAAGTGGTATACGGAAGCTACCTAGAGGGGGCTGCTTGAATTGCTCAGTGCCTCTCTGGTATATGAGGTAGCAATTAAAACAGCTGGCTATAAGGACAATGTAGAAGCATGTGAAAGGCTCATGATCAGTGAAAATAAAATGCCTTCCATGACACAGAACTGTCTAGAAGGCTGTTATGTCCTGGTAAAACTCTGAGTGCCTGTAAGCAGAACCTGGACGATGTTCTTCAAAATGGAAGTGATGGTGTTGTTGTGGGAATATGCTCCTGAGTCTTTCTCCTCTTTTCCTAACCCCATATGATGCTGCTTGCGTGATTTTATTTATTCACTTAAAGGGAAACAAAGCCCACTGTCTGCAGTCCAGGCCATGTGGTGCACTTTTGGTCTTCTGCCAGCAGGTGGGGATGCCCCGCTTTCTGTTTCCTGGCAGTCACACCATCCACATGAGAGCCTTGGTTTCAGCATGAAGGTCCGGCATATTCTGTGCATTTCAATTTATATTTTCTAACCATGACTGCTCTAGTACCTGATGAGCCCTGGAAGTTATTTCTGATCAAGCTATTTGGCTTCCAGGGAGCAGATCCAGATTTTATAGGGCCTGAAGCTTATATAATTTGGGGTACCTCTTTGAGAAAAAAGAATTCAAAATTACAAAGTCAGTTATAGAGCCTTAGAAGGGGTCCCTGCAAATAAGGACCATTTGGCTGAATCTTCAGTAACTTCCCAATAAAACCACCAGAGATTGCTGCTTTTCCACAGTCTGTCTGGCCTGGGGAGTGAGCGTGGTGCCAAGGGAAAACCAGGAGCTCCTGGAGGGAAGGGTCATGTCTTCATTCTCATCCAGCATTGGTAGAGTCCTTGTCTCTCCTGTTCTTATTAGTATAATGCTTGGTGTGTGATACAATGTTTAGTGTCTTATGAGTATAATGATCAGTGACTGGATGTTAAATAAAAAGAAGCAGAAACAGTGGCTAGGAGGAGGTCTGGATCTCAAATCCCTTTGGAGAGAAGGGGAAGCTTGAAAGTGATGCTTCTTTATTTCATTCTTCTGAGGGCAGCAGCAGGCTAGATGGCAATGGCCAGAAGAGCTGCTCTATGACCTGAGTCTTTTCCTTCCTACCCATGGCCTGATTCATTCTGGGCCCCAGAAGGTCTGGACGATGCAATCTTTTTAAGTGTAGAAAGTCTAACAGCTGGAAGGCCTCTTCAGCCTGAAATAGGTAAAAGGTTTTTCCTTTAAATTCTCTTATGGGCAAAGGATTATGTCCTTGATTTACCATGATTGCCCTGTTCTATTTCCTTCTTGTATTTTACATATGGGTAGGCTCCAGTCCTCCTTAATATAAGGATTCTAGTGGTTAGCTACTTTGCTCTTACTTTTCTGTCCATAGCAATGGTCAGTCTCTCTCTCATAGCCATGGCTCCTCTTTTTGGCATCATATTACTGCTTATTCTGATCTATGTTGGGTTAGCCAGCATTGGTGTTTGAGCCTTATAATTTTTAGAATGGCCTCTAAGGATAAGTATACACTAAAGAGCCTTCCCTGTTGTCTTGTCTCCATCACTATATTGTTTTTGTTAGGTTAGGCTGCACTTATAAACAAACCCACACATCTAATGGCTGAACACAGTCGAAGTTTATTTCTTGCTCATGTAACAGTCCAAAGTGGGGGTGCCTGGGTGGCTCAGTTGCTTAAGTGACCAACTCTTGATTTCAGCTCAGGTCATGATCTCAGGGTCCTGAGATTGAGCCCCAAATCAGACTCTATGCTTAGTGAGGAGTAGGCTTGAGGATTATCTCTCTCCTCTCACCCTTCCCTCTGCTCTCAGACCATCTCTCTCTCAAATAAGTAAACCTTTAAAAAAAAACTCAAATAAGCCAATATGGTCTCAGATTGACAGAGGACTCTGGTCTTCTGTTCCACACAGGCATTCAAGGCTGCAGGCTGAAGGAGACTCTGCCTTCTATAGCATATGGCTATACGTGTCACTGTGGCCATCTCCAACTTAATCAGGCAAAAGGGGGAAAGTGTAGAAGAATGCATGTTGGAGTTTTTAATGAACCAGGCTTAGAATTAGCACACCTTGCTTCTACCTAAATTCCATTGCTATATCTCAGTCGCGTGGCCACATAAAACTGCAAGGGAGGCTGGGAAATGTAGTCTTCTTGAATATTCAGGAGAGGAATAGATTCTCCTGCACAGGTGGCAGTCTGCCACACCATGTACAGCACAACAGATATAAATGAGAAGTCTACCTTCCTCCTAGACATTAGTTTTAAGATATTGGAGTAAGAATGTATTTTCTCTGAAACCAAATTGGAAAAAAAAATGAGTGAGAAACAGACAGATACTCTAATTTTTTGAAACTAGGAAACACCTATAATCATGAATCACAAAAATTATATGGGATGTCATATGCAGTGAACATTGGACTGAAGTGATGGGGACTCCAGTAGTGGATAAATGTCTTTCCAGATCTCAAGGAGAGTGAGCAAAGCACAAAATTCTCCAAATTAGGTGGTCTACCCTGAGGACAAATCCAACAGTTCTTTACTTGGAACAATAAGATCTGGGTGCATGTTTGTTTGCAGGAGCCTCCCAAATCCTTTTGAATACTTTAAAATGGCAGAGGATATAGAAATGAGTGAGAAAACTCACAGATACTCCATCTTTGTAAAAGTACAACATGTGGAGGAAAGCTTGTGGTTGTCAAGCAGCTCTATAGTGGCCAGTCTTTGTGTGCTAAAAAGAAAGAAAGTTTAATCTACCTCTTTGTCACTCTCTGTCACACACAAAACACATCCATAAAAACCACCCCACCATCTTCTCCCACAAGACCATGAATTGTAAAAGAACTTTACTAGAAATCAGGGGATTTTATGCTAACACAGAATGTTGCTCTGGCCCCTCTTCCACACTATTCCTTTCAAATATCTGGTCTAGGAAGATTTCTGCTCACTTAAGGATGACTAATAATGCAAGGGGAACCAGGAGATTTGTACAAAAATATCACAAAATGGTGGAAAATAACAGAAGAAAAAGGCAAACTAAGACTACATAGTATGAACATTTTGATGTGGAACTGATGAAAATTATGACTAAATATTTGTCTTAGAATTCAAAGAACTAAAAAGAAATCCTGTATGAATTAAAAGCTCAATGCAGAGCCATAAGGAATCAAGAAAGGCAACAGAAGGAGATTAAAATTAAGCTGGCTATGTCTAGGACACAAAGTAGAAGAGAAAACTAAAAGCATAGAAATTATGACTACTTTGCAAATTGTAGTAACTGATGACATAGTATCCTCATACTATTAACTGATGTAATAGTAAACACTGATCACAGAATTTGGATGGCAGGCTTGAGACAATGAGGTAAAAGAAAATGGAAACTTAAAAAATGATTACAGAAAAATTGTAGATATGGAAGACAGGCAAAGGAGAGAGAAAGAGACACCATAAGCAAAAATGTCTTCTTCTTGAAGAAAAAACTCTTAAAAATTATAAAATATTCAAAGATATAATTTTTAAAACTTTTATTTTTATTTTTTTTTTATTTTTTTTTTTAATTTTTAAAACTTTTAAATATCAAATAAGATTTGAGTCTAAAGATTGACATGGCACAATATGTCTTAGGAAAAACAAAAAGGTTAGTCAGCAAAGAACCATAGTTAGTAAAGTTGTCTGAATTAAAAGATAATGGGGAAAAAATCTGATGGGTAACTAGGCCAAAATGATCCAACTACTAATAACAATTGAATAAAAAGCACAAGTCGACTGAAGACCCATCCATGTTCAACATTAGAAGACAATGAAGGAATGCTTACCAAGTCTTCAGGAAAAGACTGTATAGCCCAATTAATTTATGCCTTGCTAAATTGCCTTTCAAGTATAATGGCAACAGACAAGTATTTCCAAATATGCAAGAATTCAGGGAGTATAGTTCTCATGAACACTTTTGACTAAGGTACTAGAAGATGGAGTTGAACCAAAAAATGAATGGAAAAACCTGTGGCAAATATAAACGTAAAACTGTGGTTAAATGTTGAAACAATTATGGGAATGAACATTAGAAAACCAAAATGTAAATGTAGTCAGCCATGACAGTGGAGAAATACTAAAATTAACAACAAAAGTTAGGGGCTAAAAAAAAAAATGTTAGGGGCTAGAAGGGGAGAGAAACCGAGATTGTGCCTGTAAACTGATTTTCTTATTTTTCATAATGGGGGGACAAAAGATATTTTAAAGGACAGCCATTAAAGTTTAAAAGGCACAAATATATTTAAATGTATAAAGTTAACCAATAAAAGAACTAGAATTAATGGCACACTCCACAAAATTAGGAGGTGGAGGGAAGGAAAAGTTAGAAGTAGGGATATATTTATTTAGTTTATTACTACTATTAAGAAATCAATAGATACTAGCTAAATAAGTAGAAGATTAATACAGTACATACAATTATTATTCTTATAAAGACATCCATTAGAATTGAGAAACTTCTCAATTATATACCCTTCATAATAGAAGGAAACACCATACAAAACAAAGCAGAAAATCAGTTTTTAAAAAATTATAGCATTCATAATAAATGTATCTGCCACATTAATGCACAGAAAAAGTGACTCTGATATTGAATTCACAAAGCAAAACACAATTAAATATTGACTATATGATACTTATCTAAAATGAAATGACTCAGAAAAATTGAAAGCAAAAGAAAAGAATGGTAAAAAACCTATAAGGATGCATGGAAATAAAAGAAAACAGACATCTGAAAATTGTTATTAGATAAAGTTGAATTCGAGACAAAATGAGACAAAGAAGGGCAGGACACAATACATAATGAAGGTCTAACAACAGTGAATATCTATGCACTAAGTAACATGCTGTCAAAATTTATAAAGCAGAATTTAGAGGAATACAATGAGAATTAGAAACACATACAAAGTAGGAGTTTTTAATTTAGCTCTAGTATTCCTTAACAAATAGTCAAAAAATAATTGTAGGGGATATAAATAACCAAATTAATAAGTCATATTATTAAACATAATTTAAAAATCTACCTTTATTAACAACTAGTTAATCGACTGATTTTGTATTCTGAAATCAGAGAATACATTTTCTTTTCATGAGCCTGTGGAATAATCACAAAAACAGATTATATATTAAGAACACAAAGAAAGTATTGATACCAAAGCTTAAAAAAAAAAAAAAGATGCTAGATTTTTGTCAACTTGACATCATCCTCATCCCTTGGAGAAACCAAGGACTACATTTCTCAGAATCACCTGCCCTATGTGTTCTGGGTTAGAGGTGGCCAAATGAGAGGAACTCTCATGAGATTTAGGAGGCAGAGATAAGTAGTATTTCTCTGCGAAATAGTGCAATCAGACATAAGGATGGATGAGAGATTCACAATGACTTCTTGTCAGTAGCTTGAGAACCACTTCTTTGTTGCTGCAGAATGGGAGCATTCTCAGAGGTTCTTGAGAATTCCAGCAGTTGCCTAGTAAGAATTTAAGGATTCTTCACTTCCATGGACCTTCAGTGTCTGTTTCCTGGACCTTCCAAATGCAACTTTCACTGCAGTGATTCTGCTGACTTGCTTCACTAGCTTTCCCAAAGTTTGGATAGGCCTGGATTTTTGTATTAATTCAAATAATGCAAATTAATCTTTAATCAAGTTTATCAATCTTTTGCATAATAGATCGTTGTTGTTGACCTACCCAGAATTAAATCTTGCTTTATTAAATCTTACTACTGAGTAATAGGCCTCAGTTTGCATTTGGAATCCACCAAATTATTGCAGTAATAATTATTATAATAATAATTCAAACAATTTGGACAATTCAAAGAATTCAAAATTAAAATAAGCTCAAGTTTCTATAGTAACACTTCTCAGATACTTAAGTGGCTCTGTTTTTCATTTATTTATTTATTTATTTATTTATGATTTTAAAAATTTATTTATTGATGAGAGACACAGAGAGAGGCAAAGACACAGGCAGAGGGAGAAGCAGGCTCCCTGTGGGGAGCCCGATATGGGATTGGATCCCAGGACCTTGAGATCATGACCTGAGCTGAAGGCAGATGCTCAACCACTGAGCCACCCAGGCATCCCAAGTGGCTCTGTTTTTCTGAGTGAACCCAGGTTGATAAACACAAAAAGGAAATTAAAACCAATTTCTCGTGTGAATATAAACATAAAAATTCTAAAAAAAAATAAAAAATAAAAATAAATAAATAAATAGATAGATAGATAGATAAAAATTCTAAATGTTGGGGCAGCCCGGGTGGCTCAGCAGTTTAGTGGTGCCTTGAGCCCGGGGCCTGATCCTCGGGACCCGGGATTGAGTCCCATGTCGGGCTCCCTGCATGGAGCCTGCTTCTCCCTATGCCTGTGTCTCTGCCCCTCTGTCCCTCTCTCTCTGTCTCTCTCTGTCTCTGTCTCTCTCTGTGGCTCTCATGAATAAATAAATAAAATCTTTTAAAAACAATCCTAAATGAAATATTAGCAGATGGAATTATCAATATTTGCAGATGTTATACCTAAAAAATCTAAGATAAACACTTTAAAACTATTAAAAAATAAACATATTTGGCAAGGTAGCTGGATGTAAAATTAATATAGAAATATTAATAGCTTTCTTTTATTCAACAACCAGATCAAAAATATAGAGCAGAGATGGACAAGCTATTGAAAGAGACCAAATAGGGATGCCTGGGTGGCTCAGTGGTTGAGTATCTGCCTTTGGCTCAGGGAGTGATCCTGGAGTCCCGGGATCGAGTCCCACATCGAACTCCCTGCATGGAGCCTGCTTCTCCCTCTGCCTGTGTCTCTGCCTCTCTCTGGGTGTGTCTGTCATGAATAAATAAATAAAATAAAATCTTAAAAAAATGAAAGAGACCGGATAGTAGATATTTTTTGGCTTTGCAGGCCATATGGCTTCTGTTATGACTACTCAGTTCTGTCACTGTGGCACACAAGCAGCCACTGACAGCATGCAAAGGGTTGGATATGGCCATTTGAACTTTATTGCAAAACTTTACTTACAAAAACATCCAGTGGGCTGGATATAGCCCATAGGCCATAGTTTTCCTATTCCTGATGTAGAGTAAGGGGAGAAAAGGCCACATTGAAATTATTTTTTAAAAAGGATATTGACAAAACAAGAATAAACTTTAAAAATACAGCATTTATTTGAAGAAAATTGTTGAGGGGCATAACAGAAGATTGGAATATATGGAAAGAGGTATCCTGGCTGTGGATAGGGTATCAACATTACGCCAGTGTCAAATCATCCTACATTAATGTATAGATTCAGTGCAACTTTTGAGCCATAAAATAAATTCAAATAAATAATACCTTTAATATTTAATCGTGTTTTAGAGAAAAGTAGACATAGCAAAAAGTAATATAAAAAAGCAGTTCTCTTCCAAAAAGCAAAACCCAAAGCACAAAGGCATTGGAAATAAAAAATCAGACTGGCCAACTGCCGACAGGCATCATCAGCAAAATAGAGTAGAAAGGCAACATCTAGCTTCTCACAGGGCCATAGAAATGTAATGCATTTCACACACTTTAAGGAAAAGCAGTTCTAATTAGGATTGTCATCAAAGAGAGACCACTCAGGCACTTAAGAGATCACCAAAGACACTAGACCACTCCGCAAATGGAAATGACATAATAGAGGAAACTGGAAACATCAACCTAAATATGGTCTCAGAAGAGGAGAACTGTAGGTTCACCCTAAGGGAGCACTTGTTGCCGGCCCTCGGTGGTTAGGTTGTAGTAACTGGCTTAACTCTTCCAAACTCTATGAAATGGTTATTATTTTTAAACACTGGGTGGGGAAGTAGTGGGAGCCAATAAAAGCATTAAAGAGGTATATACTTTGTATGTATAGGTAAAGTTCAATCTGAGGGCCTGAGAACTCCTTGGGTACTACTGACTTGCTCCTTTTTCCTCTGATTTGGGTTGAGATAACAGAGGTAATAGATCATGAAGTTGCTTATTTCTATCATTCATATATGAAAGAGGTATGGAGTGGAGAGAGGCAGAATCTCAGTACCCCAGACCCCCTTGCAAACAGCTGGGCACAGGCTAATTTAGGCAGCCTGCTATGGAGTTTGATCTCCTGTTCAGAGGAGGATGTGGAACTGGAAGCAAATAGCTGGGCCCTGGGAGTTGCTGAGGTCTCATGTTTGTCTTCAACCAGTCACTGTTGACTGAGGAAAGCAAGTGCTAAGGAATGCAGTGTTTGGCCTGGTTATTTCCAAGAGATTTCAGGCTCCTAAATGATGTGTATTACAAGGAGGGAGGATTAGGGAGAAGGATGGATTCCAAATGAAAATTATGGCCTATTATTGGATAAAGCAAAAATTAATTCTGGGTAAGCCAATAACAGCTATCCATTAGACAAAAAATTGATAAATTTGACTAAGTCAAGATTGACAAGTTTTACATAGAAAAATATTATAAGCAATGTTGAAACATAAATGACAAATGAGGACTAATAAATTTCAAAACATATGGCAGATGAAGTAATATCCTTAATATATAAAGAGCTCTTGCAAATAAACAAGATAAACCCAGTCCTCTTCTGCTGAAACCCCTAATCACTCCTTATCTCACTCAGAGTCAAAGCCAAAGTCCTCATGGTAAACCTACAAGGCCCGTGTGGTCTGTCGTCTGTCCCCACTCATCTCCTACTGCTCCCCTCCACTTGGTCATTCTGCACCAATGACACTGGCCTTTTCATTCTCCTCTAACATCTCTCACCTCAGGGTCTTGCTGTTCCTGCAGCCTTTAATGCTTGTCCCCCAGATGTCCCTGTGGCTTACTCCCTCACCTTCTTTAAGTCTTTGCTTAAATGTCACATCCTTGGTAAAGTCCCTCATGACTATCCTATTTAAAATTGTAAGCCTCCAATCCCACCCTGTCCACATTTCTTACCCTGCCTTATTTTTCTCTGTGTCTCTATAATAAGACTTAATGTGTTGCTAATTTTTTGTTTATTGTCTGCTTTTCCCTACCAAATATCACTGCTCTGTCCTTGGTGCCTAGAACAGTGGTTGGCACACATAGGATCAATGAATATTTATTGAATGAAAAGATAGGTTGCAAAAGGAAATGCAAATGTGTTTTACTTTAAATGTGTTTGTAGACTGTTTCTTTGTTGCTAATGGTGTTATGGATTTCCACTGAATAGATGTGCTGAAGTTTATTTAACTGGTCCTCTATTAATGGACATTTATGTTTTCAGTACCGTGCTGTTACAAATATTGCTGCATTCATAGAGAAAGGATAATCTCTTCAACAAATGGTGTTGGAACAATTGGATATTCAAATGCAAAATACTGAACTTTTAGCCCTACCTCACCATAATCAGAAATTAACTTGAAATGGATCACAGACCTGAATGTCAAACCTAAAACTGTAGAAGTTTTAGAAGAAAACATAGGGAAGAATCTGTTTGATCTTGGCTTAGGCAGTTTTTTTAGATATGACATGAGAAACACAAGCCATAAAAGAACCCCATGGTAAACCAAACTTCAACAAAATTTAAAAACTCAGCTCTTCAAAGGATACCATTAAAAGAATGAAAAGACAAGGCACAGAAAATATTTGCAAAGCACATATATGACAAAGAACTTACATCCAGAATATACAAAGAACTCTCAAAAGTGTAGAGTAAAACAACAAAACAAATCAAAACAAAACACACAGGCCTCTTCAGGCAACCTAGCACCTTATGGGCCCGTGGCTTGTGTTCTCCCACAGACCTACTACAAAAAGTTATGTCATTCATTCATTCATGCAACAAATATTTGTTGAATATCTACTTGGGGCCAGACTCTATTTGGGCACTGGGGATACAGCAATACACAAAACAATCATGGAACACTCGTTCCTATGGGGAGAGATGGACAAAAACAAATGAACACATCGCTATATAATAGTAATCAACACAGACTGAGGGTTTCCAGATAATTCACATTTTAACTTTTTCTATGGCCACTAAGAAGAGACAAGAGCCTCAATAGCATGAGCTATTCTTTCAGGTTGGTAGACATCCATTGGCATAGGAAGGCAATCTTTCCTCCACCATCATTTATCAGAGATATTTGGTAATACACATGCCTTGAGTATAGTTTTTAGAGCCACTGACTGCCAGTCAAAGCAAATTCAAGCATCTTGAATTTAGTGTGTTTAAAAATCGTATGTGTAAAATGACCTAATGCAATCCATATTTTTTGTCATATTTCTTCCACACAACACAATCGAGGATGAATAGCTGACCACAGGATCTGGAGTTTCAGTCCTCATTTGGAACGCTTTAATTACCTTTGCATGTTCTTGATGTCAGATCACTCTCAAAAAAGATCAAGGTCCATTCAGTTTGAGCCTCTTTTACTTACCCTGAGCCCAACCTATGTGTCATTCATAGAGATAGAAACATCACTTCCGATCCTACCTCTCTTCAAGAGCTAGAAGATCCCCAAGGGTAAGCTGCTACCCTAGGGGAAAAATGGATGGTGATGGCCTCTGTGTTTCTGTAGGCATTGGCACATGGTGCTTGCCTAAGAAAGCCACTTGGGTGTTCACAGTCTATAGTTCCAATGGCATCCAACTAGCACTTTTAAAGGTTGGAATGTACTCCAGTCGCTACTAACACTATGTGTATACTCCTGAATCTGGGTATCCAAGAGCAGGAATAAGCCACCTTCCTGCTGCCTTGGGAATATCCAGTCTAAAGGACACACAGCAATCACATGAGAAGTCTCTGTGCTTAAAGGAAGCCATATGGGCCTAACTCCATCTAATGCCCACAGTAGGCAATGTTTTGATCATCCCAAGGAAGACTGGGAATGGAGATGCAAGAAGAATATTTTGGAGATCTCTGGAAGTCAGTGAACACTTATCATCTCCATGGGGCCAGGGGATGGGTATGGTATATGAAACTACTTCATTGGACTTATATGCCTGTCTGTATAAGGGGCCCTGTCATTGGACTGCTTTGTGTCTGTGATACATGGGAGGTATCTCGTGTTAAAATAGCATCTGCTCTAATCAATTCTGTCCCCTTCTCCTCCTCTGCCCAGTGCCTGGCACATGGTAAGTGCTCAGTGAATATTCTCGAAGGGAGGAAGGATGGTAGGAAGGGAGAGAGAAAGAAGGAGGAAGGATGGAGAGAAGGAAGGAAGAGATTCTGTTAACTAAGAGCTCTCTCACCTTTTCACTTCTGACTCACCAGTATTGGTGGACCAAAGACCAGAATTTGGCCAAAGGTCAAATCTCTACTAGAACCAAGCACATTCCACTCCCTCTGAAGTTTCTCTCTCTTGGTGCCAGGTGGCTACAAGGCATTGCTGCTCCATTGTGCAGATGAAGAAAAACAGTAACTCCCCAGTGGCTGTGAAGACAGCAATGCCCATAGTTCTAGAAAGCTCTCTATCTCCCATGCTGCATTTCTTCCCTTATTAACTCTCCAATGCTATGAGCTGGGGCTGCCCCCACTGTGAGCTCTCAGAAGATGTTGACTGACTAGCTAAATTATGCTATTGATGTGGCTTAATTAATACTAATGACTTATCATGAGAATTACAGATATGTACCCGTGTCTAGGAAGTATCAGTGACAAGAGAATTAAGGTGTCAGTTCTCATAAAACAGGAGCAAAAAACTCCTCAGGGTAATTGGAGACAGTTACCTTTTCTCCCAGCAAAAATGCCCTTGAATTATATCAGCACATGCTTGTGAATCTTGAATCTCTAGCCTTCTTAGGTTTGGAATGAGCATAGTAATGTTAATATTCCGCATTTCACACTGCCATGCCATTCTCAGTAAGAGGATAACGAGAGGGATGTGGATCCAGGTGGCAAGAGGGCCTGTGTTCAGGAGCATGTGGAGCAGTGCTATGCGATGGTTGGCAGTACAACCAGGCATCCACGGGTAATATATATCCAGGCAGATGAATGTATAGATTAGCATCCTGGGGTTAATTTCACTCTGCAGATAATTAACATGTCCTTATTTTGGAAATAAATGCTTCTGCAGTTAAAATAAATGTATTTAATTAGTAGAGACATTTAGTTCTGAAGTGGGAAGTAAAGGTACTAATGGAGTAAATGGTTATATAAACATTTTATATTCCAAACCTAAGCTAAATGCATCTCCTTCAAGCCATACGGATGGGAGGGGGATCTTAAGTTGTGGGAACTCATCACTGTCAGGCTTCACGGCACGTGCCTCATGCCAAGTTGAAGGCCATGATTGCCCAGTCTGTCTGAGCCTCTGTTCTGGGTCAGTGATGTCGTTCCGGCCTGGCTTGAGGGTTGAGTCATCTCATGTGGTCAATGTCATGTTATTCTCTCCAGCACTGACCTCATCCCAGCTGCCTGTGAGGCATTTGCACTCTGCCGACAGCTGAGATCTGGGGTTCAAGGTGGTCAGGACAGTGCCTTCACATCCCTCCAACCATATGAACATCCCCCTGCTGCTCTTCTGTTCATAATTTCTATTCCTGGCTCTTTGTGTGGCCGTGTCACCTCTGACTGGACTCTTGCCTCTCATAGTCAAGGCTTCCTTCAAATCCAGTCCATCTCCCACAACTTCTCATCATCTGCTTGACATCTCGGCCTGCCCTCCAGCCCTTGGCCACCGCCTAGGTCTGCCAAGTCTGTCCCTTAAGCATCCCCTTGATCTTGCCCTTCCTGCAGTCTGTTTTCCACACTGCCACCAAAGTGTCCTTTATGGGCTTGACCAATCATGCCACAGCCCTGCCTAAGCTCTTTCCTAGCCCACTCTCTCCTTCTGCTCACATTCCCCTCAGGATGAATCTCCTACCTTACCAATCTTCTCACTACAGCCCTACATGCACCTCTGAACAAACTGAGCTTCTCGCGGTAGCCCATGGAACCTTCCATGCTCTTCAGTGCCAGTGCCTTCGCTGAGGCTACCACTTTGTCCTAGGATGATGATTCTTTGCACTTGTGGCCTTGATTTATAGGAGGGACCCATAGGCAAGTGTGGCCATGGATCCCGAGAAGGATTCACTCTTCCTTGCCCCCCCCCCTTTTTTTTGCCCTACGTGAACAGTGTTTGGCCTCTGGGGAGCCTTCCTTTGGATGGGGCTATGGAGTATGGAATTGTCTTTTCATCCTGAAGCTCTCCTAGGGCCCTGGATCTCTTCTTCTATACCTGTTCCCAGACCCAGGGTTCCTCAAGACACCCAGTACATATGCCCCAGTTATGTCTACTTCCTGAGTTTGCTTTAGGTTCTAGGTTTCCCTGCAGATCCTGGATTCTGGCCTGGTGGTGACAGGAGAGTGAGGCATATCTGCCCGTCCTCCCCCGACCCCCTCTATTGCCAACAGCATAGAAACTTTGGTTTCCTCTAGTGCTCCCAGGAGAACCCTTGGGCTCAGCTTCCGTGTTCTCTGTGTGATAGAAATATTCTGAGCTTTCCTGCTTGGGTTGTGCATCACACTCACATATGCCATTTGCACATATACAGCTGCACACATGCATGTGGGTGCATGCACATGCAGCCACTCCTTGGCCCCAGGCCTGGGCTGGAGATAGCTGGGGCAGGCTGAGGTGCAGACCACAGAAAGGTTTTGGACGAGTTATCCTGACCTAGATTTGGAAGCACAGGTGGCAAGAAAATGGTAGAAGACTTTGAGGTTCCACAGGGTCAGGGGCAAGGCCCAGGCCAGAGATCCTTGAATACAGTGGAATTAATTAATTTATTTTATAAATATTTAGTAACAGCTCTGTACCAGCACTATTTAATCCAGACGATGGGGATGGAGCTATGGACAAGAAGGATGTGATCTTCCATAGTTCTCATGTTCTTATGGAAATGAGGAAACACTCAGGTCAATTGCCAGATCCTGCCAGTTCTACATCATGAATGACTCTGAAGTTCACCAACGCTGCTTCCCTCCCCTGTCAGTCCTTTGGTTCAGGTTCTTATTCATTCTCATTTGTTCATTCATAACATCAACAAATATTTATTTGCTATCTACAGAGTGCCAACCATGTATATAACAGACAGGGATGTTTTCCTGGAATTTAGGGCCTAGTTAGGGGAGAAAACCACCAGCATGTGACTGCTAACACTTTAGACATCCTCAGATAAAAGTCTGTTCAGAGCACCCTGAGGACACGGGAGAGCAACGTCAATTCTTCTGGGTCAGTTGATGGTCAGGAAAATATTGCCATGAGCTGAGTCTCAACAGATGAGAAGGTGTCTTCTAGGCAGACAGAGACATGGACTTTGCAGGCCAGCAAGCAGCAGGGCCAAAGACACAGGGGCAGGACATAGTCTGGGGTACTCAAGGAACTGCCAATACTTCAACGTGGCTAAAAGACAAGGTGGATGGTGGATATGAACACACTCATGACAAAGTCTGAGCTGGCACTTTGCCAGTTGCCCCAGAGGGATGGTCCTGGAGGGACTGCTGAATGAGGAAAGCAAGGTGAGGAAAAGGATATACAATATGATCTTAGTTCTATAAAGCAATGACCAACCACCGCAAATGTGTGTGTGTGTGTGTGTGTGTGTGTACATGCATATATCCAAATGTGATGACATGAGCAGTAGAAAAATATGGAAGGATGCCATCAGCTCACTGCAGTGTATTATGGGGGATGAGGCACAAGTGAGGGGGGTGAAAGGACAGGGAGAGAGTGATGTAAAAGGAACAGAGTTATCAAGTGAATGGATGGTGCCATGGATTTCTGAATGAATGAATGAATGAATGAATGAATGAATGAATGAATGGAGCAGAGATTATGATGGCAGGAATTGATGTGAATCCGGTTTCCTGAGTCCAGTGGACATGGTTGAGTCTAGCCTAGGGTGGGAGTGGGCTGGTATGAGTAGTCTAACCATGAACCTGCAGGTCCTTGCCATATCTGAGGATCCTGGAGTTTGGGGTGAGCTGAGGCTTCCCTCAGAAGCCTGAGGAAAACCCAGGCTTATGCATCCTTATTGCTAACCAATAGGAGTGAGTACTGCGTAGCAGTTTGCATGGATGTGCATCAGGATTTTTGGGATTAGAAGCTGAGCTTTGCCCCTTATCAATTGGGTGACTGTAGGCACCTCAGTACCTGCCTCCATTACTTCATCTGTAAAATGGAGGTGAAAACAGCACCTCCCCAGTGGGCTTTTGTAATGATGAACTGAATAAACATATGTGGAACTCTTGAGGCAGGCCCTGGCATATGGTTGGTACCCTATAGCACCTCGTGAATATGAGCACTAAGAACTCTTTCAGAGTGGAGAGTGCAAACTCTGAAGAATCATCAGAACTTTCCTCTGTAATCAGACTTGGGAGAAAGGAAAAGAATGTTTGCCCAATGCCAACCAACCACGTGCTGGATAGTAGCAATACTTTTGCTCATAGAACTTTCATGGCAATTCTTTTTTAATATAATTTTTATTTATTTATTCATGAGAGACACAGAGAGAGAGAGAGAGAGGCAGAGACACAGGCAGAGGGAGAAGCAAGCTCCATCCTTGCCCGACGGGGGAGCCTGACGTGGGATTCGATCCCGGGTCTCCAGGATCAGGCCCTGGGCCAAAGGTGGCGCTAAACCGCTGAGCCACCAGGGCTGCCCTTTCATGGCAATTCTATTGGTAGTGTGTCCACTGTATAGGTGTCCACACTGGGGCTCAGCAAAGGAAAGTAACTGGGCCAAGGTCACACAGCTAGTGAAGTGGCAGTGCTGTGATCCAGTCCCAGTTTATCTGATTCCAAGGCCCTCTGTTGATTGACTTAAGCCATATGCAAATGGTACCCCCAGTTCTTGAGGACAGCTCTTCTAATACCTTCACAGTGATAAGAAAACTGGAGCTGGGAGTGAGTGCCCAGTGGGTGCCCTCCTGAAGGATTTGCTCTGTCTTCTACTATCCTCTTTGGGGGCTTGGACTCAAATTAAAACTACAGCTGCTTTCTCCAGAAAACTCCACTCAGGTCCATGCACACATTGCGTGGATTGTTTCAGGGATCGGCAGCTCTCTTGAAGCCTGCTCATGGACCCTAGTTAATGAATCACAGTTACAGGGGAAAAGGAAAGCCTCACGACTTTAGAGTGTCACCTCCGCAGGGTGGCTGGCCCTCCCCGGCCCTCCCCTCTCATATCTAGCACCCAAGTAAAAGCTCCCTGGCAAACTAAGCTCCAAGCCAGAGGAGGATGTTTTAAAATTGCCAGCAGAAGTCCTTTGAATACATTGCTGTCATGGAAGATACAGGAAGCACAGGGGCTGTGTGCGGGCTTGGATTCCGAAAAGCATCGGCTGGTATTTGGCATCTGAGATGAGCGGGCGACACGGAGGGTGACAGGGTGATGGCAGAGACTGTCACCTGGTGTGAGGGGTGCATGAAAGATAGTGCCTGGCCGTTTTGTGAGCATGTCTTTGAAGGGCCCCTGCTATAAAATGCCATAGGCCACCGGTTCCTCTCAAGCCAGGCCCTGTGGGCCCTTTCCTTCGCTGCCAGCAGGCTTTCTGCACCAGCTCTGGAGCCCTCCCAGTGCCGAGGGACTCCCCGGGTCTGACCCTCTGGACTGCCAGCGAGGGTGGCCCCCCTGCAGGGCTTGTGTGTCCAGGCTGCCTTGTGCTTCCTGGCTTCCACAACTTTTCTTCCCCAGTGTCCTCCTGGGACGTGGGCAACACTCACCAACAGGGGCACCCCGGGGCCAGGGCGGAGTGGGGAGTCACTGAAAAGACCTCTTACAGAATTGCACTTTCAGCTCTCGTACCCCTACCCCTCACCTGTTTGGGAAGTGTCGCTGGGGCTCAAGGCTCACAGAGCCAGCAGGCAGGATACCAGCTTTGAGCTGAGGCTTCTCGTTTGCTAGATGTGCTGCTGTGCCCCAGCCACTGGCTGTCCCCACCCGTGGTCTCCTCATCTGTGGACTGATGGCCTCTGTTGTCCCTTTTCACTGCCCTGCATCTCTGTGATTCGCACGAGAGTTTCTCTCTGGACCTGCCTGCCTAATGATCACCTGGGCCTGCAAGCACGCAGATTCCCGGCCCCTGCTCACATCCTGAATTGGAGCCTCAGTAGGTGGGGCTTGGGGGCCCACCTGCCCAACTAACTGCCCAGGTGATGTGGAAGCATGTGTCCCTCATGTCACTGATGTAGTGTTTTTCTTTTCTTTTAGATTCTATTTATTTATTAATGAGAGACAGGCAGAGGGAGAAGCAGGCTCCTGCAGGGAGCCTGATACAGGACTCGATCCTGAGACCCCAGGATCATGACCTGAGCCAAAGGCAGACGCTCAACCACTGAGCCACCCAGATGTCCCACTGATGTAGTGGTTTTCAACATTCTGGGCCATCGAGCCTCTTCAACTGGAACAGCTGAGAAGACTACCCCCGTCCCCAGCACAGGTGAGGCATAGAGAAGGGAGGGGGCAGGCAGGAGAGAGAAGCACAGGGAAAGGCTGAGGGCTCCTGGTGGGGAGGGCTTCTTCGGACTGATGTTTCTCCCATGCCTTGCATGGTGCGGAGCCCAGAGGGGCCGCTCACCAAGCTTTTGTTGAAGGAGTGACCACAGATCCCTTGCAACTAGCATGGATCTGGAACACACAGTATTCGGTACTTAGGAAATGTTCACAGAAACGAGTAGGAGAAATGGCATCTCTATCGTCTTAAACAGGAATTAAAGGCAAGAACCAGATACCAGTTTCAGATGATAAAGGTCCGCCATCCCCTATGACCCCCCAGTCCCACCTTTGCATTTTTGTTGCTCAGTGCTTTGCTTCTCAGTGGGTTGGCCGGGTGTCCAGAGACAACCTAGATTCTCGGACCTGCTGGGGGCTAGTTGTATCAGAACCCATCAGAACCCAAAAAGCTGTTTGGGCCACTATTCAGACTTGTGGCAGTGGTAGGCCAGTGTCCTTGGAGTGAGGGACAACCAGGACACACACCTCTCCTCAGACTTTCCTCTGTGCCCTCTTTGTCCCTTGCCCAGCCAGGATCCATAAAAACAACTCCCTTTAGCTCAACGGGCTCCTTTGAGGATCTGCTGCTAATAATCAAAATTGTAACAATATCTATGTGACAACTGACATTTACTAAATGAGTTTATTAGGTACCAAGCTCTGTGTTAAGCATTTTCATATGTTATATACAATTCTTTAAAATCTTCACCACAACACTATGAGGTAAGTAGCAGTATACCTCTCATCTTACAGATGAAAACACAGAGGCAAGACAAAGTCAAGTAACTTGCTTAAAGTCACACGGCTATCAAGCATAAGAGCCAGGAGTGAGACCCACATTTGCCTGACTGAAAGCTGTGTTCTGAAACTCTACACCATATTAATGCATGCTATGAAGAAAATGGACATGCACCCACTCGATACAAAAACACAGGTTGTATAAATGCCTCTCACACTCATACACCCACACACCCAGGTTCATATACCACCCACATGAATATATGCTCACAGACATATCAAAGGTATATAAACTGCCCTCACTCATATACTTTCTCTCACATACTTACAAATATAGTGAAATTATTTAAAAATTCAACTGTATTCAACTGTATCCTCATAAACGCGCGTATGTATACATCTTGGTAGTATACTCACATATAGACACACATACAGATACATATGGAGTCCACTCAAACATACACAGACAAATACACCCCCTTACATACACACACACACACACACACACACCACCATCTCATGCCTATACTGACACACAGGTACATATTAACCCACCTCACCTATATATTCTCAAATTCACACATGTATACATAGCTTCCTTTGTCAACATAGGCAGCACTACTCCCACACATACCATACACTCCCCTAAACTGCACATATACTTAAACATGTACATACAAATTCCTCATCCATATCGTTATGCACAGACACATAAAAATCAGTCATCCGGGCAGCCTGGGTGGCTCAGTGGTTTAACACCACCTTCAGCCCAGGGCGTGATCCTGGAGACCTGGGATTGAGTCCCACGTCGGGCTCCCTGCATGGAGCCTGCTTCTCCCTCTGCCTGTGTCTCTGCCGCTCTGTCTGTCTCTGTGTCTCTCATTAATAAATAAATAAATAAAATCTTTTAAAAAATCAGTCATCCATACACTCACACATATATGTGCCCCTTCCTCATGCACTTTCACACACAAAATTGGCAACCCATCACACATAAATACACAAATATGTATACTCCACTTTTCTGTATACTGGTGAGCACACATATACACACATAATCCCTCACCCATGCAGATGCATCATACACACAGATACTATACCCTTCTACACATCCAGAAGACACACAATTACACATAAACTCCCTCACCCTATCACCAAAGCATACACAAGCATACATACCCCTTCACATAAGTATGTAAACATACACATGCAGATACTGTCTCAACTATGAACTTAACTACTCCCTTCCTTCTACCCCCCACCCATAAATGTACGTATACATGTGTGTGGGTATATGCATAAACATGCACATGTGAATAAACACATGTGTATATCTATCCCAACCATACACTCACATACATTCACAAGTACATATAACTCCCCATGCATGCATTTATACATAGGACATAATCATATACCCCCTAATGCATATACTTAAATATACATCCCTCACCCAGACTGTCATAAACACACACACACACACACACACACACACACACACACACACACACACACAAACATGGGGCACCTGGGTGGCTCAGTCCATTAAGCATCTGCCTTTGGCTCAGATCGTGATCTCAGGGTCCTGGGATCAAGCCCCACTTTGGGCTCCCTGCTCAGCGAGGAGTGTGCTTCTCTCTTTCCCCTCCCTCTGTGTGCTGTCTCTCTCTCAAATAAAAAAAAACTACATACACATCCCTCTTGACATAGACTCATACAGGGACGAGGATGCACCCTCCACCGCCACACACTTTAATATGCACACACACATATATATATACACATAGATATCTCACCTGAAACATACATATGCAGCCCTTCATCCATACACTAACACACACAGATACATATAGATCCCACTTGCATATACACATATATGTAGACTCCTCATCCATACATTTATGCATGTACACGTATATACACATGTGCATTTATACTCAATCCCTCATGCCCACACTTATATACATGTACATATAAGCCTACCTATGCCATAATCTCACTCACACCTATATATATATCCCAAACCCATAATCTCATAATGTGGACACATATATTTACATCTTATCATCCTTACACTCACATACACAGACTCATAAACTTATTACTTCAACTATAAGGTTGCACAAACACATACTTTTACTATCCCCTCAACTGTACACTCATGCATATACACATGTAAATCTAAACTTCCTACCCTATACACTCAAGCACACACACACACACACACACACACACACACACATATGCTGGCCTCATCCATACTCTCTCATAAACACATACATATAGACCTGCCTCATGCATAAACTCACACATGTACCTATATACACCCTTCACAAACACATTCACACACATTCATATGCATCTATCCCTCACCCATAAAATTATACAGAAATAGAAGCACATATACAATCTTTTATCCAGTCACACATATACCCTGCAACCATACACTCATTTACATGTACTTATGTATTCCATTCACACATACACACACAAACATACATAGTACATGCTTAGCCATACATTCTCACACTCACATTATGAGTATATCCCTCACCAAGTACAAACATAGCCATCGCCAACACATTTACACACCTGTACACACACCGCTTTATCCTACCCCTACCATGGATGCACATATGCACATACATCCATATACACCACCCTCACCCAATCTCTCTCACAGACATATATATATGTACCTCCTCAACCATACATCCACCCACAAACATGTGCATACACTCACTTAACCTATGCCTTTTTCATACACATACATATATGTGTATATGTGCAAGGTGCATCTGAAAACTTGCACACATGTGCATTCCACCCCCTCATTTATACACTGTCACATCCACATTCATATAAACCCTCTCACCTGTACGTAACTGTATCCACACTTTTATACAACCTTGTCATGAATATACCCTGACACCCACATATATGTAGATACCTCACATGTTCACAAATGCTACCAGAGCAATACACCCTTCACCCATATGCTTATGCACTCACGGACACATACATATGTACTTCTTTCACTCATACAGGAACACACACGTCCATAAAGCCCCTCATCACTCTTTACTCACACCATCACACATGGGCACATTGACTTGCCTCACTAAGACACTCAAACACACGTTTATACATAGCTCTCCCCACCTATACACTCACATATATGCCCTTCTTCACCAACACATTACCCTTCCACATATGTATACACTTCGTTCCCATCCGCTCACATACACACATAGCCACCCCTTCATCTGTGCAGGTGTCCAGTCCTGCACATATCTGGCTTCTCACCTGATCTCTCATACACACATATTCACACATATACAGCCCTCCCCACACAGGTGCATATAGATCTCTAACTCATACACTTACACAAACGCCAACAGAGACACAGATAGGTACAGATACTCCCCTTTATGCATTCTCTCACACCCTATGCAGATACCTATGTGCTCTCCTCCCTCATCCTCTCTCACACATGCATGCATACCTACACACCATTCTCACTCACACACACGTACATATATGTCCCACTCATTTTCTCTCACACCTGTGAGTACTTATGTAACACACGTGTGCATGTGCACAGATACATATATACTCCTTCACCCATTCTCTGTCACATCCACACAGGTACACCATCATCACCCATACACTCACAGACACATTCTTTTCCATACACTGGAGTTCTTGCTGTGTGTTGGGAATATCTGGGCCCTTTGAAACCCACTCGTAGAGCACCCTGTCTCCCTTCCTCCTACCCAAGAAGCACGGAGCAGTATCTCCCCTGGCATGCTCAGCCTCTGGGGCTGCAGGTGTGAAGGCACAGACTTTGCCAGTTGAGGTGAGTGTGGGGGCTGCCCGCTGTGCTCTTGCCCTGCTCTTCCCTCCCATCCTCTCACCTCCACTCAAGTTTTTCCTTCCATGCCTCAGGACACCCGAAGAAAGTGAGTGACTTTCCTGTTCTTCTCTTTCTATTTTTAATTACAACTAACTGGGGACCAGAGTGAAACATTTTAGCAATTTAATCTTAGTGTAAAATGGTGTATTTTCACTTCATTAACTAAAAGGGAAATCAAATGGCTTATCAAAGGTTGAGCTTCACATTTGCATATGGGTCTGGGATTCACGAAGCAGGATTTGTAACAGCTATAAAAGCCCCTCGACTGTCTCTGGAGACTGCTGGCTCTAGCATTTTGACTGCAGCATTATAAAATGACATTTGGACATGAAATAGGATGGGTGTGCTTGCATCTTTGCCTGCTGGCTAGCTCCCAAAGCCAGCGGCATCACTTCTCTTGAGGAAGAAGCATGCAGAGGCTTCGGCTGTGTATTAGTTACCGATTGCTGCATAACAAAATCACCCCACAACTTAGTGGTTTAAAACAATAATCATTATCATATGGTTTGCATGGCTCAGGAATTTGGGTGAAGCTTAGCTAGGGGCCTTGAACTCGAGGTCTCTTATGAAGTTGCTGTTATCCCAAGGCTTCACTAAGATGGGGATCTTTGGGGTGCTTGCGTGGCTAAGTGGTTGAGTGCCTTTGGCTCAGGGCATGATTCCAGGGTCCTGGGATTGAGTCCTACATCAGGCTTCCTGCAGGGAGCCTGATTCTCCCTCTACCTATGTCTCTGCCTCTCTCTGTGTCTCTCATGAATAAATCAGTAAAATCTTTTAAAAAAAGATGGGGGGGGGAATCCCTGGGTGGCTCAGCAGTTTAGTGCTGCCTTCAGCCTAGGGTGTGATCCTGGAGACCCAGGATCGAGTCCCACATCAGGCTCCCTGCATGGAGCCTGCTTCTCTCTCTGCCTGTGTCTCTGCCTCTCTCTCTCTCTCTCTCTCTCTCTCTCTCTCTCTCTCTCTGTGTGTGTGTGTCTCATGAATAAATAAATAAAGTCTTAAAAAAGAAAAAGATGGGGGATCTTTTCCCAGCTCACTCGTGTGGACCTCTCCAAATGACTGTGTCATGCCATGACAGCTGGCTTTCCCCCAAGGTTAGCAATCCAAGAGAGAGTGAGAGAGTGTGAATAAATGAAAGGGACCAAAAAATGGCAGGTGGAATCTTTCAATAACCTAATCTCAGAAGTGACAACCCCTCACTTCTGTCATGTTCCATTTCATTACAAGTGAATCATCAAGTCCTGTCCAAATTTTAGGAGAAAGGGATTACACGAGGGCATGAATACCAGGAAGAGGGACCATTGGGGGCATCTAATAAGCCACCTTAGAGACCACTTACTGCAATTTGCAGGGGAGCCTTGGAAGAGAAAGTATCATCACAGGGGGAAGAGCAATATGGGGCCCTGACCCTCTCTTCAGACCTTCCTTCAAAGTCTCTTCTTTTCAGGATTTCTCTCTTCACCTCTAGAAGGCCCTCACAGAATCTCTCACTGATTTATGGTGGGAACAAATATTTCACTTTCAAAATTTTGGCCTCTTTAGAAACTCTAGGTTGTGCAGGCCACACCTGGAATGCAGCCAACGTGAAGAGTGGGCTTGGGATGGAGAGGCAGAAGGAAGACTTTGGGGATACTTCGTTGCAGGCTATAGTATATATTTTCCTTCTTGTCCTTCCCTACCCTCTTCAACTTCTCAAGGGTCATTTGGTAAAATCCTACTTTACTCAAAGCATTCTGGAGTTGGGTGTGTGACCCTTTTGCAGAGACATTGGGCTGAGATGAGCCTCAAGGTAACTGAGTTTCATTCCAGTTGCAGGTTGCTCTGCTTTCATGGTATGCCCTGAGGACAAGACCAGACCTTACTCACTGCTCTGCTTTAGCCCCGTGGTTTGGCCTGGTCCTGGCATAGAATAGGTGTCATAGAGTAGAGAATGTCTGTGGGGTCAAGCCATTCACTTATATCCAACTATTTCTGTGGAACATTTAGCATGTGCCCCAAATTATGCTAGGCCATGTAGAGGGAAAGCAAATCACACAAAATAGCTCTTGGCCCCCAGGGACATAAGATGGTGGGAGGAGGAGCTAAGACATGTGCCAGAATAAAAAGAACCCAGACGTGATATAGCAAGTACTGAAAAGGGGTAGGAAGTGCCATGAGGGTCGTGTCAGAGGCAAGATCACTTGCAGCCATGGAAGTAGTTGCAGTAGGGCTGGACTTGGGGATGTCAAGGGAGTGGTATTCAAGGCCTGAGCACAGACAGTTGCAAGTATATCTGTATTGTAGGATGCTGGGATCCTCAGTGTGGCTCAAGTTAGGGTTCATACTCCACCGTGGTGAGGGTACAGGAAGGCGGTAGCATCATCGCGTTGGAACTTCATCTGGAAAGCTTCGAAGGCTGCACTTAAGGAGCTTAGGGAGTCTTCGGAGGGTTTAGAATAGGAGAATGCCTTGTGCTTTGGTAATGAAAAAGTCTGGCAATCGTCTGTCGAGTCATCATGATTCAGGTGAGAGAGAATAGGCTTTTGGCTCAGGGTGGCAGTTGGGGGAGTCGAGAACAGCTGAATGGGAGAACCAAAGCAGATGCTAACTTTTTGGGGCTTGGTGATATATTGGAGAGGTGAATTCGTAGGAGGGCTCCAAGCCAGGAACAGTTGAAGAAAGTGACATCAGAGGAGCATGGGAACGACTGGGACAGAGTTGAGCAGAAGGCCTGGTGGCTGGCTAGCTTTGATAGGCTCATGCTGAGGATGGGGTTGACTGATCTAGCAAACACAAAGCCAGATACCCAGTTGGATTTGAATTTCAGATAAACATTGAATAAATGTTTAGTATGTATAAGTATGTACCATGCAGTATTTGAGATAGGCATAACTTTGGGACATACTATACTAAGAATTTGTCCTTTGTTCATCTGAAATGCAAATTTAACGAGGCCTCCTGCATTTTACGCTGCAACCCTAGCTGGGTAGCTCTGTTACCTAGGAGTCTTAGGTTTGGCTCTCTGACATTGACACAGTCATGCCTCTTTCCGGGGAGGCAGTGGAATAGCAGTGGTTTAACTGCATGAGCCCTGGTGCTAGACCAGCTGAGTTCAAATCCAGTTTCTACTGCTTATTAGTTACATGACCTTGGGAAAATGACTCAACCTCTCTGAAAACTCATCGAGAAAGTGGGGAGAATGGCTCCTGTCTTGACCACCTACCAGGGTGATCGTGGGGGCCAGATGAGGCAGCAGCATGCGGTAGCACTTTGAAAACCACGGGGCATCGTGAGGCATTATAATGGTCCCTGTGTGGGTTGGATATGGATTGGAGAAGTAGGCTGAAGAAGATGAATACATTGGCCTCATTAAGAAACCTGCTGGCTGGTATGGGATTTGGGGCTCTAATTAATTCTAAATATCAAATACTAAGCTGCAGCTTTTTCTTTCTTCTTTCTGGAAACTGGGGGAGGGGAGAAGAGGGAAGCAGGCACTGTCCACGCACTCCCACCTCTGAGATTTCATAATGTCCTGTGGAGAAATATTCTCCAAACAGCTTGCACTTAATTTCCCTGAAGCCGTCACGCAGCCGAGACCAGAGCTTCAGGTCCTCCCAGATACCTGTGTAATTGTCACATTGGCATTCCCCAAACCCATTTCTGCTCAGCAGCTGCTGACTGCTGGCTGGGGGAGGAGTGGAGAGACAGTTCTGAGCACATCTCTCTGAAGGGCAGGGCCTCTTACACAGGCAGGATTGTCACAGAACACAGGGACAAGACAAGCACCAGAATCGATCACAGTCTGGCATTTGAATAAAATTCTAGGGAAAGGGCATATTTATCAGAAAACAAATAGAGGGGTGGCAGGTATCAGCACAGAAAGCATGTGTGTAATTGTGATTTTCCTCAAAAGCTTGACAACCAAGTCAGAGCACTGTGAAAGACAGAGAGAAGGCCAAATTATTGCAATTCAAATCCCTTTCATTGCTTGAGATGTACAGCAGCCATGGCAAAACCAACTACAAAACAATGCCACAAAGCATAGAACTCCTCCACAGCCAGCAGACCAATGCAAAGATTCCCTAAATCAAAATCCTCTTAATCTAAACCTGCCAAGACCTGGGTGGATAGGTGTGTGTAAGGAGGGAGGGGCAATTTGTTTCTTGCAATAAATTCAGTAGGGGAATATTTTTTTCTTTTGGCAGTACTGTGGCTCTCCCTGCTCTTCAGATTATCTTTGGGGTCTGTTATGGGCTGAATTATGTGTCCCCCCCCACCCAAATTCATATGTTGAAGTCTTAACCCCCAGTACCTTGGGATGTGACTGTATTTGGAGATAGGGCCTTTAAAGAGGTGATAGAAAATGGTCACAGAGGTGGGCCTTAATCCAATCTGGCTGGTGTCCTTATAAGAGGGGAAGATTAGGACACAAGACATGTACACACACACAGAGAGGTGGCTGTGTGAGAACACAGAGAGAAGGCAGCCATCTGCAAGTCCTGGGGAGAAGCCTCAAGAGAAACTCACCCTGCTAACATATTGATCTTGAGCTGCTAGCCTCCTAGCCTCCAGAACAGTGAGAAACTTAATTTCTCTTGTGTAAGCCACCCAAGCGGTAGCACTTTGTTATGACAGGCCTAGCAAACTAATACGAGCCCTGGAGAGTGAGGGGCATCTCTGCCGGGCTCTTTCCAGTAGAGTCAGTTTGCCACACAGTTACTCAGGGCTTCCAGGGCCTTGGAGCTCAAACCTTTGCACCCATGCCAAGCAGCATCTAAAACCATTGGATAAAGGCAGGGCATCTTCCTGGAATAGTAACTGTATTTAGAAATTCCAAGGGAAACAGTCTAAATTTAAACGCCCATGGGTATATAATGGATGCCAAATGCCAGAATTTCACATGAATATTTAAAATGAAGCAAATTACCTTCAACAGAGTTGCTTACTTCTGGAGATGTTTTAAGATTTAAATCATAGAAAACCTTGTGAACCAGTGTGATAGGCAGTGGGGAGCTAATGAAAGGTTTTAATCAGGGAATCTGACCTGGGTTATGTTCTGCGCTTCTCTAGGCATCTACTTGCTTCTTATCTAAGACATCAGCCACTTAAAACCCCTAACTCTGGGATCCCTGGGTGGCGCAGCGGTTTAGTGCTTGCCTTTGGCCCAGGGCGCAATCCTGGAGACCCGGGATCGAATCCCACATCGGGCTCCCGGTGCATGAAGCCTGCTTCTCCTTCTGCCTGTGTCTCTGCCTCTCTCTCTCTCTCTCTCTCTCTGTGTGTGTGTGTGTGTGTGTGACTATCATAAATAAATAAAAATTAAAAAAAATAAAACCCCTAACTCCTATTTGAGATCCAATGGCAAATATAGGGCATGAGCGTGGGAGAGAGAGTAGGCAAAGTGGTTGGGGGTTTATTTGTTGGATTAGATTTCTTATTGGGACCTGTGATGGTTAATTTTATGTGTCAGCTTGACGGGGCTAAGGAATTCTGATAGCTAATAAAACATTTCTGAGTGTGGCTAGGAGAGTGTCTCTGGAAGAAATAAGCATATGAATCAGTACACTGAGAAAAGATCACCCTCACCCATGCAGCTGTGCATCATCCAGTCCCTTGAGAGCCTGCCTAGAATGAAAAGTTGGAGGAAGAGTAATTCACTCTGTCTGCTTGAACTGTGACATCTATATGCTCCTACCCTTGGAATTGGTGCTCCTGGCTCTCAGGCTTTTGGACTTAGACCAGGACTTACTGCATTGGCTTCCCCATTCTCAGGCCTTTGGACTTGGACTGAATTACACCACCAGCTTTCCTCATTCTCCAGCTTGCAAATGGCAGGTTATGGGACCTCTTGGCCTCCATGACCAGGGGAGCCAACTCCTATGATAAATCTCTTCTAGCTATCTATCTGTCTATCTGTCCATCCATCCTTTTTTTGTTTCTCCAAGTAACTCAACTCAGTACCCATAGTTGTAGAAGATGGTAAGTTATAGCAGAGAATATGGCAAAGATGGACTGGATACTTGCCAATCCTGTTTTCTCTCCCTGGGCACATGGGAAGACTACATTTCCCAGCTACCCTTGTGGTTATGTTGGGGCATGGGACTAGATTCCGGTCAATAGAATGTGAGTAGAAGTGACAGTGTGTCTTTTAAGTTTGGCCATAAAATCCCCTGCAAGACTATCCATGCTCTCTCTTCTGCTTCTTTGGAGTCTATGGAGGTTATATGTTGAAGACTGCAGAATCACTAGATGGAACTGGATCATCACATGGAAAGGAGCCTCCAATGAGAGCTACCCAATCTGCATTAGATCTCAATGTGAGAAATTAATCTTTGTGTTAAGCAACTGAGATTTTGGGGTTGTATGTTACAGCAGCTAGTGTTACTTGTTCTAACCAATACAGGAACAGAGAGCTTGATGATTCATCAAATGATTGTTGAATGTCCATTATCTTCCAAGTACCAAACTAGGTGCTAGGGATATAGTGATGAGCAAATCAGACATGGTACCTACACTCAGAACTTCCAGTTCCATGATTGCACAAATATAAATAAAATTGCGACTGTGGGAAATGCTAAAACAGAAAGATACATGGTGTGGTAGGAATGTATAATAAGGGGCTTTGACCTGTTCTGTGGTGGAAGGGATTAAGGATGGCAATGACAGCTGTGCTAAGATCTGAAGGATGTGTAGGCGTTAGCTAGGTAAGGAGCAGGCAAAGGGAAGAGCTTTCCAGGCAGAAGGAGCAAACAGCATGTACGTCAAACTGAAAGGAGGCCAGAGAGGTTGATTCTTTGGTAATTTTTAGCTATAGTAACCTGCTCATTAGTCGAAAATTTACTCATTTGCTTCTTTTAATAGCATCTCTCCTCATCATTAGGGCCAAGCTGCAGGAGTGACTTCATCTACATTTGTTATTTACCAGAGATTCTAAGACATGGAGAAGCAAAAATATTTAACAGGGAACTTTCTGGAGGTATTCCGTGGCATAATCAGTGTTCCATCTTAATGATAAACAGGAACTTCTCATTTGGAGCGATTATGGTTTATCATATGAGAGCCTACCCAAGGATTATTGACACTAAAAGCCTCAACCATGTGTCACAGTCTACTTGGGGATCCCTTAATCCATGGGATATTGAAACCACCAACCATAACGACTTCTTCAGAGGGAAATTAAATAATTGCATGATATTCCTGTGGCACAATAAAAATGGAAGCTGTAAACTTCACAATGTGAAATAGTTCATTCTTTTTTATACAACAGATGTTTGACCTAGAAGAAGGAATAATATTTTAGAAATTGTGATCTGTCTGAAGGGGAAAAAAAGAGGTCTAAAAATAAAATACAAATAACAGCTGCTTGAATTATCTTCCCAATATATCAAAGTTGACAGCTTTTACTTTTTCATTTGAGTTGGGATTTGCAAAGAGGCATTTGGATAAGAAGATTGGTTCAGAAGGGCATCCACCATGTGCAGCACATGGCCCTTTCTGGTACCTAGAGGCCTCATAGTCTCAGGAGATCTCTGCATGCCTGGCATTAAACCCTGGGACCAAAAGCCATCTCAGGTCTATGGATCAGGGGCTCTCAGGAGCCTACATCTTTTGCCATGGCATGCTTTGCTTTCTTTCTCCTCTCTTCTGTCCTGACCACTGATTTTGAGGACCTGCTAACATGCAGATTTCCATTTTGGCACATGGCCCCTATTCTCTACCACATCCTTATTTCTTCTTCAGCAGAGAATCTCAGTAAAAACTACAAAGAGTCAGAAAACACAATTATAAAACTGTTCAAAATATTGAGAGTGGAACATGCTATGAAATTGGATGGGATAAATTAGTGAAGAACCATAATAGTTTGAGAACTATGGAGAAACCTTCCAATTCATGATTTCCTTTAATTGAATTTTGCCATTAGTTATGGAAAAAAAAAACCCAGCTATGTGTGTACCCACACAATGATGAAATCTTACCTTGCCTTGGTCTCCTGCAACTGAATCTACTGAAGCACATTAACTTTGGACCCTGGTTTGCTACTGTCCCTGAGATTATTTTGATTGGAACAGAATACATGGAAGAAGCATGGTGTAATTTGGGGTCCTGTTCCTTAGCCTGCAGGAGCTAGCTGTTCCTTGTGAACATAGTTCTTGACACCCTTGAGCTCCTGCCAGCCAGATCCTGCTCCAGAGTGTTTACTCAGATCACAACTTCCCTGACCCCATCAGTGGCCTATTCCTTGGAGTCCTGCTCCTAGCTTTTGCCTATGTGCACCTCTCGGTAGCAGCAATCTCTTGATCTGTATCAAAACTTGCTTTCTTTTCTAGACATTGCACCTAGTCTCTCACTTCAGCCCTGGAGAGTGAAAATACCCAGTCTGTTTCTTTTCCTTCACCCCACATGTCTTGCTGAATATAGCTCCTGAAGCACCTCTTGAACCTGTCTGCTTTTTCTCCATTCCTCACTGTCTCCACTTAAGTTCAGGCCACCATCTTCTCTTACTTGGACTGTTTCAACAGTCTTTCCACATGGACACAGTCTCTTCTCCTTCAATCCATTTTCTACTCTGTAGCCAAAGGGATCTTTCCAGGGTGCAAATATAATCAGCTGCTTCCTTGATTGAAACCCTTCAATAGCTTCCCATTGCTGCAGTGATAATTTATGCTTCTTAATAGGGTTTGTGATCAGGCTCTGGCCTGTTTCTCCAGCCTCATCTTTTACTTCCTCCCTATCAGTCAGACTAAACTTGGCTCTCCAACCAGAGTAAAACTTCCTTAGGTTCCCAAAACATGTCTTGATCCTATTCATCTCCAAGCCCTTGGCCATGTACTTTCCTTTGCCTTCCAACTGGCACAGTGCTACCCCTTTTTCTGATATCACCTTAGATGCCACTTCACTCAGGGAGCCTCTCACTATCTCTTGAGATCAAGTGCTATGCCAACCTCTATCATCACACTGGTCATAATGAATTTTAATTGGGTTATATATCTCTCTTCCTGTTTTGTGATCTCCTTGAAGTCTAAGGCTACATCTTCTTCCATGCTGTGTTCATGGTCCTTTATAGCAAAAAACAAGACATGATCTCTGCCCACAAGGTGATCATAGAGTTGTCTGCTACTGTAGGTACATTAATTGTTTGTAACATAAATGGAAAAATGACAAATGAGGAGCTACTTCGAGGCTTGATAATTGGATGCTCCATTCTTGCCCCTGTTCAGTGCCTGGGTGCTTCTTTTCCTTTAATGTAGGTGGTAATGTTGGTCTGCAGGCAAACCCTGCATTGCAGAAATTAGGAGAGCTAGTTGCTTTGCTGTGAGCCAAAGGTGTGGGGATCGTTTTGGAAGTTAATCCACTTAGGTTTATATTTTCACTAAAAAGCCCTGATAAGCAGTCTGTACTCTGAGGTAGTTGACATTGAAGAAGACATCGTTAGATGCCAGACCAGCTAAAATTCAGATTGCTGCAGAACATTATACCATCTATTTTTATTTTTATACAAATGTGCTGAACTTTATCCCTTTCTCTGGGGAAAGTGCTATGCCTTTCTCAATCACAAGGGGATTCATGATGTTTGCTGACCATTTATTTGTCTCTGGCCTTGCTTGTTCACAGACGGAGGAATGTCCTTTGGATTGATGGCACAATTGCTACAAAGGGTACTATTTTCAAGAAATATCAGGAAACCTATGTATTCTGTGGCTCAGTTAAACCAGAGTGATGCAGCTTTGGTGTAATAGGGAAGGAAGATTTAGAGATTGCTAAGCGAACCTCCAGGAAATTCTGTAGCCTCCTGCTAAGATGGTGGGCTGAGGTTGGAAACAAGCTGGATGGCAACTCCCTTTGTCAGACCTGACCATTTTAATGCCACAGGTATTTCCTGAGTGCCTATTGTGTGTCAGCATGGCTAAAGTTGATGTATCTGGTATACTGTCTGTTCTCAGGGAGTTCTAGTCTTTACAATATGCCTCTTCAACCCATATCTCGTTTTCTCCAAAAGAAATGCCTGTTTTCTCTTCTCTGTGCCTCTAGAGAGCTGGAAACCAGAAGACTTTTCTGAGCACTGTACAATTTAGGCCAATCACAATAGGCCACCTAGGGTACCTGGAACCTAGGGAAGTTAAAAGGAAGGTGGTACTGCCAGCTGCCTGGGAACCTATTAAGGGAATAGCAGCACACTGACCCTTTCCACAGCTGCCGGAGATCACATGCTCCCTCTCTCCACCCACAGCCTGGCGGGGTTCATTTGAGGACTCTGTATGGGCTTCTTGGCAGAAGCTTACAGCTGCTTTTGCCCAAATAAAAGTGCTTGCTGGCTTGTGCCTATGTCTTTGAGTAGGAGGGAATCCTAGCAATTCTTAGTTCAGGCAACACTCTTTTTCTTAAAAGGTTCCCCTCAAATTTTATAAGGTACAGGCAAAACAAAATGTGGAACCTGTCCTAACAAAAAAAATGGTTTTTTTAAACTGTTTTTTTTTTGCAGTCTCTTTTTACTATATTGTATCTTGTTTGTTTTGACCAATGCTCAGTATTTTTAATCTTTCAGTCTTTTTTTAAAGATTTTATTTATTTATTTTATTTATTCATTCATGAGACAGAGACACACACACACACACACACAGGCAGGCAGAAGGAGAAGCAGCCTCCATGCAGGGAGCCTGACATGGGACTCGATCCTGTGTCTCTAGGTTCATGCCCTGGGCTGAAGGCAGCGCTAAACCGCTAAGCCACCTGGGCTGCCCATCTTTTAGTCTTTTAAATGGAGCTCAGTTCCAAAACCAGCCTGTATCAAAGAAGGAAGTTGAGTTGCCTGTTAATTCATTCCTGCATTCATTCATTCATTCACAAATATTTGTTGAATCTCTTCTATATGTCAGGCACTGGCATAGAGGTGAAAAGAGCGTCAAGGTCTCTACCCTTAAGGAGCTTGCATTCTGGTGGGGGAAATAATAGTAGTCACACCAATAAATGTAAAATTGCAACAATGACAAGTGTTCCAAGTGAAAGGTCCATTGACTCTCAATAGCCTCTAAATAAGGAATTTATCCTGACCAGAGGATTGGGAAGAGCTTTAGGAGGAAGTACTCTCTTTATCAAATCTTCTAGGCCCTCAAAGATATTCTTCTAGGTAGTCAGAGATGCTAGGCCTAGCCTCAAAGACTATTCTACAGTGACAGATGTCAATTTTATTAAAAAAAATATTACCATCTTTGGCAAACCAGGGGGATGGCCATATAGTAAGAACATGAAGCAGCTTACAGTAGGCATCAGCCGCTGATAATGTACTCATTCCCCAGCTGACATTCCATCTGATAATAACTTGAACCAAACCTGTGGGAATGTTCATTTCCTGTGAGATTGTGGGGCCATCTATGGTACTCACTTATACCCTCGACTAGTAACTACCTTCCCAAATCTCATTGATTCTGATTCAGCAGGCTTTCATCCTGATCTTACCATGGAGGTCACCTAATGTGGTGTAAAGAAAATATTCTTTTGGGCAGCCCCGGTGGCGCAGCGGTTTAGCGCTGCCTGCAGCCCAGGGCGAGATCCTGGGGACCCGAGATCGAGTCCCACATCGGGCTCCCTGCATGGTGCCTGCTTCTCCTTCTGCCTGTGTCTCTGCCTCTCTCTCTCTCTAACTGTATCTCTATGAATAAATAAATAAAATCTTTAAAAAATAAAGTTTTAAAAAAAGAAAATATTCTTTTCAGTTAGATAGGACTGGATTCAGATTGTAGTTCTGTAACTTCCAAGAATGATCTTGAGCAAGTTATTTAAATTCTCCAAGCAATTTTTAAGTGTACAATTCACTGGTTTATAGTAAGTTTGCTGTGTTGTACAACCATCGGTATAATTCAGTTTTAGAAGATTTTCATTGTGTCTTTTGCCCATTTCATGATTGGATTGTTTGCTTCATTGGTGTTGAGTTTAATAAGTTCTTTATAGATCTTGGAAACTAGCCCTTTATCTGATACGTCATTTGCAAATATCTTCTCCCATTCTGTAGGTTGTCTTTTAGTTTTGTTGACTGTATCCTTTGCTGTGCAAAAGCTTCTTATCTTGATGAAGTCCCAGTACTTCATTTTTGCTTTTGTTTCTTTTGCCTTCGTGGATGTGTCTTGCAAGAAGTTACTGTGGCCGAGTTCAAAAAGGGTGTTGCCTGTGTTTGCGTCTAGGATTTTGATGGAATCTTGTCTCACATTTAGATCTTTCATCCATTTTGAGTTTATCTTTGTGTATGGTGCAAGAGAGTGGTCTAGTTTCATTCTTCTGCATGTGGATGTCCAATTTTCCCAGCACCATTTATTGAAGAGACTGTCTTTCTTCCAATGGATAGGCTTTCCTCCTTTATCGAATATTAGTTGACCATAAAGTTGAGGGTCCACTTCTGGGTTCTCTATTCTGTTCCATTGATCTATGTGTCTGTTTTGTGCCAGTACCACACTGTCTTGATGACCACAGCTTTGTAGTACAACCTGAAATCTGAGAGAAATCTCACAGAGGAAGACATAGACATGGCCAACATGCACATGAGAAAATGCTCTGCATCACTTGCCATCAGGGAAATACAAATCAAAACCACAATGAGATACCACCTCACACCAGTGAGAATGGGGAAAATTAACAAGGCAGGAAACCACAAATGTTGTAGAGGATGCGGAGAAAGGGGAACACTCTTACACTGTTGGTGGGAATGTGAACTGGTGCAGCCACTCTGGAAAACTGTGTGGAGATTCCTCAAAGAGTTAAAAATAGACCTGCCCTACGACCCAGCAATTGCACTGTTGGGGATTTACCCCAAAGATACAGATGCAATGAAACGTCGGGACACCTGCACCCCGATGTTTATAGCAGTAATGTCCACAATAGCCAAACTGTGGAAGGAGCCTTGGTGTCCATCAAAAGATGAATGGATAAAGAAGATGTGGTTTATGTATAGAATGGAATATTCCTCAGCCATTAGAAATGACAAATACCCACCATTTGCTTCAACATGGATGGAACTGGAGGGTATTATGCTGAGTGAAGTAAGTCAATCAGAGAAGGACAAACATTATATGTTCTCATTCATTTGGGGAATATAAATAATAGTGAAAGGGAGTATAAGGGGTGAGAAGAAATGTGTGGGAAATATCAGAAAGGGAGACAGAACATAAAGACTCCTAACTCTGGGAAATGAACTAGGGGTGGTGGAAGGGGAGGAGGGCGGGGGGTGGGGGTGAATGGGTGACGGGCACTGAGGGGGGCACTTGACGGGATGAGCACTGGGTGTTATTCTGTATGTTGGTAAATTGAACAACAATAAAAAATAAATTAATTTAAAAAAGAAGATTTTCATCATACTTTCCCCATCTATTAGAGAAGAATAATCATATTAAAAGGTTTTTAGCAGGATAAAATGAGATCCTTATAAAGATAGATATTTCTGTGCTTGTAAAACAGAAAATGTTAAAAAATGATATGAAAGGTGACACCAGCAAAATGTCAGAATAAGGAACTTTAAAATTCTGCCCCTCCAGGAAAGCAATCTAAAAATGGCAGTAACTGTCAGAATCAACTTTTTTGGAACTCTGGGGATTAAATAAAGATTTGCAGCCACCCAAGGGGCATTTATTTTTAAAAATACCCAACTGAATCTCAGTAAGAACAGCAAACTTTGTGGTATTTTCATTTACCCTAGTCCTATCCCCCGCAATCCAGCTCAGAGATGCTCTTGAAAATAACAGCGCATATTCCTGATTCTAGAGAGAGTAGAACAGACTTTGTTTGCAAAGAATTATCATTATTTCATCTGTCCAATGGCTCCCTGGAAGACCTTCTCAGAAGTCTTCTTTTATTTCGCCTGACTCAAAAGTCACCTAGTCCTAAAATTTCTACCCTGGAGGCATATGTCAAAAACATTTACAGGAAAATATTTTAGTCATTGTTGCTTGAGGCAATGGATAACAATTAGGATGAACAGTAGACTAACCACAAAGGTTTAGAAAAAAGGCTGTGGAATAAGATATTTATAAGGGTTGTAGAAAACTCAAAAATTGAGATTATTCATTTTTAGGACAATAAAGAAAAATGAAGGAAGGAAAATGATCAGGGCCTCAGAAATTTGTGGGACGCCATCAAGTCTACCTACCAACATATGCATAATGGAAGTCCCAGAAGGAGAGTATAGAGACAAAGGAGCAAAAAGAATATTGAAAGAGATAATAGCTGACAATTTGCCCAATTTTAGGAAAAACTTTAACCTGTACACCCAAGAAATGCTATAAGCTCCAATTAGAATCAACTTTAGGAGATCCACACCTGGATACTTCTTAATCAAACTGTTTAAAGACAAAGTCAAAGATAAATTCTTGAATGCAGCAATAGAGAAATGACTCATCACATAGAAGAGATCCTCAAAAAAATTAGTGGTTGATTTCTCATCAGAAACTAAGTAGGCGGGATCCCTGGGTGGCGCAGCAGTTTAGCGCCTGGCTTTGACCCAGGGCGCGATCCTGGAGACCCAGGATCGAATCCCACGTCGGGCTCCCGGTGCATGGGGCCTGCTTCTCCCTCTGCCTATGTCTCTGCCTCTCTCTCTCTCTCTCTCACTGTGTGCCTATCATAAAAAAAAAAAGAAACTAAGTAGGCCAGAAGATAGTGGGATGATATATTAAAGTTACAGAAAGAAAAAAAAAACTTTCAACCAAGAATTCTATATCTAGGAAAACTATCCTTCGAAAATAAAGGAGAAATTAAAACATTACAAGATAAATAAATCCCAAGAGTCCATTGCTAGAAGATCTGCCCAAAATAAATTCTTATTTCCTTCAGGTTTAAATGGAAGGACACTGGACAGTGGTAACTTATATCCACATGGGGAAAAAGAGCACCATTAAAGGTAACTACATAGGTAAATATAAAAGACAGTCTAAATGTATATTTTATTTGTAAGTCCTTTTTTTCTCCCTATTTAATTTAAAAGACTACTGCATAAAGCAATAATGATGAATTTGTGTTGGTGGGCACACAACATATAAAGGAGTAATTTGTGACAATAACAGCATAATATGGATGTTTGGAGCTATATAGGCACAAAGCTTCTGCATGCTCTTGAAGGTAAGTTTGTGTTAATTTGAATAAGATCTTCCTAAATTAAGGCTTATTTTTAACTAGATTAAAATGGATCAAAATGGTACACTAGAGAATATCTACCACAAAAGAAGATAGTAATGGAGGAAATTTAGGAATAAAAAGATATAAGACATGTAGAATCCAAGTAGCAGTCCCAGAAACAGACGATCTTCTTTTTGACATAATGTCAAAAGGTCAATAATAGCCTAACGGTACATCACAGTGCCTACATCATTTACCTCATTTCATCTCATCTTATTGGCATTTTATCATCTCACATCACAAGAAGGAAACGGATGTGAACAGTATAATAAGATACTTTGAGAGAGAGTGAGAACATTCATATAACTTTTATTATAGTATATTTTTATAATTCATCTATATTATTAGTTATTGTTATAATCTCTTAGTATACCTAATTCCTAAATAAACTTCATCATAGTTATGTATGTGTGTGTGTGTGTGTATATATATATATATATGGTTCAGTACTATCTGCTGTTTCAGTTATCCACTGGGGGTCTTGAAATATACAGTACATGCTTTCTATGAGAGACTAGATTCAAAAACACAAATAGGTTGAAAGTAAAAGGATGGAAAAGGATAAACTATGCTAATGGGAAACAAAGAGAGCCAGGGTGGCTATACTAATATCAGATAAAATAGACTTTAAGGGGAAAAAAAGTTACTAGAGACAAAGAAGGACATTTTTTAAATGTTTTGTTTATGTATTTGAGAGAGAGAGCATGTGTGTGCACAAGTGGGGTGGGGGGAGGGGCAAAGGGAGAGGGAAAAGTAGACTCCCCACTGAGCAGAGAGCCCAACATGGGGCTCCATCCCAGGACCCTGAGGTCAAGACTGGAGCCAAAGGCAAACACTTAACCAACTGAGCCACCCAGGAGCCCCAAGAAGGACATTTTATAATGATAAGGGATCAATCCCACCAAGAAGATGTTGGCAATGTATGTGTACAAATTAAGTACTCTAGTAAAATGAGCAGACTCTAGAAAGATACAAACTACCAAAATTGACACAAGAAGAAATAAAAAATCTAGATACAGCCAGGGCAAGTAAGTAGGATAAAGAAATTTAAAAAGCTTCCAAATTGGAAAGGAAATAGGGAAATATATCTATTTGCCAATGACATGGTCTCATATAGAAAATCCTAAGGAATCCACATAAAATGTTCAAACTAATAAATGAGTTGAGAAAAGTTGCAGGATACAAGATCTGTTTACAAAAATCTGTTGTCTTTCTATACACTGGCAATGAACAATCTAAATATAAAATTAAAACAATTCCATTTACAATAGCATCACAAAGAATAAAATACTTAAGAATAAATTATACCAAAGAAGTACAAGACTTGTTCTGAAACTACAAAACCTTGTTGAAAGAAATTTAAGAAGTGTTAAATAAATGGAAAGACAGCCATGTTCATGGACAGGAAAACTTAATATGGTTAAGATGGTCCCCATATTGATGTATAGATTCAATATGATCCCCATTAAATTTGCATCTTTTGCAGAAATGGACAGATTCTAAAATTTGTATGGAAATATACAGGAACCTCAGCAGCCAAAACAATCCTGTAAAAGAAGAACAAAGTTGGAGGACTCACATTTCATGATTTCAAAACTTAATTACAAAGCATCAGTAATCAAGACAGTGTGGTACTAGCATAAGGATAGACATAGATCAATGGAGTAGAATTGAGATTCCAGAAATAAATACTTACATATATGGTTAATCGATATTTGAGAAGAGTGGCAAGAAAATTCAATGGTGAAAAAAAATAGCCTTTTCAAGAAGTGGGACAACTGGATATCTACAGGAGAAAAATGATTGTGTACCCATGCTTCACACCATATACAAATATGAACTCAAAATTGATAAAAAACCTAAATGTAAGACCTAAATCTATAAAATTTTTGGAAGAAAATATAGGCATAAGTGTTTGTGACATTGCACTAGCCAACGATTTCTTAGATATGACACCAAAAGCACAAGCAACCAAATAACATAAATTAGACTTCATCAAAAACAAAACTTTTCTCTATCCAAGTCAACTATGAATAAAGTGAAAAGACAACCTACAGAATGGAGGAAAATATTTGCCAACCATATATTAATAAGAGATTTGTATCTAGAATGGAATTCAACAATAAAAAGACAACCAAATTAATAAATGGGCATATGAATATTAATAGAAATTTCTTCAAAAGAGATATACAAATGACCATGAAACACAAGAAAAGATGCTCAACATCATTAGTCATTAGGGAAATGCAAATGCAAACCATAATTAGACACCACTTAACACTCACTAGGAAGGCTATAATTTTTTTAAAAGGAAAATGCAAGTATTGGCAAGGATGTAGAGAAATTGGAACCCTCAAACACTACCAATGGGAATGTAAAATGGTGCACCTGCTGTGGAAATTAATTTGGCAGTTCCTCAAAAAGTTAAACACAGAGTCGCCTTGTGACCCCGCAATTCCACTTTTAAGTATATACTCAAGAAAAATGAAAACATATGTCCCCGCAAAACTCATACACAAATATTCATAGTAGCACTACTGACAAAAGACAAAAAGTAGAAACTACTCAAATGTTCATGCAATATATTATTATTATTTTGTTAAAGATTATTTATTTTAGAGAGTGTGCATGAGTTGGGGGAGGGGCAGATGGAGAGAGAAAGAATCCTCAAGCAGACTCCTCACTGAGCACAGAGGCAGGCAGGGCTTGATCCCAGGACCCTGAGATCACGACCTGAGCCAAAATCAAGAGTCGGCTCCTTAACTGACTGAGTCACCCAGGTGCTCCATATGCAATGGATTATTATTCAGTCATAAAAAGGAATAAAGTACTGATCCATGCTACATCATGGGTGGACCTTGAAAACATTGTAATAAGTAAAATAATCCAGTCACAAAAGTCCACATATTGTACGGTTCATTTACATTAAATATCCACAATAAGCAAATCCATAGAGACTGAAGATAGATTAGTGGTTGCCAGGGGCTGGAGGTCGGGGGGTGGGGGGAAATGGGAAATGGCTGCTACCAGGTAAGGTGTCTTTTTGAGGAGTAATGAAAATGTTCTAGAATTATATAATGGTGATGCTTGCACAACAATTGTACATACTGAAAGACACTGAGTTGTGCATTTTTAAATGGCAAATTTTATGTGAATTTTAATATACCTTATTTTTTCGAGAAATTTTAGATTCATAGCAAAATTAAGCAGAAGGTACAGATATTTCCCATATATTCCCTGTCCCCTCTCCCCCAACATATACAACCTCCTCTGCTATCAGCATCCCCCACCAGAGTGGTACATTTTTGTTACCACTGATGAACCTACACTGAAACATCATAATCATCCAAAGTCTATGGCTTATATTAGGGTTCTTGTCATATTTATGGGTTTTTACAAGTGTATGATGACATGTATGCACCACTATAGTACTATACAGAGTAGTTACACCTCCCTAAGAATCCTCTGTGCTCTGCTGACCCATCCCCCACTTCCTTCTATTTTTTTAAAGATTTTCTTTATTAATTCATGAGACACAGAGAGATTGAGAGAGAGAGAGAGAGAGAGAGAAAGAGAGGCAGAGAGAGAAGCAGGCTCCATGCAGGGAGCCCGACATGGGACTCAATCCTGGGTCTCCAGGATCCGGCTTCCTTCTAATCTCTGGTCATTTAAAGAGACTAAGACAAAATATCTGTTCACGTCTCAGCCTGGAGGGTTACTGAACTTGTTCTATGAGGTTCCCCAAGTATACCATCTTGACTCCAAGGCTTGGAGGAAAACTTCCATGCTCTTGCCACCCTTACCGCCAGACATAGTGAGCCTGTGTTGTCACGAAGAACTGCCCAAACACCTGGAGTGAAAGAGCTGTACCTAAGAGGGCCTCAGACCTTGGAGGATTAACCTCAAGGAGAGCCTTGGGGCTGACATTTGACCGCAAATTTATTTTTCCTCCCAGCAACAGTTCTACCAATAGAGATTCCTTTGGAAGGCTAAGCTCCTCCCAGATTATAAGTCCATTTTCACCAAGTCCTCAGGAACTGGAAATTACAAATAACATTGGAGTTGGAGCAGGGGTCATGGTGATCGAGTGGGAGCATCCATAACTGTGGTCAATCCAAGGAACACTCCTCAAGCATTCCAGACTGCTGCCATGGGAATACCTGAAGAATTTTACTAAACGAATGCTGGGTCTCACCTCCAGAGATCTGGAGTTAATCCTGTTCTGCTGTGGGTTCTGGCCATAGGGTATTTTAAATTCTTTCCAGGTGATTCTGATGTGCAGCTAGAATTGAAAACCAATGAGCTAAAGATAATTGCCAAGTATGCAGGTGACCTAGACCAAATCGACAAATAAGGGGGAGCTTCTATAGTCTCCATTTCTTTCAATTCACCACTCTTATCATGTGGCATGCATGACATCGTCCCAGAGCAGTCACCCAGTAGCCGGGATGTATAGGCAGGCAGATGCCACTAAGCTTCAGACACACATGAGCCTCTGACCACAGACTGGAGCCTTGATGGGTGCTTCCATGGAGACCATGGTTTGGAGGATTAGCTATTTGAGTGGGTAAGTGAATTTGTAATGTTAATTTGCAAAAGGATTTGTTTTGATGAATTCATTTATTTTGTGTGATTTGCCTTAAGAATGTTTGAATGTGTTTATGACAGACAAGACTAGAAAAAAAGCCCATTTTATTATTAGGCATATAATTGGTTTGGAAGGTCAAACGAAGTTTGATTGTCCGATATGGCATCATATGGCCATAATCCGATTGCCACCATCTTCACAAATGCTGATGTGATATATGTGTAGAACCATCAGCTACCAATCTTATAAACATGAACAAATGGACAACTGCAGAATTCTGGTCTCCAAACTACAAAAGCATAAAGCATACCAACTTTCTAAGCCAAGAAAAAAACAACACATGACTTGCCAAAATTCACAAAATTGACACTCTGTGACTTCTACAAAATTATGCTAAGGATTTGGCCCAAAATCATCAGAATCTGAGATGATAGAAGACCCATCTGAAATTTGCTGTTGGCAGCTCTTTTAAAAATGTTTGCAATATGGTTGAGGGTACCTCGCCAATGTACCACCAATTTCCCAGTCAAGGAGGTAGATAAACAAGTAAAAGTCCCCTTGACCATCTCAGCAAGAGATTAGCTTATCAAGATTCAGAATTACTTAGAGCAAGACCACTTCTGTGATAGGATTATCCTTGAGCTTGGCTGTTGTGAACAGCAATTATAATATGGAGAGCTGAGAGAATGTTTAATCTTCTTCGAGAAGATGTGCTGAAATAGTTGCTACTTCTGGGTATTGATAACTAGGCATGTGTGAGTGTGAAGGGTCATGATCTGAGTTCTATTTCTCAAGCATCCCACTTGTGTCTCCATATGTGAATTTGGAAGCCAGTCTTCTTCCATCCAGGAACCTGTAAGTGATGCCTACTATGTGCAAAATGTCGGAGGTTCAAAGGTAAATGTGATGTGGCCATTGCCCTTGAAAGGCTCAGTCTTCAGTAAGAATAGGCACATAGATCAATGTAACAGAATAGAGTGTCTAAAACCTAATACCCTCATATACTGTTCTCCACCACCAATGTTTTTGCCTTTTGGAGAGAGTCATATGAGCCAATGATGCCTTTAAGATCTATCTATAATGGCTTTAAGATTCATCCGGGTTGGTATCTGTATCATCAGTTGATTCCTTTTCATTGCTGAGTAGCATTCCACGACATGGATGTACCAAAATTTGCCTTTCTGTTCACCTACTGATGGACATTTGGACTGCTTCCAATTTGTGATTATAAAGAAAGCTATTTTAAGCACAGATATATTTGTTTTTTTATGGACATAAGTTCTAATTTCTCTGGGAAAAATGCCTGAGAATGCTGTTGGTGGGTCATATGGCTAGTGCATGTTTAAATTTACACCAAAAAACTCCCAAACTATTTTCCAGAGGGGCTGTACCATTTTGAATTCCATCCAGCATACTCAGCATGATCACCAATACTTTGTCAGTATTTTTTATCATAAACAATCCCAGTAAGTGTGTAGTGATTTTATTGTGGTTTTATCGTTGTGCTTTTAATTTGCATTTCCCTCATGGCTAGTGAAGCTGAACATCTTTCCATGTGCATATTTGTCATCCATATATCCCTTTTGGTGAAGTGTCTATTGAGATCTTTTGTTCGTTCTCTAATTAGATTTCTTGTTTTCTTATTGTTATTTGTTGAGTTTCTTCATATGTTCTCAATATAAGTCCCTTATCAAATATTTGATTTTTAAAATATTTTCCCAGTTCTTAGATGGTCTTTTAATTTTCTTATAGTGTCTTTTGCTTAGAAAAAGTTTTCATTTTTGATGAAGTCCAATCTATCAATTTTTCCTTTATGGATCAATCTATTGGTGTCATGTCTAAGTACTAACTGCCTACCTTCAGGTTACAGAAATTTTCTCCTGTTTTCTTCTAAATGTTTTATAGTATTGTGTTTTATATGATTAATGATACACTTAACTTTTTAAAATAAAATATGAGGTTAGGGAGAGTGAGATTTTTAGGTATTTTGGTGTGGGCTCTCTCTCTCTCTCTCTCTCTTTCGGCCTATACATGTCCAAATTTTTCAACACCATGTGTTCAAAAGAATATCTTTCTTCTGTCAAAAATCAATTGGATGTATTTGTTAGGGTCATCCTCTGGACACTTCGGATCCATTGATCCATGTGTCTATCCCTCTGCCAATACCATGCTGTCTTGATTACTGTAGCTATATAGTAAGTTATATAATTGGGTAGTGTGAGTCCTCCAACTTTATTCTTTCAAAATTGTTTTGACTATTCTAGCTTCTTTTCCTTTTCATATAAATTCATATATGAATTCATATAAATTCTAGGATCAACTTGTCTCTCATATATATATGACTTGTCTCATATGTGTGTGTGTGTGTGTGTGTGTGTGTGTGTATACAATCCTATTAGGACTTTTATTGGAATTGCATTAAATCTGTAAAATAAACTTGAAAGAATTGACATGGTCAGTATGCTGAGCCTTCTAATCCATAAACACAGTTTGTCTCTCTATTTATTTAGTTTGCCTTTTATTTTTTATCAGTGTTTTGTAATTTTCAGCATATCCATTCTGTACATGTTAGATTTACCCCTAAGTATTTCGGATTTTTGAGCTATTAGAAATGGTACGTTTTAAAAATTTTGGTCTCCAACTGTTCATTTCTAGAGTATAGATGTATAGTGGATTTTTTGTGTGTTGATCTTGTATCCTGTGCCTTTGATGAACTCACTTTTTAGTTTTAGTAGTTTTTTTTGTAGATTCCTTGGGAATTTTTACATAAGCAATCATATCATCTGCAAATAGGGCAATTTTATTTCTTCCATTTCAATCTGTATGCCTTTTAGTTCTTTTTCTTTCCTATTGTGCTAAAGCTTTCAGTATGATGTCAAATAGGAGTAGTGAAAGTGAACTTTCTTGTCTTATTTCCAATCTTAAGGGGAAAGCATCCATCCAGTATTTCACTATTATGTGATGTTAGGTGCAGGTTTTTTGTAGATGCCCTTTATCAGTTGAGAAATTTTCTTAATCATGAATATATTTTGGAACTTGTCACATGGTTCTTTTGCACCTATTGAAAAAAATCATGTGCTATTTACCTAGACTGTTAATATTCTGGATTGTATCTATTGATTGCTGAATATTGAACCAAATTTGCAATTCTAAAATAAATCCCACTTAGTTGTGAAATAATAATTATTTTTACATATTTCAGAATTTGATTTGCTAATATTTTGTTGAGGAACTGTATTCATGAGGAATATTGGTCTGTACTTTTCTTGTAATTACTTTGTCCGATTTTGGTATTATGGTAATGATGGCCTCATAAAATGAATTGGGAAGTGTTGCCTCTTCTCAATTTGGGATGAAATTATGTAAAATGGGTTATAACTTCTATAAATATTTAGTAGAATTCACCAATCCATCTGGGAGTATTAATTTCTTTTTTGGAAGTCTTAAAAATATAAATTTAATTTATTTAATAGCTAAAGGACTGTTGACGTTATGTATTTCATATTTCATGAATTTTGGTAGTTTGTCATTTTCAAGGGATTGGCCCATTTTGCCTAAGTTGTTGAATATATGTAAATAGAGTTGTTAATAAGATGCCCTTATTTTCTTTGTATTATCTACAGGTCTGTAGGGATATTCCTTGATTTTATTCCTGATATTGATATATTTTTTTCTCTTTTTTCTTTGTAAGTCTTATTGGGAGGTTATCAGTTTTATTGATCTGTTCAATAAACTTTGGGTTTCATTTAGTTTTTCTATCATTTTAAATTTCACTGATTTTTGCTCTTTACTATGTTTATCTTTGGCTTGATTTTTAAAAACATCCTGAAACAGAAGCTTAGATTATTGATTTCAGAACTTTCTTCTTTTCTGAGTAAATGGTTAGTGCTATACATTTTCCTCTATGCACTCTTTTAGCAACATGCCACAGATTTTGATATGTTGCATTTTTATTCAGTTAAATGTGTGTGTGTGTGTGTGTGTGTGTATCTTTTACTTTACTGAGACTTCCTTTTTGACCCATGGATTATTTTAAATTTTGTTACCTTATTTCCAAAAGTTTAAGGATTTTCCAGATATTATTGTGATTGATTTCTTGTTTAGTTTCCCGTCCCTTTGAACCAAAGATCTTCTGAATAGAGATCTACTTCTCTCAGGGTTTTAGGTGCCTGTGGTTCCCAGCTCCAGTGTTTATAATTTGCCACTTGAATTCAAACAGAGCAGATCAGTCGCAAAGCTGGGATTTGAAGTCAGACCTTTCTGATTCCAAAACTTGAAATTATCTTCAAATTTCTTAAAAAAAAATTTTTTTATAGGCAATTAGTAAACCCTGTGAGCTCTACTTTCAAAATATAACCAAAATCTGAACACTTCTCACCACCTGCATTGATACTACTCTGGTCCAAGCTGTCTTCACCTCTGGCTCCCTTCATTGCAATAGCCTCCTGACTGAACTCCCTCCTTCCACTTCCATTCTTACCCCCACCACGTTCAATCTAATCTCAATATAGTAGGCAGAGTGGAGCTTTTAAAGAAAATCATAAGAGACACTTAACTACAGGAAACAAACTGAGGGTTGCAGCGGGGGAGGAGGTTGGGAGTATGTGATAATTGGGTGATGGACATTAAGGAGGGTACATGATGTAATGAGCACTGGGTATTATATGCAACTGATGAATCACTGAATTCTATCTCTAAACTAATAATACAGTATATGTTAACTAAATTGAAATTAAATTAAAAAATTTTAAAAACATCATGTTTCTTCTATCATTGAAACTCTCCATCTCACTAAGAGTAAAAGTTAAAGTCCTTACCAGGGTCTCTAAGGCCCTCCAAGGTCTGGTCCCTTGTTGTCTAACTGCATCTGCTACCACTTTTCTAATTCCCTTCACTTCAGTCACACTGGCCCCTGCTGTTCCTCAAAGAAGGTGGCCATGTTCTGCTTTATGGCCTTAGCAAATTGCTTTTCACTCTGCCTAGAATCCTCTTTCTTCAGATATCCACTTGGTTTCCTCCTCCCCTCCTTATGTTTTTACTCAAATGTCACCTTCTCAGGGAGACCTTCCCTCTCTTTAACTCCTTATTTTCCTTCTCTACATTATTCTTCCCAGCAGTACTTTTCCCCATGTAACACTCTCACCACTGTTATTCAACATAGTACTAGAAGTCCTAGCCTCAGCAATCAGACAGCAAAAAGAAATAAAAGGCATTCAAACTGGCAAAGAAGTCAAACTCCCTCTTCGCAGATAACATGATACTGTTTATAGAAAACCCAAAAGACTCCACCCCAAGATTGCTAGAACTCACACAGCAATTCAGCAATGTGGCAGGATACAAAATCAATGCCCAGAAATCAGTGGCATTTCTATACACTAACAATGAGACTGAAGAAAGAGAAATTAAGGCGTCAATTCCACTTACTATTGTGCCCCAAAGCATAAGATACCTAGGAATAAACCTCACCAAAGAGGTAAAGGATCTACACCCTAAAAACTACAGAACACTTCTGAAAGAAATTGAGGAAGACACAAAGAGATGGAAAAATATTCCATGCTCATGGATTGGAAGAATTAATATTGTGAAAATGTCTATGATACCCAGGCAATTTACACGTTCAGTGCAATCCCTATTAAAATACCATGGACTTTCTTCAGAGAGTTGGAACAAATAATCTTAAGATCCGTGTGGAATCAGAAAAGACCCAGAATAGCCAGGAGAATATTAAAAAAGAAAACCAGAACCGGGCACATCATAATGCCGGATTTCAAGTTGCACTACAAAGCTGTGGTCATCAAGACAGTGTGGTACTGGCACAAAAACGGACACATAGATCAATGTAACATAATAGAGAACCCAGAAATGGACCCTCAACTCTACAGTCAACTAGTATTCAACAAAACAGGAAAGACTATCCACTGGAAAAACAACAGTCTCTTCAATAAATGGTGCTGGGAAAATTGGACATCCACATGCAGAAGAATGAAACTGGACCATTCTCTTACACCATACACAAAGAGAAACTCAAAATGGATGAAAGATCTAAATGTGAGACAAGAATCCATTAAAATCCTAGAGGAGAAGAGAAAGGGGAACCTTCTTGCACTGTTGGTGGGAACGTGAACTGGTACAGCCACTCTGGAAAACTGTGTGGAGGTTCCTTGAAGAGTTAAAAATAGACCTGCCCTACGACCCAGCAATTGCACTGCTGGGGATTTACCCCAAAGATAAAGATGCAGTGAAACGCCGGGACACCTGCACCCCAATGTTTATAGCAGCAATGTCCACAATAGCCAAACTGTGGAAGGAGCCTCGGTGTCCATGGAAAGATGAATGGATAAAGAAGATGTGGTCTATCTATACAATGGAATATACTCAGCCATTAGAAACGACGAATACCCACCATTTGCTTCCACGTAGATAGAACTCGAGGGTATTATGCTGAGTGAAGTAAGTCAATCAGAGAAGGACAAACATTATATGGTTTCACTCATACGGGGAATATAAAAAGCAGTGAAAGGGATTATAGGGGAAAGGAGAGAAAATGAGTGGGGAAAAATCAGAGAGGGTGACAAAACATGAGAGACTCCTAACTCTGAGAAACGAACAAGGGGTAGTGGACAGGGAGGTGGGTGACAGGCACTGAGCAGGCAGATGATGAGATGAGCACTGGGTGTTATACTCTATGTTGGCAGATTGGACTCCAATAAAAAATATGCAAAAAAATATGATGTGATGATTTATTTACTACATTTATTGGCTCCCCAAACCCTCATTGGAAAATAAACCCCCATGAGGGCAAGGATCTTCATTTTGATCGTTACTCTATTCCCAGCATCTATCACAATGCCTGACATTTGGTAGGATGCTCAAAAAATATCTGTTGAATTATTAATGAATGAATGAATTCTTCTTACTACTCCTTGATGCCTTAGCAAAAACACTAATTATCCCTAATAAAAGCTGCTATTTATTGAGCTACTCAGGTGCTATATGTACTTGATCTCTTTTAATCACCCAATATTCCATTAGATAGGCTGTATAATCTATACTTTACAGAAAAAGAAGACTGATAATAGGTAGAATACAAAGTTAAAGGGACAATAGTTAACAGCAACCATTTATTGAACATGTACTACTAAGTGCCAACTATTATCCCAAAAGCTTATTATGCTCTATCTCATTGAATCCTCCTAAAAGTCTATAAAATAGGTGTTACTATTATTTTCATTTTGCAAATGTGAAAACTGAGTCATAGATACTTTTGAGTGACTTTCCCAAGATCACACAACTGGTTAAAAGTGGTCCTATGATTAAAATCCAGGCATTGAATTTCAGGGCCCAGGCTCTTCTCCTCTATGTTCTAGTGTGATCTCAAGAAGTAGGAATCAGGGGTGATGGCTCCCAGCTTTCTGGCTTGAGCAGTTGGGAAGATGTTCATGCCATTTCCTGAGGTGAACAAGACTGGAAGAGGAAAAAATTTGGAGAAAGAAAAAAATCAAGTTTAGTTTTGGCCATGCAAGATTCAAGATGCTATTGAGACACCCAAGGGGAGACGTAAAGAGAACAGTTGACTCTGCAAGTCTGTAGCTCAGGGAAGAGGTCTAGACTAGAGATAGCAATTTGGAAGCCATGAGCATAAAGTTGGTATTTAAAGCCATCGGAATGGATGTGATCACAACCCCTTGGGTGTCTGTGGTATAAACAGATGTGTTGTAGCTAAAGGCTGACTAGGGAGAGAGAGAATACATCCCAAATGTATAATGAAGCTGCCCTTTCAGACGAGCATGAACCTAGTCTGCAGATGATATCCTGGCTGCCTTCATGTTGAGTTGGATATGGATCCTCTTTCTGTCAACATTGAAGAGTACCTCCCACTTTTTCCAGCCATCTCACAGGACCTCTAGTTTGAATTATCTGCATTACAGTTCCTGTCAAAAACCCAAAGGAAGCTGTTGATATTCAAGAGTGCCAGTTTTAGGGAATTCTTCCAAATTTTCAAAGCTTTATCGCTGCATCATACCAGAGCTCCAGGAAGTTACAGACCTGGTCTCTATCACTCTGTTCCCCCATGGATTGCCTTCACAGAACTAGAGCTTAACGTTATACATTTGGATTTTCCTGAGGGTCTACATAATAGACACCATATGTGGAATATCAGGACGCTTCTTGGGTAAAACTTCTGTTAAGTGTACCATTCATTATGTTGTGCAAATTTCCTTAAGCAAAGACCTAGGCAACAGATTTTTCTTAGAGTTGTGAAATAAGAAACAGGTTATCTTTCTCAACAGACTAGTCTAGTTGCTTTTGAATGCTGCTTGAAAATACTGTAGCTATTCATCAGCTATCCATCTTTGCCTTGTCTTCCAGGAATCTCAGAGTCAAATTGTTGCCCATTTTTAAGTTTCTCTTCATCTGGGTCAGGAGTCAGAAATGGGGGCCCAAATGTTTCTTGTAGATGAATTATGTTTAACTAGCCTTATGTTTAAAAATATTCATGTGGCTTTTGGGCACACACACAGTATACATGTATATACATTAGAATATATACATATGTATATATTGTAAAGTTTGCCTTAAATCTGGCCCAATCCAACATTTATGCTACCTGCCTGGCCCCTATAAGCATCTGAGTTTGTGACTTCTAGTCCAGATCTTCCTCCCCTCAACTCCTTATTATTACCTGATCCTTCTATTTTTTTCTCTTGTTTAAACATTTTTGGTTTCATGGTATTTCCTCTAAAATATTGTACATGAAACCAAAAACTTCTGGAGAAGTAGATGGGGTATGAAGATATAAAAACATTGCTTGTACCTCTACACACATTTGTATTTCCACGGCTAATGATTTAAGGGTTCCCTTTGATCACATTACCCAATGAAATTGTATCAAAATTCACATTGAGGCTCAGTCAGCAAACACATTCAAAGCTCGAAGGTAAGGTTGGCCACAGATCAGATGGAAATGTGGGGGCACAATTCCTTGGGAGGATGACAGGAAAGTGAGGCAGAGGTAGTTTAGAGTAAAGGGCATTCTTCTTAGGGATCCTATTATAAAGCTTGAGGGTGAAGAGTAAGATTTATTAGCTAGAGTAAGACCCTGTGCCTTTTGGAAAATGGTCAATTGATGAAAATATTGATAGGTCTCATGTCAAGGTGGGCCCTCTCACTCTTTTCCCCTGGACTTTTTGCAACTGTTTTCAATGCTAAGCTGCATATCCAGGTTGGACCATCTGTCCCTCTTTTCCTCTATGGACATTTTTCTACCTTGACTTAAAGGGCAAAAAAAAAAAAAAAAAAAAAAAAAAAAAAACCAGAAGGCTGCTGTCAAATTAGTGAACTTTGTGAAGTGGGTAGTAAATAACCTCTGGATTAGGAGGCTAAAAGAAGGATTTAGCATGATTTGTGAGTCATTGATCTTGCCTCTTTCCAGTTACTGGGGATCAATCAGGGATTTATTTACAACATGTGCCCCACCCACTTCACATGTGCTTTTGAGGTGGCCAAGTCCAAACAGCTCAATGCCGGTAGGAACATGAGAGGTTATATGGTCCAACCTATACCTAATGTCTGAATACTGGGTGATTTTCCTCCAACTTCTGTTTGGATGTCTCAAATACTAGAGAATTCATTACCTTGTGAAGCATAGATTCCACTGTCACATGCTATAAATGCTGAGTGTTTCTTATGTCAGACTAAAATCTACATGAAATAATGGAAAGAACATTGGCTATGGGACAGGATAGAACTGAAGTCAAGATCTGGTCTCCCCTCACTTGACTTTTGGCAAGTCACTTTACCTCTCTGAGCCTCAGTTCTACCAACTGTAAAAAAAAAAAAAGTGTGTGTGGGGGGGTAATATCTTCTTTTGCAGCTCTGACCCTACTTCATGATCAGACCATGTCTGAAAAGTATATGTCCATTGTGTGGGACAAGAAAGGAGTCCAACAATTTTTGGTTTAGAATGCTTTGAATGTATTTTTAGCTCTTCCTCTGGGAATCCAATGACTATATATAATCCCTTCTCCTTGTGATGTCCCCACTAAAATAACTGAAAATGCTGACTGTGCCCATCTGGAGCTATTGCCTCACCAGCTAAAATCCTGGCTATCCTTAAAGACTTTTCCATACTGTCAATTCAGACCCTTCATTTCTCCGATTGAGCTTCTGTGAACTTGCTCAACTTTGTCAGAGCAACCCCCAGAGTGGGGCCCAGTCAGGGTCCCCATGCATCATGTGGAAAAACCTGCCCATTAGCCAGTATCCCTCAGCTGCTTCTGCAGCCATCACTTATGAGACAACCCCTCTACAGAGCCCCCATTGCCTTGTTGAAAAGCTCTTCAGTCATATTATGGCCTGATAGCAAAGAAGATGGCCCGGATCCTCAAGGGATAGACCACTTGCCAGCATATCTTTAATTTTAATACTTCAATTATCCTCTAGTGCCTCTTTATGGTCACCATCACTTTCTGCTAATTTCTTGATTATTCTGCCCAGGCAGTAGTGGAAGCCAATCTTCTTTCGAGCTCCTAATTTTCATATTCCTTAACTGTAATTAGCCTTTATCAGACTCCAGATACTTCTCATCAGAATCTAGTCTTTAAATTGCAGACCTACTGGAAAATGAGGGGCTGTGGTTCTAAGCAGCCCAGGATCTGGCTGCCCTGTGGAAATAGGCTATTCACTAGTGAAAACCTGACTGATTTTGAGCCAGTAAGTCTTTTAAAAAAGGGCATGAGGCTGGTGGAAAATCCTGAAGACTAGGGGCTAGGCCACCTTCCTCTGTCCTTGGCTGGTTGGGTAGCCTTAGGTAAAAAATCTCTCTATATATGCATGTGAGGATAACATCTGCCTTACCTGCCTGAGATTTTCTATTAAAACAGAAATGAATTCATTGATGAAGAAATGTTTTGAAAAGCTTAAGTTCTATATTTATGCCAAGCTGCATTATATTAATGATCACCATTCTGGCACCTGATGGGCCAGTTGTGAATGTGACTGAAATCTTTGTGGATAAAAATGGGTCGCTAGGCATGAGGCTGGGGCCTCAGAGACTCAGCTGGTCTAAATATGCCATCATTGCTGTGGATCTAAGATTCTAGGCACAGACTCCTTGACAAGAGCCAGCCCATTCAACCTTCAGCTTAACCAGGCCTGCCTCACTGGGGTGTTTGAAGTAATGGCCTGAGCTCTAATCTTTCTGCACACACCATGGTTAACCTGCCACTGGTCCCATCCAGAACAGAGCCACTTCTGCTGAATCCAGAGCCTGAGCTCCAGACATACCCCTTCCATGGACAGAACCCATTTCTCTGGCTGCTCCATCAATGGTCAACACCTTCTCTCTGATTTCCTCATGTTCCAGCCCATCCTGCATCCAAAATATCTCTCCAGCTTCATGATACACCCAGACACACCCAAAAATAATGTTTAACCAGATATCTAGCCCCCCGTGACCCATTTGAGTTGGCACATAAAATTCATCAAAAGCTCATCTCTTGTCAACTTGGTACCCATACACATCTCTGTAAACCATACTTGATCTTCAAATAAGGACAATAACAGGATCATAATTCCATCTAACATGGTACAACCACCCTATGTACAACCTAAAGCATAATGCCCCCTTCTCCAGAAGAGGAAGTCAAGTCCTTGAGTGATGTTTACTCTCTCCTTCACATCTTATAACTTAAATACTATGATGTCAAATGAAAACTGCAGTATCCTCTGCAATTTCAGAGCTTCCATGTGATAAGTTGAAAATGCACTTAATATACCTTATTGCACATCATAGCTTAGCCTAGCCTACCCTAGATGTGGCCAGAACACATACATGAGCCTACAGTTGGGCAAAATCATCGAACACAAAGCCCATTTGTTAATACAGTGTTGACCCTCTCATGTAATGTATGAAATACTGTACTGAAAGTGAAAAGCAGATTGACTGTATGGGGGCAGAATGGTTGTCAGTGTATGGGTCGTTGACCCTCGTGATCACGTGGCTGACTGGGAGCTGCGGCTCACTGATGCTGCCCGGCATCATAAGGGAGGATCAGACCGCATATCGCTAGCCCAGGAAAAGATCCAAATTCAAAGTTCCAAGTATGGTTTCTACTGAATGCATATCACTTTCACACCATCGTAAAGTAGAAAAATCATAAGTCGAACCATCGTAAGTCAGGGACCATCTGTACTCTATGCTCTACCAAGTGTTTTCACTTATGGTATTTCAAGTATGAAACAACATCTAATACTTTTCAGAATTAGCCAGAATGCCAACTTCTAGAGAAGCCTTTCAATAATGCAAATGTCAAACTCTCCATGCCTTTTGATGAGCTGGACAGTTCCCCTTTGAAGGTTCCCAGTGCGCCAACAGATGCTGCACTGAAGATTTTGCAAGACAGAAGCACAGTGTCCCTGGAGATGTTTGCTATAGTCACCTCAAATCAGATGATAACAAATGGAATGGATTGTAATGACCGACTCAGTGCCACTGGGTTTCAGGAAGGCCTGTCTAGCTGTTCACACATAGGGAGCTAGACCAGCAAAGGGCTACAACATGCAGGCCTATGTTACACTTATTCCTCCTAACTCTTTGTTTCAGTATCATATGAGACTTGTTTTGCTGTTGTCATGTTTTGTTTGGTTTGTCAAACCTAGTTATTGTAAAATTCTCTGAGGTCAAAGAAGTGCAAGATAATAAAACTTTGGGGGAAAAATGGGCCACTGGCTCAGAAAATGGATGCATGGAGGGCATTCTAGGGCCTTGGCTTTCACGGTTTGGGGGGGGGCATCATCTTCTGCATAAGTTCCCACTAGGAATGTGTTTTTTTTTCCTAATCCAGGGTCTGGTTTGGGGAAGGTCACGGGCTTGGGACGTCCATGCCTCAACCGAGAAGTCTGAGGCTTGTGTCAGGTCCCCCTGGCAGCACACGTTGAGCTTACAGAGCTGGCAAGCCAAGTCTGTGGTGGTGATACACTTGCCTCCACCCAGAGATTCATGAGCCCCAGAGGAGTTCTCAGGTCACCAAGTAATTTCAAGCATTCTTTGATACGAAAAGGTAACGCATGTTACATATTCTTGCCCAGAGCCCATTATTTATCCAAAGCGCAATTCTTGGTACAGCGAAAGGGACATTATCATACAATGAGATTTTTCTGTGGCCCTTTCATGGCTGGTAACATATAAAATTTCGCCTTTACCCCAGATTCAGACTCTAACTTAATTTACACATTATTGAAAACATTACGAAGCATAAATCAGTTCAATTTTTAAAGTTCCTGTATGAGATTTTGAGAGCAGCCAAACTCCCCTGCTTGTCTGGACTCTTTCCCGCCGCCTGCCATAGCTCATGGCAGGCTACATAACTGTGGAGAAAAAGCAGGTTTTCAGCTGCGGCTCAGATTACTCTGTCACCCTTCCTGCGTGGCAGACAGATCCCTGCTGACACAGAGAATGAAGACAAGAAAATTACTTCATCATAGTGTGTCCTGATCAATTATAAACACGTAGGAGCTGGGTCTGTCCATCTGCTGCTCTGCTCCAGCCCTGGATGTAGCCCCAGGGTATGAAAACAAGGATTATATTGCCATGGCCCCCTGAAAGGCCCACGTGAGAGGTTTTCAAATCCCTGGTCAGAGTTGTTCTGTAGTATGTACCTGTTGGCATCAGTGTGTTCAAGCTGGACACCCTTTAGAAATGGTCTAATTTCCCCCCGTCAGGTTCAAAGGTCTCGAGAGGGCAAGTGGCTTGCTCAGGGTCACAGCATGAGTTGATGGTAGACCAAGTCTGGATCCCAAAGATATGTCACGTCTTGAGCATTGTAGTCCCCGGTGTTGGCAGTGAGGCCTAGTTGTGCCAGTAAATGCTTTCCTTCGCTCTTTTCTAGTGCCCACCTTTCTAACCACTATCATGCACGTCCACCATCTCTTACCTGAAGCCCTCAGAGCCAGGTGTGGTTCACAGTTTTTAAACATTTCAAAATCTGAAAAGTAATACATCATATATTACATATACTAGTGCGGCATCCTATAATCAAACAAATGATGTTTCTGCAGTGAAATGTATGAATATTCACATTATGCAGGATAAAGACTACAGGCACCGCCACCTCCCTCACCTCTAGCTCAAGTAGGGATTTTCTTCAGTGAATGAGAGATGTTCCACACTGTTCCCAGCATACCTCTCGTATGACTCATCTTCCGTTTGGCCCCACAGTTGGCCATCCGAGTCAGGGCCACCATCACTTCTCGCCTAAATGTCACAGTAACCTGTCCTTGGACCACAAAACTAACAATGAGGGGGGCTTCAAGATGCCTAGGTGGCTCAGCGGTTGAGCATCTGCCTTCAGCTCAGGTCATGATCCTGGGGTCCTGGGATCAAGTCCCACATCAGGCTCCCCACGGGGAGCCTGCTTCTCCCTCTGCCTGTGTCTTTACCTCTCTGTGTGTGTCTCTCATGAATAAATAAATAAGATCTTAAAAAAAACAATTAGGGGGCTTCTTGAAAGTAGGAGACTGGCTGGCATTACAAGGGGCCTTCTGGTCTTTGGCTACATTGAGTCCGTCACTTGTATCCGGTTTAACCCCAGTGCCATGCTTTTTCTTTAGAGAGTCATTCTTCCTGTATTCCAGAGTGGCAGTTGTCATGCGTGTGTTTTATCACTGGACAAAAGGAAACCATCAACTTAGCCACTATCTGATTCAGTTTGCTCCCAAGCCATTGAGTCATGTTCACCTGCTTCCATGAGGTGCGTCTGTACTCCAGGCAGCTAGGGCAAAGTGAGCTGGGTCGTGTTCATCTGGCTGGGTAAATCATCAAATACAGCCAAAGCCCCTGGCTCTGTGCCAGAGAAAACTTTGCAGAGCTCAGCACCTGTGATCTGAGAGGGGCACACACCACTCTGCATTTAGCAGCATGGTGGTGTCTTCCTTCTGAAGCTCAAAGTTTGCTTCTTCTTGCCCGGAGTATGAGTGGCATGGGGAAACATGACCATTCACACATGCATGGCACTGCCCAGAGTGCGGGGACCATCCCTGCGTAGCTGTGTGTAATTCCCACAGCGGCCCTGAGATGGACACGGCCCCTGGCAACCTCACTGCGGCCCAACTGGTTGGCTCTGGGATGCACTCAGAAGTATTATATTATTTATAGGAGACATAAATGAAAGTGTCATAGCTAAATTCTGGCATCGTCAGTGTATATGCTAGTGGTTTATTAGTAAAGTTAGTTTCTAAGGGAGACCTACGAGACTCAGGAAATTCACTGTGAATGAATGAGCAACCATTACATTTTTTAATGGTAGACGAAATTCTGTGGCTATTAAAAGATTACTGATAGAGGGGTGTCCCAGTGGTGCAGTAGGTTAAGTGTCTGACTCTTGATTTCAGTTCAGATCATGATCCCAGGGTGGTGAGACCAAGCCCTGTGTTGGGCTCTTCACTGGGCAGGGAGCCTGCTTGTCCCTCTCTCTTTCTCCTTTTAACCCCTGTGCGCTCTCTCTCTCTCTCTCTGGCGCGCTCTCTCTCTCTCTCAAATGAATAAATCAATAAAATCATTCTAAAAAGATTACTAATAGATAAAAGATATTATTAGGATGACAAGAAGCATAAACATCTGTAAATGGATGAAGAAAACATATATGCAAAATGCTGCTATGTTACCCAAACCAGAGGAATAACTAACGAGAAGCTAAATAATAAGCAGACACCTACAAAGTGCTCCTGAGCAGGCTCCACATGAAGCAGTAGAAATCTTTGACAAAGAAATTGTGCATGGAAAAGTGATTGACCAGGTAAAGCAGACAGAAAAAGCCTCAAAACACTTAAAGCATTTTTATATATTCAAAATAAGAGGATAGTTTAAATAGGCACATTTTATCGTGTATCGATTCTACCCGAATTACAGTACATGAGAAGAAAGTTCTAGAGACGGTCATCCAAAGAGGCTCTCTTTGTGGGCACTTGGGTGACAGGGACCCATACAAGTAGGAGCAGTGAACACATGACACGCTAGCCTTCAAGGCAGCCCCAGAGGGCCTCACACATAAACCACACACCACTTATAAACAAATGGCACTCTCTACAACCCAGGACACTTTTAGCTCTCAGGAAAATTTTTCTGAGGGCATAATTGTTCAAGGCTGAAATCACTGTTTTTACAGGATCCATATCCTATGTCTTGCACATATTTGCAACTGAATATTAGCCAAATGTGGCTCTTCCATTCCTCCCGCAATTAAGAAGTCTCAGAAGTGATGAAGTGACTTTTCCAAGGTCTCGAGGCCAGTCCAACCTGAATGGAGACATAACTATAATGTCCTCTCCAGAAGCAGCCTCTTGCCAACAGCACCAGGCAGCCATATCATGCCCTTACTTGCCTCAGCACTCTCTCCCCTCTGTTCATTCTACTTCTAGAAGCTTCGTGGCCCAGTGAGGTATAAAACAGGCATGATAATTCTCACGCTACAGATCAGGATACTGAGGCCTGGCAGGGCCTTGCCCAAGACCCATCCAGCCAGTCTCTAGCACCAACAGTGGACTAGAACCCTTTGCACTCCACCATATTGCTTTGGCTTGTGGTTTTGTATGCATGTCTCTGATCTCAGAGGGCAGAGTGGGACTAGGGTGATCTCTGAGGAGCACGAACCTACCACAGTGTCTTCCTTGCATACTATAGGTCCTCCATAACCATTTTCCCCCTTTTTTCTTTTTGTTGGGGAGGGGAGTTGAAATGTTTCAGTGCTTGCTCATTAAAGCCATTCATCTTTTACTTCATAAAAAAAAAAAAAACCTCAAACCATCCCAATAGGGTTACATCTTTCTTGCCTTTAGGGTTAATCATGTAACTGGAACATTTTTAAAAATAATTTCTTCCTCATCACTTCACAGTGGTGGCAGCCCTTCAGAATGTCCTCGTCATCTCCTCAAGATGACACCTCCAAATTGATCATTTATACCATCCAACTGTCATTTGCTTTTGATGAAAGGACTTGACTACAAACATTTAAAAAAAATGAAAAAAGACTGATACACATTTTGATTGAAACCCCAGAAATGGATTCCTATGGTGAGCAGAAATCTATTATTACTAATGTATCCATTCATTTTTTTAAATTCTTTTTAAGATTTTATTTATTTATTCATAAGAGACACAGAAAGAGAGGGAGAAGCAGAGACACAGGCAGAGGGAGAAGCAGGCTCCCTGAGAGGAGCCCGATGCAGGACTTGATCCCAGGACCCTGGGATCATGGCCTAAGTCAAAGACAAACGCTCAACCACTACCCACTCAGACATCCTGATGCACCCATTCATTTGTACTCTTTATCCCAGGAGGCTCGCTGGGCCCCTAGATTCTGTGCAGACTTCCTATGCCTGCTAATGACTAGTTCCAGAAGTTTGAGCAGCCGAACCATGACAGAAAATACCACAACCCACCAGGGAGAGGGGCATCTAGTTCCTGTCCCCCTGTGGGACTCTGTAGCCATGGCTCCCTCCTTACCCTCCCTCCAGGTAGCAGTGTGGAAAGGGCCGGATGAGCAGATGTTAGTATAAAATAGATTTGAGTTCAAATCCCTGCTCCTCCATTTACGAATTGTGTATCTGAGGTGGGTTATTAAATCTCTGAGTCTCAGTTTCCCCATGAGCATGATGTGCTATTACCGGTATCGACTTTACGGGATGAAATGGAATGAATGTGAGTGGAGAACTAAGTCCAGCTCCTGGTGCTAAGGGTGGGTGCTCTTATCCTCGGTGTGAGCAAAACGGTGTTGAATTTGTCTAATCGGGTCTTCCAGCCAGTGGCTAGGGCTGGGCCATGCAAGCCTCTGCTCAGGTGGCATTATGGGCAAGTTCATTTCCAGCAGTGTGAAACACCGGGTCAAAGGCTATGTGAGTTTTAAATTGCCATAGATAGTGCTAAATTGATTCCTACAAAGATGGCATATATTTACACTCTTACTAACACTGTAGGAGAGGTCTCTTTCCCCTCACCCTCAGCAGCTCCGGGTATAATAGAACTTGGTGTTTTGCCGATCTGCTAAGCAGAAAATGGCATTGCATTGCTTTGATGTGCATGTCTGTACTTCCAAGTGAGACAGAACGCACTTTCTTATGCTCACTTTTGCAGAGAACCATCCATTTGGGCCCGCTGGTTGTGGATTGGGTTGCATTCTGATGATGCCCTCAGGGTTGAGTGTGGGGATGCCAGGCCCCGGTGGCCCTGGATCATTGCGTTCCCCGGGGACATAGGTACCTCAAAGGCCAGAGAGGGCTGTTTCCCACCTGAGCTGTACTAGGTGTGCTGTGCTCCTGTCACAGTGAGCTCCAGTGCTCCCCGCTCTGGTCCCAGGTGGAAGTTGGGCAGGCAGGGGAGAATTTAAAATCACTCAGCTAAGAAGTCACAGAAATGACCCGATTTCCCGACCATGACATTTGCTTACCATGCTGACTGCGGGCCAGTCACCCACACTTTCTTAACTAAGCCATACAGTTCTTTTTCGGTGGGGGCAAGAAGGTGTTAGGACTTCTCACTTCGGAGTCCTGCTATACTTAGGGTTGTCAGCCAAAAATACAGGATGCCCAGTTACATAGAATTTCAAGTATACACTGAATACATTTGTAATACAAGTATGTCCCATGCAATATGGTTTCTTTCTTTCCTTTTTTCTTTTCTTTTTTCTTTTCTTTTCTTTTCTTTTTTGCTAAATTTGAAAGCCCTAGCTATGATGCCAGTTCCATATACACTCTTTGCATTCTCCTATCTGTTCCTATGAGTCTCAGTCCCCTCCTCTGGACAACATCAGCCCTGAAACCCTCACAGGGCCGTCGTGGGAATCAAATGGGATGGTACAAATGACATTGTTTGGCCAATTACAAAATGCTCTTCAAATATTAGCTGAGAGTGTCAGTATTTATATATGTAGAACTGGCGTCATAGAGGCATTCCTCAAGTGGCAACCCCTCCTCCTCCTGTCCTCCACCAAAACACATGTCGGGAGGTGGCGCGCAAAGTGCAGATCACATCTCAGGGACGTAGTGTCATAGCAAGTGTCACCATTATCCTCTCCAACACAAACATAACAATGTTTCATATGTTGTACTAAACAAGCACTTGGGTTTAAATATAACTCTTTCTGTTAAATCGATATTCAAAAAAAATGTCTGCATGGGGTAATTATTTTCCCTAAAGAGCACCAGGAATACATTGCAGCCTCCTTCCTGCTTAACAGTATGTAGTAATAAAAGGTCTATCACCCTCAGAATGCTTATTACGGTGACAAATCACTAGGAGAAGGGGGAAATGATTTAGTACCTGTTCAATTTCGTTTATTCAGATCCTGCACATTCCAAACGGGAGGCACGCAGCCCCGTGTGGAGGGCTTGCGGGAAGCGGTGGTTTGGGAGAATGGTACTAGGTCACTTTTCCACCTGGATATCGTTTTCAAATTGGAGCTGAGCAATTAAATTTTTTATTACTGAAGTTCGATCACCTCCCTCCCACCACCATCTCTCCCCAAATAGCAATTCTCTTGTCTTCTCATCGAAGTCAGCCCGGCTATAACTTTAAGAGCATGAAAGCGAATGTGGGGAGGAGGTCAGTGTGCAGGGCACCCAGCAGGTTTGATGTGTCAGTGGATAAATGATGGGATCACATCTGGAACAGTTTGGTGAATAAATAAAATGTGAAACCTCATATATCACTGCCCACCTTCCAATCTGTAAGGGAAAGAGCAAATAAATTCTCTAATGACCTTGTAAAGCACATAAAAGATATTGAATAAATTCTAGAAATTTTGTGGCTAAAAGTGTCCATATTAAATAACGAAGTTAAGAGTGGGAAAATGCTTGAAATATAGGATGAGTCTTCCTCATAAAATGCTGCTTTATTTTATGTGTTATTTATTAGTCCGTACTTACACAGCTCTGAATAATGTAATTTAGATTTTAACTCCGTGTTATAAAAACACTCTTCCCTCAGATATGTTCCCAGAGGAGTTTTATATTTACACCTAGGGAAGCTTGTTCTCGATTTTTATGGCTTTGCCTGCCACGAGATCTTGCCATCCACAGCCATCATTAATTTATGCATATTTCCAGTGGCATTAACTTTAGGAAGGCTTTGCGACAACGTGAGGACAGGAAGTTCCATCTGCCAAATATTCATCAGAATCAAGGTGCAGCTGAGGGCTCTTCGGGACAGGTTTGGAAGCAGCCTGTCTTGTGTCTCTTGAGGATCCATCACGCCTGCCATCTATTTAAAGGGTCATCTCTGTGCATTTCAGATTAAGCAGCCATTGGTGAGCAGGTGGCGTCCTGGCCCCTGCCCCAGGAGATCTGGGTTCTAGTTTCCCTTCTGCCCCTGATTTTCTGTGTGATCTCACACAGGCCTCTCTTCTCTCTACCTCTACTACTTCCTTATCTGCAAAATAAATAAGGTGGGGTGGGGGAGCCCTGACATGCTGGTCAAGGGCTCTCCCAGCTCAGGTATTTCTCGATTCTCCGATATGTCAAGTTAGACAGGGAGCAGCTGCCCGACCGCCAGGTAAGTCTGATCATGGTACTACTGAGAGACACGAGCCAGTGAAGCCCTTCCCCAGTTCCCCTTGGTGACTATAAAAGGGGAGAGGAGAGTGTTTGCACCAAATATTTAGGTTTTGCCATCGTCGAAAACTATCACATGCTCCCAGGTAGCTCTGTGGGTAGCAATTCACAGCAATGGCCATGCTTTAGTTGTGGTAGGGCATGGTTAACCAAGGCTCTGGAGGATCTGACCAAACCTTACATGTGTTCAACCAGTACTGTCTCGGGGCAGGTCTGAGGACATGGAGAACCAGTGTCCTCCCTCCGTCCTTCCACAGCCAATGTCCCAAAGCCACTTCTCTGGCAGTAAGTGAGCCTGGTGGAGACCACCCCAGAAGCCTGCCTCAGGCCCTTGGAGAAGAACAGGGCTTGATCCCTCTCTCTGTCTCTTTCTCTCTCATTCTGTTCCTCCTTGTCCCTCTAGGATAGCTGATCTGGGGCAAAGCTGCCGACTTGCAGGTCTTCTCTGGTTGTTGTAGAAAGATTTGATAATGTGATAATAAGGCCCTTGGTTGTGGCTCAGAGTGGCCTCCTCTTTTGCATGTACTGAACACATCTGCAAATACTCAGTTAAGGATGCAATTAGGCAGTTGTTTCCCCAAATGACAGATGGTCAGCTAACTGCTATAATTGCGCCAGCAGTTGAGTATTTACAGGTGTATTCTGGACATCTCCAGCATCAGACTGTCGTGGGAACCGCTGTTATACTCAGAGAGAAAGTTTGCCAGGGATCTTTCAACAGTATGTTCCTTAATTACTTTGTCACTCATTCTCTGTGCTTCCAAGTGGGAAATTCTTAGATTCCTGTCTAGTTGACTTTGCCCTCTGAGGTCCCAGTGATTGTGTGTCCCATGAGTCTTGGGATGGGAACACGTACTCTGTTGCTGGTTGGTGGTGTTGCATCCAAGGAGTAAAAGCCAGCTCCCTGCCTCCTGAAAGGATTTGTGGGTGGAGCAAATCTCTCCTTGTCTCTCAGCCTTCACTGACTCATTAGGAGCCTCCATCCATGTTCAGCTGGGAAAGGGAAACAGGGTCAAACCAAAATCCAGTTGCAGGAAGAACTGATTTTCAGGTCTAGCTTTGGGCATGTCACTACACATACCTTTGGGGATTTGGAAGAAAATGTCATCTGTTGGTTAGGCAAGACTGTTGCTATTGGCCTCTTGTCACCTTCAGAGTGCAAAGAAACTGAAGCTGTTGAGTTTCACACCACTCTAGCCCTGGGTGAGAGAAGATATGAGTGCTGGCTGGGCTTCTGGCTGCCTGTGTGACCTTGGGCAATTCGCGTGACCTTGTTTCCTTGTCTATCTAAAGTGGAGATGATACTACAGCCACCCCTTTGCTGTGCAAGGGGCTGCTGCTGCATCCTTACCCTGTGGGCACTTCTCTCACATGGAAGTGATCGTGTTTTCTGTCTAGGTGAGGAAATAGCGTCTACAAACACAGGTCTCAGTGCAATTGCACACATAAGAATCCACGAGTGAAATGGATGCACGAAGGGCGCATTATTCCTTGGATCAACATAAGTTGTTGGGCATGAGTGGAAATCAGAGGGAATGCACATTTTTCATAGTTTGCAGTTCATCCCAAGGCAATGCCCCCCTGTGTGGCATCTTTGCCGGTGTGACCAACCACAGTGTGCACAGACTCAGCAAAGGGAAAGGGAGGAGGCAGTAAGGGACAAGGGGATGGTGCAAGGGAGGAATGTTCTTCAGATATTCAGTTAGCTACACCCCGGCCCCTACCCCAGCTTTGGTAGAGAGGGCATAGCTTGATGTGTATTTGACAACTTATTTTGATGTCATGCTTTTCACACAAATCCAGGGCCGATCGTCTCTTCTCAGAATGCAGAATCGGGACTTGCTTTGTTCTTGCCCACTAAGGGCCAGAACTCAGTCTACACGGGTCAGTGACACCACAGCCCAGAAGATCATGTAGCAAAAAGTCTGTGGGGCTCCTAAGAAAGAATTTTTGGCTGAGGGTTGGTGTTGGCTGATGACACGATTCCTGCTCCTTCAGCCCCCTCTTTCCTTGAGCTGAGCCTGCGAGAGGCTATTTCAGCATACCTCTGAATTGTGCTCCTCTGGTGATGAGTTTTTGTTGAACTGTTCACCCTTGGAGGTTAGCCCTGCCCGGCAGGAGAATGCTATTTATGGTGGGGCAGGAGGTCTTAACCTGGATTGTGCCCTGACCCCCTTGATGTCTGCTGAAGCCCATAGGCTTCATATCAGAAAAGCCTTTAAAGGCATAAACCAAAGTACGTGGTATTCCGAAGGTGACCAGTAATATTGAGATAGAGTTATAATATGTTTTACAGACAAATCTGTGCAACAGCAGCCTATGTACTTCTTTGTTAAGGAATTAGGAATAACTATTGTCATTTCAGAGCAGTGAATGTAAGTGGCTGTTGGAGATAGCAACAGCTCCAACGTGATTTACAAATATCTCTAACGTCTCTTGGGACCTCGCCACCACTGTGACTCATTACCTGCGTTCGTTAATCGGGGTGCGATTCTAAGTTCTACTTAGAAGCTGGTGAAATTAACAGTGTGACTTTTGTCCAACCCACGTTTCTGGTTCCCGGGTTGAGAACCCCTCTCAGAAGGAGGGCCAGCCCTCCCCTCCTCTCCCTCTGCTGAGCAGTGGCCTGAGCAGTGGATGGTTTCCCAGGGAGGGTCCCTCCTGGGCCTGCCAGCTTTTATTCCCATTCCAGCTCTCTGCCAATCATTTTCTGTGTGACCTGGGTCAAACCACTTACCCAATTTGAACTTCAGCGTTCTCATTTGTGAAAAGAAATGGGTGGATTAGATAGTCTCTTGAGATCCCTTCCAGTTGTGATATTTCTATGATGTAATGACGCCATCGAAGAGTTCCAGGCATACCAATTCCAGGGAAAGCAGATTACAGGAAAGAACAGGAAGTCTGGCATCTACGGTCCTGGGTTAGAAGCATGGATTCCCTAGTTATTAGCTGTGTAATCTTGCACAAATAACTTCACCTGCCTCAGCCTTAATTTCCTTATCCATAAAGTGGGAACAATCATAGGATCTACTTCATAGCATCGATCAGATGATGTTTTTATTAGTTTATTTCTCAGCTGATCCAGAAAGGACTAGAGAGGGCTTGATAATGTGTACTCAGTTCAGCATGTAATGCGTACCAGGTCCTTGGAAACTGGCTGGACTATGATGTCCCATTTGTTGCCTCAAATCACTTAAAGTGTCACAGATCAGGCTGTGTCTGGTAAGGGCACCACACATGGGCTTTTTGCACCAGCACCTATTTCCACAGCCTCAGTTTACATGGGAAGCAACTGAAACCCTCAGGCTCAAAGACTCCTCTCTCTGACTCTTTCTCTCCCTCCCCCTCCGTGTCTCTCTCTCTCAGGCTCTAACTAAAATGGGCACTTTGACATTTTCCTTCAATTTCTTAACTTTGTGATAAAATGCTTATGCTAATTTTATTCTCTTCATTTCCATTAAAGACATCATAAAGAATTAATCTTTTCTTAAAAAAAAAAAAAGCATGCAATGGGGGTGGGGGTGGGGAGCAGTCTCACTTTGCTATCTCCTGCAACCCTGGAAGCAAACAGTGAAATTTCGAGCTTCCTCACTCTGTTAAAGGGTACTGGTTTGATTTGTCAAATTGCTATCGAAGGCATCACAAAAGATTAAGTGATTAATTTTTAAAAATTAAAGAGAATGCCCTCTCAGATCATAACAGTTAATGAGCTGCCTCATTTCCAGATCCTGGCGTCAGGGACACTCATCTGTTTAAAAAAAAACACACGAATTGAAGAAAATACAAATACCTAATTAGGAACTTCTGATTCAGCCGCTGCAATGCTGACCTAAGAAGGGGAACCAAGAACCTTTTGCTTTTCACATCTCGTTGGCTTTTGGAAGTCTCAGGAGGCACCTGGACTTCTAGCACTGGAAAGCAAGCTCTTGAACTCCTGGCATCGGGAGCCCTGGGCCACATTGTACATTGCTTATATTTCCAGATGGATCGCCAAGGCTCATGGCTCATAGGTCCTCCCTGACCCCCTCAGCCCAAGAGAAAGGCCCCTCTGGCCTTAGCACAACCATCTCCGTTACTGCACTGACCTTCACTGGACCATGAGCTGCACTCCCCTCATCCTCAGGGCGTGGGGACCTTCTTTCTTTCCAGCCTCTTGTGGGTTTAATGTTTGGCAGAAAAATGGCATCTCCTAGAACACTCTTCATTTCTCATAGCACTGGGGAATTGATGGAAATGTGCACAATTGCAATCAAGCCTCCTCTGCTCTCATAAAAAGTGTGGCTGGAGAAGGAGAAGGATCATGCTCATGAGAAGCACCCTGTTATGTTCTATTACAGTAGAAACATTGTCCTGGTCAGGGGCCTGTTTCTAAAACATTCCTAGGACTTTAAATTTGAAAACCAAAAAAAAGTGAAAAAGTTTCCTATTAGAGTCTGCCAAGGCAAACACATGGCCCGTCCCACAGAAACTAGAAATCACAGGATCATGCAGACGGTCTCAAGGGCGTCATCACAGGCCCTAAATGGAAAATGATTGTTCATGCAGAATGTGAGAATATGGAAAGCAAATGTGGAACCTTCCCCCAGCGCCTCCCGACCTCCTTGATTGGAATGATTTATTAAATCACCAGACAGGGAAGGACAAAATTGCCTTTAGGGACCAGCTAATTTCATGTTTTAGTTGCTGGTAAATAAGTCAGTACCAGATAAATGCACCTATCGTGTCCCGTGAAGGTTTCATTTGTGGAGGAGCAAATACCGGTTCTTTAAAATATTCAGGAGACTTCCACTGTTGTTCTCCGTGTCTGGGTGTCTGAGGCATCTGAGGTGGTGTACATAGTACAGGGCACCTTTGGAACAACTCTGAGAAAGCTTTGCCTTGAGAGGACCTCTTCAAGTACGTGTCATCACCTGCAAGGGTGATTGTAGCAATTAGGCCATTCAACTAATCCTGTGCTCCCTGTCCCAGACCCACATCCAGCTGTAGCTTCTGGCTGGAGTCATCTTGGAGGATGTCACATGAAGAAGAGATGGCTGCAGGATCACCACCTTCACTCTGTTGATGGCAAACATTCTGGTTCTTGTCTACTATCAGGCTCTACTTGCTCAGAACTGAGGGTATTATGGAACTGGAGGGTATTATGCTGAGTGAAGTAAGTCAATCAGAGAAGGACAATCATCACATGGTTTCACTCATACAGGGAGTATAAAAAATAGTGAAAGGGATTATAGGGGAAAGGAGAGAAAATGAGTGGGAAAAATCAGAGAGGGTCACAAAACATGAGAGACTCCTAACTCTGGGAAACGAACAAGGGGCAGTGGAAGGGGAGGTGGGTGGGGGGATAGGGTGACTGGGTGACGGGCACTGAGTGGGGCACATGATGAGATGAGCACTGGGTGTTATACTATATGTTGGCAAATCGAACTCCAATAAAAAATATATGTATATATATGTAAAAAATAAAATATATATATATATGTAAAAAATAAAAAAGCCTTTTCTGATTCCTTTTGCTGTCCTTCACTGCCTCCGTTCTCCTGGTCTTTCCTTCTGACTGGTGCTTGGCTCTGGCCTCCTTTCCTTCTGACCACTCCTCCGACTCTGGGCTGTCCTTGGACCTGCCTCCTGGCAAAACCTCCTATGGTGCCAATTCTATCTTCAGCCTCCGTGGGACTGTCAGCCTGGGCCACCTCTCTCCTTGTTCCCACATCCAATTAGAATGCTTTGAACTATAACCTCTTGGGGCAGAGACTTTGGCTTTGGTATTTGAAAGTTGTGTTTACATCTATTCCTAAGTGCTCCCAGCCATATGCATAGCAACTGCTCACAGTTGCATTGAAATAGCGCAGCCCAGGCCCCCCCTCTGTCTTTGTGTCCTGTCTTTGCAGGGGCACAGAACACAATGTGTGGGTCCTGAGGCACTGTCTTCAAGGCCCGACTGCTGTGACTCATGAAAGCCTTACTGGCAGCAGACCTGACTTTGGCCAATTAGGCTTTCAGAAGAACTTCTTTTGCCCTTACAGACTTCAAGTTTAGAGTTTCCTGTTGATGTTCAAAAGAATATAAACTGTTAAAGGCTCTTGCTATCTATGTAGTAAAGCTTCAGGAATAGATATACCACCCGACAGTGCAGAAATGGCTTGGTGCATTTTGGCTCATCCCTGTAAGATAGCACACTACCTTGAAAAATGATGATAGTGATGATACAGGAACAGGCCAGCAAGTCCATGATCGGAGCAAGGAGCAAGCAATGAACTTGTGTGTACAACTATCGTAGCTGCAAAAGGTTATATGCTTGTGGACAGGAGCTGGAAGAGAGTATAAAAGACAAACATAATTACAAGCAGAGTACCCAGTAAATTATAGTTATGAGGTACTTCGTGCACATTATTTCATTTAATGCCCACGACAAGCCTGGGAGGTCAGCACTGTTATCATGCTTATTCATGGAACAGCTGCAGATCACATTTCCAGGGAGTGGCAGATTCAGGACGCAAAAGCTGGTTGTCTTTCCACCATGACATCTTGCCTGATTAATGAAGCTGGTGGAATCACAGGTGAATTGTTTCACTTTGGATTTCTATGATGTTATTGGCAGCAGTAGCAGAATCACAGGGCTCTGGGTTTGAATCCCAGAATTTCCCTTCGTGACCTGTGCAACCTTGGGCAAGGCACTACATCGGTACAACCTCCAGCTCCTTCTGTTTCTAAGTAAAGAAAAGGATAGTTTCTAACTTGTTTGTGTTGAGAGGTTAAATGAGATTTCAAATCCACAAAGCATTCAATCCAGTGCCTGGCACACACTAAGCATTAAATGCACTGAAGCTGCTGTTATTGTGTTGACTTACACAACAGAATTTTAGACCTCTACTATTCATGGCAGAAGGAAAGGATTAAGGAGACTGAGGTCATGAATCATGCTCAGTACCTCTCCAGGTTGATCTGAAGCTGTAGAGATTCTTTCAGTGGGTCCTTTCTCACCGTGGACAACCTTTATTTGCCCTACACTCCACACTGGTGGAGGTGTTTCACATGCCTCCTCCCTAATACAGAGCCTTGACCGCCTTTGCTCTGTGTGGGCTAAAAGCAAGGCCAAGTGTACTGATTCCTGTGTCCTGGAACTAAAATTGACGTGGATGCTGAAAAGGCCAAGGTGAGTTTACATTACCTAGAATGGTATATGAAGTATCATAATGGGGAGAGGTAGCTATGCTATATACAAACCTAGATGAACTAAGTCCTCAAAAGCACTTCAAGCAAAGTGCTGCAAGAGCTCAGAAAGAGCGTGTGGTGTGGGGATTTATGGAGGCAATGTAGAGAAAGCACTCAGACAAGATGGTGGGTGCCTCAGTGTTCTGGTCTACAAAATGGGGACAATTAATACCTGCTTCAGAAGATTGCAATGCAAATAAGATTTGATGAAACATTATTCTGTTTTCTTATCTTCTGATGTGGTAATTGTATTGCTATTACTACCAGGAAAACAGAGTTGGGAGACTCTATGACTGTAGTGGTTGGAGACCTTGGGCTGCTTGAAAGTACAACTTCCATCTTCACAGGATCACTCTGGAAAGTTCACAGTCAATGGCGAGAGACTTTCCTAGAACATCTTCACCCTAGGCCTGTGAGGAATGTTAAAGGGCTTAGAATGGTCTGCTGGCTGGTCAGGGAGGGCTCCTGCCTGCACACCCTGAGGTCTCTGTAAATGGAGGCATGTCTTTTGATGGATCTCCCCAGCCAACCCACCTCCTCAAATCTCTAACTCTGGAAGGAAAACATTCACATGTGATACTCTTTAAAAATACCTTCATAGCTCTTTAATAATAGCAAAGCATGTGCCTGCCTTATTTTGTGTTTCTTTGCCGTAGGACTAATTGGGAATTGAGGCGAGCTCAGTTGGGCAACACACCTGTCTCATCTGCTGTGGCAATATCTTTTCTCTGGAGAGTATGTTCACTGGGTGTGAAGAGGAGAAATATGGAAACCATCATTAGTGACTGCTTATTGTTTCCTCTCCGCAAATCAAGTTTAGCATGCCAACCTAGGAAAGCATATGCTGAAAGTCATTAGTGTTGTTTTTTTTTTTAAAAATTATTTGTTTATTTGAAATAGAACGAGAGAGAGAGAGAGAGAGAGAGAGAGAGAGAAAGAGAGAAAGCGAGCACACGAACAAGAGGGAGGGGAGAGGGAGAAGCAGTCTCATCCCTGAGCAGGGAGCCTGATCCTGGGACACTGGGATCATGATTGGAGCCAAAGGCAAACACAACTGACTGAGCCACTCAGGTGCCCCCATTAACGTTGGTTTTTTAAAAAAGATTTTATTTATTTATTTATTTTGTTTATTTGTTTGTTTATTTATGAGATACGCAGAGAGAGAGAGAGGCAGAGACATAGGCAGAGGGAGAAGTAGGCTCCCTGTGGGGTGCCTGGTACGAGACTCAATCCTAGGACCCCCGGGATCACACCCTGAGTCAAAGGCAGAGGCTCAACCACTGATTCACCCAGGCAACCCTAGTGTTGTTGTTTTTTTTTTACATAAAAATAACTTTTTAAAAATTTAAGTTCGATTTGCCAACAGTGCTCATCCCATCGAGTGCCCTCTTCAGTGCCCATCCCCAGTTACCCCATCCCCCTCACCTCCTCCCTTCTGCTACTCTTTGTTTGTTTCCCAGGGATAGGAGTCTCTCATATTTTGTCACCAGCAAAAAGTTTGTTTTAAATCGTTACGACCTTGGGATCCCTGGGTGGCACAGTGGTTTAGCGCCTGCCTTTGGCCCAGGGCCCGATCCTGGAGACCCGGGATCGAATCCCACATCGGGCTCCCGGTTCATGGAGCCTGCTTCTCCCTCTGCCTATGTCTCTGCCTCTCTCTCTCTCTCTCTGTGTGACTATCATAAATTTTTTTTAAAAGTTAAATCGTTATGACCTCAATCAATTAATAACCAAAGTTAAGACATACTTAGATAATAATACACTAATACTTGGTGACTTCAATCTAGCGCTTTCTACACTCGATAGGTTTTCTAAGCACATCTCCAAAGAGACGAGAGCTTTATTTTATTTATTTTTTTAAAGATTTATTTATTTATTTATTCACAGACACACAGAGAGAGAGGCAGAGACACAGACAGAGGGAGAAGCAGGCTCCATGCAGGGAGCCGGATGTGGGACTCAATCCCGGGTCCCACCCGGGATCACACCCCAGGCTGCAGGCGGCGCCAAACCACTGCGCCACCAGGGCTGCCTGAAACGAGAGCTTTAAATGATACCCTGGACCAGATGGATTTCACAGATATCTACAGAACTTTACATCCAAACTCAACTGAATACACATTCTTCTCAAGTGCACATGGAAATTTCTCCAGAATAGACCACATACTGGGTCACAAATCAGGTCTGAACCGAAACCAAAAGATTGGGATCATCCCCTGCATATTCTCAGACCATAATGCCTTGAAATTAGAACTAAATCACAACAAGAAGTTTAGGATTTCAAACACGTGGAGGTTAAGGACCATCCTGCTAAAAGATGAAAGGGTTAACCAGGAAATTAAGGAAGAATTAAAAAGATTCATGGAAACTAATGAGAATGAAGATACAACTGTTCAAAATCTTTGGGATACAGCAAAAGCAGTCCTAAGGGGGAAATACATCGCAATACAAGCATCCATCCAAAACCGGGAAAGAACTCAAATACAAAAGCTAACCTTACACCTAAAGGAGCTAGAGAAAAAACAGCCAATAGATCCTACACCCAGCAGAAGAAGAGAGTTAATAAAGATTCGAGCAGAACTCACTGAAATTGAGACCAGAAGAACTGTGGAACAGATCAAAAAAACCAGGAGTTGGTTCCTTGAAAGAATTAATAAGACAGATAAACCATTAGCCAGCCTTATTAAAAAGAAGAGAGAGAAGACTCAAATTAATAAAATCATGAATGAGAAAGGAGACATCACTTCCAACACCAAGGAAATACAAACCATTTTAAAAACATATTATGAGCAGCTATACGCCAATAAATTAGGCAATCTGGAAGAAATGGATGCATTTCCGGAAAACCACAAACTACCAAAACTGGAACAGGAAGAAATAGAAAACCTGAACAGGCCAATAACCATGGAGGAAATTGAAGCAGTCATCAAAAACCTCCCAAGACACAAAAGTCCAGGGCCAGATGGCTTCCCAGGGGAATTCTATCAAACGTTTAAAGAAGAAACCATACCTATTCTACTAAAGCTGTTTGGAAAGATAGAAAGAGATGGAGTACTTCCAAATTCGTTCTATGAGGCCAGCATCACCTTAATTCCAAAACCAGACAAAGACCCCACCAAAAAGGAGAATTACAGAGCAATATCCCTGATGAACACGGATGCAAAAATTCTCAACAAGATACTAGCCAATAGGATCGAACAATACATTAAGAAGATTATTCACCATGACCAAGTAGGATTTATCCCCGGGATGCAAGGCTGGTTCAACACTCGTAAAACAATCAGTGTGATTCATCATATCAGCAAGAGAAAAAACAAGAACCATATGATCCTTTCAATAGATACAGAGAAAGCATTTGAGAAAATACAGCATCCATTTCTGATCAAAACTCTTCAGAGTGTAGGGATAGAGGGAACATTCCTCAGCATCTTAAAAGCCATCTACAAAAAGCCCACAGGAAATATCATTCTCAGTGGGGAAGCACTGGGAGCCTTTCCCCTAAGATCACGAACAAGACAGGGGTGTCCACTCTCACCACTGGTACTCAACATAGTACTGGAAGTCCTAGCCTCAGCAATCAGACAACAAAAAGAAATAAAAGGCATTCAAACTGGCAAAGAAGAAGTCAAACTCTCCCTCTTTGCAGATGACATGATACTCTACATAGAAAACCCAAAAGCCTCCACCCCAAGATTGCTAGAACTCATACAGCAATTCAGCAGTGTGGGAGGATACAAAATCAATGCCCAGAAGTCAGTGGCATTTCTATACACTAACAATGAGACTGAAGAAAGAGAAATTACGGAGTCAATTCCATTTACAATTGCACCCAAAAGCATAAGATACCTAGGAATAAACCTAACCAAAGAGGTAAAGGATCTATACCCTAAAAACTATAGAACACTTCTGAAAGATATTGAGGAAGACACAAAGAGTTGGAAAAATATTCCATGCTCATGGATTGGCAGAATTAACATTGTGAAAATGTCAATGTTACCCAGGGCAATTTACACGTTTAATGCAATCCCCACCAAAATACCATGGACTTTCTTCAGAGAGTTGGAACAAAATATTTTAAGATTTGTGTGGAATCAGAAAAGACCCCGAATAGCCAGGGGAATTTTGAAAAAGAAAACCATAGCTGGGGGCATCACAATGCCAGATTTTAGGTTGTACTACAAAGCTGTGGTCATCAAGACAGTGTGGTACTGGCACAAAAACAGACACACAGATCAATGGAACAGAATAGAGAACCCAGAAGTGGACCCTGAACTTTATGGTCAACTAATATTCAAGAAAGGAGGAAAGACTATCCACTGGAAAAAAGACAGTCTCTTCAATAAATGGTGCTGGGAAAATTGGACATCCACATGCAGAAGAAGGAAACTAGACCCTTCTCTTGCACCATACACAAAGATAAATTCAAAATGGATGAAAGATCTAAATGTGAGACAAGATTCCATCAAAATCCTAGAGGCAAACACAGGCAACACCCTTTTTGAACTTGGCCACAGTAATTCTTGCAAGATATATCCATCAAGGCAAGAGAAACAAAAGCAAAAATGACCTATTGGGACTTCATCAAGATAAGAAGCTTTTGCACAGCAAAGGATACAGTCAACAAAACTAAAAGACAACCTACAGAATGGGAGAAGATATTTGCAAATGACGCCTCAGATAAAGGGCTAGGTTCCAAGATTTATAAAGAACTTATTAAACTCAACAGCAAAGAAACAAAGAATCCAATCATGAAATGGGCAAAAGACATGAAGAGAAATCTCACAGAGGAAGACATAGACATGGCCAACAAGCACATGAGAGAATGCTCCACGTCACTTGCCATCAGGGAAATACAAATCAAAACCACAATGAGATACCACCTCACACCAGTGAGAATGGGGAAAATTAACAAGGCAGGAAATCAAAATGTTGGAGAGGATGTGGAGAAAAGGGAACCCTCTTACACTGTTGGTGAGAATGTGAACTGGTGCAGCCACTCTGGAAAACTGTGTGGAGGTCTCCAAAGAGTTAAAAATAGATCTGCCCTATGACCCAGCAATTGCACTGCTGGGGATTTACCCAGCAATGAAACGCCAGGACACCTGCACCCCGATGTTTCTAGCAGCAATGTCCACAATAGCCAAACTGTGGAAGGAGCCTCAGTGTCCATCGAAAGATGAATGGATAAAGAAGATGTGGTTTATGTATACAATGGAATATTCCTCAGCCATTAGCAACGACAAATACCCACCATTTGCTTCGACATGGATGGAACTGGAGGGTATTATGCTGAGTGAAATAAGTCAATCGGAGAAGTACAAACATTATATGGTCTCATTCATTGGGGGAATATAAAAAATAATGAAAGGGAATAAAGGGGAAAGAAGAAAAAATAAGTGGGAAATACCAGAAAGAGAGACAGAACATGAAAGACTCCTAAGTCTGGGAAACGAACTAGGGGTGGTGGAAGGGGAGGTGGCGGGGGGTGGTGTTGAATGGGTGGTGGGCACTGAGATGGGCACTAGACGGGATGACCACTGGGTGTTATTCTGTATGTTGACAAATTGAACACCAATAAAATATAAATTTATTTTAAAAAATTGTTATGACCATAAATAAATAAATAATAAATAAATAAATAAATAAATAATAAAATCATTATGACCTGGGGCCTTTAGTCCTTTTCAAATATTGTGAAATATATCATACATTCAAAATAATAAAAATTTGAGAAACCCAGCACCCATCATATGAGACAGAGTCTTTCCCCTAATTTAGATGCTCCCTGTGTGCCCTGCCAATCCATCCCCACCTGCTGGGAAACTTTCTCCTAAATTTTCTCTTCTCTCTCATTTTTTTTGTCCTCATACTGCATCTTTGACCAGCATATTGTTAGTTTTGCCTGTTTTTGAATTTAAATGAAATCGCACTCTAGGAAATTTTCTATTACTTACTTCTTTTACTCACTTTACTGTTTTTGAGATTTTTCCATGCTGATACATCCAACTGTAGTTCCTAGTCTCTGTGAATGTCCCCTTCCCCAGAGTTCTGCTATGCACAGCCCATGAATCAATATACACATAGCAGCCCAGGCTATAATGTAACCATGTTGGAATAAACCACGATTCATTCACCCATTCCACCACAGACATTCAGTTTTTGGATATTTGGTGCAATGCTACTCTAAACATTTTTGTATGTGTCTTAAAGTATGATTTTTTTCTAGGGAACACTTGAAGAGTAAAATTTCAATCTGCGTTTCTCTGATTGCTAGTGGCCATAAACATTTATCCATAGGTGTATCGGTCATTTGTGCATTCATCTTCTGGGAAATGCCTGTTTAGGTTTTTATCTGCTGCTGTTGTTGTTGTTACCTATGAGTTATTTGTGTGTGTGTGTGGGGAGGGGTTCCTGATTGATTTGTAAGCCTTTTAAATATTTGGATACTACTTACTTGGGTAACAGGTGTTGCAAATTCCTTCACCCAGCCTCTGGTTGTTTTTCTATCCCCTTTATTATGTCTTGATGAACAAAAAGTCTTACATTTTTCTGTATTTATTAGTTACTTCCTTTATAATTTGGGCCTTTTGTAACTTGTTTTAAAACTTCCTGCTCTGAAGTCATAAAGGTACCTACCATTATTGTCTTTTAAAAGTTTGAATAGTTTTTACATCAAAATAAAAAGCTTCTACACAGTGAAGGAAACAGCAAAACTAAAAGGCAACCTACACAATGGGAGAAGATTTTTGCAAATGTCATATCTGATAAAAGGTTAGTATCCAAAATATATAAAGAACTCATACAACTCAACATCACCAAAACAAATAACCCAATTAAAAAATAGGCTGAAGACATGAACAGACATTTTTCCAAAGAAGACATCCAGATGGCCAAAGACACATGAAAAGATACTCAACATCACTTACCATCAGGGAAATGCAAATCAAAACTCCAATGAGAAATCTCACCTCACACCTGTCAAAATGGCTCAAATTAACACAAGAAGGAACAAATGTTGGTAAGGATGTGGAGATAAAGGAACACTAGTGAATTCTTGGTGGGAATGCAAACTGGTACAGCCACTGTGGAAAACAATATGGAGGTTTCTCAAGAAGTTAAAAATAGAACTACCCTACAACCCAGTAATCGTACTACTTGATATTTATCCAAAGAATACAAAAACACTAATTCAAAAGGATACATGCACCCCAATAATCATAGCAGTATTATTTATAACAGCCAAGATATGAAAGCAGCCCAAGTGCCCATCAATTGATAGATGGATAAGGAAGATGTGGTGTGTGTAGCCATTAAAAAGAATGAAAGCTTGTCATTTGCAATGACATGGATGAACTAGAGAGTATTGGGCTAAGCAAATAAGTCAGTCAGATAAAGACAACCATATGACTTCACTCATAAATGGAATTTAATATGTGTGAGGTAGATTCTGGGTTCTCTACTTTGTTCCACTAATATATCTGTTTATCCCAGTGCTAGTCCTATACTGTCTTATAGAGGGTAACTTAATGATATGTCTTGATATCAAGTAGGGTAAATCTTCCGACCTTGTTCTTTTTTTAGAAGTGTATTTATTTTAAGATATTTGTTGTATTCATATAAAATCTAGAATTCATTTAATTTCCTCTGGGGAAAAAATAGGGATTTTTATTGGAATCTCTTTGAATTTGTAGATCAATTTAGAAGGACTACATCTTTACAATATTAAAATTTTCAATCCAAGAAAAATCACCCATTTCTCCATTTTTTAGTTTGCTCTAATGTCTTTAAATAAAATTTTATAAGTTTCTCCACAAAGTGCTTACACAGAGCAGTATTTTCAAAAGTTGTAGATTTAGGAACTTTTTGCACTCCTAAAAATTATTGGAGATCCCAAGGAGTTTTTGTTTATATGATTTTTAACTATTAGTATTTACCATATGCAAAATTAAAACTGATTCAATTTTAACATATTTATTTATTTTACAATAATAAAAAATTGTTATAATGAAAAAATTATTTTATGAAAATGAATATATTTTCTAAAATAGAACACATTTAGTCAGAATTGAATTGTTTTAAGTTCTTTCAAATCTCTTTAATGTCTAATTTAATAAAAGATAGTTGGTTTGTCATAACTGCTTTCATATTCAATCTGTGGCATTATATTGTTTTATCTAAAGTGTATAAAGGAAATCTGACCTCACACAAAAACGTAGTTGGAAAAGTGAAGTATATTCTAATAGCCTTTTTAAATAATAGTGAATATTCTTCTTTGATAGTACACTAAAGCTAACAAGTGGTAGCTTCTTAAAATTTAAAATATGGGTTCTGAAACCATACCAATGAATCTATCATACTCGATTACATTATAGCCCATTGATCTCACACTTTGAATGGATTTTTTACTCATGAATATGTTTGTAACATTGTACATTAGGGTTTTTTTGGTAGAGTGCTTGTTTACTGGATTATGGAGATCTTCCAAATGTTGATGCATTTCATTATATAATATCAGAAATTTACGTTCATGGATATTACTGCCTGTTTCATTAGAAAAATCCTTAGCACTTGAAAACTGTCAAAACAGCAGATTCAGGTTTTTCAAAATTCTAGTTTCCACTTTAAAGCTGGAATTTTATCACAGGCAATAAATACTATCAGTTGTTTTTCTTTTTTATTTCTTTTTCTTTAAAAAAGTTTTTATTTAAATTCCATTTAATTAACATATACTGTATTATTAGATTCAAGGGTAGAGCTTACTGATTCATCCATTGCATATAACACCCAATGCTCATTATATCACATGCCCTCCTTAATGCCCATCCTCCAGTTACCCCATCCCCCCCCTTGCCTTTCAGCTACACTCTGTTCCCTAGAGTTAAGAATCCATTGTGGGGGATCCCTGGGTGGCGCAGCGGTTTGGCGCCTGCCTTTGGCCCAGGGCGCGATCCTGGAGACCCGGGATCGAATCCCACGTCGGGCTTCCGGTGCATGGAGCCTCCTTCTCCCTCTGCCTCTCTGCCTCTCTCTCTCTCTCTCTCTCTTTGACTATCATAAATAAATAAAAATTAAAAAAAAAAGAATCCATTGTGGTTTGCTTCCCTTTCTGTTTTTATCTTATTTTTCCTTCCCTTTCTCTATGTACATCTGTTTTGTTTCTCAAATTCCATATATGAATGAAAACATGGCATTTGTCTTTCTCTGACTGACTTCTTTTGCTTAGCATAATACCTTTGGGTTCTATCTGTATCATTGTAAATGGCAAGATTTCATTCTTTTTGATGGTTGGGTAATATTCCATTGTATATATGTATATATACCACCTCTTCTTTATTCATTCATCTGTTGGTGGACATCTGGGCTCTTTCCATAGTTTGGCTATTGTGTACACTGCTGCCATAAACAGTGGGGTGCATGTACCCCTTCAGATCACTGTGTTTGTCTCCTTTGGGTAAATACCTAATAATGCAATTGCTGGGTCGTGGGGTAGTACTATTCTTAACTTTTTGAGGAACATCCATACTATTTTCCAGAGTGGCTGCACCAGCTTGCATTCCCACCAACAGTGTGAGAGTGTTCTGCTTTCTCTGCATCCTTGCCAACATCTGTTGCTTCCTGAGTTGTTGATTTTAGCCATTCTGACTAGTGTGAGGTGGTATCTCATTGTGGTTTTGATTTGTATTTCCCTGATGCCGAGTGATGTGAGCATCTTTCCATGTATCTGTTGGCCAATCATATGTCTTCTTTGGAGAAATGTCTATTCATATCTTCTGTCCATTTCTTGACTGGATTTTTTTGTTTTTTGAGTGTTGAGTTAAGCTCTTCATAGGTTTTGGATACTAGCCCTTTATCTTATTTGTCATTTGCAAATATCTTCTCCCATTCTGTATGTTGCCTTTTAGTTTTGTTGACTGTTTCCTTTGCTGTGCAAAAGCTTCTTATCTTGATGAAGTCCCAATAGTTCATTTTTGCTTTTGTTTCCCTTGCCTTTGAAGATGTGTCTAGCAAGAAGTTGCTGTGGCTGAGGTTAAAGAGGTTGCTGCCTGTGTTCTCCTTTAGGATTTTGGTGGATTCCTGTCTCACATTTAGAACTTTAATCAATTTTGAGTTTATTTTTGTGTATGGTGTAAGAGAATGGTCCATTTTGATTCTTCTGCATGTGACTATCCAATTTTCCCAATACCATTTGTTCAAGAGATTGACTTTTTTCCAGTGGATATTATTTCCTGCTTTATCAAAGATTAGTTGACCATAGAGTTGAGGATCCATTTCTGGGTTCTCAATTTTATTCCATTGATCTATGTGTCTCTTTTTGTGCCAGTACCATGCTGTCTTGATGATTGCAGCTTTATAATACAGCTTGAAGTCTGGAATTATGATGCCTCCAGCTTTAGTTTTCTTTTTCAACATTCCTTTGCCTATTTGGAGTCTTTTCTGGTTCCCTACATATTTTAGGATTGTTTGTTCCAGCTCTGTGAAAAATACTGGTGGTATCTTCATAGGGATTGCATTGAATGTGTAGATTTCTTTGGATAACACAGACATTTTAACATTGTTCTTCCAATCCATGAGCATGGAATGTTTTTCCATTTCTTTGTGTCTTCCTCAATTTCTTTAATGAGTGTTCTATAGTTTTAGAATACAGATCCTTTACCTCTTTGGTTACATTTGTTCCTAGGTATCTTATGGTTTTTGGTGGAATTGTAAATGGGATGGATTCCTTGATTTCTCTTTCTTCTGCTTCATTGTTAGTGTAAGAAATGCAACTGACTTCTGTGCATTGATTTTATATTCTGCAACTTTGCTGAATTCCTGTGCCAGTTCTAGTACTTTTTTTGTGGAGTCTTTTGGGTTTTTTACATAGAGTATCATGTCCCCTGTAAAGAGTGAAAGTTTTACTTCTTCTTTGCCAATTTGGATGCCTTTATTTGTTTTTGTTGTCTGTTGAGGCTAGGACTTTGAGTACTATGTTGAACAACAATGGTAGAATGGACATTCCTGTCATGTTCCTTACCTTAGGGGAAAAGGTCTCTGTTTTTCCTGTTGAGGATGATATTCACTGTGGGTCTTTTGTATATGGCTTTTATGATAATGAGGTAGTTGTTTTTCTTTTTATTTTTTAAAGATTTATTTATTTTAGAGGGAAAGAGAGAGAGAGAGAAAGAGAGAGAGAGAGCATGAACAGAATGAGTGACAGAGGGAGAAACAGGCTCCCCTCTGAGCAAGGGCCCCAGTGCAGAGCTCTATCCCAGGACCCTGGGATCATGACCTGAGCCAAAGGCAGACACTTAACTAACTGAGCCACCCAAGCGCCCCAAGGTAGTTGTTTTTCTTGAACTGATAGGTTCACTTTGTTCATTTTTAAGGAAACATCTCCTAAATACCCAAATTTGAGTAAGCACCATTTATCTCTGATTCATTCTTTCAAGTAAAAATGCTATTCTTTGAGAAAATCATCTATTTCAGCTCACAACTCAAAGTTGAGGCAGTCATTGGACTTTGGTATGTAGAAGAAGTACTTTTATACATCTTATTTTGTCATACAGAGTATTAAAAATACAAAGATCAATATTTAATATAATTAATAATTTTTAATGATTTATCGAGGACATTCTTATGCAAAATTGGCTTTGTTTTTGCTGCAAGTATGTGATGGTGAAGAATATAATGGTTGCTAGCAGTTTTGTGCCACAGTCTTTATTCAGTAAAATCTCACTAAATTGCTATTAAAAGTGATATTTCAAAATTATGATTTCAGACAAAGACACCCTTGTGAATGTAGTCAACACAACAGTTTTGGTCAGAAAATTTGATGTGGAACAAAGTTAAACTGTGCAGTAAGTTTAAATGAACTCAAAACATTTACTTGGCATACATATTCAAGTAAAGGATGAAGAGGTAGCTTCTTCTAACTACTAAGTTGTGCAACTTTTGTTGTGCACATGATCTATTCCATTGCTTAAAGACAAACTGAGACATATTACAAATTTTAAGAATTTATTTCAGCAAAAATTGATTCTTATCAGGCAGCACCCAATCTAGCAGATTGAAAGGAGCTCTGAGGAGCTATACAAAATGAAAGATTTTTATAGGCAGAAGGGAGCAGGAAGAAGGAAGTTATACTAGGCAAAAAATAAGGTTGGTTATTACAAGGTTATTTTCCTTTAGGGGATGGTAGGGATCCATCAGGCAGATGACCTAACTAGTGCTGATCAGGCGATTCCTGATGGACTGATTGAAGATTCCATTTCTTTGAGAGCCTAAACAGTAATTAGGTTAAGTCTCAGTTTGGTGATATGGGGCTTAGCATAAGCGACAGCATTTGGGGTCTGTTGTCTTGTTTTTAACACCACATATTTATTTTTGTTTTTAAAAATGGTTTTATTTATTTATTCATGAGAGACACAGAGAGAGAGGGGGGAAGAGACACAGGCAGAGGGAGAAGCAGGCTCTCTGTGGGGAACCTCAGGTGGGACTCGATCCTAGGACCTGGGGGTCACGACCTGAGCTGAAGGCATATGCTCAACCACTGAGCCACCCAGGCATCCCTTAACACCACATATTTCAACATGGTTTAGTATTTTGCCTTTATTTTCCTCTAAAGGTGATTTTCTGTTCTATACCTTTATTCTTAGATGTAGTGTCTTACAAGATGACCTTGAACCCTCCCCTGCCCCAAATATTAAAAAATGGGTCGAGAATATGATGTATAAAGAAAGGAAAGAATGAGTATAATAAAACTTTAGTAATTTATACTGTATGTTCAAGCCATATTTATTTTCACATTGTTGTTTGTTACTTATATAAACTTATTTTTATCATTAAATTATTCAATCTCATTGCTCAGTATAGGTAACAACTGTTGTTTGTGTATCTTGTGTTGAGATGAATGCATAATAATTGTTCCCATTAAAATTAATGGAAAATATTTTTCATTTAGCAGCTTTTCACTTAGTGGTAGGACTTTCAGGAAAAAATTAAAGTCATTAAATTAGGGACAGATGTTTTTTAACCAGTGTTTTAGTTCTATTTATCAGGAGCATTGTTCAGAGTATCTAATGGACAATACTGCTAGAAACTGAAGTTCCCTAAACTCTTCTTTATTTTTTTAAAGATTTATTTATTTAAAAAAGAAACATAAAAAAAGATTTATTTATTTATTCATGAGAGACATGGAGAGAGAGGCAGAGACACAGAGGGAGAAGCGGGAGCCGGATGTGGGACCGGGTCTCCAGGATCACACCCTGGACGGAAGGCGGCGCTAAACCGCTGAGCCACCCAGGCTGCCCTCTAAACTCTTCTTTAAACAAAGGTAATCAACGGATTCATCAATGTTGAGTATTTTTATTTCTGATTATAAAATCTTATTTTCGTCTAATAATCAATTTGCACTGCCAGATACATGCGTCTTTATTGATTTATATCCTTATACTTTCCCAAACGGTTTGTAGCAGCTTACAATGAGATATGCAAGGCTCCTAGAACATTATCTGGAAAATAGTAAGAACTCAATAGATACTTATTGTTACTTTCCTTATAAAAGATACATGTTGAAATCATTAGGATGAAACTGGGAAGTCAAATATATGCAGATGAGAATGAAAAATAAACTAACATTGAGGTTAAGAGTTACAGTGATTGAGTGTTAAACTTGACTATGAGTTTCTAGGCAACTAGAGAATATATGCTGTAGAGTTATTTTGTGATAGAAGGAAGGCTACCAATTCTTCAAGAAATCAAGCTTTTCCTTGGTGGTGTAGTTTTTATCCTGGGGACATTGAGAAACATAATGGACAATATCTTGCATGGTGGTTTTGCAGCAGAGACAGCAGTCAATCCATCCATCTTTCTATCCATTCACTTAGTAAATATTTTGGCATTTTCTTTGTGCATCCTTGGTAAAAGCCAAGGACATAACAATAAAGCACAACTCAGTGAAAGTGTTTCTACAGCAAAATAAACAAATGAGGCCAAGCATAGACTTTTCCAAAAGTCTAAATTAATAAAGGTTAGAATTTTCAGTATCTGGAGGTATATGAATAGCATACCTTACATACTACCTTCTTTAATTTTCATACTTCTCTGCTAGAGTTTTACTAGATTCATGGCATACAGTTCAAGATGTGGCTTTCTTTAGTATCTCTAATATTCTATTTAGTTGATTAAGGTTAAGACTGATATAACTTAGCTAACAGACAAGTTGGTGATGCTATCAAAGTTGACTTTATTGGCCAATATTTTTACCCAGATAAAAGTTTGCCCTGTAGGCAGAATTTCTCTCACAATGCAGCTCTGTGTCATTTTAAATATTAATTTCTATTTCATAGACACTAAGTATTTACTATGTACCTGGCACTACTTTAAGTGCTTTACAAATATTAACTTGTTTAAGCCTGTACTATAGGGTAAGCACTATAACCTCTTCCCATTTAAAGATAAGAAACCTAATGCACAGATTCCTTAAATAACCTACCTAAAATAACACAGCTGGTAAGCAGCAGAGCCAAGAACTAAATTCATGCAATCTGGCTTTAGGTTCCATGCTGTAACCATGATGCCTCTTGGACAGGAGCTTCACTGAGATCCTGGAGTTCTACAGCTGAGGGCCCAGCAGAAATTATCTTGGCCTCCAAGAATTTCAGAGTGGGTGTCACTGCCTTCAGCCATAGAAAACACTCATTCATGCTCCTCAAAAGGTCTGATTCTGTGTAAGGCTGCCAAGTTGAGTTTGCTGCCAAATGTGCCCTGGAGTAACTGACCATGTTGGCCTGCGAAGTGGTGTTATTTATATTTTGGTGACTGTTTACAAGGTCCACAAAAACAATTTAAGTTTTGATGAGAGCCAGTGACCTCTGAAGGCCTCTCAAATTAAGAAGAGGGTATAAGATACAGCCCTATATTTTGTCTCTGAAAAATATGATCTGTTACATCAGGAGACCATTTCTGTCTGTCCTGACTGATTCTTTTAGTGGCATAACACATGCACATTTCACAGAAGTATTTAGAGTCAGGAACCTATGTTAAACTCATATAGTTTATTCTATTGATAGATTCTGTCTGTATAATTGAAGGCAGTAAATAAATAATAAGGCCAACATTTTTACCTGTGTTCTAGATTCCAACCCTACCCAATTTCTCAAATACCATATAGTAATAGCAATATTTTTCTCTCTGTTGTATAATCATCCTTCCCCCCCCCCTACGAAATCTTATCCATCAATATTTAAACTATGCTGAAGTCTCTTACTTCTTTTTCTTCCTTAGGTTCTATGTCGTTCTCAGTTACCACCCCCTCTCATCTGCCTCTACCACTCGCTGAAATGTTTTTTACCAAGGTCACCAATGATCTGGAGTACTGATGACCAAAGGTAACCATAGAGATTAGCTTCACCTATGTGTGAAGCTCAAGCTGTGCCATCTTGGCAGTCACTAAGTTCTAAATTCAGGTTGCTCAAAACTGAACACATTGTCCCTGCTTCTGTGCAAATCATCTCAATAAATGTCATGTTTTATCCATCCAGTTAACCAAGACAAGTAGTCACTTCAAGATGATGTTTTCAATTGTAGACATATTGTATTTGAGCTATTCAGGATCAAGAGGTTAGACTTGTTCCGATATATATTTATGGTCACCAGCCTCAAAGGGTCCATTGGTAAGGCAAGACATGTTTCTCTGGTTGACTGATTTCCCCCTCTCTGCAGCATTTTTTCTCAAAGCACCACGTCTCTACAATGTCTCTAACATCTACCACCACCTCCAGTCTCAGAAAATAGCTTTCCCTTCTATTTCACAGAAAAATAGAATCCATGAGATGGGAAATCCTGCCACATTTACAACCATCTCTCTTCTGCCTCTTCTGTTGTAATAGATGAGTTGCTCTTTCTACCATATTTCCACCTGTATTATAGATCTCATCCATACTTGTCTTCTCAAAAACTGAGCACTATTATCTTTTTTTAATTTTTTAATCTTTTTTTAATATTAAATCACCCCCTCTTGATGATAACCTTCCTCTTTGCTTTCAAACATACTCAGTTCCTCCCACTAAAATAAACTACGGAAGACTCCTGCTTCTCGGTGAGATGGAGTCCCAGGGTCTGGGTTTACCTCCCACCTGAAATAACAACCAAGAAAAGAAAAATAATATGAAACAGTTATTCTCAAGACATTGGACATTAAGCAATAAAGAATAGTGATCCCAGAGAGACAGGAAACAAATGGAGTGGGACCTGCAATTGGTTCAGCTTGATAGTTGGAGAAAGTTTCCAGGTTGGAGAGCAGGGAGGATGGTTTCCTTAAGTGGAGGGAGAAGTTGAGAATCCATGAAGGCCAAGGCAGCTGGAGTTTACAAGTAAAATACCTGAGAGGAGACAACTACACAGAGAAAACACTGGAGGTCTTCAGAGTCCCGCTTGAGTGTTCAAGTGCATGTGAGGAAGTACCAAAGGCCAGGGAAAGAACCAACAGAAAAGAAATAGAGGATGCTATCTTCAGAGTCCATGCAAGTCCTGAAATACTGCCTGTTCCTAAGAGCCAGAGTGGAAAAATCTCATCATTCCTGGGATATTGGGTGCCATGTCAAATGGGGCTTGCCTGAGTCATAGGGGCAAATTAATCCTAAATTTTATAAATGTTGCTCTGGTCTCACCTAACAAAATTAGAAAATGAGACCTGAAAGGATCAAACTGTTTTCAAGTGATGTAACAGTAGTGACATATAAATCTCAAGAATATTTATAAGAATAAAAATATATCTAGCACCAATCAAGTTAAAATACATAATGTTCGGTATCCAATAAAAAAATTAAGACATTCAAAGAAGCATGGAACTACAACACATAGTGAGGAGAAAAATCCATCAATCAAAACAGACTTGAGGATACAGATAATATAATTAATAGACACTAATTCTAAACAATTATTATAACTATATTTCATATTTTCAAGAAACCAGATAAAATTCTGAACATGTTAGGTAGAGACAGGGAATATGTGACAAAACAACCCCAATCTATCTTCTAGAGATAGAAACCATAATATCTGATGTGAACAGTTCAGTGAGTATTATTAACAGCATATCAGACATTGCAGAAGAAAAGATGAGAGGTGCCTGGGTGGCTCAGTGGTTGAGCATCTGACTTTGCCTCAGGGTGTGATCCTGGGGTCCTGGGATCAAGTCCCACATCAGGGTCCCTGTGAGGAGACTGCTTCTCCCTCTGCCTATGTCTCTGCCTGTCTCTCTGTGTCTTTCATGAATAAATAAATATTTTTTAAAGAAAAGACTAGTGGCTTGAAGGCCAATAGCAGAAACATCCAAAAGAAAAATAGTGAGAAAATAAAGACTGAAAAAAATGAACAAAGCATCAGTGGGCTGTGTGACAATTTCAAGCAGCCTAATAGATATGTAATATGAGTCCTGGAAGAAGGAGAGGTGAAGTGGAGGGGGAGGAAGGAGTAGAAAATATATCTGAAATAATAACAGATGGAAAAACTCCATATTTGATTGCAACTATAAATCTACAGATTCCTGAAACTCTAGGAAACCCAAGAAACGTAAGTAAACTACATCAAGGCACATCATAATCAAACTGCCTAACACTAGTGATAAACAGAAAATCTTAAAAGCAGCCAAAGGAAAACAAGGAATTATTAGCATTAAAAATTCTATATCAGAAGAGAGCAAAGGTTTCAAATCAATGGCATCAGTACCAATCTTCAAAAACTAAAGAAAAGCAAAATAAGCATAAATTAAGCAAAAAAAGAGAAAATAATAAAAAAAATCAGAGAAGTCAATGAAATCGAAAATTCTGAAACACATATTTAATCTTTTTTAATTTTAATTTTGTTTTGGTAAGAATCTTTTTTTTTTTTTTAGTTTTATTTATTTATGATAGTCACAGAGAGAGAGAGAGAGAGGCAGAGACACAGGAAGAGGGAGAAGCAGGCTCCATGCACCGGGAGCCCGACGTGGGATTCGATCCCGGGTCTCCAGGATCGCGCCCTGGGCCAAAGGCAGGCGCCAAACCGCTGCGCCACCCAGGGATCCCTGGTAAGAATCTTAACATAAGATCTATGGTTTCTATAGATTTTTTGTTGTACAACACGATATTGTTAACTATAGGCAAAACGTTGTAAAGCAGATTTCTAGAACTTTTTCATCTTGCATTACTGAGAATTTATACCTGTTGATTAGCAACTCCCAATTTCTTCTCCCCACTTGCTCCTGGCAAACATTCTCCCCCTCTAAGCTTCTATGAGTTTGACTATTTTAGATATCTCATATAAGTAGACTCATGCAACATTTTTCCTTTTGTGACTGGCTTATTTCACTTAGTATAATGTCCTCAAGAATTATCCATATTGTTGGATATGACAGGATTTCCTCCTTTTTGAGGCTGAATATTTCACTGTATGTATTTACCATGTTTTCTTTATAAGTTCATCCATAAGTTTAGGTTGTTTGCACCTCTTGGCAATTGTGAATAATGCTGCAATGAACATATGAATGCTGATATCTCTTCAGGATCCTGATTTCAATTCTTTGAATAAATTACCAGAAATTGGATTGCTGGATCATTTGATAGTTCTATTTTTCATTTTTGAAGGATGTCCATTCTGTTTTCCATAATAGCTGCAACATTTTACATTCCCACCAATAGTGCACAGGGGCTCCAAATTTCTCCACATTTTTGCCAATATTTGTTACCTTTTGTCACTGTTGCTTTGTTTTTATTTATTTATTTATTTATTTATTTATTTATTTATTTTTTATTTATTTATGATAGTCACAGAGAGAGAGAGAGGCAGAGACACAGGCGGAGGGAGAAGCAGGCTCCATGTACCGGGAGCCCGACGTGGGATTCGATCCCGGGTCTCCAGGATCGCGCCCTGGGCCAAAGGCAGGCGCCAAACCGCTGCGCCACCCAGGGATCCCCTGTTGCTTTGTTTTTGATAAGCCACCCTTATCGGTATAAAGGGTTATCTCTTTGTGATTTTGATTTGTATTTCCCTGGTGATTAGTGATGTTGAACATCTTTTCATGTGCTTGCTAGCCATTTGTATACCTTCTTTGGAGAAATGGCTATTCCAGTCCTTAGCCCATCTTTTAATCATGTTGTTAGGCTTTTTTAAAATTTATTTACTACTGAGTTGTGGGAGTTCCTTATATATTCTGAATATTAACCCTTTTCTGATATATGGTTTGCAAATATTTTCTTCCATCCTTTAGGTTCTCTTTCCACTCTGTTGATTGTTTATTTTCTTGTATAGAAGCATTTAAATTGATGCAGTCCCACTTTTCTATTTTTGCTCTTGGTGCCCATAGTTTGGTGTCATATCTGTGAATTCATTGCCAAGACCAATGCCATGAAGTTCCACTATGTTTTCTTCTAGCAGCGTTACAGTTTGGGGTCTTATCTTTAGGTCATTAACCCATTTTGACTTGATTTTTGTGTATAGTGTAAGATAAGGGTCCAATTTCATTGTTTGTATATAATGATGTTCTAAAAAGTCAAGTGTTGTCCTTGGACAAAAACCCATGAGTTATATTTAGGGAATCATCTTTAAATTTTTATTATTCTACATAAATACTAAGTCCCTTTGAGAGCAACAGTGGTTTGTTATAGTCTATTTATAGAAGAGTATCCAAATAGGCAAAGCTTGAGTTTCTCTTTATTTTTTAAATCAAATCTATTTTGGCATTTTGATGTTTGACATATTTTACATCATTTTATTGAAATATCATAAACAATAAGTGCACAGGTCTTAAGGGTACAGTTTGATAAATGTTCAGAAACTAAACATGCCTGTGTGACCAGCATCCAGATGAATAAACAGAGTATAACAGCAGCTCAGATTTCTCCTTAAGTCCTCTTCTAGTCATTTCCTCCACCCTCAGGTAATTACTATCCTGAATGTTATCAGCATAAATATGTTTACCTGTTTTTCTAATTTATAACATTGCAATCAAATATCATGTACTCTCTTAAGTCTGACTTATTTTACTAACATTTGTATTTATGAGATTCATCAATGTGGTTGCACAAAGTTATAGCTTGTTCATTTTCATTGTTGTATATATTCCTTTGTGTGAGTATACTGTAACTGTCCATTCGATGGTTGCTGGGCATTTGAGTAGTCTTCAGTTTGAGTTTATTACAAGCAGTGCTGTTATGAACATTATAGTACTTGTCTTTTGATCAACATATATAAAATTTTCCATTAACATATACCTGGGAGTTAAACTGCTAAGTCATAGGATATGTATATGGTTAGCTTTAGTAGATAACACCAGAGAATTTTCTAGAGGGGTTTTATCTATTTACACTCCTATCAAGAGAGTTCTGATTGCTCCACATCCTTACTGACACTTAGTATTTTCCATCTTTTTCATTGTAACCATTCTGGTGGGGGTGTCCTGTTATCTTGTTATGATATAAATTTGTGTTTGTCTTATGATTAGTCAAGTTAAAGCCATTTGATTTTTTATGGTCATTTTAATATCTCTTGTGAGGTGTTTGTTCATGCCTTTAACCTAATTAATTAGGTTAATTAAATTAACCTAATCTGTCTTTTTCTTGATGGCTTATAGACTGTTTACTTATTTAAGTATGTAATATATATATATATACATACATATACATACATACATACACATACGACCTTTGGTGCCTCATACATAAGATACACACACACATATATATATGTATGTGTATGTGTGTTGTATATATATATATATATATATGTCAAATCAAAACAAATATATATATATTTATATACATATATTTAGAATATGAACCTTTGTCTAGTATATGTATTATGACTATCTTCTTCCACTTTGTGGTGCATTTTAAACTATCTTAGCAATGTCTTTTGACAAACAGAAGTTCTTAATTTTAATATGATCCAATTTATCAAAATTTATTGCTTCTATGCTCAACATTACTGATCATCAGGGAAATGCAAATCAAAACTACAATGAGATATCACCTCACACCTGTCAGAATGGCCAAAATCAACAACATAGGAGACAACAGATGTTGGCGAGGAGGCAGAAAAAAGGGGAACCCTCTTATATTGTTGGTAGGAATGCAAACCGGTGCAGCCACTCTGGAAAACAGTATGGAGGTTCCTCAAAGAGTTAAACATAGAACTGTCCTATGATCCAGCAATTGCACTACTCCGTATTTATCCAAAGAATACAAAAATACTAATTCAAAGGGATACATGCACCCTGATGTTTATAGCAACATTATTTGCAATAGCCAGATTATAGAAACAGCCCAAGTATCCATTGAATCGTGAATGGATGAAGAAGGTGTGGTATACACATACAATATTATTCAACCATAAAAAGAATGAAATCTTGCTATTTACAATGACATTGACAATGAGCTAGAGGATATTATGCTAACTGAAATAAGTCAGTCAGAAAAATACAAATACCATATGACTTCATTCATACGTGGAATTTAAGAAACAGACAGATGAGCAAAGGGAAAAAAAGAGAGACAAACCAAGAAACAGACTCTTAACTCTAAAGAACACACTGATGGTTACTGAGGGGGATTGGATGGGTGAAATAGGTGATGGGGATTAAGGATTGCAGTTCTTGTGATGAGAACTGGTGATGTATGGAAGTGGTTAATCACCATATTGTACACCTGAAACTGATATAACAGTGTATGTTAACTATACTGGAGGTCACATAAAAACTTTTTAAAAATTTAAAAACTAAAAGTAATGATTACTTTTATGCCTTTGAAATCTTAGGATTTTCTTACCTCGTCCAAGATCAAAAGGTTTTCTTTTTATTTAAAAGCTTTATTTTTTTCTTGCTTTTCACGGATCTGTAATTTATCTCTAATTGCCTGAAAAAACATACAGTTTTAAATCAAAAACCATACATATTTTAATCAAATATTCATCTTTTTCTGAAAAGAAAATGATGATGATGTTACCTCTTACATAGGTCAGCTCTGAGTGCCCACTGAGTCATTTCCTGTAAAGCATATTTAAGAAGTGTCTGATTTTGTAGTGGCCATAATTATTATCTCTCTGCAGCTACTTAAAACTCCCACATATACAAACCAAATCAACAAAACAGACATTCAAACTTTCTGAAAGTTTTACCACCTACAGCATCCTAAGTGCTTTCTAGAGATTTTCCAGAAAGATTTTCCAGATTCTCCCTTGGTTTTTTAACTAGTTGTCTCTGTCGCTCTTGCCTCCATGATCCTGTAAAATCTGCGGGGGCAAGGGTTGTGCCAACTTCATTTCTGCAGCTCCTTTAGCCTCCTACCCCATGGGCATTTGCTGCATGGAATGGGAACTTTTGATCTGATGATTTCTTTGGTGCCTCTGACATAAGACAGCCCTCTTCCCTAGGCCCATAAATTTAAGAATGAAGCAGAGTCTCCCAGATTTATAAGTTCCTTCCGAATTACTGAAACTGAGGGAAGGCCTACAAAGTTGCCTATAAAGTCGCAGTCTCATGAGTTGCAATTAAACTAGTGAAAGGGAATATAAGGAGAGGAGGGAAACAGAGTGGGGAACAATTAGAGAGTAAGACAAACCATGAGAGACTCCTGACTCTGAGAAACAAACAAAAGGTTGTGGAAAGGGAGGGAGGTGGGAAGCTGGGGTAACCAGGTGATAGATGCTAAGGTGGGCACTTGATGGGATGAACACTGGGTGTTATACTATATGTTGGCAAGTTGAATTTAAATAAAATATTAGAATTTTTAAAAATAAAAAGCAATGAATTGGCAGACTATGATCCATACCCACAGGCATAGAGACCTTCTGATAGGGCTCTTCAGAGGGAAGTCCTGGCTCTGGGATCTATGGGGAAGATATATGTCTGTCTTATAATGTCCTTTAGGTAGACTCTCACTTGTACCCACTCCATGCAAACTCCTGGTTCTGTTTTATACACAATGTCTGGGTACAGAAGGCAGAGCAGACAAGCCCTAATCTTTAAGTGTGTCTGTTTCAGAATGCCATTCAAGCCACCCTAGGAAAATGTTCATCCCTTGTCATTCTGATTCTCAAATACTTCTATTGGAGTCTGTCTTTTTTCTGACCAATGTGTTTGAAAGCTGTGTTGAGTCACTACCTTAGGTCTGGTTCCTTCCAAATACTCTCTGGGATGAATTAAATATCAACCGATTCTAAACCATGGACTTCTTGCTCTACTGTGCCAGTGTGATATTTCATAAATTATGGGGTCAAATTCATTTATCTGCTGATGTCTAATGAGCTTGGCAGACACTTGCACTACTAAGCATTAGAAAATTCAATGTGTGATGATGAAGTAGTCAGGAAAAAAAAAACAGTATTCCAAAAAAGTAACCTTCATTCTGCTGTCAACTAAGTTTCTACTCATTTTGTGTTTGCTATTAGAGATGTATTGATGATAATTGCTTTGAAAACACAGTAGAAGCATGACACCATGAGACCTGCTCTTTGATGAGTTGGCAAGAGTCAGAAAGCTGGAAATCACATAGTGATAGCTTCCTCCCAAGTGCCAGTATGTTCCTCTAGCAGGGAATTCAGAGCCCCACTGGGAGCAGGCTGGGGTGTAGGGGCTTGAGTGTCAGTGGTTTCCACCTTTTTGGAAGAGTTCTAAGAGAGGAATTACCAGTTACTAAGCTCCTATTATTTAGCAGGCATGATGCTAAGCCATTGACATGTGTTATTTAATCTAGATTTTACATTAGCACCAGAAGGTAGATGTTATTTCCTTGTTTATTCGCTGCTTTTAAAAACAATAAGTGATAATCCATAATATCAACAGCCTAAAGGAGAAAAATCATATTGATAATCATTGATGGTCATATCAATAGGTATAGAAAAAGCATTTGACAGAATTCAACACCCATTCATGACTTTTAAAAAAAAAAAAAGGTGTCCATAAACTAGGACTAGAGGGGAACTCCCTAAACTTGATCAAGTCCATCTACAAAACACCTACAACCAACATCAAACTTAATGGTGGGAAACCTGAAACTTTCCTACCAAGATTGTCAACAAAGCAAGGATGTCTGTACTCACCATTCCTTTGCAATATCATACCAGAAATCTTAGCTAATTAAATAAGACAAGAAAAGGAAATAAAAGATATACAAGTTGAGAAGAGAGAAATAAAACTCTTCATTTATAGATAATGTGACTGTCCATGTAGAAAATCTGAAAGATTTGAAAAAAAAAAACCTGGAATTAATAACCAGTTACAGCAAACCTCCAGGATACAGGATTAATATAGAAAAGTCAGTTGCTTTCTTACATACCAACAATGTACACATGGGATTTGAAATTAAAAACACATTGCCATTTATATTCATGCCTCCAAAAAAGAAATACTTAAGTATAAATCTAACAAAATATGTACAAGACTTATATGAGAAAACCTACAAAACTCTGATAAAAGAGATCAAAGAAGACCTAAACAAATGAGAGACATTCCATGTTCATAGATAGACTCAATATTGTCAAGATGCCAGTTTTTGCCAAATTGACCTATAGATTCAACACAATACCAATAAAAATCTCAGCATGTTATTCTGTGGATATTGACAAACTAATTCTAAGGTTTATCTGGAGAGACAAAGGACTCTGAATAACCAACTAAATATTTAAGGAGAAGAACAAAGTCAGAGGACTGACACTATCTGACTTCAAGTCTTATTATAAAGCTATAGTAATCAAGACAATGTGGTATTGGTGAAATAGACAAATAGATCAACTGAATAGAATAGAGACCCCAGAAATAGACCCCATAAATATAATCAACTGATCTTTGACAAAGGATTAAAGGCAACACAATGGAGAAAACATAGCCCTTTCAACAAATGGTGGCTAAACAAGAGGACATCCGCAAGTAAAATTATAAATCTAGACACAGACCTTATACCCTTCACAAAAATTAACTCAAAATGGGTCATAGACTTCAATGTAAAACACAAAAATATAAAAATTCTTAGAAGATAACATAAGAAAAAAACCTAGATGAGCTTGGGTATGACAATGACTTTTTAGATGCAACACTAAAGGCATAATCCATGAGAGAAATAATTGATAAACTGAACCTCATTAAAATTTAAAACCTGTGCCTTGTGAAAGACAGTGTCAACAGAATGAGAATACAAACCACAGATTGGGTGGGAGAAAATATTTTCAAAAGACACATCTGATAAAAGACTGTTATCTGAAATAAACAAAGAACTCTAAAAACTCAACAGTAAGGAGCTGAGCAGTCTGATTTTAAAATGAGGTGAATGGGGGGATGGGGTAACTGGGGGACGGGCGTTAAGGAGGTCACGTGATGGGATGAGCACAGGGTGTTATATGTAACTGAGGAATCTCTAAATTCTACTCCTGAAACTAATCGTACACTATCTGTTAAGCACATTGAATTTAAATAAAAAATTAAAAATAAATAAAAATGGGCAAAGACCTTAATAAACACCTCACCAAAGAAGATATACTAAATGGCAAATAGCATATAAATAGATATTCAACATCATATGTCCTTAGGGAATTACAAATTAAAATAACAATGAGATACCACTATGCACCCATTAGAATGACCAAAATCTCTAACATTGACAGCACCGAATACTGGCTAGGGTGTGGAGGAACACGAACTCTCTTTCATTGCTGGTAGGAATGCAAAATGGTATGGTGCCTTTAAAAGACAGTCTGACAGTTTCTTGCAAAACTAAACAAAATCTTCCCATACAATACAGAGACTGTATTCTTTGGCACTTCAATGAGTTAAAAATTTATGTCCACACAAAAATCTGCACATAAATGTTTATAGCAGCTTTCTTCATAATTGCCAAGACTTAGAAGCAACCAAGATGCCCTTCAGTAAGCAAATGGGTAAATAAACTGTACTATACGTCCAGACAATGGGATATTTTTCACAACTAAAAAGAAATGAGCTATGAAACTATCAAAAAACATGGAGGAATGTTAAATGCATAGTCTCAAGTGAAAAAGGCCAGTCCAAAAAGGCTATATTCTGTGATTCCGAATATATGACATTATGGAAAAGGCAAAACTGTGGCGACAGTCGTAAGAACAGTGGTTATAGGGAGTTAGGAGGGAGGGAGAGTTAAGAAGGAAGAGTACAGATTTATAGGGTAATGAAACACTTCTGCATGATACTACAAGAGTGGATACGTTTCATTGTACTTTTGTCAAAAATTCATAGAATGTACAACACCAAGAGGGAACCTTAATGTAAACAATGGGTTTTGGGGGATAACCATGTTTCAGTGTAGGTTCATTAATTGTAACAAATGTACAGTGTGGTGTGGGATTTCTTTTAAGATTTTATTTATTTATTGGGGCAGCCCGGGTGGCTCAGTGGTTTAGCGCTGCCTTCAGCCCAGGGCCTGATCCTGGAGACCCGGGATTGAGTCCCACGTCGGGCTCTGCACGGAGCCTGCTTGTCTCTCTGCCTGCTTCTCTCTCTGCCTGTGTCTCTGCCTCTCTCTGTGTGTGTGTCTCTCATGAAGAGATTTTATTTATTTATTCATGAGAGACACACACAGGTCTTCATGCAGGGATCTTGACGTGGGACTCCATCCCAGGACTCCAGGACCACGCCCTGGGCCGAAGGCAGGCACTAAACCGCTGAGCCACCCAGGGATCCCCTGTCCTGTGGGATTTTGATAGTGGGGGCAGGGAGGGTTTTGAGGGTATGGGGGCAGGGAGTAGATAAGAACTCTGTACCTTTCATCTGATTTTGCTGCAAACCTAAAACTGCCTAAAAGTAAAGTAGACTTTTAAAAAGATTATAATGCAACAATAAATGGGATAGCAGGGGATGAAATTTGAGAAACTTTTCCATGATCACAAAGTAAGCATTTAGTAAGTCAATCTACTGGTAAAGAGAATAAAATGGTCTTAATTCATGGAGACTATTAGCCTACTGATCCGAGCTCTGGCTTCAGTGTGGGGAGTGTGGCCTGTGAGCTACCCCAGGCTGTTCAAATAATCACGTAAAGATGTACGTTTTTATTTTTCTGGGCAGAATCTCCCTAGCTTTCCCTGAAACTCCCAACAGGTTCAAAATCACATTGAACTCATGATATTGGAAATTGGTCTGTGGATAAAGGCAGGAATTCAACTCTGGATACTATTTAGTATCATAAGTTGAAATGTAATGGTTACATGTTCCAACCCATCTAGGTGAGGACCCCTTAGAAAAATGAAAGAAGCACATCATTCCTATTTGTTACTGGGTCAGGACACCACATCATGGGAACTCCCTAAGGTTGAATTTCTAGGGCTAAACTACATTCTCTGAATATATAAGAGCCCCCTACATTGTCATTGGAGATGTGACTTTGAGAAATCCAAGTTAAGTTTGATTTTTGAACTCTCCTCACTGGATGCTAAACATGTTGAAGATCACCATTTCAACTATATTATCTTGTGCTGGCACAAGAAATACATATGCAGTGAGAAAAACTATGGTGCATGATGTTAGAGCAGAAAAGGACCTCACAGTGAGCATAAAGGATATTGATTCTGAGAGAGGAAGGGGAGCTTGCCTCTTGCCGTGATCCCCCAGAAAGTTTTAGGAGCTGAGTCAGAAATGAACAGAGGTTTCTTGCCTCCCAGGCCAACATTCTTTTCAGAAGGGTGACTTCTCTAACTTTTTGACTTGTTGTCTCTGAACGCTTACTGAACACCTCTACTTGGATGCTCCTCTCAGGCAGTTCAAACACAACAGACCTAAAACCAAATTCATGACTTCCCCTCTACTCCTCACAAAACATCTTCTATTACCTCCCATCTCCACTCTCCCTTGTCTTCACAAACCCTCAAGCTACTCCCATAGCTCTCCTTCTGTTCCTGTTATCTACTGCTACATGAAAAATATCTCCAAATAATGGCCTAACACAACATTTCTTTTGCTTATGAATATGCGGTTTGAGTAGGGCTCTGATGTACTTGACTTCAACTGATTATCTCCAAAGCTGGAGAATGAATCACTCACATGTCTTGCAGTAGCCTACAAGTAGCCTTTCCATGTGGCCTCATAGCTTTCTCACCTGATGGTGCCTGGGTTCCAAGGTCAAGCATCGCAACAGAGGGATGGAGTGGGTAGGTGGAAGTGCTATTGTCTTTTTTGACCTAGCCCCATAGTGTTACTTCTGCTACATCGTGAAGGCATTTGCAAAAGCCTGAGTAGGTTCCCAGGGAGGATAAATATACTCCACCTCTGATAAGGGAATACTAGTGCTGTACCAGGGCATATAGTCCAGAAATCTTGCTAAGCCATCTTGAGATCATTCATCACGGCACCAATCGCTGGGGACTGCTTCCTATTTTGGGATGTGGAAGCTACTTACCTACTTTTCTAGAACTCTAAAAAAAGCTGTGTGGTGTTAATATTAACAGGGCTAATCTGACTTCTTCATTTTCCTCCATAAGCTCTAATAGTAAGCCCATTAAAGTGTCAAGGAGAGAGACCTTGAATATTCTTTGTGCATAAGCAGAGTTACATTCATTAAGGACGTATATCTGAATTTACTGTCAATGCCCTTGAGTTTTATACTAGTATGGCCTGTCCTGTAGACTCATAAGGTAATGTGCAAGGCAATGTTCACAAATGTTTCAAATAAGTTTATGACCTCCCTCTATAAAAAAGAACCTATTAATTTGAGGATTTCACACACTCACTCACTCGCATATATTCTGATTGATTTGTTAAAAATCATAATACTTCAGTAGATCCTACAAAATACTCTATCAGATGTGTTCTTCCTAAAGAGACCATTAACTGCCTGCAACATGAAAATGAAAATGGGAACTTCATAATTGAGATGGTTAATTGAAGAGTATTATGGCTATTAATGTGTTAGCAAAGTATTAATACCAAAAAGCTAATGGAATCTCATGTGACATAAAGTAGAATTTTCAGGAATAGATGAGAAGTCTGGGCTACTGTGTATAGCTCAGGCAGTACATGGAACCAGGGCTAATAGACACCATGACAAATATAAAGGGACAACCTCTGGTATGTATCTGCTGACTATCAATCTTGCCTGGAGTATTATATAACCATGGGCCTAGCACATCATCAGAGGAATAAAAAGAGACATGATCATTCTCAGAGGAGAGTTCTCATGATGGGGAGGGTCTCAGAACTACATTATGTGATGAATCATTGAAGGCCCTAGGGATGGTGTGGTACACTAAGTTGTTGCTTCCCATTCTTTATCCTCTATAATACTGTAATACATCCATATCTTTGCCATAGTCTTGTGGTGAATACAGTATTCTTTCCTGACCTTTAACTTTGGTCTTGGCCAATGTGATGTCAGTACATATGATGCAAACAGAGCTTGAGTTTCAGTTACTCTCTCGCTCTCCTATATTTCACCATGAGAACAAACCCATGTAGTTGCTGGTCCAAGGACAATGAGAGACCTGTAAAGCAGACCTGAATCCAACTCACAGATGAGCCCAACCTAGACCACCTGAACTCCAGCCAATTCACAGATGCATGCATGCAAGCCAACTGCTGATTATGGCATTGTACTGAGTTTCAGGGAGGAGGGCTCGTTATGCACCATCATTGTGGTGATAGCTAACTAATACAGATAGTGATCACTTAGAAGTTACATAGTACCAGTGCTGTATCATAATCAGATACCAGATGGAATAGAGTAGAAAGAAAGTCCATCTAAGGACTCTTGTAGCCCTGATATTTTCCAAGTTTGTGGAAGGATATGAAAAGTTTTCTGAAGTGAGCAAATGTCTTTTGATCCATCAATTTTTACAATTCTAATTCAATCAGAAAAACACTCCATTGAGTTTAATGAGTTAAAGTCAATATCCATCTTATTCTATTGCCTCAAAATCTTTCAGATTTCTTACAGGTGTGAAAATGACTCTAGATCAACTTCCTCAACTCCAAAAGTTTGGTGAAGGTTCCCAAAGGTTCTGGAGCTATGCTTCAGAGAAGGCCAAGGGAATGATGCTGGGCAAAGTGGCCTGGCCATCCCTGTAGGTCCCAGAGGGAAGCCATCCACTAGACATTCTTTCCTTAGCTTTAACATAGGCCAGGGAGATATTCTTCCTTTGGCAGATTATATAATAGTCAAATAAATCTCCCAAATCCACATAGGAAAAATGGTAAGTTGACACATATTTTGATCTCCATTTTTCATAAGGACTTTGATCGTGGAATGTTAGTGTATTAGTAGTTATGCTAGAGATTTTAAAAATCCAGGGATCGCTGGAATCTAAATTACATACATATCTCAAGCATCTTTCCAAAACATTTTAAAGGTGGAGAAAAGGGGTAACTGAGTAGCAAAGATGACTTTCTAATCCATTATACCACTGACTGACTCAAACTAATTTTCAGAGATATTAAAATCTCTGCTAATGGGATTTTCTATTTAAATATGAATTAAATAGTATTGACTTTCTGCCTCCCTTGCTTCCAGCCTCTGACTACATCTGCACCCCCACCCCAAATAAGAATACATACCCTCCTGCCTTAAGGCTTTGTGCCGGCTATAACACCAGACTGAAACTAATTGGTTGTTGCAAACTAATTTGAAATTGCAAATATTTCCTTATTTATTTTTAAAGATTTTTATTTATTTATTTATTCATGAGAAACACATAGAAAGGCAGAGACATGGGCAGAGAAAGAAGCAGAGAGAGAAGCAGGCTCCATGCAGGGAGCCTGATGTGGGACTCGATCCCAGGACTCCAAGATCACGCCCTAGGCCCAAGGCAGATGCTTAACCACTGAGCCATCCAGGCATTCTGAGGCCTGCACATAAATATACAAACCACACTAAGGCCAATTTAAATAAGGAGATGTTGTTTCTCAAAGTGCAGACCTCAGACCACTAATGGATCCCTGATAATCTATCAAGTAATTCCAAGAGAGTTCCATAATTTTAGTGAAAAAGGCAATGAAATTAATTAATTCACAGAGACTCCTTAGATTTGAGAGGTAAGATCAATTATGACTGTCACAGAAATTCCTAATAAACAGTACAGTCTTAAAGGATGGGATTTATCAGCTTGTCAACCCAATAATTCAGTTGCCAGATGGCTCTTCACTTACATTTTTATGTCATTTGTTGTTATTGCTTATGGGTATTATATTTTTTGTTGGTCCTATTGTCTATTGCCCTTGATTATATCCCCAACTCAAAACAATAGATCAATGACTCACAATGGTTTGATGAGATATAAAAGAACTCAAGAAAATGGTAGCATAAATAGAGTTCCAAATAATGCTGTAAACTTAAATAGCGAGCAGAACTCAACTGTAACTACAGACTGTGTAGCTGTGTGTTCTGGGACAAGTGAATATGTGCTTGTGATGATTTCAAGTAAGCAGCCAGAAAAAAAGGGGGAAAATGTAGCTAAGAAATATGCTGATGACTGTGTTAAAAAAGAAAATGTTTTTTGGGGCCCCTGGGTGGCTTAGTGGTTGAACATCTGTCTTTGGCTTACGTCATGATCCCAGGGTCCTGGGATCGAGTCCTGCATGGAGCTCCCTGCATGGAATCCTGCATGGAGTCCCTCAGGGAGCCTGCTTCTCCCTCTGCCTATGTCTCTGCCTCTTTCTGTGTTTCTCATAAATAATATTTTTTTTAAAAAAATAAAACTTTGTTAAAAGGTTGCATGTAGGCATGGCAGCTCTCATGTCCTTTTCTAGCACAGCACACAACATTATTTCCAATGCAATACACAATAAAAACTTTGCAGAAATAAATTAATTTTTTTTTCACTAAAAGCAAAGAACAGGCTAAAGTACGGGTGCTTGATTCAAGGATTTGCACCTTGTATCAAAATCGGATGTGACAGAGGCTGCTCAGGGTCACCCAGATCTCTGACCTCCTTTTTGCTGAAAAAGACACTCTGACTTTAGTTGGATACCTCCACACTCAAAATACATAGGAGATGATGGCTCAGCTTTTTGCAATTACACATGGTCATGTGACTAAATTTCAGCCATTGGGGTGCGAGGGCAAGTGACCTGCACAACTTCTCAAGTGTGTCCTTAAAGGGGAAGAGTATGTGCCTTCCCCCCTCCTTCCTCCATCTGCTGCCTGGAACGTGGATGTGGCAGTGAGCCATCTTGGACCATACAGATGAGGGCAACAGTTGAGAGAAGATGTGGGGAAAAGCTACAAGGAGCCTAGATCTCTGGATGACTTCCTGGAGCGGAACCTCCATGCCAGTTCTAAAGCTTCCGACTTCAGAATAATTTGAGACAGAAATCAACTTTTAGTTTGTTGAAGCCTCTGTTAATTTTGGCCTCTATTTCACGCAGTTAAACATATACTCAGACTTCATAGCCAAGTTAAGCTGATTGCCAAGAACGTTGTGATAGCAGCTGCAAATTTAATGACAAATACTCTACTCAGAGAGAAAGAATAAAAAGGTGTTAAATGACACTGTTGGATGTTACAAAACATCCATGACAAACAAAAGGAAGAGCAATTGCTATCACGTGTGCATGAAAGCAGCTATCTCAGACTATAGTTAAATAAAACCACTGGTGTATAGAGTATAAATCGGCTCTTGGCATGTGTATAGGGCACATATGATTGTTGCATTCAGTTACTTTTATTATTGCTCTGTTTATCACTGACAACCTGGAGTACAGAAGAAAAGGGTTTATTTTCTTCATTTAGTTGATGATTATTTTGTGAGTGATGATTTTAACTGGGAAGAACAGTGGGCCTGGATTAGTCCTGATAGAGAATCTGCAATGTGCACAGTGAGGAAGGGTGTTATAAAACAAAGAATTAGAGGTCGTGCCTGAATGGCCCAAACAGATTTGTTCTTGGAAACAACTGATGGTCAACAACTTGTCTCCTGATAATGTCTTGGTTTTGAAAGGAATGGTGAAAATTGCAAATACGATCAAAATATGGCCTCTGATTTTCCTTCTTTTATGGCTGCTACAAGAAGAATCAAGCAGTGAGTCCAAGACTCCTTTTTGACAATAAAATATGCTGACTGTCAAGGAGCAAGATGCTATGTGTGCTTTTGCAACCCAGACTGAGATCTCCTCAAGACACTGAAACGTCAGTAACGAGCATTCTGACTTTGAGGGACTTGCTCAAGTGATGCATTTCAGTGATAGGTTCTTGAACTAAAAGAGTCTGAATTGACCCCAATCAGGGTTAAGCTGGCATGTTTTATGTGAAGGCTAAGATATAGGATTAACAACAAATTGGTTCTAGCGGCTTGATCTCCAAAAGTTGGACTCTTTCCCATCACTTGCTCATTATTTTCACTTGTGAAAAAAGGCAACTGATGACATATTGTTGGATGTGGTGGGATGATACATGAAATAATGACATTTCACATATTTTCTGTCCTTACAATCCTTTTATTTGCCTCTCCTCCCTATTCAAGCTAGGCTTTGGCCTTCACAGCCTCAAGGAAAGGAATGTTGCCAGTTGAATTAGAAAAAAAAAGAAGTTAATTCCTTTTTCCTCTCTTTTTAAAAACCTCCTTATTGAGGCATGACTGACGTACATAAAGTTGTACATAGTTAATGTGTACAACTTGGGGAGTTTAGAGGTAAGTATACATCCAGGAAACCATCACAGCAATCTCTGCCATAACTCTTGACTTCTGAGCTTCGAGCTGGTTTCCTAATATGGAAGGAAAGGAGGCACACAGTTTCTGGGCAGAAAGAACCAGGTGAGAGTTTGGAAAAGTCCATTTTGTCCAGGAGTGCCATGGGTGCCCCCCATTACCTCCTCTACCAAGTGGAGTTCCAAGACAGGCATGAGAGAATTGCCTTCAAGTTTAGAGATCAGACACTTGAGTGCAAATGGAAGAGCACTGTGTCTAAGCATGAGAGGGCCACATTCAATTTCTGTGACTCAGAATTGCAGGGGAGGGAATCCATAAATTCTTGTATCCATACACAGACCTCCAGAGAAGGCCTAAAACATAAATTAGGGAGAAATGCATCATCAATTTACTGCTTTCAATTGGCTCATTTGCATCAACAAATATACCTGCTATGTTCAGCATGTGAACACATCCCACCGTGAAACCATGACTCTGCTGTAGTCTGAATGCTGGTGTCCCTCTAAAATTCATATGTGAAAATTCTAAGTCCCAAGGGTGATGGTATTTGTAGGTGGCGCATTTGGGAGGTGATTAGGTCATGAGGGTGGAGCCCTCATAAACGAGATTAATGTAATAGATCTCCCTAGCCCCTTCCACCATGGGAAGACACAGCCAGATGTTAGCAGTCTGCAATGCAGAAGAGGGCCCTCATCCAACCATGCTGGCACCCTCGTCTAGGACTTCCAGACTCCAGAAATGTCTGCTGTTTAGAAGCTCCCCAGTCTGTAGCATTCTGTTATAGCGGTCTGATCGGCCTAAGACCAGTTCCTTGACCTCACATGCCAGTCGGACTTCTGTCCCACTTCTCCGTTTCCCTTTATGACCAAACTCAAAAAAGCTATCTACTCTTCCTGTCTCCACTGTCCTCCTGCTGTTCTCTCTTGCACCCACTTCAGGCAAGCTTTGCCCTTACTCCTCCACTGGAAGTGTTCTTTTCAAGATCACACATGATCTCCATATTATCCAGTCTAAGGTCATTCTCAGTCCTTAGAATACCTGCAATCTTCCTTATAATAATATATTTAAAAGGTCAATTCCATTCTTCCAGTTGCTTTGGTCAAAAATCTTGGGGTCCTCTGTGACTCCTTCCTCTTTCCTACATCTAGTCCATCAACAAATTCAATGGGCTCTACCAGCATAATATATCTATAAACTTAGCACATATCCCCATCTTCAGGGATGTACCCCAGCACAGCTACCATCATCTTACACCTGGAGTACTACAAAGGTCTTCTGAGCCCCTGTTTCTATTTTTGCTACCCATAACAGTCTCTTTTCCTTATATGTATATGACACATATATTACATATATACACATACACATATGCATATGCATATTTATTATATGTGTATAATATATGTATGTGCATATATAATATATGTTATGTATGTGTTTACCTATATGAATATATGTTATATTATATATGTAATCATGAATAATACATTAAGACCATGAAATATGGGTACAGAAATAGACATATAAATGGATGAATGTGACAGAATATATGTATATCCCTTTTCATGTCCTATTTTGTTTAGATGTGTCTTCTCTCTTTACTTGGCACAGTTTCAAAGATTTGTCTCTTATATTTATATTTCTTTTAGGTTTATTGATCAAGCATAATTTTTATATTTTATTAATGTGTTCTTTGCCTTTAGTAATTACTTTTATCACCTTCTTTGAGATTACTTGCTGTGCTTTCTTTATCATCTTGTGTTAAATCTTAGGCCATTTGTTTTGAATAGTTCGTGTTTTCTAATACATGGCATTACATTTCCCTGTGAATTCTACACTGGATGCATCTCACAGGTTTTGACGTTCTTATGGTCGTTTCTAAAAAGCTTATGAATTTTGGTCATTAGTTTTTACTTTAACCCAATGATTATTTAGAAAAACATTAAAATATTTTTGTTCATCCTTTGTGGCCTATTTCAAATTTTATTGAATGAAGTTAAAGAATATGACCTGTATGATCTCTGTTTTTGAGAATTTGTTGAGATTTTCTTTGTGGCTTCATAGAGGGTTCATTATATTTTTGTTCACTCAATCTGTTGATTTCTTAGATGACTAAATCGAAGTCTCCCACCAGGATTGTAGACTATGAATTTTCAATTTATCTTTCCATTTATAATAATTTTTACATCATATATTTCCAAACTATTTTGCTAAATGTGTAGGAAACTCACTACAAAATGTCCATTTTAATGTTTCTCATCTTGAATTCTATCTTGTTCAGTATTAATACTGTGGCATATGTTCTCCTTCTGTGAACATTTCACATGGACTATCTTTTCCATCATTTCATCTTTTTACCTCTGTGTGTTATTTTGTTTCAGGCACATCTCTCAGAAAGAATATGTAATTAGATTTTTTACACCCAATCTGGGCATCTCTGTGTTTAATAAAGGGATTTATTTGCAATTATTATGGTTACTGATCCATGCTATCTTAATTTGTTTTCTATTTACATAAGAATTTGTTATTGTTGTTCTAGCTTTTCTGTCCAGCCTCTGTTGCCTCTCACATTTTCCTTAGTCTATGTGCTTTTTCCTGTAGTGGTTTACAAGTTATACATCCCTACTTCTATTCCTATAGCACAAACCCTTAAATTCTGTCCACATATTTAATCTTATATTTGTAAAGTCAACATCTAGAGTTAATACTAATAATGCTAATAGTAATAGCTGACATTTATGGAGTGCCAGACACTGTTTCAAGTGCTGCACAACTATTAATTAATTTCAGCTTCACAGCACTTCAACAAGATGGTTTTAATTATTTCCATTTTACAGATGAAAAAATCTGAGGCAAGGAGAGGTAAGTAAACTTTCCAAAGTCATAGAGTAAGCAAATAGCAGAGGTCAGGCCTTCACTCAGTCAAGTTATCCTATGGCTCAGGTTCTAAACTGCCACCGTGATCCTGCCTCTCTGCAGTAATAGAATCAGACCAATGGCCTTTAAACTGTAACAAGAATTTTAATGTATGTTCACTGTTCTTCCCCTTCATTTCTAGATCATTTGATAGTTAACTTATTACCATTACCCTCCTTTTTCTTTCTAAAAATGTTATTCATCAACTGTTCTTTGGACTTAATAACTTCTGCAGGTTTCTTTGTTCACTTCCCTTTCATGCTCTTATGTCATCTTTTGTTCTTACATTTGTTATTTCACTTTGATGAACTACAGCATTGAGAAATTCAAAGGTGTCCCTTTGAAAAGAGAATGGGATTCAAAGGTGTGGATTATAAACTTTTAGGACTCAAGTATGCCTAAAAATAACTTTATGCATGAGACTTTGTTTAGCTAGGAATAGGATTCAAGATTCAAAATAATTTTCACTGTTATCATCTCATCCTTTTCTCACATGCAGTATTATTGATGAGAAGTCTGATGTGAATCTGATTCTTGTTCTTTAGTATGTGATCTCTGGCAGCTGTTAGGATTTTTTTCTTTATCTTTCGGATCCTAAGATTTAACCATGATATCCATAAGTGAGTATCTTTTTTCATTCATTTTCTGTAGCATTTGCATCTCTCAAATGTCATGTGTTTCTTTAGCTCTGGGAAATTATCTTCTATTATTGATTCTCTTCCCTCTATCATCTCTTTCATCTCTTTTTCTAGAACTCTGATTGGAAACAATTCCCCTGTTACTTGCTCTGACAGGTATCCTGGAGACTCTGCAGCTAGTTGTACCTATTGTTTGTGAGTTTGCAATGATCTCTTGTGTGTATATTGGCCTTAGTTTCAGCCTGATCTGCTTTCTATCTTCCAGAGATTCCTTAACATGTCTGGCCTCCTGATGGCAATCTTTTTTTTTGTTTATCAGCACTGCTTTACATTTATTACTTTCCTGTAAAACATATTTTTATGTATTTTCTAATGATGTTAGGCAGAGGGGTTGAAGATGTATGTTCTTAATCTGCTATTTTGAGCAAAGCCTCCCCATTTATTGTTGTCTTATCGTACAGTATATGATTTATGTTGCCTCACGAACTTACAAGAACTAGGCAGGTTAAAAAAACATATACACAAACATAAATAAACATCCTAGAAGTAATTAAGGTTATCTGTTCATTTTCATGCAAGTATTTACCACAAACCCCTGCAACTCTGAAAGCTGTCAGTCATATGTTATTTTGCAGACAGTTTTGAGGGGTTGTGTCCTCAAACCATCGGGGCTCCAGAGGCAGAACTCTGATGGTTTCTGCATGGTGAAAGATTATTTCAGATACCTCAGGCCCACAAGTGGGAAGAAGAGGTAGATTGTAAGACTCACCCATCAAGGAACTACATCTATTTGTTTCTTACTCTCTCTTACTTGTGCCTGAGCCATATTTGTTTTGCCCAGCAAAAAGGTGTCAGTTATGCCCTCATGCTTCTCTTCTCCTGCTCTTATATGAATGCCAGAATAAGCTTTTGACCAGTGGCACCCTGTGGATACAATCTCAAAGGCAGCCATGTGTAAATTCTTTCAGCAGTAGTCCAGAATCCTTCCTCTATAACATTAGCAAAAAAAAAAAAAAAATCAAGAGCTAACATTCACTTGGTGCTTATTCCTTGTCACTCTTTTAAGTGCTTTATATAAGTTGTCTCATTTTATCTTTACAACAACCCTCTGAAGTATGCACTTTCATTATCTCCAGTTTATAGATAAGAACACTGAGACTCAGGGGCATTAAGTTGCCCATGGGCACATAGTTGTGGTGGTAGAGCCAGGATTTGCCCTAAGACAATTGGATTCTTAAGAGGAGCAGGATGTACCAACCCAAAACATGCCTTTATGGTATATTGGTTATTTGGAGCTGGTTATTTAAAAAAAAAAAAAAAAAAACAGCAGTTGTGGTGAGGTTCTGAAAACCAGGTAAAGTTACCTCTTTGTAAGAGGTACATTTACAAGAGAAATCACCATTTTTAAGGGTGTCTCCCTCCCTGTACCAGGAAGGGTGAGTTGACTCTAAATCACTCGAAACTGGTATCAAGGGAGAAGAAATATGTGGGAAATATCAGAAAGGGAGACAGAACATAAAGACTCCTAACTCTGGGAAATGAACTAGGGGTGGTGGAAGGGGAGGAGGGCGGGGGGTGGGGGTGAATGGGTGACGGGCACTGAGGGGGCACTTGACGGGATGAGCACTGGGTGTTATTCTGTATGTTGGCAAATTGAACACCAATAAAAAATAAATTTATTATAAAAAAAGAAACTGGTATCAATGGAGAAGACATGACTTAAATCTGCATAACAACCTCTTCCTTATTACTGTGCTTTTCCTAGTCATCTCTCATACTTGACTCCACACCGCCCTGCCCCCCCCCCAATCTTCTTTTGTCTTTAGCTGAAGATGGAATTTAAGGTGTTGACTTTGCCCATTTTGAAGAAGTACTCACTTTTCTTGTGTTTCTCCCATGGATACAGGAGGTATGCATGTTATTAAATTTTTCTTTGATTATCTCCTATTAATCCGTCTCTTGTCAATTTAATTCATATACTAGCCAAAAGAACCTTGAAGAATAAAGAAAAAAATTTCCTCCCCAACAATTCGAAGTTCTGCGTGCTGAACCACTATGACACATTGCCTCCTTGTCAGATCTTTTTTGCTGGCCATTCTCCATGTTATCTTTAAAAATATCTTGAAGGCTTCGTCCAGATCACTGCACCTGATTCCAGAGTGTCTTGAGACATGGCTTGTAGGTGCTCAACCTGGTCTTTTATTAGCCAATCACATAAAGTCAAGACACTGAGTCAGAATGGAGTCAATGCACTCTGGCCCAATGCAGTGTTCCCTCAAACAAAGATGTCTTGCATGAAGTATTATGTAAATCTGGTTGTAAATTCTCCTCATAAAAATCTGGAATGGATAGAAACAATTTCTGGAGTTAATATTATTAGTAAGGAAATAGTCATTTAATCAATGTTGTTCTGTCTTTTAGAAATTACGATAAATCTATTGATTTATGGACCACACATTTGTGCATAAACTATTTTTTAACTCTATCACACACCTCATAAAATGAGCAGGACCAATTCACAAATGATGTAACAGTCTCTCTCCTCCCAAAGGAGATTTTTCCTCCTTCCTGCCTGACAGACCCAGTGCCTTAAACCCAGCAGCCCATCTCATGCATTCATTTTTGGCTATGTCATTTTTCAGACTTGTACTCATAACTTTTAACCATATTTATAAGGAGTGAGGTATTATATTAAACCAATGGATTGATGCAGCATTTGGATTTAAAATGTTCCATTTTTGGCTCCGCTTTGCCATGTTTCAGCCAAGTGTACATATATCTGTGGAATGCGATTTAGATTTTCCTTTGCTGCTTGCTGGTTTTCTGCTAGTTTATTTTTCCTTTACCTTTTGTAATGTTTCCTTCTGTCTGGACATTTTTAACTCTTGAGAATTGGAATAATATAGGCTGTAAGAAGCAGTAGGTAATCCCACGGACGATGAGTCAGGTGGCCATGTTCAAAGACAATCCATCAGGAGATTGCACAGTATGTGTGGTGGGAGCAGAGGAGGAGGAAGAGGACAGAATCCCTGTAAATAATATTGTTTTGGCCAATAATTGACAGAGGATCCACTAACTGTATGCTTTAATGATCGGGAAAGGGCTGTTCCTATGCATTTTGGTATTTATAGACTGGAAACTTGCCTGGAAAAGGTTAAAACAGATTTGTAACCAAAGAGATGTGTCTAAGGGGGCTCCTTTGAGACTTAAATAAGCTAAAAAACCTACCCTTCACTTAGATGGATTGAGTCCAGGTTTTCCCTTTTAAAAAAAAGAATTGAAATTGGAGACCCCCACCTCGAATAGCAAAGGTCTCTCATCCTGAGCCCTGTGTATGTGAGATCAAGTTTCTCTTTTTGCAAACAGGATTGAATTGGAAACCAGCCTAAACTGATCTCCCACCTCACCCCATCCCCCACCCCAACCTGGAACTGAACCCAAAGAATCATTTTAAAGTCTCAAATCCCAAGTGTAACTAAATTACAATAACCTTCCCCCCACCCAAAAAGTGAGATATTTCTAATACTCTTAAAAACAGAGCCAGCTCAAACTGGCTTGGATCTACATTTGTTAGACATAGAGAATAACATCAGTTACAACTCAAAGGAAAATGTTACACGTGGGCTCCTTGGGTGTGTGGCTTTCATCTATATTGAGCTGACTAAAAACAATCCCCGGTGTAGAATAAGTAGCAAATTTATTCTGCAGCATGGGGGAAGGGAGGACCTACTCTACATGGAATCTACAAATCCTTTGTGTGTGTGTGTGTGTGTGTGTCTGTGTGTGTCTGTGTATGTCTGTGTGTGTTGGGGGTGATGTATATTGGAGGGGGTGATGTGTGCAGAAGGAGGATAGTGAGATTTGTGTTAAATCTCTTGCAATCACATTCAAGTTGACAACAAGATAACATATCACTTAAGAGCCTTTAATTTCAGCAGAAGCTAATTATACAGTGGATTGTCTAGGGCCACGCTGTCGTTATCATTTTCCCTCTGAAAACTCTGCGTTTTAAACCCTTCCCACCAACACAAAGACTGCAATCTAGACAGTACTCACTGCCATGCACAAAACCATTCCGGTTAGAAATTTCCTGAGGGACGTCCTCTGCTACCCTCTGCCCCCCCCCACACACACATATCCAACAGACATCATGGTTACTGCCTCATGTTGCCAGCATCTGGAAGACACATGAACATTCTCTTAAGATGAAACAAGCCTTGGGGTTTTGGTGCGATAAGTGAATTGCTAAGTGAGTTTGCCTGTTCGATCCAAGTAACTAAGATGTAGATGCAATAAATACGTTTGCCTGCCAAGGCAGACTCTGGTCTCTGATGCCCGCTGCTCTTGGTGACTTCAGGGTGGCTATGTGCACTCTTGGAAACAGAAATCAGTTCCTGTTTCTGATTTTTCTTAATCTGCCTTCAAAAGCTTGAATTGTCTTATTCAGGACCTAGAAGTCTTAACAAGAGAAGTCCAGGGATCCCTGGGTGGCGCAGCGGTTTAGCACCTGCCTTTGGCCCAGGGCGCGATCCTGGAGACCCGGGATCGAATCCCACATCGGGCTCCCGGTGCATGGAGCCTGCTTCTCCCTCTGCCTGTGTCTCTGCCTCTCTCTCTCTCTCTGTGTGTGACTATCATAAATAAATAAAAATTAAAAAAAAAAGAACGTTAAAAAAAAAAAAAAACAAGAGAAGTCCAGAAGGCAGTGGAAATAAGAACGCATGCTTCTGCTGCACAGAACAAAAGAATTCAGGTGAAAATGAGCAAAACTGGAATCCCATCTGAAAGTGGAATTTGCAACACGAGGTGGCAGCTGCCTATGAATGTTTGTGGGGGAATTTATTTTTTTCCAAGTTACAAATTAAAAGGGGCTCTTTGGATAAAGAAAGATTTTGGGGAAAACAAACTCAAACTGCCATAAATCTGAGACAAAAATATTCAGAGTGGTAATGAGAGACATTTGGAAGTAATAGCATTGTATGCCTCCTGAGTGATTGCTTGATTTTAAGGAAGCGATTTTTCCCCCCTTAAAAAAAAAAAAAAAAAACCTTTTGAACTTTCAGAACTCCATTCATTTGTGTTGATCTAATTTTTCAAGGCTAAAAAGGCCGTCTGAGTGAAATTGACACTCGTTTCTAGGCATACATTACATGTCATAACCAGATTACTGTTTTCCTGATCTCTCTCCACTGTTTCTTCCTCACTGATGAGTCACTACATTGTGGGTTGCCACCTCAGGTCACCCGAGAAGGTCTCCATACATCATCACGGCTGGATTCTGTCACTTTTGACTGGCCCTTGTTTTGAAGCCTGCGATCTGGTGTTAGGGAAGTAGGTACCCATTGACCTTTCTGCTGTAACTCCTGGGATAGACTGCTTGTTTAGCTTTTAGAGCCTTTAGGTTGATTAGACAGAGTGATTAAATCTCCCGGATATGTTCACTTACGTTGAATGTTCTTGGACATTAATTTTAATGCTCTATAAATGACTTGGCTCGATAAGGTGTTAAGTGACCTAAATGGATAGAAAACAGCTCAGGGACCTCAAAAAGCCTTCCCCCTCACCTTGGGTGGGGGAGTTTCTGAAGCAGAGACCTTGTGGGAAAAGTCATCCTTAGTACATTCTCCATCTCTTCTTCCCTCTCACTATCAGGAGGCTCCCAGTTACTTCGTTGCCAGGAAGGTCGTGAGTGAGGGGTGGCACAATGTGGAAGGGCAAACAGGCCAAATGGGCAAGCTTCAGTCAGAGCACAGCCTTCAGAAATCCTCCAGAAAAACATTTCATTCTTGAAGATAAGTCTGGTTTACTGAAAAACAAAAGTAATTCCCCAAAGCCAAGGCATCCCATGCACGGCTATTTCATTCCATGGCCAATCCCTATTTCTTTCCATGGCCAAGCCCAAAGACAACCACAGACAACTTTTAATCTCCCAAAATGGCATGGTTTTTGTGACTTGCCTTTTGGAATCAAGTATTTATCATTCAGCTCGCATCTCTGGGCCAGTTGTACCTGAAAATCACATCTCAAGATGAAAATGTCAATTGACCCTTAATAATTGACATTAGGAAAAAAATGATTTCTAATCTGTGGTAACTCTGCCTCCTATAGTCCTCGTTAGGGTGCCATCAATATATATTAAAATGCATGTTAAAATCAAGATCATCAGAAAAATATTTTAATTCTTACTTAATGACAGTTGAATCATTGTCATATATGATCAAGTAATGAGGGCAATGTGATTCAGCTAATGACATCTTTTCTCATTTGAAAAATCTTACAAAAGAATTCCCAGGTAATAATGATGGACTTGATTTCTCTTGATAAGTGAGACTGTTTTCAAAAAAGGTCATAGAGAAATTCTGTTTTAAAATCACAACCTGTTTGACTTAAAACACATTTTAAGTTTTCTAAAATCTATATTAAATAAAATGACATTTGGAGGACAGACCATGGGTCTTTTTGGTTTAACCATCATTCGTCGGGTACCCAGTTGGGGCAGATACTAGAGATACCAACACAGACAAGACAGAGAATTATGGAGACTAGTGCAGGTAGCAGGCAGGTATGGAAGTAATAATGCATCTTACAACATACAAAGGATACATGGATTCAAGGAATGGTATACAAAGTGTTACAGGAGTAGAGGGGAGGCAGTTAATTCCATGGTAGAGGTGATATTAAAGATTGGTATGGACCTGAATAAGATGGCAGGGAGCCAAAAGGACAGGAAAAGAAGTTATAGGAGTGACCCATTTGAACAAAAATATGAAAGCATGAAAGCTGATGATAGAAGTAATAGAAGGGGGTGTAGTCCAGTATAACTCATACTTTAAGGAGGTGCTGTGATATAAGCTGGAAAAGTGGTTTGTGGGCTAGTTTTAGGACAACTTTGGATACGTAGCTAAAGTGAGAGTTGAATGTAACTCTTTTTTTTTTCCAGCCCCTGAAACATGCAGTCAAGTAGTCAAATTTCAAGTCAAGGAGTGTGATGAGCCAAGTAGACCAGGCCCTAGAATGTCTGTGAGGGGGGAAAAAAGGAAAGAGGAAAGGAGGGCTGGGTGGAGTAAAGGGGGGGGGCTTGCAGGAGGGCTAGTTGGTTGGGGATTTTTAGTTTGTTTGTGTTTTTAAATATAAGTAGCTACATCAAACAAGCTTAGACTTCAGGTTAAATGTAGGAAAGATTGAAATTATTATTACTTTATTGTTACTTTTTGAGAAAAGTTGAGACAAAAGAAACTGGCAACTAAATTTTTTCATAGGGTATGATCAGCACCAAGACTCATTCATCAATGGGGGGGGGTGTGTGTGAATACTTTTCATGTGTTAGGCACTGAGTTAAAAGCTAAAGGTACAGAGACGAATAATAAAAATATGTCCCTACTCTTCAAGGGGCTCACAGAATGTGAGACCAAGAGATGAATAATCTTTCCTCATGCAAAGGAGTCCGTGCTGGACTCCAGGTCAGGTAAAGGTGGCAACAAGGAGAGGAAGGATCAAGTTTTTCTTAGGTGGGTCTGGGAAAGCTTCCCAAAGGGATAGAAGCATGAGCTGAATCTTGTCCTTATAAAGAGGAATGGTTTGCCAGGACTACCAGAGTTTGTAGAGAAACCTCCAAGCTGCCTAACTGGAAAGGCCAGAGTGTCTGGCCCCTGAAGAGTAAGGACCATAGGTAGTAGGGAGAGGACAGGGGCTGGTGCCTGTGGGAGCTTTGAGGTAGGATGGGCCCGAAGACAAGATGGAATTGTTTGGGGGAAAGGCTAGACATTGTAAAAAGGAAGCCAGAAAGCAAAAAACAGATCTTTCCTTTCTTCTGAGGGCAAGAAGCATCATCCTACTAGATATTACCAAGTGCTTTTGTTGAAGGCTCAGAGCAAAGCATCGTGAAAGCCATGGTTATTTGTTTTTCTTTTTTTAAACAAATTGTGGTAAAATACATATAACATGAAACTGACCATCTTAACCATTTTTAAGTGTATGGTCCAGTGGCATTAAGTACATTCGCAGTATGATGCAGCCAAACACCACTAGCCATCCCTATAAGTCCTTTCATCTTGCAAAACGGAAAGTCTGTCCCCATTAAATAACTCCCCAGGCTCCTTGTTTCACAGCCTCTGCCAACCACCGTTATGCTTTCTGTCTTCATGATTTTGACTGTACTAAGTAGCTCATATAAGTAGAACCATATAATATTTGTCTGTTTGTGACTGGTTTATTTCACTTAGCATAATGTCTTCAGTGTTCATCTTTGTAGCATATTGTGAAATCTTCTTCTTCTTTTGAGGTTTTGTTTATTTATTCATAAGAGACACAGAGAGAGGGGCAGAGATAGAGGCAGAGGGAGAAGCAGGCTCCCTGTAGGGAGATCGATACGGGACCCAATTCCAGGACCCCAGAATCACAACCTGAGCCAAAGGCAGATGCTCAACCACTGAGCCACCCAGAAGCCCCTAATTTTCTTCTTTTTAAAGGCTGAATAATATTGCATTGTATGTATGTTCCACATTTTGCTTATCCATTCATTGGCCAATGGACATTTGTGTTGCCTTCCATTTTAGCTACTGTGTATAATGCTACTATGAAACTGGGTATACAAATGCCTTTTCAAGACACTGTTTTAAATTCTTGTGGTATATACCCAGAAGTGGAATGGCTAAGTCATGTGGTAATTACATTTTCAGTTTTTTTTGGAACCACCATACTGTTTTCCGTAGCAGCTGTACTATTTTCCATTATCACTGACAGTGCATAAGGGTTCCAATTTCTCCACATCTGGGCCAACGCTTGATGTTTCCCACTTGGTAGTAGTCATCCTAATGGATACGGTATCTCAGTGTACATCTGATTTGCATTTCCCTAATGACTAGTGATATTGAGCATCTTTTCATGTTATTAGCTATTTGCATATCTTTTTTTTGTAGAAATATCTAGTCTAGTCTTTTGTCCATTATTGAATGAGGTTGTTTGGGTTTTTGAGCTCTCTATGTATTCTAGATATTAATTTTTATCATATATATGATATCACTGACAAATATTCTCTCCCATTCTGTGGGTTGCCTCTTTTACTCTACGGAATGTCTTTTGATACACAAAATTTAAAAATTTTCATGGAGCCCAACTTGTCTATTTAGACAAGTTACCTGTGCCTTTGGTAGCATAGCCAAGAAATCGTTACACAAGCCAATGTTGCAAAGCTTTGGTCTTATGTTTTCTTCTAAGAGTTTTGTTGTTTATTGTTTTAGGTCTTATGTTTAGGTCCTTGATCCGTTTGGAATTAATTTTTGTGTAAGGTGTTAGGTAAGGATCCAGCTTCATTTTTTGGCATGTGGCTAGTAAGTTTTCCCAGCACCATTTGTTGAAAAAGAAAGGCAAGATTATTGATATTAATTTTAGAAAGGGTTTAAACCTGTCCCTACCCCACTTGCTTCTAAGTGTTCTTTAGAAGAACAGAGAAGATAGTATATATCTCAACTCATCATAATACATATGACTAAAAAGAGATGGCCATAACAAGATCTGAGCAACTCACAAAAATGGTATGAAAAGGACATTCTGATCACACTACCCTACTCTTTTTTAGTTCACCCATCATAGCCTTTGGACCCTCTGTGTTCTATTTTCCCCATCCTGCCTCTGCAGCCCTCCCCATGGGGAACTGTCATTGGTTTCCGTTCAATGTTTGCCTGCAGTCCTAACTAATTGCAAGTGGCAGAGCCGAGATTGGGCCTTGATTGCCCAGAAACATGTTGGTTATTTGATGAAGCAGGTAGAATTAATTCTTGGGCATCTGTAGCCTGGTCCTAGGGGATGTTTGTAGGAACCGGCCTTGTGTCTGTCAGTGAGGAGAACCACTTACAGTGGCTTCCCCTCTTGCAGCCACTGCTATTGACATAGATTAAAGCTAGGGTGGCAATTAAAGTGGCTTACAGCTCTAGTGAAGGGGACTTTCAGGGGTTAGAACTGAGGCCTGTTGAAATAAAGGGAGGTAATCTCCAAGATGTCAAACAAGTTCAAGTGTGCAGGAAGGGTCACTGTGTTGTTTTTACAGGTGTCACTCTGAAGATACTGTCCTCAAATAACAATGTTCATGAAATAGAATTTAAAATGTTTTGGCAATGAATAAGGATAATTGCTTGCTAAATAAAATATACAAATCAGTTGTTATAGTGCTGTGTCAACTTCCGAACTGAACTACTCTCTACTCGATCAAAAGACTTGATATGGTTTAAATAAACGGTAAAGAAATAGCATGCTTTTTGTAGTGAATAAAGGTAACTATAACCAATTGCTTTGAGAGTATATGTGCCTTGAGTTTAAAATTATGCTACAAAAAAAAAATTAAAAAAAAAATAAAATAAAATAAAATTATGCTACATTTTCTAAACTCACCAAGAATGATGAAGGCAAAATAGTAGCTCCTATTCATTGAGTATCTACTAGGTTTATATAATAAAATGTAAATGCAGGGTTGTCTGGGTGACTCAGTCAGTTGAAACTCTTGGTTTTGGCTCAGGTGATGATCTCACATATTGTGGGATTGAGCCCCCCATCGGACTCCCCACTCAGTGTGGATTCTGCTTGAAAATTCTCTCCCTTTGTTCCTCCCCCAATTCATTCTCTCTCTCTCTCTCTCTCTCTCTCTCTCTCTCTCAAAGATTTAAAATAAATCTTTTAAAAATGTAAATGAATGGTTTCACTGAATTATCACAATAACCTTCTGAGGTAGATATTATTTTCCCCCCATTTTCCAGTGTGTCCAGTTCTCACTCTACTCTCCCAGGCTGCCATTTTACTTGTTCTTTTATCATAGTGTGGCTATAAAGAGACCAGCCTAACAGTTAAGAAACTTACGTTCACTTTGTACTCACTGTGCTGTGTCTTGCCTCCCGTACTGATGGTACTTCTAGAAGTTTCACCCCTTTTTGATCTGTCTTTTGGCAAAATTAATTTTCCCTGCAGAAGAGAGTAGTGGTTAGAAGGGGGCATGAGGAAGACTTTTGGGATCCAGGTAGTATTCTGTTTCTTGACCTGGATGGAGTTCCATGGATGTGTTCACTTTAAAAATTCATTGGTTTTTATACTGTTCTGTATGTATACTGTACTTAAAAAAAATCCTACCCTGTTTGCCCTGATCTGTCTCTTTTTTTTTAAAACATTTTTTTTAATCTTTATTTATTTATGATAGTCACAGAGAGAGAGAGGGAGAGGCAGAGACACAGGCAGAGGGAGAAGCAGGCTCCATGCACCGGGAGCCCGACGTGGGATTCGATCCCGGGTCTCCAGGATCGCGCCCCGGGCCAAAGGCAGGCGCCAAACCGCTGCGCCACCCAGGGATCCCCCGATCTGTCTCTATTATTTATTCCCACTTTGAATCATTAATTCAGTTTCCTGGTAACTAGCCAGGTAGCTGTCCTATGACAAAGTAGCAGGGGGCTAGAGGGAACTAAGGGGATAGCATGCTACATGGCCAAGCAGTCCATGTGTAGATCAGTCTGAAACCTTTGGTCTGTTGAGCACTGTACTCTCTAAATGATTGAGTTAAATTAAGCCAGTTAGCACAAAGTGGCCCCATCACAAATTGTTTTTTTGCATCAAATCCAAAAGTTTGGTTCTTATTGCTAGGTATGCTCTGGTCAGACCTATGAACAAAACCTTATCTTTTGCATGAAGCTGCTTCTGAAAAAGAAAATTGGCTCTTTGGGATACTTTTGATACTATCTCACTTAGGAAAGGTCAGAAAATAATCTACTCCATTGATGTATCCTGGGACAGAAGTCAGGTGTTTGGTGGCAGGGATGGGAGTGTTTATCTCCTCACTCTCCATTTCCCAAAGTGGGCAGAGAACTCTGATGAATCCCCCAACCCCAGGGAACGCCCAGGGCACATAAGAGAAAGAATGGTAGTGACCAATCCTCTAATGTTTGTTGAGTACTTCATGTGTGCTTAGTGAATGTATTTTCCTCTTAATCATGGCTAAGGAGAGTCAGGATTACATATCCATTTTACAGATCTGGAAAGTAAAGACCAGAGCGAGAAAGTGGTTTGCCAAGAACGTATAAGTTGAAGGTGGCAGAGAATAAACACAGGTTAAAATGTATCCTTTCCACTCTCCTACAGTAGGTATACACCCAAATTACTTAGAGCGAGGTGATAGGTAGATGAATTGAGTCAGACAACTCATTATCCAGATAAAAATCTCTTTCTCTGTCAATAAGAAATTTCAACCACATTTCTTTTCCCTATTAACAAGCAGGAGTTATAAAGAATTAGAACTGGGAACAGGGCAGCCCATGTGGCTCAGCGGTTTAGCGCCACCTTCAGCCCAGGGTGTGATCCTGGAGACCTGGGATCGAGTCCCACGTCAGGCTCTCTGCATGGAGCCTGCTTATCCCTCTGCCTGTGTCTCTGCCTTTCTCTCTCTATGTGTCTCTCATGAGTAAATAAATACAATCTTAAAAAAAAAAAAGAACTGGGAACAAATCTGGGTTTGACTCCTAACTCTACCACAAACTGTGGAATCTTGTCATTTATAATTCTAAGCCTTAGTTTATCTGTAAAATAGGGATAGCAAAGACTTCCTATGTCACAGGGCTGTTAAAAAGGTCACATAAACTACAGTATATGACAATATTTGGAAATAAAAAATGCTGTCGTATGTATAAGGAGGATTGAAAAGCTCAATAGTGACAAAGCACAAAAGAGGCAAAGAGAGTATTCTGCAGGTTCAGAGAGGGAGCAATCACCTAGCTGTGGGAAGCAGAGAAGACTGCATAGGGGGCCTGACCTGTGAACTGAGTCTTGACAGACGAGTAAGATTTGGGGGCACCTGTTCAGTTGGTTAAACATCTGACTCTTGATTTGGGCTCAGGTCATGAACTCAGGGTCATCAGATGGAGCCCTATGTTGGGCTCTAAGTTGAGTGTGGAGCCTGCTTGAGATTCTTTCTCTCCCTCTCCCTCTGTACCTCCACCCTGCTTACTCTCTCTGTCTAAAAAAAAATTAAAAAAATAAAGAAAGATGAGTAAGATTTGGACATGTAGGCATGGGGTGGGGCAGGATGAGAGTTATGGAAAGAATAGCTTGATCAAGTGCCAATAGCTGAGCAAGTGACAGACTTGGAAAGTCTGTCATATGGGGAACAGCAAGTGGTTTCACTTGAGTGGAAGAGGAGTAGTAACAAAATATCAGTATGGAAAGGTTGTACTGGTGAGCCTTCTGGACTCTCATGGAGGATGACTTTGAATGCCAGGGCAAGGAAGTAGGACTTCCTTCTGCAAGCAAATTAAAACCTTTCAAGATTTTGCAGTGGAAGTGGTGAGTAAAGAGGCATGTGATAGGGCTGCATTTAGGATAGGCACTCAGCCACAGCATGGTGGGTCGATCGGCACAGGTGCATTCATTGGGTGGAATGGTGTGTATGTGTAGACCCTCAGAGAGATTATTACAGTATCCTATAGGACCAAAATCAGGCCACCCCTAGTTGGGCCAGTTGGCACGAGCATTATTTTTAGTTAAAGCGCTCAAAACCCAGCAGATTTAGGAAAAGCTCTTTATCTCCCTCTCTACTGCCTGCCTGTACCAGGAAAAGAGCTGTTAACAGAGATTCTTCTTCACCTAAGAAACTTATTTGCTTAATAGGGCATCTTTGTTTTCCAAACATCTCCTCTTACCTTCTTGCTTAATTGTCTTTCTCCCTTTTGTATCTGCAGACCCCTCTCCCTCTCCTGAGCTCATGTAAGCAACATATTGCCTCACTGTCTTTGGGATCTCATGTCGGTGTGGACTCCCTGTACATATGCTATCAAATTTGATTTCCTCTTATTAATCTGTCTCACATCAAATTGCTTTTTAGTTCAGCTAGAAGGATCTTGAAGAGCAGAGGAAATTCCTCCTCCCCAACAGTTCCAATAAGTGGTCATGAGGTACTGACTAGGGACAGCCATAGGGAGGATGGAACAGATAGAAGAATCTATAAAGGGAGACAGAACATGAAAGACTCCTAACTCTGGGAAACGAACTAGGGGTGGTGGAAGGGGAGGTGGGTGGGGGGTGGGGGTGACTGGGTGACGGGCACTGAGGTGGGCACTTGACGGGATGAGCACTGGGTGTTATTCTATATGTTGGCAAATTGAACACCAACAAAAAATAAATTTATTTTAAAAAAGAAAAATCTATATATAATACAACAGAGAAACAACAGGACAGACCAACTGATAAAAGGCAGAGAACAGGGGATAGGAAGGAGCCAAAAGACTCAAAGCCTAGGGCCAGAGGAACAGGTGGTAGGGGGTGGGGTGTGTGTGATGGGCAGTCTTTGACACACAAGAAACTTGAGCTCCACTGCTAGTGTCTGGAATATTGAACCACCCAAGGCTGGGCACCTGGGTAAATCTTCCTCCATCCTTCAATAGTGACAAACAGGCAGAAGGTGATTCAAGCTTGGGTTGAATAAAACCCCTGGTATGAACTGCTTTTCCATTTTACTATTGCTAATAATGTAGTCTCAACTATATCTATATATAGCATTCCAATAATATATTTACCATCTTACAAATCCCAAGTTGTAGCACCAGTAAAATTGTAGCACAGCCCACTGCTCTCTGGGGTTTAATATGCTGTGAACATGTTTCTGCATCTTTAAATGAACATAACACATTTACAAAGACCTCTGGCCTTGTCTTGGTCCCATTGTTAATATGGTAGACCCAGCCAAATGCTATCAGAAAAGTATGATTTATACATCAAAGATATTGTCAGAAATGGTTGAGGAAAAATGCGTGAAGGAAAGGGACATTTCATTTGTCTTCATGTAACTCTTTAAAACCAGTGAGAGTAGCAAGATGACTGTATTCTTCAATAAACCTTTGATAAAGCATTAGGAAACTGACATGGGATCTCTTGATGGGCCATTACTACCTGCTTTGGATGCCAAGGACTTTCATCCACTCCAGAGGTATATTAATGAGGCAGGAAAGGCATATCTGGGAAATGAAATCATCACCTAAGCATGGCTTTTCTTCTTTGTTAATCATCCCCTCTTTCTTTTTTCTCCTTTCCATTTCAAAAGTTGGCCTGGGCAGAGTGAAGCCTGCTGGAGTTTTAGGAATAAGAAACACACGCTACCGGCTCCCACTGGGTTTCCCTGACTTTTTTTAAACACACGCAGGGTGCCAGCATTTTGATGTTTGCTCTTGGGTGGCTTTTCCCAGGTCTTTCCTCCCTCTGACTTCTCCTTTTTGCTGGGCTTCAAAGGGGCAAATGAGGAGTCAGTGGCCACATTTAGCAGTTGAAGTAGAAACAATGGCTTTTCAAAGGGGTGCCACAGAGGTGGAGGTTTGGAAGGTGGCTCAAGTGGCATTTCTGGGAGCAAGGAGAGTTCAGCAGTGCATGCCAAGTTGCTTCATTCAACAGAGCTTTGCTAGCACCCAGGAGACTTTCAGCTCCAAGCTTCTACATTTATTTTATTTGAAAGGGGGCAAGGAAAGAAATCAGGAGCATTCTTCAGATGCAAGTCACCAGGAACCCTGCCTGTCTTCTGCAAGGAAGCCTGTGTTAATCCGTACGAAATCGATTTATGTCACTGCCAGTTATGTGCTCATGTGGAGACGAGAGCGGCCCCATTGAGATGAAGGGCCGCTCTTTATGCCGCCTTCGCATTTGTATGAAGAACTTAGCCAACAGAATTGCCCTGGGCTTCTCCCCGCTCCCTTCTTCTGGGAGAGACAGATTTCGGGTGTGTTAAAGAATAGTGTTTGCTTAATGATGCACTTAATGAAAGTCCTTGATCAATGATAATTTGTGGGCTTCTAGTAGGGGAGGCTTGAAAAGCACAATCATTTAGCTAGCAACTATTTTCTCAAGCAAAAAGGGGGAAAATCGCTGCTTCAGGTCTAGCAGGCTGCAAGACTATGACAAAGATCTGGATGGATAAATGCTAGATAGAACAAAAGCTACAGATGAGGCTGGGAAAGGGAGTATAAACCGAGGTGATAATTGGTGAAGAGGGAATGAAAAACAATGAGAGTGAGTGACGTGTAAACAGACTGGTTAAATGAAATGAGATGAAATAGTGAATTGGGCAGCAAGGGCATCCTCGCTGAAACCAACAAGTTGGGAGACCAAAAAGAAAAAAACACAGTATGGAGATCAAAACCAAAATTAAATCATCTATAAAGGAAGACAGCAAAACAAGGTAAACGGTTGTTAAGTAATCAGCCACTTGGCATATAGCAGGCAGTAATTTAATCAGTACTTCAATTGGGGAGGGGAGCTGTTGCAGTAGGGAGACAGCCCTGTAGTAGAACCCCCTCCCTGCAACATAACAGACAGGGACCTAGAGGAAGGAGAAGGGGAGTGACACCCAGCACACAACCCACCAGGGTTCTATCCTTGGGGTAGACGGAGGGCCAAAGGGTCTGTGTCGCCTGACCTAGCCTGGGCTGCCACTTCTGCAAGCCAAGCATAGCATCTTCTATTTCTTAAAACCCACAGATCCTGTAGATCAACAGATAGTCCACTTGTCCCCACCCCACCCCTTATTGATGCTAATATCGCCATCTGTTCTTACCAGTCCAGGAGACTACATGAACTTTGCATTCTGCAGTTTCCAATATAAAATCAAGGTTTTCTCCCTCTTTGAAATCTTTAATTATAATATTAAGAGTGCCTTTTCAAATTCCACACACTCTGAGAATCTGACACACCCTCACCTTGGGGAATGTAGCCCCCTCTACCACTGAGAGTCACTGACCTAGTGTATCTTGGAATAAATAGTAAGAGCCAATTAACACAAATCTTTAAAGGCAGATTCTTAGAGCTATTAATACCCTTAGTCTAACACTTCTCTTTAAAGATGGAGAAACTGAGGCCCAGAGGGAGAAAGGATTTGTCTAAAGTCATACTTGGAGTTAAAGGCTGAGTCGGGTTTGGTACATAATATCTCTTGAGCCTTGTTTTGCTGCTATTTCTGCTTGCTTTCATTAATTTCCAATTCAACTTGGGCTGGGCTGAAATATGCTTGCGCTTGATGTGGAAATAAAAAGAATTTCATTGTCTATATTGTAAAGGAAGGCGTCTCATCTGTCTCCTTCAGGAGTTGGGGAGAAACACTGGAGCTGGTCGTAGCACCTAGCACAGAAACTGGCACATTCTAAGAGTGCAGAAGACATTTATCTAGTAAAAAAAAAATGAATAAAAAAGCAATCATGGGAAACCTGCTTGTATAGAGCCCAAGGGAAGGCCTCTCCAAGATGGGCCACTCTGGCATGAAAATTATTTCTAGTTAAAAGCAATCAAAACCCAGCAGATTTAAGGTAAGCTCTTTGCCTCCCCCGTCACTGTCACTGCCTAAATTTATATTGGAAGGGAGAGACTGCACCAGGAAGACAGCTATTAACAGATTCTTCTTTACCTAAGAAACCTGTCTCCATAACAGAGCAACTTTTGTTTTCCGCACATCTCCTCTCAATTTTCTGCTAATGGTCTTCCTCCCACTTTGTATCCTCAGACCCTTACTCCTCTCTCCTTAGCTCAGATGTCACAATTCCTTAGCTCCTGTTGCTTGTCTTTGAAATTTCAAGCCTGTGTGGGTTCCCTATGCATAGGAAATCAAATTTCACTTTCTCTTGTTCACCTGCCTCATATTAATTTGATACTTAGTCCAAGTAGAAGGACTTCAAAAAGTAGAGGAATTCTCTTCTTCCCCAATACTAGTTTAGCACATAGCCCATGGTACCCCTTTCTTCAGCAAGCCTCAGTTTCCTAATCTATTCAAGAAGAGCAATGATGTTCTCTGTCTCAAACAGTCAAGATTTGTATGGATCAAATGCATATCAAAGTGATTGTAAACAGGAAACACGAATATTATACAGAAAAGCTATGTGAATTTGTTTAATAAGAAGCCCAGAGAACAGAGATAAATAAAGCTCCCCTCCCTCAAAATGGGGTTGTACTGCTCCTTTCCCCACTGTGAGTTCCCCACAAGCAAAATTCTAATGTAGATAGTGTTATCTCTGTATACTTGACCAGAGACAAATCTCCAGATGAGAAAATGTGAGTCATTCCTGATAGGAGTAATTAGAGTGAGGGGCCCCAAGTGGGAAACAGAGAGGAAAGTGGAGTGGGTGTTCAAACAGGAGTGGACACTTTAGGGTAGTAAAATGAAGCTGGAGATGAAAAAGAAACTGCAACATGACAGTTAAAACTACAGGGAACATTTCTAAAATGCAAAGTAAAATTTTAAAGACACAGATTTAAAAATCATGATGCCTCACTTCTTGATTACACCATGCATGACATGATATTTACATAATAATTTTTAAAACCCCAATGTCAGTCTACTTCAGAATAAAAAGCAAAAGGGAAAGAAAAGAGCCTTTGGGAAATTAGGCAAAATAAAAAGAACAGACAAATCTGATTACCTGTAACTAAATTGGAATAAGATTTGAACAGGTTATTTTTCTTCCTTTAGCTCAGACATATTTATTTAATTACACACATACCTACATTAACACACTAGTGTGTGGCATTTACAATTCATGCATACAATAATTATGGTTTGGTTCTCTATGAAAGAGGTGATAGATTTGCACATACAGAAACAAGGAACTTTGGTTTGATAAAGAAGAGAACGGAAGTTAACATGTGCTTTGTGGTAGGTGTCTTGGAGCTTGGGAGAGACCCAGTAGGAGTTAACCACAGGACTGCAGTATAGGAAAGTTCTTGAATGAAAAACAAGACATATAAAAATAAAATTATCTTCTCCATATTATGTGTAACGAAGCAAAACAAATGTAAAAGCCTCTCATTGGCAATGCTGGGAGAGAGATCCAGGGAACTTCCTAGTTAGCAAAGGTTGGTATGTGTAAATGAATTGGACACTTTTCATGTCTCTCATTTGTGATGCATAAACACTCGAAATCTTTATTCAGTGAGCTGTCTTAACTGCTTTATTTTTGTGAAAGTAGAAAGTATTGTTAAGGAGTTTTAACTGCTGTCTTGGTCCATCCAGACTATTTTGGGGTAAGGTCTGTCAACTATCAACCTCAAAAGCAAAACCCACCATAATAAGCCCCACCATAATAAGCTGTTGATCAAGCAAAATCTGATGTAAGGTAGATAAATAAATGCTAAAGTATGATTAGAATTGGGCATAGTTTGTGATATATTAATAGTTTGGAATTAGTAGACAGTGAAGTGAAGGTTTTTAAGTAAGCTCGAAGAGTAACAATCATATAAAAAGTCTGTTGAATGACCTATCATTTTGAGAAGAGGATCATTATCCTGATGAAAGTTAGTTGTCCTTTTGTTCAAATCAATGAATGTTCAGGAAGCCCCTGGAGGGGAAAGATATATAATATATATATTTAATCTTCCTGGATTAGAATTTCATGTAATGGTAAGATCATGATCTTAATCCAATTAAGCTGTGTGCCAAATTGGTAGTAACTTTACCAGTTTTTTCCTTCTGTATCTTCATTCCTGAGCCCACAATAGTCTGGGACCCAGAGAAGGCTCCAGGAGAAAACTTCTAGTTCTGGCTTAAGAAATAGTAATCAACTGTCTAACTCCATTTGGGCTCACTATATTCTTACTAGTCAAATCTATGAAAGTGCGATAAACCAACCTAGCAGCTGTCACCATGCTATTGCTCAGGGAGTGCTTGACATTCACTGGAAATCATTTAGGCCAGAAGGAAAATGTAAAACTTTTTTAAGGCATTAAAAGGAAAAAACTATCAACCAAGAGTTCTGGGTGGGGGATATGATACCAGAAGGAAACCTGGAATATTAGGAACTAAAGAAGAGCAATGTGAACATAATTAGAATAGATCATTCTTATCTTGAGTTCCTTTTTTTGAAGATTTTATTTATTTATTCATGAGAGACACAGAGAGAGAAAGAGAGACAGAGACATAGGCAGAGGGAGAAGCAGGCTCCATACAAGGAGCCCAACGTGGGACTCGATCCCTGGACTCCAGGATCACGCCCTGAGCCAAAGGCAGGTGCCAAACCGCTGAGCCACCCAGGGATCCCCTCATCTTGAGTAAGCATATTTGAAAGTTGAAATCCAAAGTTGTAATATTGCCTGATTGGGTTGTAATGAACAAAGATGTAACACATAACACATTTACAGCATAAAATAGTGGAAGGTAAAGAGACTGATAGAGTGGTAAGGTTTCTATTTTCCTTTGAAGTGGTGATACACTGTTTTTAAGTAGACTGTAAAATATTTATATTGTAATTGCTATAACAACAAATAATAATAAAGAACTAGTCAAAGATATAGAATCAAAAACACAAGATATAAATTACTATGCATTACTAATGTTCAAATAACCATACAGCAGGCAGAAGGGTGGCAACATATGAATGAAAAATAGAGGAAACAAATAATAAATGGTAGTTTCAAATTCAGATCTAACAGCAGTTACATTAGATGTAAATGGTTTAAACATATGAATTAAAAGATAGAGATTGTCAGAATACATTTAAAAATACACAGGATCCAACTATAGGCTGTATATAAGAAACTCACTTTAAATGTAATGGTATATAAGTAGATAAAAAGTGAAAGGTTATAGGGGCTCCTGGCTGGCTCAGTTGGTAGAGTATGTAGTTCTTGATCTTGGGGTTATGAGTTCAAGCCCCATGTTGGGTGTAGAACTTACTTAAAAAGAAAAAAAGCAAAAAGATGTAAAAAGATATATCATCAATCATTAACCCAGTGAAAGTTAGAGTGGACAAATGAATTTCACAGAAATTAGAATTCAGAACAAGGAAGATTATCAGGAGTAAAGAGTGCCATCATATAATGGTAAAAGGATCAATTCACCAAGAAGTAATAAGCCAAAATGTGTAAGCACCACCAGCAGATATTTGTAACATATGAAACAAAAACTGACAGAACTAAAAAGAAAGGTAGACAAATCCACAAGTATAATTGAAGACTTCAACACTCTTCTCTCAGTAATTGATAGAATTAGTAAACAAAAATAATCTAGAATATAGAAGAACTGAACAATACTATCAACCAAGAGGAATTAATCAACATTTATGGAATACTAACAACAGCAGAAGAGATATTCTTTTCAAGTGCATGTGAAACATTCACTGAAATAAGCTAAATCCTGGTTTGTTTGGTTGGGTTCAGAGAGGAAAGAAGAATGATAGGAGATAAAACTAGAGAGAAAGGCAGTTGCAAGATCATATGGGTCTTATGAAGCCATGTTAAAGATTTTGGTTTAGGGACGCCTGGGCAGCTCAGCAGTTGAGTCTGCCTTCGGCTCAGGGCGTGATCCTGGAGTCCCGGGATGGATTCCCACATCAGGCTCCCTGAATGGAGCCTGCTTCTCCCTCTGCCTGTGTCTCTGCCTCTATCTCTCTGTCTCTCATGAATAAATAAATAAAATCTTAAAAAAAAGATTTTGGTTTATTTTTTTATTTTTTTAAAGATTTTTTATTTATTCATGAGAGACAGACACACAGAGAACTTGAGCTTGGGTGCAGCCTCTTCCCTTCTAGGAGATGGGGAAACCTTCAGCCCCAGCCGGCTCATTCTCCAGGTAAGCCAAAATGAACTGCCAAGGTCAGAGTCTGACAGTTCTGTTCATCACACTGTAAAAGCTGCTGCTGTGGCCTAGACCAGGGGCTGGCAAACTTTTCCTGTTAAAGGCCAAATAGGAAAGTTTTGGTGTCTGTCACAACTATAAAACTCTACTCTTGTGGCACAAAAACAGCCATAGATGATGCGTAAACAAGACAAACAAATGGGTGTATCTTTGTCCCAATAAAACTGAATACAAAAATAGTTAATGGGCTGAATTGGCCCATGGGCATAGTCTGCTAATCCCTGGTCTAGGCAAAAGATGATGGTGCTAGTTTACTTTTGACGAAGGTACAAAATTCAATGGAGGAAGGATTACCTGTTCAACAAATGGTACTGGAGCAATTGGACACATATCCATAGGCAAAACAATAAACTTTGACCTAAACTTATACTTTATACAAAAATTAATAGAAAATATATCACAGATCCAAATGTAAAACCACAAGTTTTTTAAAAGATATATTTATTTGTGTGTGTGTGTGTGTGTGAGAGAGAGAGAGAGAGAGAGAGAGAGAGCATGAGGAGGGGCAGAAGGAGAAGGAGAGAGAATCCTGAAGCAGACTCCCTGCAGAGTATAGACTCTGATGTAGAGCTCAATGTCAGGACCCAGGACCTGAGCTGAAATCAAGAGTCAGCTTCCCAATTGATTAAGCCACCCAGGAGCCCCTAAAACAGCAAAGCTTTTTAAAAAAGAGACATTTTGACCTAAATTTAGGCAAAGAATTCTTAGGCATAACACCAAAAACACAAAATATAAAAGTAAGTCAAACTTCATCAAAATCATTACATGGTTTCACTCATACGGGAAATATAAGAAATAGTGAAAAGGATTATAGGGGAACAGAGGGAAAATGAGTAGGAAAAATTAGAGAGTGACAAAACATGAAAGACTCCTAACTCTGGGAAACGAACAAGGGATAGCAGAAGGGGAGGTGGGTGGGAGGGTGGGGTGACTGGGTGATTAGGTAGGGTGACTGAGGGGGCACTTGACAGGATAAGCACTGGGTATTATACTATATATTGGCAAATCAAACTTCAATAAAAAATATAGAGAAAAAAATTAAATAATTTTGCTCTGCCAAAGCCACATCAAGATAATAAAAAGGCAATCATATGCTGGGAGAAAATACTGGTAAATCACATATCTGACAAAGGATTTGTGTGCAGAATATATATTGAATTCTCAAAACTAAACATTAAGGAGACAAACAACCCAATTTAAAAAAAAGTGGACAAAATACTTCAACAGACACATTATCAGTGGAAATATATGGATGGAAAATAACATGAAAAGATGTTCAACATCATTAGGTAGTACTGATATGTAAATGAAAACTACAATGAAGGGCAGCCTGGGTGGCTCATCCATTTAGTGCTGCCTTCAGCCCTGGGCATGATCCTGGAGACCAGGGATCCAGTCCCATGTCGGGCTCCCTGCATGGAGTCTGCTTCTCTCTCTGCCTGTGTCTCTGCCTCTCTCTGTGTGTCTCATGAATAAATAAATAAAATGTAAAAAACTACAATGAGATGCCATTACAAACCTATGAAATGGCTAAAATAAAAAATATTGACAATATGAAGTGCTGACAAGAATGCAGAGCAACTCCGATTCTTACATATTGCTGGTAGGAAAGCAAAATAGTAGAGCCACTCTGAGAAACAGGCAATTTTTTATAAAGTTAAACATGTACTTACTATATGATTCAGCAATTGCTCTTCCCTAGAGAAATGAAGTCATGTTCATGCAAAAGCCTGCAAGTGAATGTCTATGGGTCTATTCATAATTCCCTGAGTAATCAACTGGAAACATAATCAAACTAGAAACAACTGAGATGCCCTTCAGTGGATGATTGGGTAAACAAATTATGGTACATCCATACAACAGATTATCACAAAGCCATTAAACGGGAAGAGCTAGTGATATGCACAACAATCTGGATGAATCTCAAAGGCATGCTCAGTGAGGGAAGCCAATTTCAAAAGGTCATATAACTCTATGATTCCATTTATATGACGGTCTTGAAAAGATAAAACTGTAGTGATGTAGAACAGATCAGTGGTTGCCAGGGCTAGGTGGGGAAAGTGTCATTATAAAGGGATGGGGGGCAGTTTTAAGGGGAGGTGGAATTGTTCTGTGCCCCGATTATGGTGGCAGTTGCTCAAATTTATACATATGTCAAAATTCACAGAACTGTATACCCCCAAATGTCACTTTCACTTTGTGTGAATTTAAAAATAAAATCAAAAGTGGTGCCTGGGTGGCTCAGTCATTTAAGCTCCTGACTCTTGATTTCAGCTTAGGTCATGATCTCCAATCTCTGGGTCATGAGATCGAGCCACATGTCAGACTCCACCCTGGGTATGGAGCCTGCTTGAGATTCTCTCTCTCCCTTTTATTCTCCCCACCCCCTTGCTCATGTTATCTCTGTAAATAAATAAATAAATAAATAAATAAATAAATAAATAAATAAATAAAAATAAAAGAAAGGAAGGAAGAAAGAAAAAAGAAAGAAAATGGCTCTGTCAAAACCTGAACAGAGAGCTGTGACTCTATGCACCATTTCCTTCCCAACACCGTTAAATGGGTATCTGTTAATGCACCCTGTAGCACCAGTGTGCCCCCCGTAGCCACGAGGGCCACACACTTTACCTGAGCAGGGACTAAGCCCACTGGGACGTGGGGACCAAGCTTTGCTGTGCCAGCTTATCCCTAGGCCACCCTCCCCTTGAGAAACACAGTGCCTTCTCCCCTGTGTACTGCCCTGGCTTGAATGTTTCCCTCTGAACTACCTGGGAAACACACTTTTATGGTAGTGATTGCTTGCTGCTCAGAGGAGAAAAAAAAGAATCTCTTTGAGCTAATTTTAGAGCAAATTAATAATATCAACAATAATAATTACTAATATGCATTGCTATTCTTTTAAGTCAAATTATATGTTGCTATAAACCAGACCTAAAATATGACTTTCTCTACTAGTGAAAGTCTTAATTAAAATGATGCATTTTAATATACTTTTGCTACGCGATATAAATTATGTCTCAGCACCTCCATTTTTGCATGCTTCCCTTTAATAATCTTTGCTGTGCAGTGTTAAAGAAGAAGAAAATTGGTGATTAATAAAGGCATGAACAGGTGGCTACACTGCTTCTAAAAGATCAGTAGTGTAATAATTTCTTAATTATTATTATACTCTGCAAAGGTTTTTAAATACATGATGATATATTTCCTTCTTCTACTTCTGGCACCCTATAGCTCCTGGCATTACATTTCATTTCAAATAATAATTAATGAGAAACAAGGTATCTGTATACATTTTATTCCTCCTGTCTTGGTCTCTTAAGTAACCATCCTGCCACATTTGCTATGCATGTAATTTCAGCAATATGGGAGACCGCCTCTCAGAATGCCTTGAAGTACTTTTTCTGAATTAACATTTTATTCCTGAAAGCAGAATTTTCCATATGCCTTTCAAAGAAGCAGATGAAAAAGCTGCATAATTGCTCTGTTTTCATCAAGGTGAACGAACCAATGAAACATTGAAAGTATCAGACAATGGAGGGAAAAAATAAGCTTGTCTTTCCTCTGGCGCGCTGGTGTCTGTGAAAGGGTGCTACATGTACAATTAGATACAGAGTACCTGCCATCTCCTTAATAACCACCCACTTAGTCGGATAAGTGTCCTGCCTGTCCAGATAAGGCATGTGTTTGATTAAGGGAAATCATTCAATGTAAATGCTGGCCTATGTAGCCAATCAAAGGCAGAGTCAGCTTGTCTATTATGGCTCTGTCAATCTTGTCTGTTTGCTTATTAAAGTTTCTTTGGCAAATCCAGTGGCCTCCCTTTGGTATGCTAAATAGTCCTAAACGTTGCTAACATCTTGGAGTGAAGTCACAGGCCTTTGAATGACTCTGGGAGAGTCTACAGGCTTCCCCAACTAACCAAAAGCATTTTGTTCAAAAAGTTTGTTTGTAAGTCAGTTGTTTGGAACTTGAGAAGCGTTTTTCCCATGGAAACAATGTTACAAATGGTGAGAAGGTTCCCAGGCCAGTCCACAAAAGCCTATTTAACCCAGAATATGGCTGGACTATAGGGCCCGTAGCACTAGGGAGCCAGCCGCCATTAGGATCATTGTTTCTCTGGGAAAATGTGCTCCCAGGGCTAATTGTGGATGCCAGAAGCAATTCCCCAGCCCTTTCTAGCCTCTGGCAGCTGGAGCCTAAGCTCCCCAGTTTCTCGTTTCCTTCAGGCTTGGAAGGTGGAAGGTGGAAAGTCCTGGGGGAATCAAAGAGAGGGGGCGTGGGAGGTATAGGGGCTTGGGCAGGAGAGCTCTGCAAGGGCTAGGGCAACCAGATGAGCAAGGAAAGGTGTTGGGAGCCCAAAACTGACTTTCAGACAAACAATGAATCCTTTTTAATGTATGTCCCATGCAATACGTGGGATATACTTACTTTTCTTTTTTTAAGTCTTTGTTGTTTAAATTCTAATTTAACCTGAGTCCCCGTATTTTATCTCACCTCCCTGGGTAGGGATCACAGGCTTGGTGGGTTGCCAGGACTACAAGGATTCTGGAGCACAAAGCCAGCGGTTCAAGGAAGGATGGAATCTTCAGAGGTCAGAGAGTCTCTTCAGGGAAGCGGCAGAATGCTGCAAGTCCTTATAAGGGGACGTTTCAGATAACTCAAGTTTATAGCCTTCAGCTCAAGAATGCTTTTGATTTGAGTTCTTTCAGCTGGAAATCTTTCTAAGGCACAGGGCAGGCTTCCCTGCCTTTGAAAAAGAGTGACTATAAGTTCATCTTGATGATTTAAGAGTGACATTATGACCCTGGTAAAATTGTTTGACCTTTCTACGCCTCAACTTTCTCATCTGTAAATGGGGCTAATAATATTACCTTCCTCATTGTTTTGTTGTGTGGGTTAAATCTGCTACTACGTGTAAAGGGTTTAAGATGGTGCGTTTTCTATTTTACATACACTCTCAGGGACAGTGAGCTCTGTGGGATATTTTGCTCTGACACATGGGTGCCTGGCTGGCTCAGCTGGAAGAGCATGGGACTCTTGATCTCCGGGTCATGAGTTTGAGCCCCTCGTTGAGTATACAGATTACTAAAATAAATAAATAAACTTAAAAAAAAAAAAACACTACATGACCCTAGGTAACATTTTCTTTCTTTCTCTCTCTCAAGCTCTCATTCTTCGTTTTATATACTAGTTGTTGCTTTTCTCTTTGTCTCTATGCCTCAATGCTTCTAGGCTGGTGCCCTATTTTGTATAATCGCATTAAAGCCTGAAGTTTGCTATGGCTTCCCACAGAGTAGAGAATGCAGATTTAGGTGTATATATCTAGATATAAAATAATTTCCCCAAATATTTTATAATGAAATGTTCATTTTACAGCAGACCTCATGCAGGACGTAGCCTTTACAGATGATCCCCTCTGCCATCCCACCCCTCCTACCTCCTGTAGTGGTCTCCACATTCTCGTATTGAGACCTTTGTGCAATCCCCTCCCCTTGAGGGTGGGCCAGACCTAATCACTTGCTTCTAATGAATAGAATATGGCCAAAGCGATGAGGTGTCACTCTCAAGATTAGGTTACAGAAGACTGACTTCCTATCTTGCTAGCACTCTCTCTAGTTCTCTGTATCACTCTGCGGGAAGCCAGCTACCATGTTGTGAGCCACCCTACGGAGAGGCCCATGTGATAAGGAACCAAAGGAGGTCTGTGGTGATCAGTGTGTGAGGAATTGAATCCAGCCAATGACCTCTTGAGTAGACCTGGTCCACCCCTCAGTCCAAAGTTAAAATAAATGTAGGGCTAGTGACACCTCGACTGCCACCTTGTGAGAGACTCTGGTCCGGAAGACCCAGCTAAGCCACGACCACATTTCTGATCACAGAAACTTTGGAATAATAAGTGGGTGCTGTTTTAAGATACTAACTTTTGGAGCTATTTATTATACAGCAATAGATATCATCCCCCCACACATATCTATATCTTATCATTAACCTCTTACTACACTTGCTTTATCACTATGCTTGCTGTATTCTTCTATCCATCGATCCATCCTTCTATTTATCCAGCAGCCCATCTTATTTGTTTGTTTGTTTTGTGGCTACATATCTTTTTCACTTCTAGATTAATGGCTATGTTCCAGAAGCTGGAGGGTGTCAGAGAACACTGACCTTTGGATAATTAAAGTAATAGTGTACTTACTTGATTCTTCCTAAATTTTGGTTCAAATATTACTAACCACGTAATGCAGGGACACAGTCCAATAATTTAACCCTGAAAATGAGTCTCTTGCCTTTAAGTCATCATTCCCAGTCTGCTTAGTGAATCTTTTTATAACGTGTCTACTTATTTATTCATCTTTGCACATCCCATATTAAGATGTTGCCATCTTTCAGTGCTTTAGCCAAAATTTTCATTTTATCATTGTGTTCCAGTTACTATTGCATAACAAACTACCCCAAACAACCATTCAAGGATTCTGTGAGTCAGGAACTGGACCAGGCACAGTGAGGATTGTTTCACCTTTTCTGGGACCTCAGCTGGGGAGACTCCTATAACCGGGGTAACAAACAGCTGGGGACTGGAACTATCTGGAAGGGTTCCTCACTCCCATCTGACACCTAGGCTGCAATGCCTTCAAGGATAGGCTTAGCTGGGACTGATGACCAGAGTACTTCCATGTGGCCTATTACTATGACTTGGATCTCTTATGATATGACAGCTGTTTCCTAAGAGAGAGCATCCTGAGATTAGTTTTCAAATAAAGCAAATGTTTTAAGAGAGTGGGACAGACTCTGCATAGACTTTTGGCCTAGTCTTGGAACATAGAGTCACGTCTGCCATATTCTAATTGTCAAAGCAGCCACAAGCCCGCCCAGAATCAAAGAGAGGGGGCACGACCCAGTATCTCAATGGGAAGAGTGTCGAAGAATTTGCAGCCATGTTTTACAACCACCACACATCTTAATTTCTCTTAACTGTTTTCTGTGCCTGCTACAAGAAGTAGAATAACTCAGAAGATGCTGCCAAAATTGTTCACATGCCACTTTCAGACAATCACCGGAAATAATAGTTGACTCAAGTAAACAATGTAATTTCCAAACTACAGCTGTTATATGATACTTGAGAAAAATTGACAGAAGTAACTGATGACTCATTTGCAAATTTGGAATAAAAAGTTGTTGATGTTACGGAGCATGTTGTCATCTTTCACTCTTTAACTGCCAAGAAAGCCACAGCTGAAACATAGAAAACTTCTCCCCTAAATCATATTTCTATGGGTCCTTAACGTGTTTATGTATGTAGGGATTTTACCGTGCCCTTCATGTCTCTCTTTTCAGTTATAAATCTGCTCATCCAATGGCTTGACCCATATTCTCTTATGCAAAAAACCTTTCAAAAACATTTTTTGAGGGACCCCTGGGTGGCTTAGTAGTTGAGCATCTGCCTTCGGCTCAGGGCATGATTCCAGGGTCACAGGATCAAGTTCCACATAGGACTCCTTTCATGGAGCCTGCTTCTCCCTCTGCCAGTGTCCCTGCCTCTCTTTCTCTCTGTCATGAATAAATAAATAAAGTCTTTTTTAAAGTCCTGCAAAAACATTTTTTGAATGAATGAATGATTGAATATTCATTGATTAATTCATTGAATTGAATTCATTCACTTAATGGAAAAATAAATAACTGATCCTTTACACACCTGAAAAGATATCCAGTGAAAGAAAATTATTGAATTTGGGGTCTGGAAATGCAGACCTTTCACCAGATATGAAGAGCAAATTCTGGATTAGGAAGATGACTGTTACTAGTTTAGTCATCCATCCATCCATCCATCCATCCAACCATCCACATTTAACATGTATTTGGAACTTAAGTGTAATCAGACAGATGGCAGTGAACAAGCAAGATATCTGATTTATATAATGAAAATATATACTATAAGTATTATGAAGAACCAGGGTGTTCTATGAGATAATAATGTGAAGCCCTACTTAAATTAGATGTCCAAAGAAGGCTTCTCTGGGAAGGAGACATTTAAGCTGAAATCTAAAGGATGGGAATGAAAGTTCAATGAAGAGTGGAGTAGAAACAGACAGAAAACAACGTGTGTGAAGTCCCAAGGTAGGAAGGGCATTTGGGGCATAGCTGGATTAAAATGGACAAGGAAGAGAGTGGTGCTAGACAAAGTATGGGCTAGGGTAAGAAGTTGGGAAGGTTTTAAGCAAGGCGGTGATACGATCCGATTTCTATTTTTCATTGAATGCTCTGTCTGCTATATACAAAGTGGAGTAAAAGGGTGAGGGTGAGAGCATTGTTTGCCTTTTCACACTTTTAATGAGGTCTTTTTTATAAAAATAACTTATTAATATTTTCCTTTATTTTTTAGTACTTTTTGTGATCCATTTAAAATGACTTTTAATCTTCAGCTTTTGAAGATACTCCCCTATATTCATTTCTAAAAGGTTTATTGTTTTGCCATTCACAGTTAGCTCTACAACACACTAACTGATTTTTGTGTATAAATGAGAGACAGGCCCAATTTCATTTTTTCCCCAAATAGCTATCCTGTTGATCCAATACCATTTCTTGGAAAGGCTAACCTTTCTCTAGTGCTCTACAGTGAACTTTTCCATAAAACAAGTATCCATATATGTGTGGGTCTATTTCTGGGCTTTCTATTCTGATCACCTGTTTACTTCACTTTGTGTTCATACCATACTGTTTTAGTTAATGTACTTTTATAACATGTCTTGATATACAACAAAGCAAATCCTCTCATGTTGTTCTTTTCAATGCATATTCTTGGCCTTATGCATTTTATATAAATTTTAGAAGCAGTTTTCAGGTTCTACACACACACACTATTGAGTAGAATTAGCATTAGATCTATAGATTGGTTTGGGAAGAATTAATATATTTGCCATATAGGATCTTCCATTCCTTGAATATAGAATATCTCCCCATTTATTTCCACATTCTTTAATTTCTCTCCATGTTACTTTACAATTATGTGCACAGATGACTTGCACATTTTGTTAGAGTTATTCTTAGGTTTTGTATTAATTTAATGCTATTTTAAAGGATATCTATTTAAAAGTTATATTTACCTAGAAATTCAATTTTGTGAGTATTGTTTTTGAATCTAGTAAACTTGATAACTCTTAGTAATTCAAATAATTTATCTGTAAGTAATTTTGGATTTTCAATGTATGTAATTATATCATCTGTGAGTAATGGTTTTGTTTCTCTCTTTAAAATCCTTATACTTTTCTTTTTTTCTTGCTTTACTGTGCTGACTAGGAACTCCAATAAAATGTTAAACAGAAGTGGTGATACAAAGATAAACTCAAAATGGATGAAAGATCTAAATGTGAGACAAGATTCCATCAAAATCCTAGAGGAGAACACAGGCAACACCCTTTTTGAACTTGGCCACAGTAACTTCTTGCAAGATACATCCACAAAGGCAAAAGAAACAAAAGCAAAAATGAACTATTGGGACTTTATCAAGATAAGAAGCTTTTGCACAGCAAAGGATACAGTCAACAAAACTAAAAGACAACCTACAGAATGGGAGAAGATATTTGCAAATGACATATCAGATAAAGGGCTAGTTTCCAAAATCTATAAAGAACTTATTAAACTCAACACCAAAGAAACAAACAATCCAATCATGAAATGGGCAAAAGACATGAAGAGAAATCTCACAGAGGAAGACATGGACATGGCCAACATGCACATGAGAAAATGCTCTGCATCACTTGCCATCAGGGAAATACAAATCAAAACCACAATGAGATACCACCTCACACCAGTGAGAATGGGGAAAATTAACAAGGCAGGAAACCACAAATGTTGGAGAGGATGTGGAGAAAAGGGAACCCTCTTACACTGTTGGTGGGAATGTGAACTGGTGCAGCCACTCTGGAAAACTGTGTGGAGGTTCCTCAAAGAGTTAAAAATAGACCTGCCCTACGACCCAGCAATTGCACTGTTGGGGATTTACCCCAAAGATTCAGATGCAATGAAACGTCGGGACACCTGCACCCCGATGTTTCTATCAGCAATGGCCACAATAGCCAAACTGTGGAAGGAGCCTCGGTGTCCATCGAAAGATGAATGGATAAAGAAGATGTGGTTTATGTATACAATGGAATATTACTCAGCAATTAGAAACGACAAATACCCACCATTTGCTTCAACGTGGATGGAACTGGAGGGTATTATGCTGAGTGAAATAAGTCAATCGGAGAGGGACAAACAGTGTATGTTCTCATTCATTTGGGGAATATGAATAATAGTGAAAGGGAATATAAAGGAAGGGAGAAGAAATGTTGGGAAATATCAGGAAGGGAGACAGAACATAAAGACTCCTAACTCGGGGAAACGAACTAGGGGTGGTGGAAAGGGAGGAGGGCGGGTGTTGGAGGGGAAGGGGTGACGGGCACTGAGGTGGACACTTGATGGGATGAGCACTGGGTGTTTTTCTGTATGTTGGTAAATTGAACACCAATAAAAATTAATTAAAAAAAAAAACCAGTAAAAAAAAAAAAAAAAAAAGAAGTGGTGATAATGGTCAGTCTCTGTCTTCTTTATCACAAAGTGAAAGATTTGAGTGTTTCATCATTATGTTTATGGTAGGTTTTTTGAAATGCCATCAGATTTAGAAAGCTCTACCACTTGAGAGATTTTGATGCTTTATCGCAAAAATATGTTGGGTTTTATTAAACGTGATTTCTTCATCAATTGATAAAACCATGTGATTTTTCTCCTTTTTATTAATTTAATATTTTCTCTATATTAATAACGAATTACATAAATTCATATTCTAATATTGAATGAACTTTGCATTCTTGAGATAAATGCAGATGGATCATGATGTATTTTTTTTCACATATTGCTGGGTTTGGTATGCTAGTATTTGCTTCAGATTTTTACCATGGCTATGAGTGAGATTGACATGTAATTTTTTCGTATTGTAGTTGTCAGGTTTTATATCATAAGATATCTTCATAAGATAACTTTGATGTATAATATATTTTTCCTCTTGAATAGTTTGTGTAACACTGAAATAACTTCTTAAAGATAGAATTCCTCAATGAAGTCATCTGGATCTGAAAGAATCCAGTGCATGGAGAGCAGCTCTGGCTGCATAGCCACCTGATGAGCTATGGTCAAGCACTTTATTTCTACCAGGGCCCAGTAGCAAACCAGGGACTATTTTATGAAATGTGTATAATTCTTCACCATAGATGGCATGGCCTTGCTGAAGAGCCCTAGAGGTCTTTGTTGTTATTCTCCTATATGGGCTTTCTATAAACCCAGCTGACACAGAGGCTTCCATTTACTCTTCTCCGTTGTGGTACCTCTTGTATCACAGGCCAAGAAACAAATGCGGGGCTCATGCCAACTACCAAGTATGTCCATTCTAATTGTACACTTGGAGACTAGGGGAATGATGGTCACATGAGTCTCTGGATCCAGTGGGCACATTGTGAGCCAGAACTGGACCAGGCCATTTATTATCTAGTCATCATATGCCCTTACTTTAACGATTATGACGATGCCTTCAAGTACCCGGATATCCATACCATGGATGTCAATAGAAACGTGGATTCTCTCTTTTTTTTTAATTTTATTTATTTATTCATGAGACAGAGAGAGAGAGAGAGAGAGACAGAGACAGAGACAGAGACAGAGACACAGATAGAGGGAGAAGTAGGCTCCTCGCAGGGAGCCCGATGCAGGACTCGATCCAGGACCTGGGATCACACCCTGAGCTGAAGGCAGATGCTCAACTGCTGAACTACCCAGGTGTCCCTAGAAACTTGGATTCTGTGAAACGTTTCAGATAGTCCCTTTTCATGAATATACAGTTACCCAAGTAAATAACCATTTATGTTTTTCTGAAGAAAACCCCAGAGGAACAATTACCACATACATCTGCATGTTGCTGCCAGATCCTCCCTCCTAGAGACCCTTTGGTCAATGGCTTTCAGGTCTGAAATGTAGCTCCAGTTTGGAAACTAGGCAGGGGCTTTTGACTTTGTGGTTGTGATCGCCCACATCCTCTTGCACCCATCCTGATCTCTTCTGATGGTGTAGATTGAGTCCCACCCTTGTTAGCTACCCCTCTATTTTGTGGTTTCTGATGCTAACACATCACCACCTGGCCTCTATTTATGTCTGTGTAGCTGTCAGTGAGCGCAGCTATGATCACCTCTCTTATCATCTTCCCTGTCCTATAAGGGAGATCTGCCACTGACCTTCTCAGTGATGCCAATCCCCCTCTCACTGCTGTTTTCCTGATAGCCTGGGGAATGGTATATACTCCAAGGCCTCCTATAGAATATAGTTGCCTGATAAGCCATCCAGACTTCCATGGAATAGCTACTCGAGTAGGCCCACTTCTTGGAGCCTTTAATTTCTTTTTTCTATTGTCTGCCTTGACAATTCTGGCATTTCTACCTTGCTTGGTGTGAACCATTGCTTTTTCCTTATTTCTAAGATTCATCCTAAGCAGCGTTTTCATACCATCTCCTAGGCTCCTTGCTAGGTTAAGTCCGATATTTCTAGTGAGTGTTCCCATGTCAGTATCTTTTATCCAGTCTGATGTTTGGCTCCCCCTTGACCCAGTACTCTCAGGATTCAGACCCAAGCATACTCTCCTGACTCCTGCTGGTTCATGCTGGCTAGGTCCAGATGCTTCTATGAGGTCATGTCCCTCTCCTCCCTTAACAGACCTAGCACATCCTCCAGCCAGATTATATTGTGAAATAATCCTAGCTATTGGGCAGGTGCAGATCCCAAGGGAGCATGTGTCCCCTTCAGGGGAGAAGCCTATGTATCACCCTCAAGAAAGGAAGAAGCATTTACAGAAAACTAGGCTTCTTCTGCAGATGCAGAGGTTTCAGGGGAATCCTGAGGATTCCAGATTTTTAGTTGCATCAGCTCAGGTGCCACACACCATGATTTGGGACCCAATTCTTTCCCAGTCAGGGATAACAGAATTGGGGTTAGGGGTATGAGCTTCTTTGGAGCTCTGCTACTCTGATGACTTCTAGGCCTGGACCTCAGCTTTCTCTGCTCTCTGGATACAAGAGATAAAAACTTCTTTACCTTCTACAAGGGAAGCTTTCTGTTTTTCATACCTAGCTTTTAATTTCCAATTAATCATTCACAGCCTTTGGTTGTCTTTCTCCAAAGCATCAATCATGCTTAGCAAAAGCCACCCAATTCCACTCTTGTGAGTGAATTTCCTTCCCCAAGTATGACATCCCAGTTCCCACTGGTACAAATGTTGACAATTGAATTGTTACCTTGTCCCAGAGCTATTACAAGGCCGCCTATGTCCAGTGAAAGGAGCCTTGGTGCCAGCTGTCTGACAGGTGTTTCAGCCCCAGAACGCTGTCTTAACATTTGCTTTTTCAGATTCCTGGCACCAGCTTCAGCAGTATGAGTTATATTGGATTCTGACATGGAAATTAGGGTGTTAGAATATTAGGGGATGCTCTTGTGATCAAGTGCTCTTGTAGAATGGTAGGAAGCAGGACTGGAAAGAGGGAGACGCTGGCTGTGACATCTGCTCAAAGCTTTTACCACTACCTTCATGAGTGCTGAGGCTGGAAAAAATCCCTCACATTGCAGTGAGATGGCTGTGTCCTTGAACTGCACCAGTGACCAGTCGCTGCATGCAGGCTATACCTGAGGTGTGGTCTTTCCAGCCAAGGTCAAGTACTGGCACCATTCCTAGCAGCTGGGGTAATAAGTTCTCCTAATAGAGAGTCTGGATGGCACACCATGGCATCCATACAGAATGTGTGTGTATACAAATTTGGCCAGAGGAGTCAGGGAAGGCCTCTCGGGGGTGATATTATTAGGGCTGAGGCCTGATTAGCAAGAAGAATCCAGTCTTGCACATCTTATCAGGAAAAGTGTTCCAATTTCAAAGTACCAGGAATTCTAAGGCAGGAAAATCTCAGCATGTTTAAGGTATAGAAAAAAGGCCAGTGGTTGGAGCATGGTGAGGGGACAAATGCCCCCAGATAATAATGGAGAGATGAATAGGGGCCAATCAGGTCATGTGGAGCCTTGTCGGTCACAGGAAAAAGCCTGATTTTATTCTAAGTGTAATGAAGTCATTGGAGGGATTTAAGGAGGAGAGGGGTAAATAGTACAGTGTTGAGAACAGGCCAGTGATTCCTAAATTTCACTGCATCCTGGAATCACCTGAGGATCAATAAACATGCTAATGCCTGGCACCCACCTCCAGGCTTTCTGATTATATCAGTTTGGAGCATTACATGGTTGTGCGAAGTTTTACAAGCTCCCCAAATGATTATAATGCACAGCAAAGCTTGGGAGGCGATAGAACAGATTGAAGGAGACCAAGAGCAGAAACTCGAAGACTAGTTGAGGAGACTATTATAGTCATCTAGGCAAGAAATGATGCAGCCCTTGACCAAGGTGGTAGCAATAGTGGTGGCTACTAGTGATCGTATCTTGGCTACCTTTATGACATCTTCTCCTACCTTTCCCTCACAACTCATCGTCCCTGGCCTCATCAGCTCATTTATGCCTCTGCCTTTGCACTTGCTTGGTCATCTGACTGGAACACTTTCTGCAGACCTTTGCGGGACTTGCTCCCCTGCCACAGTCACCCTTCTGTTCAAAAGTCTCCTCTTCAGAGACACTTTTCTTGACCACTATATCTTAAAACGCACTTTCTACCCCCCAGCCTCACTTACTGTGTCGCTCATGAACCCCTTCCCCTGATTCATTTTGCTTCATGTGCTTATCACCTCCCTTGATGTTATATGTTCATGTGTTTGCTATTTGTCTCTTCCTAGACTGCAAGTTCCATGAGGGCAGGGTCTTTGTCCAATGTATTCACCACTGGATCCTCCATACCATGTTGGGGGATTCATAACTAGCTTCTTCCCATAAGAAAGCTTATGGCACATGTCACCCTGATGCCTGATGTAGTGGGGGATTTATCATCATTCCTGCAGTGTCCTTTGTGCATATACTTGAATGTCATGTCAACCACAGGGATGAGATTACAAATGATTGTTCCATGCCTGAGGTTAACTGATGTTCCTGGTCTGCCTCCCTTTATCTTCCCATCCTTCAGCCCAGCACTCAGAGCCCCACTCTTCTCTTTGGCCTTGAGGCCCCACAGGTTTATCTAAAAGATATTGATATTGTTCAGAGTTCCTTTAGGAGTCATATCTATAACTAAATGTTGACACTCAACCTGATTACATTTCCAGCCATGGAGTGTTTCCAGTCTAGGGTCTCTCCTCCCAGTGCCTGTGTGCTGGGCTCTTTCCCACAAAGGGCAACAGCAGCCCCTGGCTAAGATCTGATTTATGGGATCTAATTTTTCAATCTTCTCAGCCCCTGCTTGAAGAGGGCAGGGTGCATTTCACCTCTTATGACTACCATGGAACCATATCTGATTTTTCATATTTAGGAGATGAGGCAAGTTATATGGCCATTTTTCAATTGCCATTTCGTGGGTTAGGAAAATAGTGGCCATTTATTGAGCATCTTCTCTGTGACAGGAACTGGGTCAGATGATTTTCCAGATGTTACTCATCTAATTTGCAAAACAGTCTGGGAGTTAGATGTCCATTTCACAGGCAAGGAAAATGAGGTGTAGGCTGGTGAAGGAATGTATAACTTCCCCAGCTGAGAGGGAGAATCTCATCTTGGCCTACTATAATTGGGTTCCTAATAAATAGTTTTTGGATGACTGACAGAGGAGTGGGGCTGGGATAAGAAGCTGGGCCCACCCAGTCCTGAATCTCAGACTCGGTCCAGCTAGACAAATGGCCCGAGAGACACTACGGTCAAGGGGCAATGCATTAAGGAGGCCCGCCATCCTTTATTTTGTAGATCCAAATCAATCATGATGCCCTCACTAGACAGTAATTATGCTTTTTGGCATCAGCTGATTGAGAAAATGCAGAATAAACTATTTTAGATTTAGTTACATTTTAGAATAAATTTATAATTCGTTTATTATAATATAGACATTATATATAATACAGGCATTAGAAATTTGTGACATGTAATAATGATCCAATATTTATATGCTTCACATATACTTTTATGTGAATATTGTTATTTATCCCTATTATATAGGTGAGGAAGCAGACATGGCAAAGTGAGCAGCTCTCAGAACTGAAATTTGAACCCAGGCAGTCTAGATCCAAAGTCCCTGCTGTTGACCACGATACCATGGCACTTTTAGGAAGCATCTGGAAGGGTTTTTTCTTTTTTTAAAGATTTTATTGATTTATTCATGAGAGACACAGAGAGGCAGAGACACAGGCAGAGGGAGAAGCAGGGTCCCTGCAAGAAGCCCGATGTAGGACTCGATCCCAGGACCCAGGATGATGACCTGAGCCAAAGGCAGACGCTCAACCGAGCCACCCAGGCACCTCTGTTTTTGGTTTCCTTAATAATGATCATCCTACCAGGTGTGAGCTGGGTTACCTTTTTTGTTTGTTTGTTCATTTCTTGCATGTTGCAGGAGCACTGCAAGATCCTTAAAAGGAAGAGAGACAGAGCACCAGTGTAGAGACCACACAACTTAAAGGCTTTGTCTGTCTTTGGGAGGGATTCGTGTTTGTTCATCTGCCTTTACCAGTTTGGAGCATATTTGTTGTAAGGAGAAATGGGTTTACTTAGTCCTACTCAGAATCTGTTGCATCTGCCACAGTACCTTTCCTGCCTCTGTCAGGCCCACTGTCACGACGCTTTGGCTCTGAACACTGAGAGGGGACAAAATACATATCCTTCCAAACCTCAGAAGTTCCTGCTCAAGCCATTAAAGAAGATGCTAAAATGTAAGCCGGCATGGACACACTACTATGCTTTGGAGCCATTGTGTCAAAGGCCACTTGAGTGGTGGAACCCTCATGCTCATCCTCAGCCTTGGCAGAAGCCGAGCAGAGGAGGCAGTGCAGAAAGAAACTCCTCCAGAGTAAATTCCCGGCAGGTGCAAAATGCCTGTTTTTGTAGTTGGGGCACTTTCAGCTTGGAGCGACTATGAAAGAGATGATATGGCTTACGTTCCACAGGGCAGGCGAGAGCTCTGATGTTCAGCTAGCAAGTTCGGAAAGGGAAGGTATGAAAGGAGCAGCTGGTGGTGCCCTGAATGTACAATCCTCCGGAACATGTGGTCATCAGCGTTTGAAATTTGCCTTCTCAGATCTCCGTGGCTGTTGAGATAGCTGGAGAGAAAACAGGCAAGTGAGGCTTCATCATCTGGGGTCCCCCACAACCTCTGCTGCTTTTGGAGTCCGACCAGCGTATTTTGTTCAACCCCTCTTCCTCGTCTTAGAATTTGTTAGTGCTTGGGGCAGCATTTCCTCCACAGGTTGCTGAATCCTTCACAATGATAAAAAAGTCATAAGGGCTGCCAGATGTCCTCCGGATCTACAAAGCCTCTGCCAACCCCTTTCTTCTGACTCAGAAGTGGAGGACACCACAAAGTCCAGCAGGTCATGGCCTCATTTCGGAACTTAGAAGTCAAGAGCATTGAAAGAGCTCAACTCTGGTAGGCAGCCCCGTGTTGCCTGCTTGTGGGGCTGCCCCGGGTTTCAAGGTCTGGCTTCAACTGGAAGGTGGAAGGATGAGTTTCAGATGCAGACAGGAGGCGCCAATGGCTGAGGTCCTGGTTTTGCACAGATGCCACCTTTGGGCGTTGAAGCAGGCCAGTACAGGGACCTGCTGGGAAGAGCGCCCTGAGAACCACACACTTCTTTTGCTGTGGACTTCAGTGCATCTACCTATGTCTTTTGCACGTGAAATTGGATAAGGGAGTCAGAGAATTGTTTGCAGCTGGGAAGCAGTACAGCCATGGGACTCAAGCCCTCTTACGTAGAGATCTGGCACTCAATCACAGAAATTTTGATTCCAGAGGCCAGGGGGTGGGGACAAAACCAATTACATACTTCACAAGGCTGAGCATAAAATGAAATCGTGGGTCCCTGTTAAAAAATTATAACAAATTTTAACATTCCAACAGCAGAGCACCAAACCGAGTACATGGAACCTTTCTAAACGTGGCACCCTGTGTAAACTCACTGTCACCCCCCGTGAAGCCAGCTCTGGCTACAACAAGCTTCCAGCCTCTCCAAGGAGACACTGTGTGATCATGTCCTGTCTACATAGCTCCCTAGATAGAGGGTTGTCCATTTGGGTTTATGGCCCTGAAGGAAAGGCATGGTTGACTTCTCTGCAGGCCTTATGTTCTGGAGATTAGCAGGTTCAGCCAGCCTGAGTACTCTCCTGGGCACAACCTTCTGGCTTAGTGGGGTTTCCTGGGTTTCTTTTGAAACACTCACTTCCTGGTGTCCACCCATTGTTTACTCAGCCAGGATGCATCACACTGTTTAAAATTGTAAAAGACACACGTACAAAAATACATCATAAAGTAAATCAAGGGCACCTGGGTGGCTCAGTGGTTGAGCATCTTCCTTTGGCTCAGAGCATGATCCAGGGGACCTGCATCGGGCTTTCTGCAGGGAGCCTGCTTCTCCCCCTGCTTGTGTCTCTGCCTCTTTCTCTTGACTATCATGAATGAATAAATACAATCTTTAAAAAAAATAAATCAAAAGACAGGGGCACCTGGGTGGCTCAGTTTGTTAAGTGCCTGCTTTTAGCTCAGGTCATGATCCCAGGGTCCTGGGTCCTGGGATTGAGTTCCGCATCAGGCTCCCTGCTTAGTGGGGAGCCTGCTTCTCCCTCTCCCTCTGCCTGCCACCACGCCTGCTTGTGCTCTCTCTCTGTGTGTCAAATAAATAAAATCTTTAAAGAAAAATTTAAAAATCAAAAGACAATAAATGGGGAAAACATTGTAACAACTTAGATCTCTAATTAGAGCTAATAGTAAGGCTAATATTCCTTACATTTAAAGATTGAAAAACCAATGGATGAAGGACACAAAATTTGATAGAAAAATGTGAAAAAATACAGACAATTCACAAAAGGTATATAGAACTGGCCCTTAACTATATTAAAAGCTGTTTCAGGGGTATCTGAGTGGCTTAGTTGGCTAAGCGCCTGACTCTTGGTTCGCCTCAGGTTATGATCTCAGGGTCCAGAGATCAAGCCCCACATGGGCCTCCATGCTCAGTGGGGAGTCTGCTTGAAGATTCTTTACCTCTGCCTCTACCCCCCACTCACACACATTCTTTCTCAAATAATAAATAAATCTTTAAAAAAAAGTTGGGGGCACCTGTGTGGCACAATTGGTTCAGCATCCAACTCTTGTTTCTGCTCAGGTTGTGATCTCATGGTTGTGGGGTTGAGTCCTGTGTCAGGCTCTGTGCTCAGCACCAGTCTGCTTGGGATTCCCACCCTCTCCCTCTGCCCCTCCCACTCATACTCTCTCTCTCTCAGATCTTTCTAAAATAAATCAATAATTCTTTTCAAAAAAAGCTATTTCACCTCACTAAGGTAAGAAAAAGAAAAAAACTATCCTGAGAAAAGGAAATCAATCCAAAACTGACACAGATTTTCGAATTGCCAGACCGGGACATTAAAATCGTTGTGATAAATGTATTCTATATGTTCAGACAGTTCAGTAGAGTCATGGAAGACATAAAAAAGACCCAAATTATATATGGAGGAAAGTGGCCTAAACAGTGTTGGGCTTTTGGTCTTCAAAGATACCATTATTTTAGTCCTTTGGACTAACTTTTAGGGTGAGAAGTCTGGGTATTTTGAGGACTGCTAGTTGCTGACATAACAGGGTGAGGCATAAGAAACACCATTGTGAGGTAAGTGACCTGCAGGCAGTGACTTTCTCCACCTTTTAGAGGATTGGCACTGCTGTCCCACACATAACACCTCTCCCCATCCAGGTCTACACCCCTACCTACACACACCCAAAGATGTACCAATTTCTAGGGGAAGTTTGTCTCCGGTGCTCAGTCCTGACCCAGTCCTTAGCCCTGCTTTCTGGCTAACCTGACCTACTGGTCTAACCCCCAACCCCACATGACCCAGCTCCCTCCCCTACAAGCCAGCCTCTTCCCTTCCTTCTCCACTCCCCACCATCAGAGAACTCACAGAGACACGTACATTTTTGTAACAGGCTGATTTTATTTTGATTTTCACAAATGTTTTATCCCATCGGTGTAATACTCGATGTCTAGACAGTTGGCCAATTTTCAAGGGCCAAACGTCAGAGACTTGGCAGGGAGGTCTGAGATCCCTGGCCTTGCTCTGGAGTTATTGGCTGCCCAGATAAGCACGTGAAGTGGTGGGTTTTTCCCCCCTTTCTTGGCGTCTCTCTGACTCATTGTGCTTTAGCGCTTTTTTCAGCCTGTGGTAGTGTCCAAACAGTGTTGTTCTTTTACTTTTCTTGAGTTTTCTTGAAGAGGTGGAAGGTTTTGGAGAAGCTTTTCCTGTCAAATTCTTTCGAAGATGTCTTTTTACCCTTGTAGTTGTTTTGGGCACCTGGAAGAACAACAGAGTGATCACAGAGGGGCACTGGTTTTGGGGGGACAGGGTCGAGGGCAGATGGGAACAGGGACTTCAGGAGAACAAGGGTGCTCTGAAGAAGGGGCATGTGCCAGGCAAGGACAGAGCAGGGGTCTTGTGGGGGGTGACAGTGGGGAAGAGATTGAGTGGGGTCATCTCACCTTGCCACTCTCCCTGGATCTGGGTTTACAGGTTGTCTTCGTATGTTTTCTCCCTTTGGTGCCTGAGGTGGATTGCTGAATAACTGTGCTAGAAGCCAGTGGAGTTTGAGTTTTCCTGGTCACCCTAGCCATTTCGAAGACTCCCAGTGGTATGCCCCAGAGGCCCTGAACCCCCCTATATATACTCTCCTGGGAGGGCAATGATGGGCCACGCCCTTAAGCATTATGTGGTCATCTAGTCACTCCCTCAGCCAATGGCAGCTCTCAGGGGCAGGCAGACATCACAAAGCACCATGCTGACACCCTCATGGGTGAGGGGGAGGCAGTGCAGTTAAGGCCAAGGTGTTTTGGTGGGAGAAAGGGGCCATTTCTTTATCACCCTCCTAAACAGCCTTCCAGACTGACCTGTCACCCTGTTCATCTCCACAAGTCAGTTCTGCTGGGTCACCTGGCAGGATCACCTATCTCCTCTATGCCTTTTCTCACAGTAATCCTTTTCAGTGACTCATTCTGTTGTCTCTCACCCACCATTACCTAGATTTGGTATGTCTAACTGAAAATCCCTGCAAGGTAATGTGGTCACATTTAGCTTTCTATAGAGATGTGAATCATCCCACTTCCTGGCTACAAATGACTCTTATGTACCCAGAAACTTTCCCATTCCACCTGCTTTTCCTAGCATCCATGTAGCTCTGCTCCATTTTCCATTTTCCAGTCTGAAATCACTGCCTTTGGGCTGTCAGATTTCAGCAAATAAACCTGCCCCCACTGAACACCCCAGTCTTATTTCAGATCTGGGGGTCATGCTCTTCTCATTAGACATAGCTCATGACTTGGGTGTTAACTAACTCTGTAGAGGGATGAGGCAGGTATCCATGTGCCAGAAGTGCTGGGTGATGGCATTCAGGAAAGTAGGACTGATGGGCGTTCCGGGAGGCAGGGCTCTGTGGGGGGAGATTTTAGCTTAACCATAGGAGTGTGAGCCTCATGTGCACAGGTCTTCTCAACATGTGTCCTCACAAACCACTTTTCTCATCGGACTTTACTGTTGGCACTATTAGCATCCTACCTCCCTTGGAGCTTGTATCACAGCTGAAACACTAGTAGAGTTCATTTTTTAAAATTTAAATTCAATTTGCCAACATACAGTATAATACCCAGTGCTCATCCCATCAAGTGCTCTCCTCATTGTCTGTCACCCAGCTACCCCATCCCCCCACCCACCTCCCCTTATGCAACCCTTTGTTTGCCAGATTTAGGAGTCTCTCATGGTTTGTCATTTTTAAAAAAGATTTTATTTATTTATTCAAAAGAGACACAGAAAGAGGCAAAGACACAGGCAGAGGCAGAAGCAGGCTCCTGTAGGGAGCCTGATACAGGACTTGATCCCAGGACCCCAGGATCACAATCTGAGCCAGAGGCAGACATTCAACCACTGAGCCACCCAGGTGTCCCCAGTAGAGTTCATTTCTATGAATGTGCCCAACAAGTTTCATCCTCTTAGAGGAGACGCCATGTCATCTGATCCTGTCCATATATTTCCCTAGGTTGAAGGTCTTCCATTCAGGTTCTTAGCCCCAGAAGAAAGGGGAAACAGGCTATGGGCCTCACTGCAGGGCCTGTGATCCTAATTGACTAGTGGATTCAGCCAGTCTGAGGTGCTTACCTAGAAACATAACCTTTAGGTTTAGCAGGACTTCTGGAGAGTGAGTACTTCATAGGAAATCCCAGAAGATAATCACTAAAAACTGGATGCAAGCAAGACAGACTTCAGTTGGTAAATGGATCAATGAACTGGTCCATCCACACAATGGAATACTACCCAGTGATAAAAAGGAATGAGATGTGAAGATCAGTCTGAAAAGGGGACATACTATATGATTCCATTTCTGTGACATTTGGAAAAAGATGAAACAGAGACAGAAAACAGATCAGCATTTGCCAGAGGTTTGGGGAGGAGGTAGCACTGAATAGGTGAACCATGAGGGAATTTTTAGGATGGTGAAACTATTCTACAATAGTGTAGTTGTGGATTCACAACAATATGGCATTTGTCAAAACCCGAAAAACCTTACGGCACAAAGTATAAATATCCAAATTAGGGGATTCCTGGGTGGCTCAGCAGTTTAGCGCCTACCTTTGGCCCAGGGCGTGATCCTGGAGTCCCGGGATCAAGTCCCACATCAGGCTCCTTGCATGGAGTCTCTCCCTCTCTCTCTCTCACTCTCTCTGTGTCTCTCATGAATAAATAAATAAAATCTTTTTAAAAAATTAATTAAATAAATAAATATCCAAATTATAAATCTCTTTCAACTGGGAGACGATGAACCCCAATGGGCAAACCATGACAAAATAATGTAATTGCATCACAAAGGCATGGCATCACTTCACTGAAGCGGGTGGTGTGCAAAGGTGCTGGCCTAAGTAACTTTGTTAATGAATGGAGATGTTAGGTCTAAAGACAAAAGGAACTGTACATCAGTACTGTATTCTAGTTGGTGAAGTTGTTTCCCATTGTATGGGTTGACAATTTTGAAATCACTGTACACGTATGATGGAATCACACAAAATAAGTAAATGGAGGGCAGATGGTGGGAGGTAGGTTTGTCAGTGTGGGAGTGAGCGACACAGACAAACAAGGAAGCCAGGCTAGAGTGAGCCTTGTGGTCCTAGAGTAGAGTCGAGACTCACGTTTAACTTCTTATAGATATAGATGGAGATACATATACAGATGGATATAAAAATAATTGCAGATATATGTATACATGTGGGTTAGTATGCACAGACATATTTACCTAACTCTTTCCACTGAGACAGACTAGAAACAATGGCATCCCCATAGCAACAAGCATAGCTAGCACCCAGAGCTTGGTTTCAAATTCCATTATCTAAAGAAAGAAACCAGGCTCCTTAGAGAAATGGAAGATTCCAAGGCTGGGGAAGGAAATAGACAGGATCAGCCTGGACCATCTTGTAGCGCCAGAGAGTAAGGATGGGATCAAAACCACAAAAGGGTGGAGCATGTCAAAGTGACACAGGAGCCACTGAAGGAGCTTCAAGTGGTCACAGCTAGAACAAACTGAGCAACAAAATAAATAAAGGAATATTAGATTATAACTCCAGGCGTTAACTAACATTCAAGAGTTTATACTGACATAAATAAATGATAAAATCAATTATTAAATGAAGGAGAACAAACAGATCTATCTCTTATACAAAAGAAGTCCAAGTAATTTATGTAGCTACTACCCCCTCAAGGAGGTAGAGCATAACTCCCCACCCCTTAAGCGTGGGCTATGTATAGTGGTTTTCTCTCAAAGAGGACAATATGAGGAGAAGAAAGGAGTAACTCTGCCGTGTAGAAACCTGACAAACTTGGCCAACTACCTTGGCCAGGTGATCAAGGTTAACATCACAATGATGAGTCATGCTGATAGCATATGGTGAAATGGGAAGGACACTTTGCCTCTGTGACTGGTCTTCCTCCCCAAAAGCCAGAGCCCCATCCTAATCATGAGAGAAATAGCAGACAAATCCCAGCTGAGCCTCATTTGACAAAATACTTGACCTGACTCCATAAAACTGTCAAAGACAAGGAAAGACTGAGAAACTGTCACAGTCAAGAGAAACCTAAGGAGACACGACAACTAAATATAATCTGGATGGGATCCTAGCACAGAAAAGGAACATTAGGTAAAAACTTAGGAAATCTGAATTAAGTATGGGATTTAATAATAATAGTGTATCAACATTGGTTCATTAGTTGTAACAAATGTCTCATGCCCATATCAGATGTTAACAATAGGGACGACAGATGAAGTACACAAGACCTCTTTGCATTACCTTACAACACAATTTTCCTGTAAATTTGAAACTATTCTAAACTTAAAAGTTCATTAAAAACATAGAAAATAAGCTATTATAGCTATGTTTCATACATTCAAAAGTACATTCAAAAGTAGCTAGGACAACAATAATCCTAACTTCCGTTTTAGAGGTAAGACAAGCAAGTCTTTGGGAGGTAGACCAAATAGCTCAACATTAGAAAGGCTCATACACAAGGAACTAGGACTTCGAACCCTATTTTCCTGATTCCATAGCCCATGATTTTCCTGCCTCGGTCTGAATTTAAAGGAAGCCAGCTAGTAGAGAAATGCCACTACATTGTAAGTCACGTTTGGTTTGCATGTTTGGCTTATGAAATAGATAGTTCTCCTTCTTTTTTAAAAAATATTTATTTATTCATGAAAGAAACAGAGAGAGGCAGAGACATAGGCAGAGGGGAGCCTGATGTGGGACTCGATCCCAGGACCCTGGGATCACACCCTGAGTCAAAGGCAGATGCTCAACCACTGAGCCACCCAGGTGTCCCTTATGGTTCTAATTCTGGTTGATTTTTTTTCTTTCTGAATCTCATATTCTGCAAAATCTATGATGTAACACTCAAAGAGACTGAACTAAATAAAAGAGAGCTTTTTTTTGCACAGGGTGAAACCTGTCTTCTCCATCTGTCTGGGGCAAGAGGACTGAATGGTGATGTGGGCACAGCTACAAAGTGAGATCTCTTCCAGGATGGCTCAGGATCCTGAGGTAGGACCCAGTGGTCACCCTCTGACACTCAACTAGACCACTCTCCATCCAGAAGGCACATCTGGCCTCCAAAATTTTTTCTTGTTGCATCTTAACCACTTGGTGTGAGCTTTTCAAAAGGGAAGGGGGTTCATGGCCCTCAGATCTCTCTCTAACTCCAAGTACAGAATGCTTTCGGTCATCCCACTTTGCTAATGTCTTCTCCCAGAAGACAGGAAGGAATACAAGAGGCAACTTGGCCTCTCTCGGGATTGTTGGCCATCATGTGTCTGAGAGAGTTCTTATATTCTCACCCCCTTCTCCCCTCCCAGCCCTCAACTGGGAGGCTTGAGATGGGATAGAGGGAGAAGAGGTGGAGAAAGATGCAAGCAGAGACTTGTCAAGGTGGGCAACCCTCACATCACCGCAGTCAGTTTTCTCCTTCCCTCAGAAGACGGCGAAGAACTGGGTACACCTCTCTCACCATCATCTGTGGTCGTGTTTCCTCTGGCACTTACTGCATTATGCCTGCAAGTTGCTTCACTTACACAGGAGCAAACTGAGGTTCAGAGAGGTGAAAGGAGTTGCCCAAAGCCACACAACTAGGAAGAGGGATAGACACTCTAGCATAAGGGCAGAAAGTTGAGGTAAAATTCATACCCCTTGATCCCGATTTCCTCAGTGAAGCAGGAGCAGAGGTGGGAATAGGTGTTGTAACAAGGTTTAGGTGAACAGGACAGCCAGCCTGCCGAAGGTTCCAGACACAGCCAGCACATCATCTTCCATAGCTCAGGCGTGTGCACATTTGAGGCAGAGTATGGGGCATCAGAGCAGACACTTCAGACTTGTTTGCCTATTCTCATCTGTTCAAAAGGGATGGGGTCGGGGGTGGGGAAGGAAATAATTTAAACCAGTTGCTCTGCTTAACAAAGCCACCGGTTGCATATCTTATATTTTGCACTTTTCAGGTGATTTTATTGGCACTTGCATAGACGGCCTGAGGCTGGGTTTCTGGGCCTGTGATTATACAGGCTGCTAAGTCAGTGTTTTCCTTAATTATCCAGGAAATGAAGGAGAAGGAGATTATTTATTTTCTCATCCTGAATGATACAGACATCACCAGTCCTTGGGAGTTGGCAGTCTGGATCTGTCTAGGTGAGCTGTAGCGCCCATGTCAGCTCCCACGCTGAACCTACCTGGGAACCCCTGCCTCCTCCCTCCCCCACTATCCAGTTTATATCGTGAAATATTGTATTAAACACCTTTTTGGGGGGCAAATATGTAACTTCCATGTGCTGAAAAAATGCTGTTGATCTGCTCAAGGGCAGCCACCTACACTTGTTTTAACTGCCGTGGAATCACGATTCAATGAAAGCTTCATAATTTGGCTTGAAGGGTGATTAAGGCCCCTTGGCTGAGTTTGCATTCCCTCACTCTGTACAATTATGTTGCTGTTTAGTAGGATTTAAATGGAAAAGGGTGTTTATCAAGTGAAGGCAAAAACATGTTATGCTCTAATTTGGCAAAAGAAAATGTGTTTTTTTATGTGAAATGTACACAAACTTTATATATCTGTTAACAACAGACAACTTTCAAAGTATGATTTTATGAAAGTTGGAAACATCCATCCATGCAGAAACAATACCTAATCTCAGGAAGGAGGGGCTTTGAAGGGACCAAGTTGTGTCATAGACCCCATGACACATACCCCCTAACTATGACAGCCCATCCATCAGAGCTGCGTAGATAAGCCGTGTTGTTAGGCCTTGGCCAATGAGCATCTCAGTGACCACCATGATGGTCAAGAGGCTCTTCCCTGAGTTTCATGGGTGGCGTAAGCCCTGTTGTTCTTTTCAGATCCATTAGTAGTGAGGAGGTTCTTCTAGCATGACTGATACCAAGAAAAACAACATAGATATCTATGTCTTAAATCCAGAACCTGTGAATATGTTACCTCATATGGATAAAGGGACATGAGTTTTAAAAGCAGAGAAACTTTCTTGGCTATAGTCAGAAGAAGATGTCATGATGGAAGAAGAGTCAGAGAGATGTGACATTGTTGACTTTGAAGATGGAGCAATGGACCATAAGCCAAGCAATGCAGATAGCCTCTAGAAGCCTGAAAGAATAAAGAAACTGATTCTCCCCTGGAGCCTCTGGAAAGGAACTCAGCCCTGCTAACACCCTTGATCTTTAGCCCAGTGAGACCCATGTCTGACTTCTGACCTCTGGAACAATAAGGTAATAAATTTGTGTTGTTTGAAGCCACTAAATTGTTGGAATTTGCTATAGCAGCAATACAAACCAACATGGGCTCAGAGACTGATCGATAAGTGTGTGGTTAGGAAGGTTATTTTGTCAATTTGAGGACAAATAAGACAGCATTGTCCATGCCTCTCTAACCAGCAGAAATAAATTCTAGAATGAGTAAAGTGGGGTTCAGTCTAGCAACCAGGATTTTGCAGTTGGGACCATGTCTAAGGAGTGCTGCAAATCAACAGGCCCACATCCAGTTGGTTGTTTTGGCACTGGACCATTAGAACCAGCACAACTTTCCAAGGCTCACTGGTGTCTCACCCCTGCAGTTTCTGCGGCAAATCCACTAACAAGAAAGGAAAATTGAGAGAGAGCAGGAGAGGGAGAGGAAGCAGAAGTTAAGAGTGAGCTGCCAAATGTTTTTGGCTACATTCAGGATATTTGAGCTCAGAACCTCTTCTTTATTTTTTTAAAGATTTTATTTACTTATTCATGAGAGACACAGAAAGAGAGAGGCAGAGACACAGGCAGAGGGAGAAACAGGCCCCATGCCAGAAGCCTGATGCAGGACTCCATCCCAGGATCCCAGGATCATGCCCTGAGCCCAAGGCAGGTGCTCAACCACTGAGCCACCCAGGCATCCCTCAGAACCTCTTCTGAACATGAATTTTAGAGTTTTAATGGCTTAATCTTAGGGAATAGTCTTATATTTCATTTATGCCTTCAGAATGTCTTCTAATGCTTTAGTTTCAAATTGCTGCCCAAAGCGGTTGATGTATATACATGTGTACAGACACTCATACATCCAAGTACATGCACGCACACATGCTTCTGTGCCAAATCTGGTAAAAGTGATCTTGAGCTTCATTCTGGAAAGAACAGAATATGCATATAATCACCTAGAGCATGGGCTTAATGGACTCTGTCATTTCCTCCAATTTTGTCCCAATATGGTTTCCTTTTTTTTTTTTTTTAAATCACATTGGAAGCTCTTTTGTAAGATGTTTGTATGTGTAGTTGGACTATTCATTCTCTATCCAGAGAGCCATCCTAATCTAATATGTAACAAGAGTCTAAAAGCTAATCAATAATGGAACACAGATCTGCCTATGGAAGTCCCCGCACCTCCTTGGAGAGGAAGCTGCACAAGAGAGCTGGCCTCCAAGGGCACTTCCAACTTTATATTTATTCTATGATGATTCAACTCCATGTGTAATTCTTTGTATTGTCACTTCCAATTATTTTTGGAACAAAAACACCAGGGAAATGAGTTACTCATTTCAAAAAGCACATTCATATTTGATAAATAGCTTACAGATTAGAGGGAAGATGTTTACTGAGACCAGGATTCAAAGCGCTTTCTTGGGGATCAGACTGAAGCACTGGATGAAGGATGACAAATCTGCGTTACCTAGATCATCTGAAGCTCATAATGCAGGGCTGGGGACCTCAGGAGTTCCCCCTGAAAACAGCACAAAGACTAGCCTGTCAGTGCCGTTTTGGCCAGATGCAAGGCTCTGGGAGGCCAGCGTCCATCTCCTAACTTCATGTTCAGTAGCTCAGGGAACAGAGTGGGCCAGGACCAATTCTGCCTTGAGAGGCAACATCCAACTTCCTGTGCCACTGTCCTGTGTAGAAATTACGTAGCTGCTCCAAGCGTCGTACCCCTCTGTTCCTGAGTCCTTAAGTCTTTTCTCATTTCCATCTCAGTGCCCGGAGGAAGTTTGGGAACCAACAGAATTAGGTTTCTGTGTCCTGAATTCTGGGTCCTGCAAAGTAGAAGTGAAAAGTCTCTTCTTATTCTCTGCTTTCTTTGTTTATTTAGCTATTGGGTTGGCTTAGTCCGTTCAGGCTACTATCACAACAAGCCACACTCTGGGTGGCTTAATAAACAGTAGAAACTTATTTCTCATGGTCCTGGAGGCTAGAAGTCCAAGATCAGGGGGCCAGGATGGTTGTTTTCTGCTGAGAGCCTGCTTCTGAGGTACAGACAACTGACTTTTTGTTATATCCCTGTATGGTGGAAGAGGAGAGGGATCTCTGTGGAGCCCCTTTTAGAAGAACACTACTCCCATTCATGAGGTTCCACTTGCATGATGAAAGCACCTCCCAGAGGCCCCATCTCCTAATGCCTTCACTCTGGGAGTTAGGATTTCACCATAAGAATTTGGGGAGGACACTGACATGCAGACCATAGTGAGGACCATTTAACATAAATCTGTGCTGAAAAAACATTAACAGGCTTCATTCATTCATTCATTTACTCACCTACCCCACACATACCATCTCCATAGTACATTGTATTCTGGGATGTACACCAGGTGCCAGGGCTTCAGATCCTGTCCATAACTCATTTCAAAAATAATGTTTATTCTGCAACTTACTGCAAGCAGAGGGCATGCTCTTTGGACTGGGAAGGCGACTTCCCAGGAGAATCTCCTGCAGTGGTGTTGTTCGGTCCCTTTGAGGAAGTAAGCAGCTGACAGCCCTGACTCGTGTAAGCATCTACTTCACAGGAGTTGTCTATGAGCATCTCTTAAGCAAATGCATGTCAAGTGCTTAGAAGTATGTCTGGCGAGTGATACATGCTTTCAGAATGAGAGTGAGGTGTGTAAGATCTGTGAAGACCTGGTTTCTGCTGGGTGCAGCTCAGAGCCCACCAATGTTGGCCAGTGGGTGTGCTGGTTGCCAACATCCTGCCTTCATGGCTGTCAAATAACTGTCCAACTGGTCTGGGGAAGCCCTCATAATCCTTTGAGAAGGGACTAAGCTCTAGCAGCTAAGGAAGGCGTCTCTTCTTTGGTGGTCTAGCTATTTAAGGCTGACTAAGAAATACCTGCACTGTCTGTAGGAGGGAGACCTTGCCTTTCTGGTCTTTCTACTACTGGCTCCAAGCCAAGCAACTTGGCACCTGCCATGGAGGTGATGAAGAGCTACAATGGCTTGAGGGTTAAGCTGACGCAGCAGAGATCTCTGTTCTGAGCCATGCTGGTGCTTGCTTAGACATCTCCTTTCAGCCACACTAACAGAGGCCTACTAAGTACAGCATGACTCATGGACAGATGAAGGGAAAGAGACAGCAGTGCTCCTGGGAAGTACTGGGATAGAGCCCCTTGAGTCCCCGGGATCCACCTGTTGTCTGACTGAACCATATCCAAGTGCAGTGATTTCTGAAGACTCTTTTCCTCTTCCAGGAAATCTAAGCCACAAAAATACTTCAGGAAGTCCACTGGGCATTCCCTTTTAGGAAGCACCATCTTAAAAAGGCAATAAAAATAGGAATAATGTATTAAAGATGTACCATGCTAAGAGCTTTATGTTTATTATCCGGCACATTCATTCTCACACCTCTGCAAGCCCACTACTGTGATTCTCATATCTTACAAAGAGGGACGTTGAAATACGGGAGAAAATGACACATTCAGATGAAAATGGCTTCTGATATATTGCCAGGAAGCAGAAGGGCTAGAATTTGAATCTAGGGCTTAAGACTCCAGAAACTATACTCTCAAACATTGCACATTACTGTCTTTCCCAACAGGACTGTGCCCTTGCTGAGAATGGGAGCTCCAGCGGAAGATCCATCAAGACTCCACTCCAAAGTGCACGTGGTGACTGTCAGATCGGCCCCTCAGAAGGGCAGAATGAAGCCCTCCTCTGCTGAGTACTGCAGAAACTTCGCCCAGCCCCATTCATCCCAAAGACTGCTTGACTAGACACTGGTAAGGATCAAGGTTTGCTGTAGCCAAGCCCGGGGTAGGGGGGTGGGAAGTCCCAGTCTTTACTCCATGAGGCTACTCTCTGCCTTTCAAGGGCTTTTTTTGTTTAACATGCAGCACCAATAATGGACTCCTCTTTTCAATTTAAATGGGAAGACAATAGCTTCCATGTTTGAGGTCTTTTACAAGACTCTGATGATCTTTATCTTGTGCAGGATAAATACCATTATGGTTATTGAACACATCGATCATTATGCTGTGGCTATGTCTTCTCAATTAAGCAGTTGGCATGTTTGTTGTTAATAATGTACTAATATGGGGAAAAAGGCTTTTAGAAACAAAAGGGCCAAAGTGGGATTCATTCATGGATTCCAGGTGCATCTGGCTGCCATTTCATGCTATGCTTAGAAATCAAGGTAGCATCAGTGTGAACAAAGATCCATTAGGAATCAGCGGACATCACTTCGAAATTGTGGGTTTGTATTTGGGCAGGATGGTAACACATCCTGGCATAGGACACAACCGCCATAGTGTATATGTAGGCTTTTTAATAATTGTGGTAAGAAACAGATAACATAAAATTCACCATCTTTTATCATGTCAAGGCATACAGTTCAGTACTGTTCAGTATATTCACATCGTTTGCAACCGATCTCCAGAAATCTTTCATCTTGCAAAGCTGAAGCTCTATTCCTGGCGTGGGACAACTGCCTATTTCCCCTCCCTGCAACCCCTGGTATCACCCTTCTTTCTCTCTCCGAGAACATGACTTCCTCCTGTAAGTGGAAATGTACAATATTGTCCTCTCGTGCCTGGCTTCTTTCACTGAGCCTAATGTCCTTGAGATTCATCCATGTTGTACCATGTGACACAATGTCCCTTTTTTAAGGCTGAATAGCATCACCCTGTACGTACAGACCACATTTTGTTTAGCCATTCATTAGCTGGTGCACACTTGGGTTGCTTCGACCTCTGTGTAGTTTAAATAACATTGCTAGCGTGCAAATATCTCTTTGGGATCTTGATTCCATTGTTTTTGGAAATATACCCAGAAATGTAATTGCTGGATCGTAGGGTAAATTCTATGTTTAATGTTTTGAGTAACCATACTGTTTTTTTCCATGACGGCTGCATCATCTTCCCTTCCCGCAACAGGGATTCCAGTTTCTCTACATCCTCACCAACACCTACCTTTTGGCTCTGCAGTAATCTCTTAACATATCTAATGTCTTCTTTACATATCAAATGTGGCCTATCTTTTAGAATTTCACCAACACAACGAGGAACAATATACTCTCTGTATGCACAGCAACAGTGCACCCGGAGACTTGGTGTGCTCGCTTGGGAGGAAGGGCCTAGTAGTTGCTTGTTTTAAGCTTTAAGCCTCCAGGTCTCTTCCTCTTTGATGCCTTCTATGAACCCTCCAGCAGCAGGCAGTAACCATCCTATCTGTGCCCTATGGCATTATATTGCCGTTATTTTTCTCCATGTCTGAGGACTGATCTTTCTAGCTCATCTCAGGGCATGTTCAGCCCCGTGCTGTTCCCACTGTGCACAGCACAGTGTCACAATGCAGTGTGTGGTCTCTGGGGTCTGATTGCCTGGGTTTGAATCCTAGCTTTGTTATAATTTGCTCTGTGACTTCAGGCAAGCTACTTCCCCTCTCTGGATCTCAATTTTCTCATCTGTTAAATGAGTATAATAGTATCAATCCCATAGCCTTGTTGGGAGAAGTAAGTTGGTTAGCATATGAGAAATTGTTCAGATGCCTCTCTGGGGCATGATAGGTGCTCCCACATGTTAGCTCTTGGCGTGGCTGTGTTACATTGCAACTGGGTTCAAGTTGTCTGGGTAGTCCCTGGTAGCTGTGCTCTGCCCTGGTCTATCCCTAGAAAGGTGGATTCTTAGGGAATTATAACTAGGTAGATGACCTTGAGGAGGGCAAGAGACTGTAAAGTGACCCGACTTCCCTTTAAACTGACTTTTTTTTGCGTATACCATCCAGGGAGTGCACATCTCTGAGCTAGTATTCTTGGGTGCTTGCCAGGATTGCTCTTGTAGAGACTGTAGGTAGGCCAGGAGCTAGGATGGGACAGGGCCGAGGCATTCTTTAGAGAATAAAATAAAGCTTGCAAGACAATTATTTAGATTCCTAGATTATGTAGTCAATTTTCCAGTTGTTATTCCTGACCCTGTAGTAAAGTCCTGTAAATTTTTATTTAAATGCTCCAGCCATGCTTCTTTTACATTATGAGTGATAAAGGGTAGTGTCCTATGCCCACCCTCCTAGCCAGAATGATGGATAACAGGGTAGACCAACTGCCACCCCACCTCCATCACAACCACCCCCCGACATGCCCACTATCAACCTGCAATATGGCCGGCTGTGAGCAAAGTCAGGAATCAGTGAAGAGGCAGGCCATATGATGAGTGGGGCTCTTGACTTCAGCTTAGGGTATAAAATATAGCTTGGAGGGTCAACTTCCTCACTTGAAGAGCCTCCCTCTAGAAGGACTATTGTCTTAGCTCAGGTTGCTATAACAAAAATAACATAGAACTGGGTGGGCTTAAGCAACAGACATTTATTTCTGGAAGCTGGAAGCTAAAAGTCCAAGATCATGGCTGGGTTATGGTGAGAGCCCTCTTCTTGGTTCATAGATGGCCACCATCTTGTATTTTCACAGGAAAAAGAGACACACCATCACTTTAGTGTCTCTTCTTATAAGGGCACTAATCCCATCATGAGAGTTCCACCCTCATGACCTAATTATCTCCCAAAGGCTTCCCCTCTAAATAGCATTACATGAAGGATTAGGGCTTCAACATATGAATGGAGGGGAAGGTTACAAATATTCAGTCCACAGCAGAGATTGCCATCCCTGAAGGCTATAAATTTTATTTTCTATTAAGGAAGGTATAGTAATTTCCTTAACGTGGTCGGAGCTATCGATGCTAGTTTCTGGATCAAATTTTATTTGAAATTATTTAATCCTATGGTGGCAGGACTGGCCTGTAAGGCCCTCTGGCTGACCTGCCCCTCATTTTCCAGCCAGAGACATCAAGGTTCAGAGAAGAGAAGCTTTGTTACCAGGCCCAAAGCTAGAGACCAGCAGAGCTGGGATGAGGACCCAGGCCTCTCAGACACTGCAGTGAATTTTCCAACCCTTGCTATTGCCTCATGTGAGAGGATGGAATGTGGCATGGAACATTTCAAAGTCACTTTCCCTCCTGTCTCATCTTGCTTGTCAGAGACAACATTGCCTTAGGACTGAGGCTGGATGAGAAACCACGTCTCAAAATCCCTCAGCAAGCCTGCTGGCATGGCTGTGTCAGGAAATTCTCAGAAAGGAGAGCAGGAAAGACATTTTTGTTCACTGCTTCGTAAATAAGAGAAATGGTGACCATCACTCAGGTCATACCAGGAAAATTTAGCACCACATTCGTTTTCCAGAGGCCTTTCGTTCTTTAAATCTCCTTAATTTCAGGGTTTTTTTTCCCTCACTGGCCCCTGCCTGCCAGCTCCATGACTTGAACGGTGTCCACTCTCAGGCCTGGCATCCTTGGGGAGGAGCTGCCCTGTGTCTTCCCAGACAATGGCGACCTTGTGTGGACCGGCAGAGACCAGGGTGGTGGGGCTTCTGGGACCAGCAGGCCATCGGCAGTGACAGAGATGAAGGCAAGAGTGGTTTACCCTTCACAAATATGGATAATTTCACAGAACACAAAGCTGTAGAGAGATTAAGAAAGTTCAGCAGGAGTCTTGGGAGCTTTCTCGAACTTTTGAGGATTTATCCAAAATGAACCTTTACCCTTTTGCAGTTCATCCTCAGCTAATAAAAAGAAATCAATTGAAGTTATAATCCTGTTGAGTCCTCCAAGAAGCAAGTCATCAGAGAGGACAAATCTTGAGATGTGTCTGTCCTTGGAAAACTGGGTCAAACTCAAGGAAAATACTCATTCTCCTGAGACGATACCTCTGGCAAAGCTGCCTCTCACCCCGCATGCATGCAAACATGCCAACTGCATTGGAGACATTGCATGCCAACTGTCCGTTTGGAGATATTCCTCTCGTTTTAGACACAATGAGAACACCATGTGACTGTGTGCTTCAAAGTATGACATGCAGGCTGGATCTCAAACTCAGGGTCAGCCACAGAGACAAGACATTCATCAGCTCAGGACACACTTCCTTCGGCCAACGTTGTACCAGGATGTGTAGAGCCCAGTGCTTTCTCAGAACAGCCCATGGAAGCAAAGCAAGGTGGCCTATCACCTTCTGGCTGTGGTACCTACTTTCTAGGGGCCTCAGGTTTGTATAAAAAGAAGATTCGTGTCCTCCTAATAGCATCACCACTATGAATAAAAACCAAGTACTGAACATCTTTTGGGTGCTTATTATGAGCTGGGCCCCCTTCTCAATCCGTTTTCCGTGCTAGGTCATTGAATCACCCCTGGACTCCTATGAGGAAGGTGATATTAAGTTGAATCGTACAAAATTAGAAGATTTGACCATTTCTGACTTATAAAAATAGCATTTTCATATAGTTGAATCTCAGATGGCCCATTTTACAGATGAGAAAACTGAGACATAGAAAAGTTAAGTAACTTGGACCCCAAACACCCAAGTTACAAGGGTAGTAAGGACAGGCCGGCTCCATAATTCATGAGAGCCAGCACAAAATTAGCAAGAGGCCACTTGTTCAAAAGTCAGGGAAAAGTCAGGGAAGGGATTCTTGAAGTTACAAAAATATGAAACCTTCTTCCTTTCTTCTGCCATCTCTCTCTGGACCTATCCTGGTGATTTTTATTTGCTGTTCAATGTCACATTCATTTGAGCACAGAGATACTTGCCTTCAACCCTCAAAGGTGCCCAGGAGGCCCTATGAGGCCCACCAGCTTCCAGATGGCCACACGGTGCTTTGCTTGAGGGCTTGAGGGCAGGGAAGTCAAGCCAGGCACTTCTCTTTCCCACCACACCACCACCATCCCGACCCATAGCATGTAGGAGACCCCCGCCCCCATGCAGAGAGGATCAGGGTGGGTATGAGGCTTACCTCTGTCTAGTTTCTGAATGTGTGGCGATGCTGCCAGCCTGGGGCAGGGTCCTGCTCCACGGCACACGTGTGCCTAAGTCTGCCTATACCTGGGCCCCTGTAGGGACAGAGAGCTGTGGAGTGTGAGGCAAGGTGGTTCTCAGGAGCAGCAGGGTTGGGGAGCAGATAGCCAAGGACCCTCTCGGGGAGGTGAGGGAGGTGGGGAGTAAGGTAAGGCTACCAGATATACTGTCCCAGCAGACTTTGCCTACAAAACATAAAGTCAGAGATAACATCGTTTAGAATTTCAGAGTGAGCACAGAGCATTAAACCAAGCACAGAGGGGATCCCTGAGTGGCTCAGCAGTTTAGCACCTGCCTTCAGCCCAGGGCTCCCTGCATGGAGCCTGCTTCTCCCTCTGCCTGTGTCTCTGACTCTCTCTCTATGTCTTTCATGAATAAATAAATAAAATCTTTACAAAATAAATAAATAAACCAAGCCCACAGCCCATCTGAGCTCAAACCCTGGGCAGACACCCTGGCCTCACACCCATGCGCTGGCCCTGACTGCACAAGTGGGTCCAGGCTGTGTGCCACACTCACCCCACTGCCGACCTGCCCAAGGCCATCAGGCTATGTTCTAGGCCAAACACCGTCCCCCAATACCTCCTCTCCCTTCTCTACCACAGTGCTCCTACCTGGCTACCCTGGGCTCCTCACATTTCCTCAGACTCTGGTTTGATGTCAAATCTTCTCTTTTCTATCATTCCTATGACAAATTCTCTTCTATCATTCCTATGACAAATAACATACTAGACCTTGGATTTCTAAGTTCCAAAATGTTATTCTTTCTGGGAATGGCCCCCCAGGGACCTCCTGTCAGCAGGCCTCCTCTTGGTTGCCCATTGGAAAGATGGGTGAGACAGACACAAAGGAGATCCTGTGGAGGTTAGCTAGTTAATACAGTTCAAGCACTTTGAAGATACAATGTGCTACATTAATTCTACATTCCATTATTACTAATAAATGCTCAACCTTCGTGCATAGGAATATCCAGAAAGGGACATTTGATTCATGATGAGTCAAGAGTGATTTAAAATGTTGACCCTAGCTCTAAGCATAGCCAGAGTTTTATGTGCATCATATAATGCAATAATTGCTATGGTAACCGCTCATTTATATTAATTAGAGGAGTAAATAGAGTTCCATAATATATATTCCAGACTAATGCCGAGAGCATAAGTAAGATCTCCCCATTGAAAGGTTTAATTGATGCACTTGCCTTGTAGGAAAATTTGCTTTTTTTTTTCTTTCATAGGTATATTTAGCCCATTTAAAGCAATTTTCTTTTATTCTTCCTCTCCCTTCTGCCTTGCACTGCCTCTGGGATTCCAAGGCAATTAGCCATTTGTGTGGAGGAAAAGGAGGCCTTGATGTGCAGCAATCCTGAGATTTTTTTCTCTCTGTGAGCACTGGAGACATTTTGTGAGTAAATAATAGGAACAGATCCTTCCGAAGCCCTGGCCATTATTGGAGCAAATCTTCTAAGCGTGAAGTGTTCAAAGTTTAAGTTGAAGCCATCAGGTGATTTTAAGCCTATCATTTGAAAGATATTAGGGGAGACCTATTTTTGCTCCATTCATTTGGTTCTTAAATTTGTCAGCAGAAAAATGAGAAACCCTAATAGCAGTAGAATATCAGCTGGACCAATCTCTCAAGAGGATCGCTGAATGGCTGCAATAACAAACAACTCCCAAATCGGAGTGGCGCAATGCAATGAAAGTCTGTTTTTGTTTTTGTTTTTGTTTTGCACCTGCTATGCATCCAGCAAGGGTCAGCAGAGAGGACCTGGACCACTCATGGCAGCCCTTCAGAGTCTTCCAGCCCTTGGAGATTCCACCTCAGCGTGCAATCTCCTCATTACCTCAATAAAAGAAGGGTGACTCCGCAAATGGCACCCAAAGGTGACAGTGTCACTTGCACTTAGAGCTTGTGGGCAAATCAAGTCCCGCAACTGAGCGTAACTTCAAAGAAGGATAGAGAAGTACAATCCCATCACGTGCCCTAGAAGATAGAGAGCCAGAAACACTGGGTGAGCAGCACCAATGACTCCCACAGGACGGTGTATGCCATCTGGTACCTGAAACTGATTGGCGGTTGGGGGACTGGGATGAGACAAGTTTATACTATTTCTGTTAACCATGTTCAGCGACCCTACCCCCAATACGCTATGACAAACCCTCAGGACGCTGGGAAGATAAAGGTTGTTTTTGTAATTTACTCCTTTCAATTTTGAAGAGACAGTTTTTTGTATTATTACAAACACATGTATTATTCCCTTAGAAACTTAAGAAAATATACATAAAAGGAAAAATCATCCCTAGTCACATTTCCTAGAGATAACCTTTGTCAGCATTTGGAACATTACCCTTACCGTCTTTCCTTGTCTTGTTTTGCCCTATTTTTCTTTTCCTAAATCTAAAAATACATTGTCTTGACTGGGCTGTCCTCAGTTTTTCCCTCCTCTGGCCTCTCCATAGGCCTCTCAGTCAGAAAATGTTGATTCCTTCCTGTTTTCCCCTTGATGGCGGGGGAGGGGAAGCTCAAAGTGAAATATCTGTAAGGCAGCAAAACTCTTTCTGGCTGATATGTACCATCGTTTATGGAATAATTTCAGTGAGATTTTATATCAACGGCCTCCAACTCTTTCCTATGACTTCCCAAAGGCCCATTCCAGGAAGGGAATGAGGAAGGGAGAAGCCCTGCCCTGTGCCAGGTGCAAGTCATGTGACCACCCTAACGTAGTGATCTCTTTGGTCATGGTGAAGTCCTCTCTTCATGACATCTGTTTTAGCTTCCTTTCTCCCCTGATGGGACAGGTTTAATGTCATTTCTCGGATCACTTTTCTTCATGCCACCAAAGGATATCCTAGTAAGGTCTCTTATTTTTTGTACAGAAAAACATGTTTTATCTTTTAGTCTTAAATGCCATACCACTTTATCTTGATATAGGATTCTAGATATATTGAATAATATTGTTTACTCCAGAGCTATGGTCTTTTTTTAAAATTACTTTTCATTGCCTTTTGAAGAAACACCTCTTTTATTCTACCAGACTTAGCCTGAAATAAAATTCTAGACGAGTGGCTATTTTCCTGTAGCATTTTGGAGATAGTCTCTCATTATCTTTGAGGATCCATTATTGCTGATGAAAAACCTGCCAATCTAATTTTTGTTGCTTTATCAGGTATAGCCAGTGGTAGGCTACATCTAAAATGAATGATGCTTTGTGATCTCTAGCTACTGGTGTGTGTCCCCTCTTGTAGGCCCCTGCCTTTCAGTGTGGGCTGAGCCTAGTGACTTTCTTCTAATGAATAGAATATAATAAAAGTAATAAGATGTTATTTCCAAGACTGGGTTACAGAAAAGATCTGGCTTCCATCTTGGATGGCCTCTGTTCCTCTCCTGCTTTCCTGCTCTGATGAAGTCGGCTGCCAGGTGGTGAGCTTCCCTAAGGAGAGGCATACGTGGCAAGGCTCCGAGGAAGCCCCTCCATCCAGTAGCTAGGAAAGAGCTGGGACCTGGTCCAATAACTAGTGAGAAACTGAACCCCATGAAGCTCACATAAGTGAGTGCAGAGGCAGATCCTCTCTGGGCTGAGCCTTTAGATGACACTGAGGTCCCAGCCGATACCTTGGCTGAAGCTTTGTGAGAGATCTTGAGGCAGAGTCAACCAGCTAAGCTGCACTTACATTCCTGATCCGCTGAAGCTGTGAGATAAGACTTGTTGTTTTAAGCCACTAAGCTTGGGGGGTAATTCATATGCAGCAATATACTGCCTTTATGGTAGTGTATAAGATTTTCTTTTTTTCCTCCATATGAGAACATGAGATTTATTATGTGTATAGGTACGCAGAGCCAAGATTTGGTTTCATTTATCCTGCTTGGCATTTTAAGCACACTCGAAAAATATTTTTTTATTTGAGTATAGTAGACACACAATGTTACATTAGTTTCAGGTGTGCAACATAGTGATTCAACTTCCCTATAAGTTATGCTGTGCTCACCACAAGTGTAGCTACCATCTGTCACCATACAACCCTATTATAATACCATTGTCTCTCTTCCCTATGCTGATCTTAAGCACATTTTAAAAAGCTTATAGACTATTTCACATTTAAAATGATAATTCCTTAATATTATCAAACATTCAGTCATGAGTCAAATTCATTTTCGAATTGTCTATTAACGTTTTATACTTGGTTTGTTCAAATCAAGACCCAAATACATTATGAATTTAAACTCATACTTCCAATTCAAAATCAGGATTGTAGATTTGAAATATCTGAAATATTTTCCCAATATTTCTTTTCTCTTGTGCAGAGAATCCTAATTGCTAATGGCATTAACACACTTCCATATATTCAGAACAACAAAACTGTTTTTTAAGTTACCAATGTAATTACTGAAAATAATTTAAAGATTGTTTTTGCTTGTTTGTTTTGCTTTGTTGTTCTGGGGGTTTGAGTTTGGTTTGTTTGGTTTTGTTGTTGTTTCGTTGGCTTTTTCCTCCCTAAGGTGTATCCTGCTAGGGATGAACAATCAAATCCCTGCCATGAAGAATAATTCCTTTCTGTATGGTTCTGCCACCAACTCAATGAACAACAGTTCTTTTCATTTGTTTAACTTCATTTTCAGTTTGTAGGAGTGGCTCTTGTTTACATTTTCATTTAATTCTGCATTATAATTATGCAGAACGTTTATATCATTCCAAAGTTTGATATACAATCCCAATATACTCAAAAAGGTATGGATTTCCCCCCTTTACTGTCATCCTGTGTCCCCTCTTTCCCTATAAGAGGCCCTTTAAAAAATACTATGGCTATCCCTTTTTTTGGAGAAGGGTGTAGCAAAGACTGTGTGTGTGTGTATGTGTGTGTGTGTGTGTGTGTGTTTGTGTGTATTCATCTCCTTCCCCTTTTTAGATAGATGAGAACATATAGGGGCACCTACCTGGTTCAGTTGGTGAGGCACATGACTCTTGATCTCTGTGTCATGAGTTCGAGCCCCACATTGGGTGTAGAGCTTACTTAAAGATAAAATGAAAGCAAACAAACCTTTTTCTTATCTTGATTTGTTTCATTAGCAGTATATACATCCTGGAGATTGTAGAAGTCTTTTGATTGTTATAAATTTCTACTTACAGAAATGTGCACAGATCCTAAAGGTGTGGTTTGAAGACTTTTCATAAAGTGAATACATCCATGTGAGCATCATCTAGATCACCAAGTACAGGATTTACAGCCCCCAGAAGCTGTGGTCTCGCACGCTCCTGGTCACTTTCCACACTCCCCTCCTCAAAGGTGACCATCATTTTAGCTTCTTCTACCATCCTAGACTGATTTGCCCACTTTTCACAATTTATATCCCTGGAATCATATGGTATCTACTGACATGTGTCTGGATGCACCTGTTCAATACCGTTTGTGAGACCCATTCATGTTGTATGTGGAGGCAGACCATTCTTATAGCATAATTCATTGGTCTGTCCTGTTGATGGACATTTGGGCTTTTTTTTCTGTTTAAGGCTTTAAAAATAGTGCTGCTGAGAACATTCTGGTGCATGACTTTTGGTGCACCATATATACTTTTCTATTATATCTACCTAAGAATATAATTGTTGGACCATAAAGTATGCATATATTCAGCTTTAGCAGATACTGACAGGTTTCCAATATAGCTGTGCCAATGTCTACTCCCCCCCTACTAGTGTCAGAGAGTTCTGGTTGTTTTGCATGCTCACCAACATGTGATACTGTTGTGAATCCTTTTTTTTTTTAACCAGTTGGGCAAGTGTGGTAATGTCTGTGGTTTTAATTTGAATTTCCCTGATGACTCCCGACACTGAGTACCTCTACTATGCTTGTTGACAATTGTCTTATGAAATGTCTGATTGAGTCATTTCCTATTTTTCTAGTACTGTCTTTTTCTTCTTGAATTGCAGGAATTCTTTCAAAATGCTGTACACAAGTTGTTTATCACTTATATTTTTCGCAGATATACTTTCTACTTTGTTTCTTGTGTTTCCCAAGTTCTTAATTGTATCTTTGGATGAATAGAAGTTCTTCTAATGTAGTTCATTTTGAAAATTTACCTTTAGGGTTCATGATTTTTTTTCTTTTGTTTAATACATCTTTGCCTACACTAAGGTCATACATATGTTCCCTTGTGTTATTCTATTATTTTTTAACAAGCTCTACTGTTTTTCTTTTAATATTTCTATCAGTAATCCATGTGAAATTGATTTGACGTACTTTGATATTTTTCTTTAGTTCTGGAAAGTTCTCAGCCACTAACTCTTCAAATATTTTCTGCTATTTCTTTACTTCTGTAACTCTTAAGACATGTATGTTGGCATTTCTAAATCTGTCCTTTATGTCTCAATGTTTTTCTTACATTTTTATTTATACACTTTCATGTACTTTTTAGTATCTCTGTCTCTTGTGCTGATTTGTAGAAGAGTTTTCCAGTTTACTAATTTGTTCTTTGACTCCCATCTATTGAGTTTTTCTTTCAGTCTCTCTCTCTCTCTCCCAGTGTCTCTCTGTCTCTGTCTCTCTCTCTCCATCTCTCTCTTTTGCTCTATATGTATATGTACATATGTGTATTCCATATATGTATGTGGAATTTCCAGTGTTTCAAGCTTCTAGTTGTTTTCCTTCTACATGTATGTTTTTCATAATGTCTGGTTCACTTCGTTAGTTATTCTTTCCTTTTTCTCTTTGAGGATTATAAACATACTTATGGTTTTGCACTTGCCTTTGTCCAGCCTCCTGAGTCCCCAATCCAGCGTAGGGTTCCCTCCTCCTTTACAGTACTGGGACTGTCACAGATCTGACCATAAGACTATCCACACCTTGGCCCAAGGCCAGGCTGAGCACTCTGGTCTGCTTCCTTCCATGTGCTGAGATATTTCAGGTTCTTTTTTGGTGGAGGAGTCCTATTCCCACCCATCATTTTGAGCAGTAAGCCTTACCTCTTTTTCCATATTGTGTAGTGTATTTCTGTGTTGCATTACCCATCAGATACTGAACACTCAGACACCTTTTGCTTTCCAAATCAGTACCCTACAGACCTTACTGGACACTTCATCCCTGCTTGCTATGTTGCTTTTCTGTACCATTTTAAGTCCATAGATGATATTTTGTTTTGGAGTGTGGCTCCATTTTTAGAGACATTTTCTCCCCACATTTCATTTCACAACAGTGTGGGTCTGAAGAATGGGAAGGGAAAGGGGAAAAGGTGATGTGACAGGACAGGGCTCAAAGTATGAATCTACAATGCAATCCTGAGCAGACAGCTCCAATTTTGTCTTTGCAAAAGGTGCTTGCATAATTACTTTTTGTATGACAGGGAAGCAGTGTTATCTATCCTTTTTTCTAATCTGCTGTATCTTGAACATTTCCACATGGCATTAAATATTATTCTACAACGGCATGCTTCTATTCTATATTGTGGTGACCTACATGTAGATCTCCCCTGCTGTACTGTGAAATTAGAGGCTTAGGGTCAGGCCTTGTTGTCTCTTCCTGTATCCCCAGGGCCTAGCACAGAGCAGGCCTCAGGGAATATGCATTTAATGAATGAGTGAGTCTATGAATAAGTGACCTTTGATTCCTACTATGTGCACATCATTGAGTTAGGCTTACTGTGTGATAGCTTGGAGGGATGTACAAAGATGAGGAGCTGACAATATTCCAGCCCCAAGAGACTCGTGATATATTTAGAAGCTGACAACCCAGTTGATGATAAAGATGTTGCTTTTCACACTGCCTCTATCTCTTCGTCTCGCTCATATAACCCCATCACTTAGCTCTTCAGTGTTTCTTGGGCTCTGATAGCTGGGTAACCACAAAATAAGTGATCGCACTTGCTAGAAACTCCCAGGGTTGGAGTCAAGCCAAGACATTTTCTATTGAGATGAGTTCCTGTGTTAAAACAGCTAAGAATGAATTGTCCTTTCTATTGTTTTCTAAGGCATGATGGCTGTGACCAGAAATCCCAGAGTTAATACCTGGGGCCCGCTTGACAGCTACTTTCTGACTAAAACTTTACAGTTCTTAAAAGATTCCCAGTTTAATTTAGAATTCTTAATTATTTTCATTGTCTTTTTTCCTATTACAAGACTGCATCCTGCAAATCTGGAAACTGCTCAGCATGTATGCTGTCAACCACTAAAAATGTCAATATGTTTCAAATAAGTACTGTTGCATCTCATAAAAATCTGTTCCTCGTGAAAGTCCCCCATTAAATCAATATCATCCATTATTAGTGTTCTATATGCTATATTTCACGGAAAAATGGAGACTCTGAAGGGCCAGGAATGTAGTCCATCAAAGCTTTGCCTAATAAATTCAAGGAACGCAAATCAACCTCAGTACCTTTCTCCATCTATTTCGGCCCCAGAGTTAACCACCATTGTCCTAGATTCCCTGTTTCTAAAATGCTCCTGGAGATTGGGGGAAATTTTGTGGAGGGCTTAGACTCACTCATCAGAACCTAGAAGAGCAGTCAGTTTTGCAGAATACATCTAGAAATGCCAAAATGCTACAGACCTGTCCCTCTTACTGATCCTTCTTCCCTGAGCTGTGACCTCTAGGCATTTGGTATCCTCACCTAATGCAGTCCCACTGAGTCACAAGCTATGTCAGCCTTAATGAGGTTGCTGGAGACTGGAATGCCAGCAAACACATTTGGAGAGCTTTAATACTGTGCAGCCTCGTTCTAATTGTAAGCCAACATAAACTTGGGCCATACAATTTGGATTACACTGGTTCATTAACAAACTGAACCCAATGTCAGGAGCTTAATACAATCAAAGCTGGTTTCTCATTCAGGTAGCAGTGCACTGTGGACATTGCTGGGTGGCAACCTTTCCTCCACATGGGGACTCTGGGGCCTAGTCCTTCCATCTCGTGGCTCTACTACCACCAAGACCTCAGAGAACTCTGCTTCCAGTCAAAAGAAGTGGCAATAAAGGCTGGAAAAGTCACACTTGTTCTTTAACTAGCTTGGTCCAGAAGCAGCACACTTTGGTTCTACTTATTCCATTGGTAGACATTAGTGTTATAATTTCACCTAGATCTTTTTTTTTTAAAGATTTTATTTATTTATTCATGAGAGACACACACACACACACACACACACACACACAGAGAGAGGCAGAGACATAGGCAGAGGGAGAAGCAGGCTTTCTGCAGGGAGTCCAATGTGGGACTCGATCCCAGGACCCCGGGATCATGACGGCCTGAGCCAAAGGCAGATGCTCAACCACTGAGCCACCCAGGTGCCCCAACTTCCTAGATTTAAGGAGAGCTTGGAAGTATAGCTTCTCATGGTGCTACTGCACTCAGACATGAACAAACAAGTCATCTGTCCCAGTCCCCATTGCTCAGGAGAAGATTTCCTCATTTGGGATGCCTTCCAAAATTTTCCAAGACCCCTTCTGGTGCTTGGGACCAGCCAGGGCCAGCAATGTCACCCAGGCATGATGTCCCAGGCCTGGACTTGGTCCACCATGGGTCCTGATCACTATAAAAGCCTTCCTTGAAAATTTCTAAGTCCCTTTTCAGTGACGGTGACTAGCCAGACTGGCAGTGCTAATTGAGTAGGGCACCCCGAGACTGGCAGAGTTCCCAGTCCCCATTTCTCTTCTCTGGGTACTCTCCAACTATCTTCCTGTGGTGCCCTCATTCCTGATCATGGGTTCAACTTGATGTCCCAAGATGCTCCAGGAGTCATGCCTAAGGCTTGAGTTACCTGTGTGGGCCTGTACATTGGCCCTTTGGCCATCTGTGTTCTGGCCATGCCCCCTCCCCCGAGACTACAGCACCTGAGTGTGGAGGTTAGTAGCAGGAATCCTTTAGCTGGTGTGTCCCCCTGTCATCAACACCCAGAACACCATCCGTTCTGTGGGTCTGTGCCACTTGTCAAGAAGTCGTATCATACAGAGGCAACTGTTGCCTCCTTCCTCCAGGGGCCCTTCTGATAAATGTCCTCTTTTGCTTTCAACCACATGGTGATGTTATGTTCATTTCTTACATGAAAGGGACCACTCTTCATTTTCATGGTTTGCCAGTGGACCCCTCCTTCCTTCTGGTGGCAGTGTATGGAATGCAAGGGTGAAGTCAACATGGAGAGAGCCCACTTAGGAAACGCAGTGATGACATCCTGGGGAGCTCAAGAGAGGACATGGTGGGAAGATGCGGTGTTCTACATTCATGCTATAAAATGCCTTACATTCCATTGAATATGACCAGAAAACAACTTGTCATTCAATGTTCCTGCATACTTTGGGGAAGGCTTATGTTTGGGGTCATCATCAACGAAGCACAGTAACAATGTCTGTCAGTTGGTAGCCACTGCCCACAAGTGGCCCAATGGATAATGACAGTGTCCCAAGTAATGGTATAGCCAGTATGAAGTTCATGGCGTCAGGGGCCTGCAGAGCCAAGATCTAGGTTCCTCCAATAGCAGCAGGTTTTGAAGAGCCAGGGCATGTGAGCAGCACCAATACTTACCTTTCTTCTCCATGGGGAGATATGAAAATATCTATGCACAGTTCATTGGACAATAAAGAACATGAAAAGGCAGTTTCTGGACCTGAACAGGAAGACATGGGGCCTGAATCCTACATGAACCTTTACACACACTGATGGGGCAAGAAACAAACAGGGAAATCCCTCCTTTCTCCCTGTTATGCTAAATCTTAGGCAACAAGTCTCTATATGTCACATGAGCCCATGAGTTTTGTCATATAGAGTTTCATTAAATTGTTTATATAGATAGGGACCTGCTATTGGTCAGGCGCTATGCTGAGTCACCACGAATGAGACAGAAGGGTCACCTACACCAGTAGCTGTGACCCATGCATTCACTATCTGTGCAGCTCAGAACAGAAAGAAACCTCCCTGTGGGTTGTCATCACTCCTGCACACAGTTCTTGCTTTTTTTGTGATCTCTGGGAGCTACCTTTTATTTATTTAAAAGTTTTATTTATTCATGAGAGACAGAGAAAGAGAGAGGGGGGTGGGCAGAGACACAGGCAGAGGGAGAAGCAGGCTCCATGCAAGGAACCCAATGTGGGACTCGATCCCGGGACTCCAGGATCACGCCCTGGACTGAAGGTGGCACAAAACCGCTGAGCCATCTGGGCTTCCCTGGGAGCTACCTTTTAAATGGGAAATTTATTTTCAAATGTGGCTCTCCTGTGTAAGGCTCTCTGTAGAGTTGCTCAGGAGAGCTGTTTGCTGAGCTCCATCCTGGGTCACTGCAACCCACTCATTAGGCATAGCCTTGTCTCTCCGGGGGCCTCCTGGTGCCACCTCTGTGAGTCAGATGTCATTAGGCCGGCATCATTGGCATTTTAAGATGAAAAATGAAATGGCCTTTGCATGAAAAAGAATGGATTTCTTATTCCCCAGCACCTCCCCCCAACCAAGTTCCCATTTAGCGATTTTTGGACCACTGCAAACACTCCCTGCAGAAGAGGCTCTGTGAATGTAGCCTCTGCCCACCTGGTGATGGAAGCCCCACTCTTCCATGAGAGGTGTAGTCCAGCCTTCCATATGCAGAAACGGGCATGGTAGAGAAGTAGCTAGGGATCAGGGCAACCACCTCTGGCTGGACCTTTCCTAGTGCCCTGTGTCCTGCTGCGCTCTGAGCAACTCATCCACTTGTTCATTTATCTAGTCTGCAAACAGCACATGAGACACTGTGCTAGGCAAGAGGGGCACAACAACAAGCAGAATCCCGTCCTGACATAGTCTGCACACATGAGAACTCGGATCCTACCATTTGGGGTTACTGGGGGGGAGGTGAGTCACCCATTTTTAAAGGGAGTGGCATGAAAATGAAACAGAACAGTGATTCTTGAAGTGTGGTCCATGGACCGATAGGAATCCCAAGTCTATGTCTTTTTCACTCTTACACTTGTAGTTAGCAAAAAGGGGGGGAAAAGATTGCCAGTTTCACTTAAGAAAGTCTTTGATAAAGTAGAAAAGCAAATACTAATTTTATTAAAGCTCAGCCCTGGCACATCTAACTTTTTAACATTCGGTACAACAAAGTGGGAGCTGTGTGTAAAGCATTTTTTACATATCGCGGCACCACGGTTGCCTCAAAGGAAATCACTTGTGCAACTGAGTTCTGATCTGAACTGGTTGACTTTCTTTTTGCAAAGAATTTCCATTTTTAATTGAAAGAATGCGGGATGAACTATGGTCATTGCGAGTTGGGCATTTGGTAGGGATTTTCTTGAGAAGGAACAAAGTGAGCCCATCACTTCAAGGAAAACAATTGACAGGCATTTTTCTTTCCTAGCAATAAAAGTTGGGCTTTCAGGCAAAAATTACTATTTTGGACAGCTTGAATCCACTGCTATGAGTTTGACAGCTTCCCAATACTCAAAGACTTCCCATCAGACAGGTGGTAATATTAAGAAATGCGACTTTGGGGTATTGCATAATGAAAGGCGGTGTTGTCCTCTGGAAGACTGACATAACTCAGGGTACCAGTATTTTCCAAATAACAAATGCACAGTGTTACCAAATCATGACTGCTTAAAAGATCCATTCAAGGGGAAAGACAGACCACTGGCTTTTAACATAGCAGAGTAGAAAATGTTCATTGATATCGTTTTTTAAAAACTTTATTTATTTATTTATTTATTTATTTATTTATTTATTTATGAGAGACAGAGATAGCGACCACTGAGTGGGGACCCTGACACAGAATTAGATCCAACAGCCCTAAGATCATGACTCCAGTCAAGGCAGTTGCTTAACTGACTGAGCCATTCACATGCCCCCATTGATATGGTTTTCTTTCTTTTTTTTTTTAATTTTATTTATTCATTCATGAGAGACAGAGAGAGAGACGCAGACACAGGCAGAGGGAGAAGCAGGTTCCTTGCGGAGAACCCGACGTGGGACTCGATCCGGCAACTCCAGGATCACGCCCTAGGCCAAAGGCAGGCGCCAAACCGCTGAGCCACCCAGGTGTCCCTGATATGGTTTTTAAATCTTTATTACTAACCTTTTAATAAACTTCCTCTTGTTGAGTCTCATGTTGTACCAAAGAAGAGCCTCCATTCCCCGAAAAGCCTATTAAAATAGATTTCCCTTTTCCAAATGCATGTTTACATGCATTTTCTTCATATGCCATCAAGTCTAATAACATATTATAGGAGATTCAACCTTTCATTAATACAATACTAAAAATTTTGCACATATGTAAAGTAGTGTAACCCTTCTCACTAAATTGTTTTTATTTTGGAAAACAGTTACTCTTCTCTAACAATATCTTTTTGATGTACCCAGGTACTGGGTTGATTTTATTTTAAGGTGAACGAACACATTAATGTTGTTTAAAACTCTGTTTTCATTTCTAATGTGATAGATGAGGATAGACATAACCCACATAAATACAAGCAATCATTTTTAGGAATATAAAAGGGCCCTGAGACCCAAAAGCTTGAGGTCTACTAATGGAGAGGAAGGAATGAGGCATGTGGCTAGGTCCACGGTAACAACCACAGGTCACTGCACACAGGTTTTGTATGAGCCTCTCGTCTGTCTTCCCTTGAGGAGGGGAGCCTAGGGCATTCATTTTCATATCTCCCATGCCCAGCGAGGTGCCTGGCACACAGCAGGTGTCCAGTGACTACTGAGCTCATGAAGGCATGAGCCGATAAGACCCCTGAGAGTTTCAGAGAAGATGGGGGCCTGCGAAGTCAGGAAGAGCAGTTCAGTCCCACATGAAGCCAGGTGTGGGTGGAACTAAACCGTGAGATTGTACTCGAAGGCCCAGTTCCTTCCGAAGTGCCGCTCCGCTCCTGCTTGTGGGGCCAGCTGTCCAGGCTTATGCCCCTGGCTTCTCCCGGTCGGCCAGGCTGAGCCACAGATCCCCTGGGGAAGGACTGTTACAGGACAAGAAACCACAAATGATGTGTTTTTCGTGGCTCCGTAGCAATGATCCAATTCAGAGGCCAATATGCATTGTCCTGGCTGCTTCCACCACCCCAGCCTGGCTCAGGAAGGTCCGTGAAGCTGTCTGTGTGGACACATGCCTCTGAGTAGAACCCACTCAGTAACAGAAAGGGCTTTACCCTGTGCCAGCATGATTCATTTAATCCTGTCTGGCCTGAATTTACATGTGTCGTGCACACTCTGTAATGGCCATTGTCATGCACAACAGACCAGATAGGTTGGTCAATGTCCCGCATGGACGAGCCAAGGAACCTGGTCATTCCTGCCATGCAGGTGCCTGCAGGCCACTACAATGGAAAGATTTGTAATGGTTCTACCAGGCCGGAGCCTGGCACCATCAACAATGGGAACTTTCTAATTAGAGAGACACGGACATCCCAGTGGACTTTAAAATGTTAATGCAGAACCATACAAATCAAACTCCAATAAAAACATATACAAAAAATAATTAATTAAAAAAAAGCAGAGCCATAAATGCTTCGGTGCATTTGGAATTCGGGCTGCTGTTTGATGGCGCAGGGGCAGAAGTCTGCCTGACGCCCATAGGAATTTGATCAATTGAGAAATATGCCCCCAGCTTTCTAGGCCAGAGAGCACTGCCAGACCTGCCCCGTTCCCGCACATTCTTCCAATTGACTGTTTCCAAATTAGTACAAGTGTGTGCTTTTTAATATCCTTCCCACCATGAACTTCCTGCGTTACAATCTTAATGTCTTCCATATGAGGGAGACCTTCATTTTTCCACCCCTGCCCTCAGACTAACTGGGTCCTAACAAGTTCCCAGAAATCTTCACTGGGGATCGGCTCTCTGCCTTGCCCATAGGTGGTCCCCTAACTCCTCTCTTGACGTCAGCCCTTTATTGGCCACTGACTTCTTTGGCTGGGGAAAGACCTCCATTGGGCTCATGTATCCCTCTGCAGTGACCCAGGAATGAGTGGCGAGGACCCAAGATTCAGATGTGTGCCTTTGGGCTGGGCCCTTGACTCTCAGGATTCATGGAGGGGAGGAGACAGCACAGCTCAGAGCTTCCCGTGCCTCACATGGGACTCCCTCCAAAGGAGATCTGGGGCTGCGCCTGGCCGGAGGCCTTAAGACGTCATTCTGTGTTCAAATGGGATATGACAGCCTGTTGGCCTAGGCAACCTTCTGGGGCAGCTTAGCTTCCTCCCCTGAAAGCTGGGGGCCATGGTGTGGCTGCGGGAAGGGAGGCATGAACTAGGCAGAGGGAGAAGTGGGACAGTTCAAGCCAACAGTTACATTCAGAGCCAAGGCCTTGTGCTAACTGCCAGGAGGAAGGTGAAGGACACAATCACCAGTCTAATTTTGCCAGGCGAAGACTCAGAGACAGCGTTTCGGGTGGAGAGAACCGTGTGGGCAAAGGAAGTCACAAGGTAGTTTGGGAAAAATGGAACATGGTTGGTATGGCCCAAGGGGAGCACATGTGAGCATATCAGGGCAGCTGGGGAGGTGGGGGGGCCAGAGCTAGGATGCCCGAGAGACTCAGCTGGAACAAGGAGTTTCTTGGGTTAGGCATTTGTCCTCCAGGGAGCTTTTTCTGAACACATGAACGGCATTTCCTGGAATGCCAACATTTCATTCTGAGGAGCATGTGCCACTTCACACTGCCTTCCCTTTGGTCACTGTCAAAGTCCATCTATACTCCAGGCATCCTCCTGTCTTTCACACTTACTACCCATGTCCTGGGTATGTGAGTGCATCCTGTGCAAGACACAAAGGACTTTGTGTCTTTGGTGACATATTTTCGACACCTAGACAGTTCACAGCACAACGTAGCACCCGATAAATAGTTGCTGAATGAATGATCATAGCTGTTCAGCAAAAGCCATCGTCAACTGTATATGGGTTAACCATAAACTGCTTTCCCTTTCCAGAGATTTCTCAGTCTTTAATATGTTAACATGTAGGCAGGGGTGGGGGAGATGATGGTGGCTTGGACTAGGCTGGGGACAGTGGCAATGGGGTGGGGGGAGGAGACAGGCTCTGGATCCGAATTGGAGGTAGTGTTGATAGGGCTGCTTGATGGATTGGATAGGAATGATTATGGAAAGGAGAAAATTAAGGACAATGTGTGTGTGTGTGTGTGTGTGTGTGTGTGTGAGAGAGAGAGAGAGAGAGAGAGAGAGAGAGAGAGAGAGAGTTTGAGAGATTTGAGCCCCTGGGTTGATTCACGAAGCTCTAGGGGAGTTGGTGACTGGTTGAATGAGAAGGGAGAGGACAGCTGGCCCAGGTCATCCAGACTTTATCAAGTCTCACTAAGGCTTTTTGGACTTTATCCTGGGGGTGATGGGGAGTCTTTTAAGGATCCTAAGTGGGGGACAGCATGATCAGACTTTCATGTGAGAAAGATGCCTCCGGCTGCTGTGTAGGCAGAGCACATGGGACCCAGCAGGAGCAGAGGCAGGAGGCCGTTCTGCAGGGCAACAATGCAGATCTCTGAGCCTCAGAGCTTGCAGAGCGGGTGCCAGTCGGGCCACCTAAGCTGGGTGGAGGTCTGATCCTTTTGACGCCCATGTGGCCCCTGTCTTCATATTGCCTCCTGCAGAGGCCTGCAGGCCACCTCACCTGTTCGTGTGGGACGAGTGAGTGTGCACACACACAGTCCCTATGTCTAGCAACCAGTCCTAGCAGCAAGCCTGAGGCACGTGGCCACAGACAGCCCAGGTCACATGGGTTTCCCAGACAGCCGTTGGCTGTGGCCGGGCGGCAGGTCCCCTGGGTCACCTGGCTGCACCATGTCATCGTATCTCGAACTCCCTCCCACCGCTGTCTCTTTAGCCGTAGCCTAATTTCACTCTGTTGTGGTTCAGCCAGTCCCAGCCTGGGAACTAGGCAAAGCCTGCTCCTTCGGAAGACAATACGCAGCCACCAAATGGTGGGCAGCTGCAAGGTGCGGAGATTGAATTTGCCAGGTCTGGCCACTCTGGGGCCGATGGTTCGGTGGTGCAAATGGCCGGTGGTGGGGGAGACTGGCTGGCAGCACCCATGCCCCAGAGCCACAGATGGGTGCACGTGGGGGCCAGCCCTTGGGGAGCATCTACGCCAGCACCCCTAGTCTGTAAACAGACACTGAAGTACAGAGAGGAGTGATGCACAGCCTGGGATAGGGTGCGAGTGTGCTGCATGCTCGAGCAGTGGGAACCGAGCAACACAGGAGCAGAAGAAGGGGCTGGTGTGCCCGGAGTGTGTGGGCATCTGCCTTTAGACCTGCCCCTGCTCCTAACCACCCCGCCCTCAGTTTCTCCCTCTGAGCAATAAGGGCCTGGGGCTGGGATGCAAATACAGCACATGACCCTTGCAGACACTGAAGCGGCCTTCACTGCCCCTCCCCGGTGTCACCCCTCTCCACGCTGGGCGAGGATGTGGTCCCCAAGGGGAAGCAGTTTCAGAGCAGCTCCTGCACATTGCTGCTTCTGATGCTGTGCTGCGCCAAGAGCCTCCGAGAAAACGGGCCACACCCTTGTTTGCTGCGGGAATTCAGTAGGTGTGGAGAAAAAATAAAGAAAGAAAAGAAATCCCAACCTGCTCCAAAGGTTTACACCTGAGCAAAAATGAAATTTTATCCAAGCAGCAAACCTGCTAGGCTGCAAGTTTAATAAGCTATTAAACGGCACCATCTGAAACCTGCAATCAAAGCAGAAATACTGTAAAATAAATCAAGAGAGATAAGAAAAGATTTTACATTGTTAAAAGTTTATGCTATTTCCAACTTCCCGAAATGTTACCATTAACCTGGGAGTTAATCAGACTTTTTCATTTACCCGTTGTTTGGAGCTGCGAACGAGCACTTTAACAGGGTAAATAAAAAAATCTAAAGAAGCAATAAACGCGAATGTCACAAGTGGCAATCATCTACCTTGTGAAGCTTGTGCAGTACACAGCGTCGCACAGCTGGAAACAAATGAATCCTCAGAACACTGTAAATAACCTCCAAGCCCACTCCTAATTAAAGTAGAGCCCCACTTTCTCAGGGGCATTGAATATATGAACCAATTAAGGAAATATCATTTCTTTCCCGAAAAGCCTGTGTTCTCTTCTCTCTCCTCTCCTCTCCTCTCCTTTCCTTCCCTCTCCTCCCATGCTCTCCTCCCCTCTCGTCTCCTCTGGCTCTCTCTCTGCTCTTTCTCTCTCTAAAGAATTTCCACCAAAGAGCTGGCCCCGATGTTCCCGAGCTGCAATAATGAGACATCCCTGCTTTAAGCAAATTTTGCACCTGTAACCTGCAGAAATATAGCCGTAGCATTTGAAAAATTACCTCCATGCTGCACAGTGCCATGAAAATTTATCTTTGAGATGATTTTATTGCATGGTTACCCTAGGCAATTAAATCAATAAATCTTAACTGTCAGGAAGGTTGGCCCCGTGCCAGAAATAAATGAAATGCGCGAAATCAGTAAATAAAAGGTTCCTGACAACTCATTCCAGAAATTATTTAGCAGTTGGGGTTGTGGGGGGTTTTGTGTTTCACTCCCCAGCCTTTATTGACATCCTTTCTGAGAAATGATTATGCTAACAAACACAATGGCTCCACTACAAAGAAGGCAGAGTTTGCAGAGCTATAAATTATGGTCCCTGAAAAGCAGGAAGGAAATATAGCCAATGGCCAGAGGTGGTGGGCCTGAATCACTTTTGGTTGGGCCTGGGTCTAGGGAGCTGCTCCAGGTGCCCTGCAGAGGGAGGCTGGTCCTGCTTCCTCTCCTTGGCTACCACATCCTCACCCCACTGGCCCTTGCCCTGGTGGGAGGTGCCCTCTCCTCAGGGGGCCCCACCTGCCTGACCAGCACCGCCTGTGGTCTGCTGTGACTCTAAGGAAGTTGGCTATCTGCCCCTCTCCATTTCCAGAAACACTACCAATATGGAACATGAGTGTGGCAGGGGTGGGGGGGATGGGCTCACCCCATTCATAATAAAAGTACTTATTATGGAGTATTTCTCTGGCGCTGCATCCTTTAGATTAGCTCAATACTGGGAGGCACTCTTATCATCCCCATTTTACAGATGAGAAAATTGAGATTCAGAAAGGGGAAGCGACGTGTTTGAGATAACTTGCCTCATACGTGGCAGAGGCAGTTCAAGCCAAGGCCTACCTCCTCGTGGCTGTGCCATGCAATGCCTCTGCTGTCTTTGGTGTGGGTCTCATGGCCCCGGGGCGCTGAGGACTGAAGCCAGTTCTTGCCTTAGCTCGCAGGCTTTTTTATCATCTGATTTTTTTTCTCCCTCCTCCATCAAGGGGTATACCTTGGTGAGGGTCACTTGGGGTGCCCTCATACAGCTGGCAATGGCTAAACGGCACTGTTGTGTGGCCCATGAGGCTGATGGATGTTCGAGGGCTACCTGAGAGTGACTCTGAGTGGGGCCTGTGTCAAGTCTACCACAGGGCCTTTGCATCTGCTGCTCCCGAGGCCTGAACTGCTCTTCCCTTTCTTCCTTGGCTACTTTCAGATTTCAGCTCACTCAGCACCTCCTCGGTGAAGCCACCCTTGATTTGCCACCTAACCCCATTACAAGCTCTTACAGCGCCAGGGAATTTTTCTTCCCAGTACTCATCTTTGATGCAAATTCACATGTATCTGTGTAATTATCTGCTGAAGGGCTTTCTCTCTCACTGGCCTTAAGCTGCACGGGGGCAGAGCAGGATCTGGTTTTGCTCCCCCTTGCGGTCCCAGGCCCTCATACTGTGTGACTGTTTTTGCCTGACAAATGGAGGAGGACAGGTATATTCATTCATGTCCTCATCCATTGCTCTGGCTGCTGTAACCAAGTACCACAGACTGGGTAGCTTGAACAACAGAAATGTGTTGTCTCCCAGTTCTGGAGACCAGAAGTCCAAGCTCAAGGTGGGGGCAGGGTAGGTTCCTTCTGAGAGCTATGAGGGCAGGATCTGTTCGAGGTCTCTCTTCTTGGCTTAGAGATAACTTTTTAAAAAAGATTTTATTTATTTATTCCTGAGAGAGGCAGAGAGAGAAGCAGGCTCCCTGCAGGGAGCCAAATGCAGGACTCGATCCCGGACCCCAGGATCATGCCCTGAGATGAAGGCAGATGCTCGAACGCTGAGCCACCGTCTCAGCTAGCTGTCTTCACATTCACATGGTCTTCTCTCTGGATGCAAGTTTGTCTCCCCAAATCTCCTTTTCGTATGGGCACCAGTCATCTTGGGTTGTAGCCCACCTTAATGACCCCATTTTAACTTGGTTATGTCTGTGAAGACCCTGTCTCCAAAGAAGGTTATATTCTGGGGTGCTGAATACAGTTAGGACTCCAACATATGGATTTTAGGGAGACACAATGCAATCTGTAAGTAGAAGTCCACCAAGCCGGGAGCAGAAAGTCCTAAGGTGCCTCGATAGCAAGTGTTCAGAATGATTTTCCAGGTCAGTGCTAAGAAGAATAACAGGTCTATTCCCTGCACGTTCAAATCCAATCACCCTGTCCCTGCGGCGATTGTGGAGGGGTCTCTGGCAGCTAGTGGAGGGCTGGAACAACCCAGAAGGGTGAGGCCAGACACAAGGCCTCAGGCTTGGGTGTCTCAAGGTCAAGGCCTGCTTTCCCTTCCCACCCACTCCATCTTTTCTCCAGTTGCTGTTGACTAATGTGTAGGCTTGCACAGAGGAGGCTTCCAGAAGGGGTAAGGGCTAGACCGGGGAACAGAGCTCTCCTACAACCAACATGGGGGCACGGTGGGGGGTGTTGCAAGGAAAGAGCTCAGGAGGGGATGCCCAGCTTGATGGGAAGGGCCGGAAGGGGGCAGAGGCTCCAGAGGGACCCTGCAGAAGGGTAAGGCTTGGCCCCACCAAGAGACAAGCTGCCTGGGGAGCAGGGCTCGGATCTTCCAAGGAGGGCTTGGGATGCACGGACCGGGAAAAACAGTTGCCCCCCTTAGGAATCCCAAATCATCTCGGGGCAGCTGCAGCTGCAGTCAGAAGGCAGGAGCCGCAGGGCTGCACCTGGCCCACTGGGACACCAGCTCCCCCCGCCCCCGGGAGGTGGGAGATGCTGGCAGGCTGTCCTCTGCAGGGAAGAGAGGCAAACACGGGGGCAGGGGGTGCTCCTCCTGCTTCCTGATTGGTTCCTCTCTTTGAGCTTCAGCTAATGCACATCTCTTTTTATAATTCTTGCTGGCAATTTCCCAGGGCAGATAATTCCCCATCAGCACATCATGAGCACCAAGGTGGTTATTTTCAAATTAATGGTTTGAAACAAAATACGAGCATTGTTATTGAACTGGGGGCTGATAGATGGCAAAGGCACAGTGTCTAATAACCAAGTGCAAACTTTACAGTGACAGCCACAAGACTTCAAAATAATAATAATTTGCATTTCGATAGCACCTTTCATCTGACTAATGAGTTTAACACAATTAATTCATTAATTTATTATGCTCCCTTCGGCAGCACGGAAGGACGGATTGCTTGAAGAATTTTTTTTCTGCTTGGAGATACTAAGGGAGGGCAAAAGGGACCATGTGGGTGGCAAGGCCACAGTTCAAGAAGTCTAGGTCTGCTACTGCAGAGATCATGGGGGGGGGGACGTCTGCCAGGCAGGAGGCGAAGTCTTGGGGTGCTCAGAGGCACGTGGTGGGCAGAATTCTAAGGTGGGCTCCCAAATTCTCGCCTCTGCTCCTCATGCCCTGTGGAAGCCCCCTGGAGCATGGGCAAGACCCAGGAAGAAGATGAATGTCACTTGGGTGATTAGGCTATGTGATATGGAAAAGCTGATGGGATTTTGCAGAAGTCATTAAGGCCCTCTAATCAGTTTGATTTGAGTTAATCAAAAGGGAGATTATCCTGGGTGGGCCTGACCTAATCCAGCAAGTTCTTTAAAAGAGGGTCTGGAGGATGGATTCTCTCCCCTGCTGGCCTTGACCGAGCAAGGTAACACGAGTTCTACAGCCACAAGGAAGCAAGTCCTGCCAACAGGTCGAGGGAGGCAAGGGTATCCAGTTCAAGGCAACATGCTGGGAGTTTGCCGAGCTACGAGGAAGCCAGGAACATCACCATGGGGTGGGAATTTGGGGTTCGGAGGGGAAAAGGTAATTCTTACAGTAAAACAAACATGGAATTTATGTAGCCTATAAATGCAAACTACTCAACAGTTTGAGGGTGAAGCAGGGGCTTAAAAGAAAGTGTCTACTTTCAGAAATTCCCGTAGGTAATGCCTCAGACCCTGGGGGAGGATGGGCAGGAGAGAAAGGTTCCAGCCAGAGAAGAACCAGCCCAGGTCCCAGGTCCCTATGTCAGAGACAGCATGCCATGCCCTAATCCTTGTTCCCACTGAGCACCAAGCAAAGCTGTTGTCATTCTCATTGTTCCTAGAGGACACTGACTGAGGTCCAGAGAAGGAATCATCACAGGGAGCTTGTGCAGAGGTCAGATGTAATCCTAGGTTTCTTCTTTGTCCTCAGCTGAAGGTTGGATGTAATCCTAGGTTTCCACTTCTAAAGGTTATATTCGTCTTTTTTTTTTTTTAAGATTTTAGTTATTTATTAGAAAGAGAGAGAACACACACGAGAGCAGGAGGGGTAGAGGGGGAGGGAGAAAGAATCTGAAGATTCTGTGCTGAGCGCAGAGCCCATTGCGTGCCTTGATCCCACAGCTGTGAGATCATGACCTCAGCCAAAACCAGGACTCAGACACTCAACCGACTGTGCCACCCAGGTTATAATATATAGTGTATCATATAGTAGAAAAGGATGAGAGCAAAACATATATATATCATATAACATAAAGGCTATATTCTAAGGAAGAACTGGCATGTCCTAAGTCATAAACTGGTGCAATTTGTACTTGATGGTTGGTTACAAATTAGAATTGTTTTGTGGATGACTATTTCACAGTTGGTAACAGATTCCACAGGGATTTTAAGAACATTCAGGGATCCAAAGAAGACGCCATAGCATCCAGACATGAGCTACCAAGCCCAAATATCTGTTGGCTTTTGAATGACCTCTGATGCCCAGCCAGAGACCGGCTATGAGCCAGGAAATTCAGCTATATGTAAGGATCCAGTCCACCAATCCTAGACACTGGGATAAAGAGTGGTGAGATATGGGGTACAGCCCCAGCCTGATGAGCTTTGGAAAAAATGATTCTTAATCCTGATTGCAGTTTGGAATCACCTGTAGAGCTTTAGAAACTATGCTCTTGGGGGCTTTGGGGGCTGGGAAAGTAGTACCTGAATCAACTACATCAGAATTTTGGGTAAGGTATTAAGCTCAGCCAAGGTGGAGGTGCCCTCTGTCAGAGGGTAGGAGATGAGCCCAGCTCTAAGTCCAGACCAGGGCAAAGACCCCCTATCCAGCTGGCTGGAGACAGGGGCCTGGGGAGGCAGCTGGCAGGGCAGGAGGAGCTGGGCCTGAGCCACAGCGGGACACTGGAGGAGGGTGGATGTTGCTTTAGGATGTGTCTGGCAGCTATTACCGTACTGCTGTGGTGAGTTGAGGCCAAGACTTGGCCAGTTCAGGGTGTATCTGGGGTACCCGGAGGCTGCCAGGAGGAGGCTCCAGATGGAGCCTGTCACCACTCCCCATCAGTTGATCTCTCAGGGCCTATTTGGCTGCCTAGGTGTCGTGAATTCGAGGATCTGGGGGCTGAGTGAGGAAAAAGATGTGACCATGAGGTGGCAGGAGCACACAACAAACTTTATTTGGGTGACACTTTAGTAGGTTTGCATATGGCAGTGGGGGTGTCCCTCCCAAGATGAGACTTTCAAAGGCCTCTACCCAGAAGAGGAAGAGAACAAAAGAATTCCCGGGGGACAGGAGGTCAGTGCATGCGCTTCAGTGCCTAGGTGACACCACTCATCAGGGCCCCCAGACCAGACAGTTCTGAAGGGCAGCAGAGGCTTGGGGTCTTCATAGCCTTAGGGTTTACTTTATCTGTGGCAAGCAGGTGTTGGATAGAGTTTAGAGCAGGCAAGCTCTAAACGGGTCAAAATCTGCTTATTTGGGTTCTATGTAAAACAAAGGGATGTGTAAAATTTTGTTTTTTCTCAGTGGGCTTCATCTTTTTAAAGATTTTATTTATTTATTCATGAGAGACACACTGAGAGAGGCAGAGACATAAGCAGAGGGAGAAGCAGGTTCCATGCAGGCAACCTGATGCGGGACTTGATCCCAGGACCCCGGTATCATGCCTTGAGCTGAAGGCAGAAGCTCAACTGCTGAGCCACCCTGGGGCCCCTGTCAATGGGCTTCTGGGCAAACCAGTCCCAGCCTACTGTCCTACCAATACTTTAGCCCAACTAAGGCTTGCGGGGATGGAGGGTATCTTTTTTAAAAATATATATTTATTTATTTGAAGGGGGGAGAGAGAGAACGAGAGAGAGTGAGCACATGTGGGAGGGCCAGAGGGAGAGAGAGAGAATCTCAAGCAGACTCCATGCTGGGTGAGGAGCCTGACATGGGGCTCTATCCTGCCCCATGCTCTTGACCTGAGATGAAGCTAAAAGCTGGAAGCTCAACCAACCATGCCACCCAAGCACCCAAGGGGGGTGTCTTTAAATGAACTTGTGTCAGGGGAGCTTCCTTCCTGGTGCCTCGGTTTGGCTGTGCTCCCAGAGTCCAGAATTCTGGGAGACTCTCCGCTCACCACCATCCTCCTCTGCCCAGGTCCAGCCCCGCCTGAGATTATGTTTTCAGAGAGGTGTCATAGGCCTCCTCTTGGGGTTTTCCTCACTGGCCTGGGGCAAGGCCTGTCTTATTTAGGAAATGTGAACGGGAATCTCTTCTCCCGAGCAGCGTGCTGGGATTCCTTGGATTCTAGAGCACTAGAAGTACCATTCTGTCCTGTTCCCTCTTGACTCTTAAAATCTCCCTCCCACCACCCTGCCATCCTCAGGAAGGTGGGTAGGATGCAGGACAGAGTCACAGAGCTAGAAAGACAGGGCTTGCAGGTCATTTCCTGCCCCCCTCGCACCCTAGGCCTCCTCAGTCACACACTAGGTCCTGTGATTGTCATTCTTAGCACACCTCCAGGTCATGACCCTCACATCACTAATCACAGCTGCAAGGGCCCTGAGAACACATGTCAAGGTCAGATGTCTACACTTGAAACTTCTAGGCAAAATCCCCTTCCACAAATAACATAGATCCCTTGTATCACTGCTAAAGGTTTTATGACTGTATTTTCTTTTCTATAAAGAGGGTGAGGGGGACAAGATAGCCCACCCAAGCCCAAAATGTATTTCCTGGGGCAACTTGCAGGACTAAGCGTGTTCTCTGTGCAAAGCATGGGGCTTGGGGCACTGCTAGCTATCTGCGTGGTACCTGCTGCCAGCCGCTGACCCACTGTGGCGTGGCACCTGCTGGCGAAGCAACCTTGCCTTTGCCCTCACTGCTTGAGCACCCTCAGAGGGTGAAGGCTGCCTGCTGGCCTTGACAATGGCAGCACATTGGGGAGATTCTTTGGGGTGACCCACCCTGCAGAGTTGCCAAGATGGGATGTCGGATGAGAAACACTGGTCCTCTCTGGAGAGCAGGGGGAGGGCTGATATCACGGAGCCCACTTTGCAGAAGAAGAGAGGGAGGCACAGGGAAGTCGAGCATTTCCTTTGAGGCAGGCAGCCAGAGGCTGGCTCTAATATCCTGCCTCAAAGCTCAGTGCATCTGCTCCCCTGGCTTGTCCCACTTCCTTTCTGAACCCATGCTGGCGGGTTGGAGACAAGAGTAGGGGTTCAACCACCCCATGCAGGCCTCCGAGGGAACCGATGTGAAGGCTGATCAAGGCCTGGCTATCACCCCAGCTGCGGTGCCCAGCCGAGAAGGTGGTGCAATCACTTCTCTTTGCTACTACTTCCAGGCCTAAAGGGTACTCCTTACCCACCCTTTCCTGAGTTTCTGACTCTACCTGCCACCTGCTGTCATTCTTCGTGGAAAGAGACGCTTCCAGAAGGTGGACCCAGTGCCTGACCAGTTAGCAGAATCTCAGCACTCTACCTTTCAAAAATGTCATTCTACATGATTCCTTCAGTTTTCCTCTGCACACAAGCATACTTTTACCTACGTGTGCCTGAAATCCATGGCATGGGGTTTTTGAGAGACATAGAAAACAACTTGGTGGCTTGAGAATGGATTTATAATCCATTGAGCTCTGTCAACTCAGATTAAATAGTTCTTCATTATCTCATAAGAAAAAGTTTCATGTTTACTGACATTGTAGGCTTCAAATTTTGGAAAGAATTTGGAACTCAGGGATGGCGTTACAACTACCAGTTTCAACTACACGCACCTGCATTAATGTTCACACATGGACTATCCTTGCGCCATCTCAAAACATCTGGCCAAGCCAAGTGTAGTTCATTTGTTCGCAGAAAATTTTGCCAATTATTAATGTTGTGTTCACTCACAAGTGTCTGTAAGTGCTGTATGATGTCTTACATTGCACTTTTTCACTTTGTGTGGCCACAGAAATTTCTAGATATCCAAGACCACCTCTTTCAGGGTCTGGAAAATGTTTACCATTTTGAAAGACGTAGTCCTACAACATGCCATGCTCTTCTGTCTTGGTAAAACAGGTATACTCAAGATAACCTTTTCCTGATGACTTCAAATCATATATTGAACTGAATGATTACATCTGCCAGCCTTCTAGGCCAGTGGCTGCATGCCCCTACAGTAGACGGCCATTGGCGGCTGTGCTTTTAACCTTGTAGCCTCATTTGAGGATTTCCTCTTCCCTTAGCACCTGCTACAGTTATGACTTTCAGTTTTGTAAGCTTTTTTTTGGTGCCGTGCACCAGGGATCCAGATAACTAAACATTTGAAAGTTTGCTCTGAAGTGGGCTTTGAATGATTGGCCAAGGGTCTCTCTTATAAAATGCATCAGCTTTGAGAGAATTGATTTCTTTACAGAACCCCAGTTTTAAAGCTGTTGAGGTGAGAGCACGGAGTGTGTATTATAATTTGAAAGGGGTGCTAACAAGGGACTTAAGGCTGGAAAGTCTGTAAGCAGAATAATCTACATGTCTAAAATGAGATTTTCATAAAAATTTTATTTTGCATTTTTAAATAATTCAATGCATTGGCAGTATAGTTAATGCCTCTATGAGAGAAACCAACGCACCAGCTCAGCCAATATCATTTTTACAGAGACATCGTGTTGGAAAACAACAAAACTACATTAGAATGTTTGTACACAGAGTTACTGTACTGAGAACAAAGCACCAACAAAACGCTTGTGCGCCACACATTTGAAATGCAAAGCAACACAGGCAGATACAGTTTTATACATATAAAGCACATGAAACCAGTTTCAGGAACCAGATACCATTTCATTCATCGCCGGATGTTAAGGACAGTTACCTTGGTCTATACAAAACATCTGAATTTATTGAAATTCTGACGAGACGAGCATGCTTACGCACAGTGATGATGAGTCTGCAATGAGTATTAACATTGGAGATCTACACTCAAGAAAAAGTGGTTCAAAAGACTAATTGGAGCATGGCAAAACAAAGGGGGCACATTTTGAATTATCCAGTGCATTTTCATGGCCACCTGGGCTGCCACCAGTGTGGGAAAGGGTCTCCCACTAGGGGCAGGGCCTCAAGAAATTTTCTTCTCAGGGTCCAGGCCAGGCTATTTCTGATGGTTCTCCTTGTCCATGGATGTGGAGGGATCCCAGGCCAAGACACTGGTTCCAGGGGTTTGAGCTGTAGCTTCGGGCGAGCTCAGCCCAAACCAGAGGGCTCAACTCAGCTCATACGTTGCTGCAGCTGAGGTGGCCTCTATCCTCCCTCCCATGCATCTTGACCTACAGTTTTCTCTTGGAAACTCAGATTTGAACAAAGCCTCTTTCCTCACAAAGGCCAGAGGACCCATGTGGCTGAATCATGATGTTATGATAAAAACTCCCAAAAGGAAAGGAGTTTTCATTTCAAATCACTGCCTTCATACAGCGACATAGCCATGGCCTCCTGGAACTGTAAATGAATGTTTTGCAAGAAGGGAAAGCTAAAATCCTGTGAAGGACATGGCAAGCCAGACATGTTGCACATGCGCACACATACACACACACACACACACACACATAGATGACATGTTCTTTTTGTACAGTTATGGCTTGCCACAATGGTCCCAGGTCATGGTGTTGACCAGCACCCCCCCCCCAAAAAAAAACACACACACGCACACAACAAAGCTTATGATGACAATTGAATTCCCATTTGTATCCTGGTTACTCAATACAAATTTTCCAAGACACTTAAATATACAAAGTTTCTGTTTAAAATATGCATGAAAATGTCTTCTCTTTTGAAGAACAAGGGAAAGGTTTATAGAGTCACATCTTCATTTACAACATGTTGGGATTATCTTTTCTGGTTCTTATATACAGGCTGATGGGAATGCTAGGAAACACTTCACATGAGCACACAAGACGTGATTGTGCCTTTTAGATACAAAGCAAACACACACACTGTAGACCAAGCAGAAGACACCCCTGGCAACTTTCAGGGGTATTTTTCAAGTCTCAGTCAAATGACTTTACTGGAAAAACAAGTGGAGTCATTTGTTAAACTGCATCAGGTATCAGAGAATATTATAAAAGTGCCCCTCTGCCAAGAAGTACCTCTGTCTTGTCATTTGTTGATGTGGAGTGTGGAAGGGCCCAATGAACACAGAGTGTTCCTCTTTGAAAACCCATCAGGGTTTGTTTAGATTTCGATTTCATTCCTGGCCTACAGACTGGTCTAATGCAGATTTACCAAAGACTCCAGATTTTAATATTTTAATGGAGAGAGAGACAGAGAGGGAAAGAGAGAGTGGAGAGAGAGAGAGAGGGAAAAAGAAGAGAACAGAAATACACAGTACAATCAAAATATTTCTTCAGTCAATAATAATAAACAGCTTAAAAAAAAGAAAAGAAATTAAAAAAGAAAAGAAAAGAAGAGAAAAGAAAAGAAAAGAAAAGAAAAGAAAAGAAAGAAAAGAAAAAAAGACGAACCTAAAAAAAATTCTTGACTGAAACGTTCTGGGAAATTTCTAGAACAGAAATTTGTTCTTCATATTTATAATGGTTACAGCAACATCTGAAGATGTTGACAACTGCGAGGCCTCCAACTAAAGTTCATTGAAAAATCCTGATATAAACTGTCTCATCTGCCTGCAACCACTCCACTTGCTCCAAAATTATGTCGTAAAGGTCAAAACACTGCTCCACAAAGTTATACAATTGGACAAATGGATTCAACAGACTAATATTTCTAATGTCATGGTTTCATAATACAGCATGCCTTTCCAGGTGGCATGTTTTAAATTAGAACACATCTATTTTTATTAATCTGTTATGTCTTAAAAGCATGAACAAGTACAATTCAGAAGCTCACGTTTAACTCAACTACTCATTTGTTTAGAGAGAGAAAGAGCCCGAGCAGGAAAGCGAAAGCCAGAGCCAAAGCAAGCGAGTGAGAGAGAGAGAGAAACAGATCACAACAACAACCACAACCACAGCCACAACCACCACAAAACCAGAAAAGAAACCAGACTTTTCTTTGGAGGATCTCAAGGACATGTCACTCAACTAATCGAGTGTGCCAAGGGGAAGAATTTTAGGTATCTGCTGATCCCAAGGAACATTATGAGCATAGTATCGATACTGGGCTCATTTTTTATGTATTAATTTTATCTGAAGACAACACATCAAACAATCTCCAGAACCACTATTCCGATGAAAATAGGAATAAAAATAGCAATCTGCAGAATTGAATAAATGTGAGGGATTTCATCTTAGACATTTCGCTTTCTAAAGTATCCAGAGAGTCGAATCATCCAGGAAGAAAACTATTTGACAAATTGTCTTGAGACAGAATCGATCTCATTTGTAATATTTGTGGGTGAATATGATTGATTAGTGAGGATGGTTTTGAAATAGGCAATCACCAGATGATGATGAACATATTTCTAGCTCTGTATCCATGCAAACCGGTCCATTGCCTACAGGGACTCAGTGAGTATAATGTCAATTAAACCAGCCCCAGATGTTGTTACCATTCTCTAGTAGGACAAATGTTGCACGAACACCACGAGGGGATAGAAGACCCCCTGCAACCCTGTTATTGTACTGGCCACAGAAGGAACCACAAGGGCAAAAGAGAGGCCAGAAGGAAAGAGTAAGACATGGGTCCCCTTCAGGGCTGACATTCGACCATGGGCACAGGCTCAGACAGAATGTGGAAATGTTTAAAGAAAAATAGGATTGTAGGGCAAGTTCTTCAACATTTCCAGATATAGACCTCTTATTAGCCACAGAAGATGCACAGGACTGGGAGAATGGGCCCTTTGAGACTCTCTATTCTACTCTCAGGATGATTTATAATGAGGAGGCCTAAGGGAATGTATAGGTATGTATAAGTATTTAACGAAAATCTCATTCTCTTAAAAAAGTATACTGATGTTTATACCTTCTTGTTAGGGACTCTGGTTTTCCTAATATTGAGTAGAAAATGGAATTATTTTGGTTTAGATGATCATTTCTAAGTATTAGTCATGTAATTGATACAGGAGACATTCTGGTTTGAATTCAGAACTAGGACAGTAATAGTTACTTTTAACTAAAAACACATTTTAAACACGTAACTTCGATCTCTAATAACTAAAGTAAAACTCTTCTGAACAACAGTAGGGAGGCAGGAGAAATACTGAGTTTCCATGTTACAAGAAAACAACACAATACATTTTGGATTGTGCTATTCTCCATAGAGGCCCTAATGCCTCCTAACTACACAGAGGTTGTCATCAGAAGGATGAAGAGTAAATCATTTATCCAAGTTACATTTACAAGTTAGAAATACCAGTTGGACAGTTACAAAATAATAATAATAATAAAAGAACACTCACCGATCCTATTTTCAACCAACCATCTGGGTTTTCTAAGGGCTGATCTCACTGCTGTTTTTCCTTTGAGATGTGATGACCCCCCCCGCCCCCATTTGTCTGTGCTTTGGTCTCAAGAGGCCATTCTTCTTTGCTATTTCCTGCTTAAAATCTGTTCCTCTTGGGCCATATCACAAACTACCTACGTTCATAGAGGATCAATTCGCATTTGAAAGTGATGGAACAGTCTGTCACGGAAGTGTATGTGTGTGTGTGTGTGTGTGTGTGTGTGTGTGTGTGTGTGTGTGGCTGTATGTTTGCACGCATGTCCACATGAACATAAATGTGAAATTGGAATCCTCTTTGGATGGCTGCATTCAGCAGTGTGTTGGAGTGGCCTTGTCCCGACTCCCAACTTTATGTGCATCCCTTCCCAACTCTGCAATCTGCGACATCACAGTTAGGAGCCCGAAATCAGCCACAGTGGCGATACTGACACTACGGAAATTGGCCAACGCTACAAGTAAGTCAGGTGCTTTCTGTTCTCAGAGGGCTGGCTGGTCAACATTTTTAGCAGTACTCCACTGGTTGCATGTCAGGCTGACCAAAGGAGAAGCTAGTTCTCTGGGCAACACAGCACCAACTCAGTGTGTTGGGGGGCGGGGGTTTCTCTGATTTCACCTCCTGCCCAGAAGGCTGGAGCATCTGGGATGCATTTGGCCATTGCTGTCACCCCCGGGGCTCTACTCTTAGAGATACTTCTCCTATGTGGTAGCCATGCAAGTGGGGCAGGCCAAAACCAGATAGGTAGAGCATTTACAATTCTTATTAAGCTCCGGATATGGCAGCTGGCTTCCTGCTGCAGAGGCTTGGAGAATGAGTCCCTCAGTAGGAACAAGCTATCCCCGGCTGAAAGCATCCACTGTGGCATTCCTCAGGAGATTCCCCCCAGCTGGTCTGCACGCTGCCACTCACCAGCAAGTGCTGGCAGGCACTGGGTTTGCCCCTGCAGCATCCTGCCAGGCACCTGGTAGCAGGCTTCCTTTGCTTCCCCCTTCCCTCCTCAAAGTCTAGTACGAATCAAAGAGCCAACAAAATTGAGGTCACTGGCAAAAGAGTTTGAAATTTTGAATGATTTTTATTAAACACCATTAGTCTACACTGCACAGTTAATGAAACAGCAAAGCTCCAATCTCTTAGAAGAACGATGATTGATCATGGATCGGAAAAGCAGTTCAGTGTCCCCTAACCCCATGTGAGCCTGATGAATGATTCATTAACATCTCATGTCAGAAGCAGAAAGGGGCAAGAACTGCAGCCTGGCCTGGAAGAACTGCCCTCCCCTCCACCCCCCACCCCACCCCCCTCCGCCCTCCCCACGATGCAATTTTCTGTGAGTCGATGGATTACAGAGGAAATGTGATGCTCTTGGTAAAGAGGGCTTCTAGATTTGCGAGGAGGAGAATGGAAAGGGATTTACTTTTTCTTTCCCTGAAAAATATCAGATGGTAGGATCCACGTCTGAGACCAGCCTATCCGATTAGCCTCCTGCCAGGGTAAATGCCAATTATCAATACACAGATGCTATCTCTGCTGTTGGAGTTTGCTAACACCAAAGAGAAAATGAATCAGGGTTTAATTATGAGAATAAGGCTGTGCGGGTGGAAATGACAAACAACAACAACAACAACAACAACAACGACGACAACCATAACGACGAAGAGTTTTGTCTGCCAGTCATGTAACCGAGCGGTGACAACTGGCTCAATATTTTGCCCCCACAGAATTGAATTTGGGGGCACTGAATCGACCCATTCATTTGATATTGTGTAGCTACACTGTCTCGCCACACAGTTTCTCAATGGGGATAGTGATGCTTCTCTAAGTGAGCAGTTCATTGCCTCACTGAGTAGTCCTACCCAGTGATCCAGTTTGGTTCTCCCACCTGCCAACTCATGCAGGTGAATGTTCTCATGTCTGTTGAGAAGTATGTGAGGGGGAAGCCCTCACAGCTAAATTGATTCTGCCTTCAAAAACACTTTCCAACTTCAACTTCAACCTCCAGGATGCAAATTTGAATAAAACAAACTCCGAATCAGACAGCTTTTGGGAAAGATGTGCTAGAGCAAGTATCTTTCCAATGCATTTAGCGGTGCAATGTCCACGTGCAAATCCGTCCATTTTGAAACTCAACAAAACACACTTTAGCCAATGGTTTCTAATTTAGCAACTTGGTTATTGACTGAAGATGTGAATCTTTTTCTGTCAACCTCAAGTCTTTTAAACGTTAGCAGCAACTAATCTGCTTTTCCAATGATGTCATCCAAATATAAAACTACGAGTATTTTCCCAATGAGATTATTAAGTAATTAACAGTCTACAGGCTGGCTAACAACATGCTTACGGCTAAATTCTACCCCAAGGACCACACTAGTATACTCTTTTTTTTTTTTCAAATTAATCCTACCTACCAAACTCAGACAGTAATATGACAAAACCACTAAAAAATCCAAAGTTAAGTAAAAATACAAAGCCAAGCCAACATCCTAACACAAACTTGTCAAACTCTCTGTGGTTGGAGCTTGGGTGACAAAGGAAGGCATAGTGGTGGCCCTATCTGGGTCACGTTGCAGGGCCGAGATCCTTCTGTGTATTTGCTCAAGTGGAGCTTCCCATTACTCTGCCCATCCCCCTGCCTCCGCGTGCTCATGGAGACGTGTCTCTCCAAGCCTCCGTCAAGGTCTCGAGGCAGAATCTCTCACTGCCATCCACATGTCCTATATCCCTCCCACAAACTGGTACACTGAAGAGATTTACTTCACAAAATATCTCCATCCCTCACAAAATATCTCCATCCCTCACATAGCCGCACATCTACGACACACATCACCATTCACAGTGTGATGGATACAGTGCCCAGAAAATGGCAATAATCCCTAATTGTGAAACCAAAAGATGTCTCATCTCCAGGGATGGGAAGGCCATTCATCCTCCATGTTTAATTGGTTTCTAAGCTGCTTTACAAATGGGTCTACTGAATAGTCAGGTGGTGAACCTGGGCTCAACTGTCAGATTTGATCATCGTGCTGCTGATTTGGCACACACTGTATGGTCAGCCACCAGAGGTGACATTGGGCAGCAGGATCTGCTGCTGCCTCCCCGTTGTATGTAAAGTAGATAAAAGGACTCGCTGAAACTAGAGCCACAAGTCTTTCATCCAAGAGGCAAGATGCTTGTTTCTCTTGGAAACTGCCCTTAGCATTTGAGTGTCTAGTTTCTGGAGACTGAATTTCAAGAGGAATCTACCCCTAAATCCATGATGGTCTAGGATCATAGTTTAGATTGAATTTACAAGTCAAGCCAGCGGGCTTCATTAGATAGTAAGAGGCACTCTACCTGGTAAGCCACGGAAACCTAACAGAGAATGTGAGTCCCTGCAAAACCATCAGCTTAACTTTTATGTGTGACACCCACCTTGGGTGTTTAGAGTCTTTCATGTGATCATGTTCCCCATTTAAGAGGCTCAGAGAAGATTCTCTCAGGTTTCATTTGTCTGTGTGCATGTCTGCATGTGTGTGTGTGTGTGTGTGTGTGTGTGTGTGTGTGTGTTGTTGTTGTTGCGGAGACTGCGCGTGTAAAGCTCAACCACACTGGGAGCATAGAAAGTGCTGGGTTCAGCTGCTGGGATGCTCCCAGCAGTCACCTGACAACATGGCCTCAGCCATTGGAGTACAACTTCCACAACCTTATTATAAAACAAAGGGTCTTGAACTCAAAGATGACCAGAGTGGAGCTTGAGTCTGGCTCTTTCGCAACTGGGGATGTAGCTAACCTTGACAATGAGAGTGCAGGGTGATCCCTTGCTGTTCCTGTCACAGACTTCTATGACTTGCTTTAAAAATCATACAAGTTTGCACCTTTCGTGTGCATATGTCTATCATTTTATCTGGTCATCACTCATGAACAGAATTCAATAAACTCAACAGATTAAAGGCGATGTGGAATTCTATACCAGCAGGTAATTATAAAGCACTAACGTATGAATAGTGTTGACTACATGTGGGGGATTCTTCCAGTGAGATGGAACACCAAAGATGATATTTACATTGTGATGTTTGGGGACATAAATGAATATGGAGGATCAGAAAGGGTGGGAATAGTTAGTTATAAGTGATGTGGAAATGTCTCCAAATTAGGTGAGCTGTTCCCGATCTTCAGGGGTCTTTCAAAGCACCCTGGGGTGAAGCATTACCCCAAGACTCATTTTTTTTTGTTAAAGGGCTAGCCACTACTTAGAGAATTTGGAGTTTTCTCTGGAATGTTCATGGAAATGATTCATGCTAATATAGACTTGAATAAAATCAGTGATCTCAGTATTTCAGTCAAAAGTTATTGAGCCCAAACAAAGGAAAAGAAAGATCAAAGAAAAGAGGAAGGAGTAGGAGTAGGAGGAGTAGGAGGAGAAGGAGAAGGAGAAGGAGAAGGAGAAGGAGAAGAAGAAGAAGAAGAAGAAGAAGAAGAAGAAGAAGAAGAAGAAGAAGAAGAAGGAGGAGGAGGAGGAGGAGGAGGAGGAGGAGGAGGAGGGGGAAGGGGAGGAGGAGGAAGAGGAGCAAAGAGGAGGAGGAGAAAGAAGAGGACAAAAAAAAGAGGAGGAGAAGCACTGTGAATGAGAAGATGTGGATTATAACTGGAAGCAGACTGTATATTCTAACTCCTAGGTAGTGATGACTTTTGTTTCCAGAGATTTGAGCAAAACAGAATAAAAAATATCCTGCCAGTAATGGACCTGCCTATCAACTGCAAAAGAGGCAGAGGTATGAGTTCCTTGGACATTTCCAGATCTCTCCTATCTCTCATCTCTAAGACTAGGGTGCCAAATTTTGGCTCCTAGGGTGTGCACCCACTCAGATGCCCCTCAAAAGGAGAGCTTTACACAAAGAGAATCCCAGGTGAGGATTTACGCTTCAGATCAGGGAGTTCAAAAAATATCTAATGTCAGCTGATGCCTTAAAGTTGTGGAAATAAATGTTGCCACTACATCTCATTAAAATTTTAAAAATAGGGCATCAGGGAAGGGATGCCAGCAAGCAAGTCCTCTGGTTGTATGCCATAGTTTTGTTTTAAGAGTGGCATTGCTATGCCCGTTTATTTTCTTAATACTCTTGATTTTATGATGTGGCTATAACATCTAACCAGTGGGTTTTGAAAATGAAAATTCTCACCTGAAGACTGAGTCTGTGGGAACCACAAAAGCTTAACAATGGATTCTGAAATACTTTCTTTTCTGGACATAAGAGTACAGTTTGGGGAATGGCTGTTATGGAAAATCTGAATCTTTGTAGGTCCTTTGTGTCTATATATATATATATATATATATATATATATATATATATATATATATATATGACGTTTCATTTCTCAGGAACCTGTTATCATCACAAGTACTTCCCATTCTTTGTTTTGGGTAGTATGAACTTAAAACAATACTGTAGGGACTGTGTCATTGTATCAAGCACAAAAGGATGGTGGGATCTGAGAAATGCATATAAAATACTGAAAAATGACTAAGTAATAAAACATATACTGCTCTCAAGTTGTAGTGTCCACTTACAATGACTTCTGTTTTTCACAGATATCAAAAGAAGCGTAAAAACAAACATAATCAAAGAGAACTTTCCCAAATGAGTGGAGTTCCACCAGTGACCGTTGGTGCTCTGGTAGAGGTAGAGTGATGGGTGGTGATGCTGGAGATCAGGGCACACCCACTACAATAAATGGGCGTCGATGCGCAGCCAACACAGTCCCTGGCGAACGTAGCGGACGAGATTGGTCATGCTGCTGTGCTGGGTCAGAGGCCCCATCAGTGTGTCCAGATCACCAAAGAATTCTGAAAATCAGAGCAGACCTTGGTCAGGCCTTTAAATATCATCATAGAAATATATACTGCATTATTCAGGTTGCCTTTGCACAACTACACAACCACGCGGATGCTGAAAAAGTTTCCATCGTTCATTCATTTAACAAAAAATTATAGACTATGTGATAAGGGACTGAAGCTCCTTATGTATAGGAGGCACTATTATTTTAATCTTTAGGTAGCTCCAAAAATTCTGCAGCATAAATAATGTTTGTGTTATTGTGATTAATAAAACACAAATTCGTTTAAATCTGTTGATTCACAGCAAGTTTTTTCAAATCACTATATATTCTCTCAGTGGATTCTACAAGTATATTATAATCCTGTGGAGGTGTCTGTGTGCACACACCTCACAACATTATATATAAAAACATATTTGTTTATATATTTGTATATGTTCATATAATAAAGATGCATAACATTTGTAGAAGTCAAAGGATACACATCAATTACATATTAAAATAAAATATATTTGAATATATATTAAAATTATGTAGAGAATTTGAATTTTTAGATATTACAAATTTATATTTAGAAAGAGGCCCATATACCCAAAATGGTAGGGGGCCACGGTCAATAGGATATCGAGCTGTTTGCCATCATATGTGTTACTGAATTCAAAGTATTCACTTTTCCCTTTCTCTAAATGAACTGAGTTTAGTGATTTTTCTTGGCATGATGCATGCAGACATAAGCCAGTGAACCTGGACAGCAATTATAGCCATCAGCATCTAATGCTGAATAAACGTCTAGAAGGCGTTCAGTAAGTCTGATTCGGTAAGTCTTATTACCAATTCCTTTAGGGAAGGGCAATGACCTGCAAATATCTGTCGCTAACACCCTCCATGCCTTGAAGATGGTAAGGCTCCCTTGCTGATCCCCCTCCAGCTGATTTGGAGAAGGGGTAGTGCTGAGGCCACATTGCCAGCCACTGGGGCTGGAGTTTTACATCACCTGCTTTGGAGTGGGGTGGGAGATACATGAAGTCTATCTGATGTCTAGAAAGGCACCTAGGTGCCCCCTTTCCATGTCTGAATGCATTTGTCTGCCACGGCGTTGATCTTGGTTATGAGAGGGCTCTTTGTCAGCTCTAGACAGGAGAAGCAGTCCCAACTGTGAAGACGCCAGGCCTGTTCTGGCTGGGAGTGGGAATCTGGAGTGGGGGGTGGGTCTACCTTCAAGTGGTTGGGATGCTCTCCCACCTTCCAGGAAGGCGATTTCCATGCAGGGGCTACATGCGCTTGATTGACCAGTGGATGGTATTTCGTTAAACAATGCATCGATTCTTCATGTTATGTATAACATATGGGCTCCCTCTCTAGGTATCAACTTCATTTGATTATGTGATACTCTTAAACCCGCACTATGCAATAAAAGTAATTTCTGCTGATAAAGGAGTAAATTATTTTTGGCATCCGAAATGCCTTCTTTTTTTTTTTTCTTTTTTCTTTTTTCTTTTTTTCGAAATGCCTTTTTATGTAATGCAATATGAAGGGGGAATGTTAGAGGACCTAGTCATTGCCGAATGAACGTGAGCCGCATGTGAGCCGGGACATCCCCTGGGTGTTCTGTACCCAGCCCGTCGTGGCATTCCTAACTAGATACCCAAGTCACCATCTTGATAGTGGCTTAGAGTAAGCAGCTGGGGAGGCAGCAAACAGGGCTTCTAGATCAAAGGCTGGGGGGCAGCATCACCCCCACTGGCCCATGTGAGCACTAGAATCCTCTGCCAGAAGCCATGTGCGGCTGCATGGGTGGCTGAGTGTGGGGTGGGGTGGGAACCTTCCACCGGGGGAAGCTAGCCAACCTCAACACCTCGACTGCACCACTGGGGGAGGGGGTGAAGTGCAAGTACACAGTTGTCCCCATTGGGATGCAGAGTACCAGTCAGAAGGGAAGCTCCTCAGTTCCCCATCACCATGTGGACAGGACAGATGGGAGAAGGCTCTCTGACTCCATGCAGCATGCAGAGCTGGTTTGAGTCACTGTTAGGCAGGGAACCTAATGACCCCTGGCACACTGTGCAGAGGACAAGATCAGCACCATTTCCCTTGAATATCAGCACAGCCACCCCACAGTTCCTGGAAAGTCCTGTGGTTAATTTAGAAGGAATTACTTTAACAGATTTTGAAAATGGATGCAATTATGACAGAAATCCATAAATATTGAGCTGCCCCCCAGGTACCAACACAAAATCAGGGGAGAAGAGTGGAGACAGACAAGCCAGGCAAGTGTTCAGATGCTTTTGCTTTCCCTTGCAATTCTAGAACTTTTGGATGGGCCTGGCCATCTGGGCCATTGTCGATTTAGAGAAGTAGAGAAGTTAAGAACTGCCCATCATCAGGTAAGTGAGGGCAGGAGCTCACTGAAGATCTCTGAGGACCTCTTATTAATTTTGCTCTCATCACTTGCCATCAGGGAAAATCACTTGCCATCAGGGAAATAAAAATCAAAACCACAATGAGATACCACCTCACACCAGTGAGAATGGGGAAAATTAACAAGGCAGGAAACAACACATGTTGGAGAGGATGCGGAGAAAAGGGAACCCTCTTGCACTGTTGGTGGGAATGTGAACTGGTGCAGCCACTCTGGAAAACTGTGTGGAGGGTCCTCAGAGAGTTAAAAATAGACCTGCCCTACGACCCAGCAATTGCACTGCTGGGGATTTACCCCAAAGATTCAGATGCAATGAAACACCGGGACACCTGCACCCCGATGTTTCTATCAGCAATGTCCACAATAGCCAAACTGTGGAAGGAGCCTCGGTGTCCATGGAAAGATGAATGGATAAAGAAGATGTGGTCTATGTATACAATGGAATATTCCTCAGCCATTAGAAACGACAAATACCCACTATTTGCTTCAACGTGGATGGAACTGGAGGGTATTATGTTGAGTGAAGTAAGTCAATCAGAGAAGGACAAACATTGTATGTTCTCATTCATTTGGGGAATAAAAATAATAGTGAAAGGGAATATAAGGGAAGGGAGAAGAAATGTGTGGGAAATATCAGAAAGGGAGACAGAACATAAAGACTCCTGACTCTGGTTAACGAACTAAGGATGGTGGAAGGGGAGGAGGGCGGGGGGTGGGGGTGAATGGGTGACGGGCACTGAGGGGGGCACTTGACGGGATGAGCACTGGGTGTTATTCTGTATGTTGGCAAATTGAACACCAATAAAAAATAAATTTATTATTAAAAAAAATTGCTCTCTAGATGGGCAGTGTAGCCTAGTGGTTAAGAGTTCAGACTCTGGAATCACACAGTTCTAGACTCAATTCCCGCTTCCAGTGTTAAGGGCTGTGATGTCAGGGGTGAGTTTATTAACCTCACAGAGCCTCAGCTTCCTTATCTACAGAACAGGGACAAATGAGGCAACACATGACCGGGTAAATAGTATAGTGGCTGGTCTGTAGAAATTGTTGCCTGATTTCTTCTCAGTCACCAATGTAAGCAAGACGTGCAGATAGTTCCAGGGGTCAGCATCAGTGTATGACTGGGCTGTGGGTCAATGTCTCAGATTATGGAATGTGCTTTGATAGCCACAGAATCCTGGAGTTATATAGATACATGATGATATGGATTAAGAGAGAATATTTGTCAGCTTTGTACCTCATACCTGCTATTTTATGCTAGCTGCTCTATACGTTAGGATATCCATCACAGAAAGGAAGCTAGGAAGTGGGTCAGAGATTTAAGTCACTTGCCTGAGGTTGCCCAGCACTGCACGACCCAGGCAAGATTCTAACTTAAATGATTAGGCTTCAAAATCTGCATACTTCCTACTTCAGTGGGGCTGTTTTCTCCACACACTCAGCACCACAGGAGTAAGGGGGAGTAGTGCAAACTACTGGGAAGTGTGTGCCCTTCCATAACCAGGCACTGTAGAGAACCTCAGTCCCCGAGGAGGAAGGGAAGGGGAGCCGCCTGGGCTGTGAGGACTTTGGGGCCTGGGAGAAGGATAGGGCCGGTGGGGGGGAACAAGCAGTCTGTTTTGGTCAAATCCACAGAACTGCCATTTGCCTGTTGGTGTCCTGCAGCCCCAGCTCGCTTCCTGAAAAGCCCGGTCACTACTGGGGACCTAGTAGCACCCGCACCCATGACTCAGTGCAGCCTGCACTGCATCATGCATCCCGGGCCATGGGATGCCAGTGCCTCTCACTTCCTGGCCAGACAGTTTCCCCCTTCTTGACTGCTGGGTACCTCTTTGCTACCTGATTCTGAAAGTCCCACATCTGTCCCCACCTTGACTGTCTGTGACTCCTGAGCCAGCATCAGCCAAGCCACACGAAGGGCCAGGGCAGGAGCTTAGTCTATTTGCATGTCCCACCTTCATTAGGACAGTGAGGCTTCGCTGAGAACCTAGGTGACAGCAAGGGCACAGAGTCCAGCGGGAGTTGCCAAAGACCACTGACTCACTCTCTGGTGAAGCGGGGTCCTCCCTGCATTTGTTCTGCAGCAAACCCCACGTGCTACCATAAGCAGGACCCTGGTCCTTCATCCCAGCTGTCAGTGTGCAGAAAATACCAGGGGAGCTTTGGCCTCTGCTTCTGAGCACAAGCCATGTTATCATGTGCTCCCCAGAGCCGATAGCTATAATGAAAGTGGCCAGACTTTGCTTCAACTCCACCATTCCAAAAAAATAAAATAAAATCTAAAAGAATTCAAGTTGACAACAAAGACTAAGAGGACCTTAATTAATTTGCAAATCCTTCTTTTCCCCTTTGTCTCTGTTTATCAGTGCTGCCCCTGACCACCCAGTGAAAATCTGAAGCAGTTACTTGCCCACCCATTGCAGCTCAGATGAGTTGAAGCTCTGAAGGAGGGAAAAACAAAACAAAACAAAACAAAACAAGAAAACCATCCCAGGCCTTGTTCACTCCTTCAGCAAAAAAACTGGTCACTGTGTCCCCCCTGAGGACACATGTACTCCTCTCTCCTCATCTACACCCTGGAAATCAGAGACAGAAAGGTAAAGCCACCACGCAAACCTCAAGGGCTTCAAAGCACGGGGGAGCCCGCCATGGTCTGTGAGCAAGGGTGGAGCAGAGAGCATACCTTTGTTCTCTCTTGTCAGTTTGTCAGCCATGTCCCAGTGTTCGTAGCCCCGTAACACATTGCTGGTGATGTTGACATGGCTGGCGGCCATGTGGTGGATGCGCTGGGGAATGGTGACTGGGCCGTTGTTACAGCTGCCCATCGCATTGATGGGAGATACATTGTTGAGAGACACTGGAGATGGCGTGTTCCTGGGGAGAGGGGAAGACACAGGTCTGGTTAGGCTGGCCGCCAAGAATGACAGTGGCCTTCTAGGCCTCCGTCCTCACACTGAGACCTCACGACAACATCACTGCCATGTGAGGTTTCGCATGGTGACCACACATGGAGACCAAGTGTGGTGAGGCTTGTTCTCAGAGGCCATCCTGTAGCTTCTGCCAACATGTAAGTTTTCTCTTGAGGCCCCAGAGTAGAAAGAGCTTATGTGTTATCACCGCATTCTGGCTTTGTCTGACCAAGCCACACAGGGTGACAGGGCCGGGCTCCAGAATGAGCCGTGCTCCTCTCCTAACCCAGTGGAACGCTGACCTCTCACTGCCTCTGACAAGCCCTGGTGACTCTGTGAGGACTGCTCCGTTTGTTTTAAGGTACCAGAGGGAGCCGGGTGAATCTTTCTCTGGCATTAATTCTATCTGCAAATGTAGCTCTGATTTTGAATACACATAACGAGCGTTGTGATGCTTCAGAGAAAGAAACAGCTCAGAGTTATGATGAGTTCTCTACCTGCTGCCAGAATGGCTACTGGCAGTTAGGAAAGACTTGATGTACAATAGTGGGCTATTATCAAAGTGTTTTGCGGAAACTGCAATGACAATTTGCTCCAAATCCAGTCACCATAATAAACAAAGTGCAGTTCTTGAAAGCCTCCCAAGAAGCAGGATTAGGGAAGCTGGAAAAAGTAAGATTCTGATTGTCTCTTTGAGATTCTCTAAGACATGCTACAGAGATGCCTTCTTAATTGCTGACCATTCACCTGCACCCTGTTTATGAAGGAAGCCTTTGCGGTTCCTACTTTGGGTGGAACCAATGTTTGGATATATTTTTTAGTTAAATTCTTTAATTAAATTGACGTCGGCAACAAAGAGTCTTCTGCAGTCTGCACATAGCAGGGAGGGCCTGGGTGACTTTCTGTGCACATGAGCAAGGCCTCTGCACACCCCCAGCCTTCCTATCCTCCTTCAGTGAGACTTTGAATGACTACCTCGTGGTGCCCAAATGCACCACCACTTTATTAGGATAGAACATTCTGAGAGAGTAGAAGAAACAGAGAAAGCTGTGTTTGGGACTCCTTATTCTTCCAAACATACCCAGCAGATAATTGAGGCAACCTCTCCCCCCGCAACCCCTACCTCACTGTTCCCAGCCATGGCTGCTGGCAACTCTAGATTTCCAGGTTGACTGTCTTCCTCAGAGCCAATCCATGTTCACAGCATGGGTGTGCACCCTGCCAGGCCCCATGCACATAGGATCTGGGGGCAGTGGCAATCACAATGGACTAAAATACTCATGCAGGCTGTGCCAGGCCACGTGAGAGCTTTGGTTCATCTCCAGAAACAGTATGTCTTCTGGTATGTTGTAGTATGAGGGGGAAAGTAGATCCTCACACTTGGCTCTGCACTGGTCTGTGAGAGGGTGCGAAGGTGTTCCTGCTCTGTGTATAATTTCTGAGGCCTTCTGGCACTTCTTGATAGAAAGATTTATTCTCAAAAAAAAAAAAAAGATTTATTCTCAAGGCAGAGGTGGGGTGGGGAGAGATGTTCAAGCTCAGGAGCCTAACACAGAAGGGTTAACTAATGACCTAAAATAGAATAGAATAGAATAGAATAGAATAGAATAGAATAGAATAGAATAGAATAGAATTAATTTAATTAAAAAAAAGCCACCCCAAAAAACAAAAAAAGCAGACAGTGAATGCCAAATTTCTTTGTTGTGGCTGGTTGCAAATGCTATTTTCTTTTCTCCAAGCAGTGCTCATTAACTCTTAGAGGCCAGCCTCTGGCAAAAGAAGAGTACGCCCTCATTAGTAATTGCTAGACAAAAATCACAGAGCTGGTGGGTGTCTCCAATGCTGAAAGGGGAACCGTTCATGCTTGGAACAAAGTACACACTGAAATCCCGGCAGCCCTGTATTCTAAGCCCAGCCCTGCACTAAACTACTGTGTGCTCCTGGGTGTGTCCCTTCCCCTTGCCAAGCCTTCCCCTGACTGGAAGCCAAGGTTGGACCGAGTGATTTCTGGGCATGTCCAGAAGTCCCATGGGGAAACGCATCACCTCTGTTTCCTTTCTACATCTCCAAAAGACCTTTTTGGTTGGTAACATCGGGGTGCCAGTTGAGGGGCTTTCTTTGCCTCTTACTGCCTATTTTGTTGTACATGGTCAATAGTGGAGGCAAGGGGAGCTAGGTCATGGGTTTGCTGTTGGTCGTGGCCAATCTTGCACAAGGCTCTGGGAGTGTGCTCCCCATGAGCCTATCTGTACGCCACATTGCACTGCTGAAAGAATCCAAAGCTGCCTATGGAGCTGTGATTCTGGCTATGAAGGAGTGATGCCCTGTTTATTGTGGGAGGCCTCCAACTCCCACTGGGCTCTCTGCACTGCTTGGGGTTCCTCATCCTGTTCTCATTCTAAGGGTCTACTTGCTGATCTTGTCTTTCTCTTCACACCTCCATGGCACACGCAGATGAGGGTGTGCACACAGGCACACACTTCCCACTGCTTTCACCATTAGCAGGCCTGTCCAATCTGCCTCTCAGCCACACTCACCCCCTTGCTGTTCCTGGGACTCATTTAGCACAGGCCACTCTGGAAGGTGATTGTTGTCCCTCTGCTTGGGATGTACTGCCCTCAGGTGTCTACATGGACTGCTCTCCCCCATCCTTCTCTAACATCCCTAATCAAGGCAGGTGTCCTGTTCCCCAACCCCATCCCACAGCCGAGCTTCCTATCCTCCTTCTCAGTCTCCATTTGCTCTATGACATTTACCACCATTTAGCAAACCGCATATATATATATATTTGTTGTTGTTGTTGCTGTGCTTCTCCAAAAGAATGTGACCTGCACTAAACTCAAGGAGGGCAGGGATTTTTATGTCTATACCCAACATCTAGAATGGTGCCTGGTACACAATGTTAGTTAAATAAATGAATGAACTGTCTTCCAACCATCTCTCTGTCATTATTTAGTATCCACTACATAGAAGATGCTCTGGAGAGGGTAGGCGAATAATGTATAATGCAAGGATGGGAGGGTGTGTCTATTAAGTGTCTGGCGGAGTGTCTCACCCATAGTACACACTCAGTAAATAGGTGGCAAAGGAAAGACTGGATGGCCCCTTATTGGGAAGGGCGAACAGTCTAGTAGGAGAGCAGATCCATGGATTTCTGACAATCTAGGGTAAGTGCCCAAGGCGAAGTATACACCATGAACTGTGGGAGTTCTAGGGGTGCGACAGGGTATGCTTCCAGCTCCAATGGTAAAGTTACCATGTACCAAGCATGGTGCTCAGATATTACCTCTAAGCCACAGAAAAAGTTTGCCAATCCCTGCTCGGTACTAAGTAGATTTTTCTTCTTCTTCCAATTGCTCCTTTGCAATGTTCTCTCCCAGCCCTCATGGTCAGGGTTGATGCTTCTAGAAGGTACCTGTGAGGCCCTGTGTGGTGCCAGCTACTGTGGGGTGCTGGGAAAGGCAGGCTATGATCTTGCTCACATGGAGGAAACCCTCCCTGACCATCCATGGAGGCCCAAGCTCGTTTTCTCTTTGGCTTCCATGGAACTTTGTTCCCATCTGCCACCTCCCTCCACTGGACTGTGAGCTTCCAGAGTACAGGGATCCCATCAAATTCAGCTGAACCCCCAGCCCCTCATATGGAAATGCACCTGAAGCATCTGCTGAATGAATGGGAGGTAACTCCTGGGTGATCATTTGGAGTTGCCTCATACAAAACCTCTCTGGCCTACCAAAGGGAATGTGCTCTCTTCACACAGAAGCTGTCAAAAACATCCTTTCTGGATGCTTTTAATGTGATTTCACAAGCTTAGGATGTGTTGGAGTTCTTTCATTTCAGAAATAAAAGAAAAAACATTTCCCAGAAATCCTTTAATGGCTACTTACCTGAACTTGCCCTTGCTTAAGTCTGAGCTCAGAGAAAATAGCTTTCTCTGGGCCTTTCAATGGTTATTTTTATTTTCTCAACTTCCAGAGAGAAGCATTCTTTCTGCTTTTGTTCGTCAATATAAAAGTAAGAATCAACAATTTAAATGGTACTTCCTTTCAATACAGTGATTGAGTTAATGCAGAGTTTTTAATGGGTCTGTTCCTTCACTCGGAATGTTTTTATGAGCTCGAAGTAGGGTTCAAGTCCCACTGCTTTGGGAGGATACTTTGTAGATATTTATAGAGTGGCAAATGGGACTAGTCTTCTCTGGAAGAAAGTGTATGGATCAGAGACACAAGAATTTTGAAATGATGAGAAATGGAAAAAGTAGCTCTTTGCCCAAGTCTGGGTCCACAGCCAGGATGAGTTTTCCTTCCCATTGGTGGTGGCAAGTAGGCCTGGGGTGGGGAGGAAGGCACTGGAAGTGGAGGGAACTCTGATGCTCAAGACTGGCAAGCACAGAGCCAGTTTACGGCATAGAATTGGGATTCTAAATCTTCCTTTACAGGAACATCTCTTCACTGGGGCCTCTGATGCCACTGGGTCTGGCCCTTTCATTTTAGAGCCAGAGAAACACGCCTAGTGTGGGAAAGGGGTCCTAAGCTCCACCCCTCAGCCCCCCAGGGAGCTCAGGACAGCCTCCGGATGGGTGGACTCAGACCCCACAGCAGGGACACCCTGTGACCCAGGCACACACTGCTCCCACTATGGCCGAGGGAGTGGGGGAGTCCATCGAGCCTTAGATCAGCAGTATAGTGGATACTTTTATGTATTTTAGGTCAGGGTGTTTTAGTATTAATATAAGAATCACCATTAAGGCTCAGATAATTGGCTGACTAAGTGCCTTCACATTCTCAACACTATTATGCCTTCGGTTTTATTAAACGGCACTTACTATGTATCAATGAATATTTCATTGGTCTTTCATTACTGAGTGAATCATTGAAAAATCACTGCCGTGGAGTTAACTTTACCCTGCCTCCCTCAAAATAGCATGGTGCTTGCCATCTCATTAACAGATATTTTTATGGCAATAATTTGGCTTAAAGATCAAATAGTTAAACAAATTTGGAATCACATCATGTTAAACTTTTCTGTCTTGCCATCAGCTGAAACCTGAGCAGAATTTCATGTGCACACAAATTACCCTAGTCTCAGACTTGACCTTCGCTCCTGAGTTGTCAATACAAAATATTTGGGCTCTATTCAATCACTGAGTTTCTGAAAAAGCAATTTTCATAAGATACTTACTTTCCATTGCCTACCCAGGGAGATGGTATCTGAGCGACTTTTGAAGCATTTTGCTAAAAGAGAGAGAGAGAGGGAAATAAGGACATCTATTTTGTGTTTTATTAATTCAGAAACAGATGGAAGTGTGATTTAGAGTACATTAATATTGATTGCAGCATTTCGGGATGCCTCCTGTTCCGTTAGCAGAGCTGGGATGTACGTGCGCGTCAGCACACCACGACGCACACTCGATGAAAATAGCTGGGTAGGATAATTAGCGGGCTCCAATCAGGACCATGCAAGTCACTTGATGAAAGATCTTATATACTAAAAGGCCCAGTGAAATCAGACTCAGTTCTCCAAGAAGTGGCTTAATTATCCTCATCTGAAATTTATTCTGCAAAACAAGCTCTTCAGAGTACTGGCAAGCTTTTCACCTTTAGCTCCCGTGGCAAACTTTTTCCATGGGATGCAAGGTGGGCTGTAATTTCTGACATCCCAGGAATGTGCCAGGACTGAGCAGTGTTTCGTGGTTTGTTTTGTCATGCATCACTTTGATTTGCTATCTTTACATGCAAAGTCCCTGATGAACCATTCAACTGGTCCGGGACTGCACTGTCGTGGACTGCTAAGCATTATTTGTCCCTCTGGGTGGAACTGAGCTGGTTTCAAAAATGGGCCTCCTGCATTGGCGGGGGTAGTGGTGGAGGGGAGAGGCACACAGTTGTGAAGCACCCAGCACCACCACGTTAGGACAGTGGTCTAGCTCATTATAGTGACATCACCAGATCAGAGCCCCAAGTGCACGGATCAGGACCCCTGGGGCCCTGAGCCTAACTCAGACGGGCCTTTTCAGCCCAGAGACCAAGGTTGTGCTCCTCCCCTGCCTCTTGGGTTCTGGCTCAGTCCCCTTTGCAAATGGGGTGCTAGGGAGAGTCAGGCATTATCAGGAGCCCAGTGAACATGCGACACTTCGCTGGAGCATAGAGACTCACCCCTAAGGTGTGTTCTGCAAACTCCAGTTTTTAATCTAAAAGAAGTTCAACATGCTGCCAGGAAAGTGGCTTATTTAACATCTGTTCAGTATTCTGGCCACAAAGAACAAGCCAAAGAGGACAGATACTAGAGCTGTGGCTCTCAAAGCATAACCACAAGATGAGCAGCATAAGCATCACCTGGAGACTCGTTACATGCACTAGTGCTCAGACCCTGTCCCAGACCTCCAGGGTCAGACACGGGGGATGAGACCCAGGACTCTGGTTCCCTGAGCACTCCAGGGGATCCAGACGCCCACTCAGGTTTGAGAACCGCCTTTCTACAGCAGAGTGGAGACCAGAGACATAGGAAGGGCTGGGCATCTGTTATCTTTGATGCGTTCACCTACATGAGCACCAGCTTTATGGCATCATGGCCACACCGCATAATAGCTGGCGAACTTGCAACTTGCTTTTTCCCAACTGAGGCAGTGTCCTCATATGGCTACATACTGCCACTCATGGGATTCTGGTGATGGTTTGATTCATTTCAGACAACTGCTTTGGTGTAATTTAGCCAAGCAGTCTCATGAACTTGGCAGAAAATCATCATCATCATCATCATCATCATCATCATCATCATCATCATAATATAACCAGCTTTTCCTTCAAGACCTAACAGGAGCCTTGAGCCTTCTCAAATCTAAATCAGAGCCAGTTCTGGGGGGCAACTGAAGCCGAAGCTTCAGAGACCATCAAGCCGGTGACACTTGAGTGGCTTGTGGTTTTTATCTGGGCTCATTCCCAAATAATGGCATTCTTTTTGCAGTTTAACTACCTTTCTTTCTTCTTTTTTTCTTTCTTTCTTTCTTTCTTTCTTTCTTTCTTTCTTTCTTTCTTCTTTCTTTCTCTTCCTTTCTTCCTTTTTTTGCTTGCAAATTAAAATCTCCAGCTCCCTAGACCACGGATTTATTTATTTGCTTCTTGTTTGTATGCTTGTTTATTTTGGTAATGAGAGCCATTAGTTGTTCTATTCTATTCTTTCTATTCTATTCTATTCTATTCTATTCTATTCTATTCTATTCTATTCTTATTCTTCTTGATCAGTTGTTTTAAAGTGCAACCATTGTGCTCCAAGACTCCCCATGGCCAAAGGGCTCCTACTGGAATGGCTATCCTCTCTGAGCCCAGGGTGGCCACAGTGACTTTTCTCACTATTGAGAACTTTCTGGGCTGGCCGCTCACTTAACACAAGACTGGCCACAGCCACAGTCACACCCTGGGTCTCCTGGTGGGTCCATAATACAGAGCAGAGAAGAAGGCATCATTCCCTTGACTGTAACCAGGAAGATGCCAAGGGCCATTTGGTCAGTCTAGAAGATAATCAGGGGATTGTACCACTGCACCTTCTCATCCTGGAATTAAATCACACCTGAACTCTCTGCTGAGTCCTGGAGGCGAGGCAGGAGGGCCACGGCCGGCTTAAATGATGGAGGTTAAGCCTCTGGCAGCAACAACCTTAACATTTAATAACATGCCTGCCACGTCTCATTAGTGATTTTATTCACCCGGTACTTATACAAAATAAGGATTACCTTAAAATATTCCATCAGTGATCTGGAGTACTTCATAGCATGGTCCTTCTTCAGCTTGAACATCCGCAAGTAGAGAAGTGATAAACATCTGTAGCTGTGGGAGGAGGAGAGGATTATGTTAATGCCGGGGCTTCAGGAAAGCTACACACGGGCAGCAAAATGCTGATTCACAGTTTGTGGTTACTCTCCTACGGTTATGGAGGAGAAGTAAAAAAAAAGAATTTTTCAAAGAGAAGGGGTGAGCATTAAAATCCCATCTTGATAAGGGCGTAAATTAGGAGAGTAAACGTTTAGTCAGCGAGTGAAGAAATCCATTAGTTATCCTTTAATAGTTTAATGGAAAACAAGAATAATGATCTGGGGTAAGCAGCTTAAGTCGATCTGGAGTTTTCAAATCCTTCTGTGACATTTCAGCTGCTTCTTCAGAGCCTCCCTGACACTTACCATAATACTGCCAGCTTTTTGTCCCCATCCGAAGCCAAGGGGCTCGCAAAGTTCTTCAGTCGCATAGCATACCTTTGGAAGAGAAAGGACAAGCTCAAGTGCCATCTCTATGACCCCTCAGAAAAGTCCAGAAATCACGGGTGTTCCCATCGCCTGAATAGCTTAGTGCCACATTTGCTCTGGGGTGGGGGGCAGGGAGGACACTCTCAGGCTCATGGCCAAGAGCATGCTTTCCTGGAAATGTGTGCACAGCGATGATCCCAAGAATGACACACAGAAGTTAGTCTTGGAGAGGTCAGCTGAATCTGGAACCCACATTCTAGGATGGGGCTGTGGGACTACTGCTAGTTTGGTGTGGCAAAAGCATAACAGAATGAAAGCTTGCTGTTCACCATGACACGGGGGGACCTGGAGGGCATCATGCTAAGTGAAGTCGGTCTGAGGAAGGTGAATATCACATGATCTCACTCATACGTGGAATCTCAGAAACAAAACAAGTGCGCAAAGGGAGGAGAAAAAGAGACAAATTAAGAAACAGACTCTTAACTATAGAGAACAAACTGATGGTGACCAGTGGGGTGGGGGTGGGGGGTGCGGGGGACACAGGTGATGGGGATGAAGGAGGGCACTCATGATGCATGGAAGCATTGAGTCACTATACCATACCACACACCTAAAACTAATAATACACCGTCTCTATGTTAACTAACTGGAATTTAATTTTTTTCTGTTTTTTTTAAAGTTTAGATTCAATTTGCCAACATATAGTATAACATCCAGTGATCACTGGAATTTATTTATTTACTTATTTATTTGATCACTGGAATTTAAATAAAAACTTAAAAAAAAAAGAATGGAAAAAACACATTGGCAAAAGGCTGTCCCCTAGGACCACTCTAGCATCACAGCGGCATGACTGGTTTGCAATGACAGGTGGCCACAGATGTCAGTCTCTGTTGAGTTTATGACAGACGAGATAAATAATATACAACTACGACTGACATGGGCACAGGGAGCCCACTATCACATAGTTAAAAAGGTCCCTTTCTAATGGCTCAGGTTTTGAATATATTCCTAGAGAAAGTGGTTTTGGTTTTTTTTTTTTTTTTAAAGGAAGGTCGATTTCACAGCATTTGAAGGTCTAAGCACCCTTAATTTATGGTGCTTGTATATTTTGTCTTTCCATTCTCTTTAATTGTTACTGTTCCACACTGGGGTGATCAAAGGTGGAGCAGTTCTCATTTTTTTTCTTCTAGCTGAGCACATCCCATTCTGGGCATTTAGACTCTTGAAAATCAATTCATTGCATAAAATCATTGTCTGAGCTTTAATGTAATTTCACAGGTGCCTGTGGAGGAATAAGTAATGGAGTTCAGTGTTGCAGAAGGAAGTTGGAAGTGTGCAGGCAGCCTGGACTAGTTCTCATTTATGAGAAGGTGATGGTGAGCCTGAACCATGGACTCCCTGTTTTCAACAGCCTCCCCAGAACACCGGGACCCTGGGACTTCCCCCCAAGACTCGGCACTCCTTCTCCTGCTTATGGCTCCACTTCTGTTAAGGGAACGTTTTCCAATAAAAGGACTTGCACACTTGATGTGGGTCCCTTCTGCTGTTGTTGCCATATTAAGCAAAAGGATTTTTATTATGTAATAAATCAAACTGCCTTTGAGTTGGATCGCAGAAATGTCAAGTCATTGTGATGCCCCACTTGTTTGCACAATACATTTCTATTGCAGATTCCCAGGGCTCAGAGCCACTATAATTACTTGAAGGAAGAAAACTGGGCTCTCTGTGGCCAGCATACTGTCAGAGAGAAAAAGAGAGAAATAAAAATCTCTCCAACACAATATTATGCTACTAAAAACTATGTTCATGTTATAGTCACCCTCTAATTGCAACCACTTTTGAAGTGAGTGGATGGTGAAACTTCAGTTTGCTTCCATGGACCAGAAGACCTAGTTGCTTTAGCCCATTTTATTTCCCAACTGAAATTTCTCTAAAAAAAGTTATACCCATATACGCTTTACAGAAAATGCAAAGAAATGTACATATAGACGGAGGGCACACAAAGGAGTGCATGTAAAACTCTGAATAAAGTCCACTGATTTTTATCAATGTCACTGTCCTATTTGTGATAGTGTTGGGGGAAACCAGGTGTGGGGCCACAGGAACTTTCCAGATCATTTCTTACAACTGCACAGGAATCTACAATTAACTCAAGGTAAAGGTGCAAAATATTGACTCTAAAGTGAACGTCTGTACATTCTCCACTGTAAATAATTATGGAAACAGAAGTGTTTTCTAATGGGAATAAATATTACTCAAAGACTCACACTGCATTTTTACCAGAAACAAAATATGATGCTCAGCTCCTCTATCTTTAAGAGAGCATGTGTTTTCCTACAAGAAAATGAAGAACAAAGAAAAATACAGAGAGATGGGAAACACTCATAATTTCACCCTATTGAAATCATTTCCCCTCCTGCTTGGGCCACAGGCAGAAGCATGCTTTTCATGGTCAGAAATGTAGTGTGTTTATAATTCTGCAGCTACGTAGGCTCCATCCTTGCCCGCAATTCACTGGCTGCAAAGAATTCTGTTGAGTGTACTACAGTGTAATTACTTACTCTTCTATGATTGATTATTTGGTTTGCTTCTAATTGTGTGCTATAATATATGCCAAACTGAACACCATACAGATAACTCGCTCTACTCTTACAATTATTTTCTTCAGTGGAGGAAATTCACATTTCCAGAAGTTGAATTACTGGCTGAAAAGATATGAGTGCTCATTTGTAAAGGTTTTCCTCCACAATGCCAAATTGCCCTCAATTTACAACGATCAATTTCCATTTCCACCACCAGCAAAGGAGAGGCCTAGGTCACCATAATTTAGTGCGCGCATGTGCGCACGTGTGTGTATATGAACACTAGGTATTAGCATTTTTATGTTTTCTTATTAATTTAAAGTGCCTTTAAAAAAAGTTTGCAGTTTTGGATGGATAAAGACCCTGATTTTTCTCCCTGTTTGTTCAATAATGCCGCCCCACGATTTTTAATTTTTGCCAGAATTTTCATCTTGTGCATCTTTACAAATCACTGGCAGCCTCGAATACACTGAGAAATCAATTTCCCCTTAAAAGCTACAGAATTGTGATGGTGGTGGCTTTCACAGAACAGAAAGTAGGCCTGAGAGATGCTTTACATGCTTCTCCCAACAGAGGAAAGCCAAAGGTGGCTGTCTGGCCTGGCAAGGTAAGGCTGCTTTCGTCATAATCCGCCCCCCCTTACTATTGTGGCTTTAACTTCATCTTCTGATTCTATGCAAGCACAGTCCCCCCCCCCCACTTTATAATGGTTTACATTCTTTTGAATGCTTTGCTGGGAAAATATGCTTGCTAAATGTGTCCAATGTTTGTCTGAAGGTTTAATTATAAGGACCTCTGATTTGTAACAGTTTATGCAGGCACAGGCAACATAGGAAAAACCAGGCCTGGCATAGCAACTAGTGGAGCCGGAGGTGATGACCCGGAGAGAAGGACCTATCAGGTGAGGAACTGCTCATTCCAACAAAAGCAATTATTTAGTCCATCCAGCAAGTGATGATGCCTTTCCACTCTTCAGAGCGGGATTAAATTATTTTACAAATATCTGCACGTTACTGGAAAATACACAACTGTGGGCGTTTCTTCTCTTTCTCCTTCTTCCAGGAATTTTTCTGATTCCTCACAAATTCTACTCCAGAAAGACCAAGGATAGGCCAGGAAATTTCATTTCCCATGCAAATGAGACTGATAATCTGTGTGGTTAATATACTGGCTCCTGTTCTCATCCATCTCTGATTCTTACCCCTCCCCCTGCTACCACCTTGTCTGTTTCCCTGAAATTACAGACGCGCAGGAAGTTCACCGCACACCTGCGGCCCTCAACGCCAACTCTGTGTGGGAACAGCGGCCCCCCCTTTTTAATAACCCTGGCAGAAATTCTGAGAAAACAGGGCTTTATAACAAAAACCCTGCTAGCGCCACCTTTCTCAAATTATAGAAGTGAGCTTTGCAAAGACACGTGTCGATGCCAAATGGTGAAATTATTATACTTTACTTCCACCCGCTACGTTTCCATTTTAATTTTATGAATATTGCAAATGATCACACTCACATTATAACCTCTGAAGGGGATAATTTATAAAAGCAGTGTCCATCAATTATAAATGTTCCATGACATTAATAAAATGGCAAGAACTAATTATGATGACTTCCAAGAAGAAGATGCGGAGGACAAACCATTAGGAGGAGGAAATGATATTTTTAAAAAACATAGCAGCTTCTAATTATGACTGAAATGAGCTTGGGAAGATGGCAGCAGAAAGGCCATTAACCTGAGGAGCTCCACGGTCTCGGAGTACATGGTATACGGAGACTTGGCTTCCAGGGGGTCACGTTCCATCGCATTGCCACATTCGGTGAAGGACAGGGCTGCATCGGCATAATTCACGGCTTTGCCAAATTTCTCAAACTGAAACAGGAAGGCGACACATCAACACGATATTGTCTCTTTTCTCCCTCATATAAAGGAGGGGTTTTAACCCTGGGGCAATTTTGCACCCCTCGCCCAGGGCACATTTGGCAACGTCTAGAGATATTTGGGGTCCTTGGCACGAGGGACCAGTCAGCAGAGGCCAGAGATGCTGCTGAGCACCCCACAAGGCACACAGGACAGCCTCCCCCAAAGTGGAGAATTATTAGGTTGAGAAACCCTGATGGAGTTGGGGGGGGGGTTGATGTGTGAATTTGTATTGACAATGGCACAGCTGATCTAAGGTTTTATGTCATGACACCGAGGATGGGAGAGAAGAGAAAAATGCAGCCAAGGGATCGTGTGTGGTTTTGTAACGTATTTGTGGTGCTGTTGCTGTTGTGATTAGTTTTTGGTGGACCAGAATGCAAGTCATTGCCTTGACTAGTTTCTGTCCTTTGAGTTGACTGCACTGGGCATTGTAGCGTCCTCCAGATAGAGCATGCAAATGGCACTCTGTTCTTTTTAAGCCTCAGGGACACCTGACATATACAGTCTTTGCTTGGAACTCTTGGGGAGCACATCAACCCCACCTCCAGGAAACGAGTAATAAATTGATGCTATTGTCATGAAAAATGTGAAGCTTCCGTGTGACTCTTGACAATAATCACATCACTTTCATTGTAAATGATGGTCTGAAATAGTGTGTCAAAACGCCAAAAAATATAGCACTCCTAAATATTTTAGTTTAGTAAAATTTTATTGCAAAAGGTTTTAGCCCTGATAATGGTCATGATTAAACTGACTTAGACATACTGATTTCTTTTTTATGTGTAATGAATATTATATATGACACTTTTATAGTGAGTATTTTATAACAGTATTTAATGTTTTCAATTTTTGATAGCTGGATGTAAGAATTCTACTAATAGAGAATTTTATGTAAAAGAACCAATATAATGCAGATTTAGCTATTTTATTTTTCTTGTATACCTTTTATCAAAATATTTTCTTGCAACTGTGAAGGTTTCAATTCTCAAAATGGCAGAGTGGCTGTCTCTGGCAAAGGATTAAGTACAACTATAAAATGATGAGTTACAGGTCCTGCAGAACCGCTTGTTGTAAATGACTCTCCTTACAATAAATGTTCTTCAGCTTTTACACACTGCAGGAATTCTGCGGTTGCCTTACTGTAAGCTCTTGTGGAAGAATATTGGTTTCAACCAAATTCAAAGTGATTTTATAAAAACCTACACGTGTATTTGCAAACTATCTCCTTCTTGTGCCATACAAGATCATTTTCTGCGGTAATCGAGCTCTGACTGACTCTCCTATGGGGAAATTAATCTTTGCATCCTGATTTTTCGAAGTGACTTTTCATTCACAAACCCATAGCTGGAAAGCTTCTTAAAGCTCTCCTGAACCAAACCTCTCTTTTTCCAAAAGGAGAAATTGAAGTCCAGAGAGAAGATTACACGGCCATAGTGCCAATCGGTGGTTCAGAACCTCAGTTTTTCCATCCATAAAGTGAGGGGTTCAGACTACAGGGGGGCTTCCAGCTCTGGGACAAACATGAACCTAGCAAAGATAGTTTCCTCTAAATGAGTGTTTCTCAATCATTGTTTCCATCATCACTGCCTCCCCAACAGCCACTGTGGGAGCTATTTGAGATATATTTTTCACACATCTCCACCGAAATTTAAATACCAAAAATATACTCAGTATCTCTTCACATACTGTAGCCTGTAGGGTGGGGCACCATTGTAATGTCTGGCTTTTTGACTTTGTCCTCCAAAACTGGTCTTTGTACCCCATGGAGGAATGGAATCTCCCCAAGTTAAAATGCATTTTCTAAATTGCTTGGACCAAAAGTGATTTTAGGGCTATACATAAACATGAGCCTGGAAGGTACAGAGTGATGTTGGTTCATTGAATCCTTTGTACGTATTTCTGTGGCTCTGATTTTTCTCCATTCTGAATCTTTCCTACGTGGTCTCACATGTGTGCCCCACTCATCATGAGCCCACAGACCAGCTTTTCAAGGGCACATGTATGTGATCTCTTGCCCTGATTTGGACAGGGTCATCTCCAGGACCATGTGGTGCCGCAGTTAGGGACATGCAGAGAAGACCACTGGTCTTCAAGACAGCAGCACTGCCACCCAGTGCCTTCCAAATCTCTGGCTGCCCAGACTATGCACCCAGGCAGTCTCCCCAGCATCTCCAGGGGAGCAGGCACCTAGCCTGCCTTGTCATTTTTGTCTGCAGGAGCAGGGGACAATAGCTTTCAAAGGCCAGTTTATACCACAGAAAGGTTAGCTGTAGACCATACCAGAGCAATCTGGACCATGGTGAGAATATGACAGAAAGTAGGGAAGCAACAGACATAGTTGATGGGGACATGAGTCATAGTGCAGGGGCTGTTGTGGTACTTGAGCACAGCCCCACACTGGTGTCAAACACCGTGGGTCAGCTAGTCTTGGATGGACACACTGCCATGAAGGAGGATACCGTTTTTGTTGTTGCTGTTGTTTCTGTTTTTTTTTTTTTTTTTTTTTTTAATAATGGAGTTGGACTAATACCTCTAATTGTGCTCGGGTTCACTCAAAGGTGAGTACTCTGAACTGAGCCAGTGTGCTCTCCAGGGCAGCAGAGAGTGCAACTATCCATGTCTGGGCCCCCGTCTCAGAAATTTTCAGTCCATTTGTCTGGGGTATGGCTTGGGAATCAGGTTTGTTTTAAAGCCCTCCCAAGTAATTATAACAGGTGGTTGAGACCCCCAGTTAGGAGGAGCAATCATGATAATTCCATGTGCTGAGCTCATCATTGATCCCAGTGGCCAAGACCCTCAGAGGCAGCAGGGTCCATGCATCCTCAGAACTCCGGATGACAGAACTTCCCTTGTCTGTGTAGGGGCCTAGCCTGGCTACAGGCCTTGGTCTAGAAACATGTCATCAACGCAGCATGGGGCTGTGTTTGTTTTCTACATGCCTGGGCTTCCCCAAGCCAATTTTGGGGGCCACTTGACCAGCTCCCCACAACCTGCTCTCTGCCCATACCAGTCCTGATTTATTGGAACCAGTGGGAGTTCCCACTTGCTCCAGGGTGGTTTCAAAAGTCGTTTCAGATTCATGTGAAATCCAACAACAGTATATGGCAAGAACTTGGGAACTCTGGGGTAAGGAATTAACTAGCCCCAATCTCCCTATGTCGGAGTAGCAATGAGGAAGTTTGACCCATTTGTAAAGTCAGGTAGCTCTGTTTTCCTTCAGAGCACAACAACACAATGGGAGGAACACTATGAGAGGGAAAACCTACCAGCGCATCAGCTTTGTGCTTGAGCTTCTTTGCCTCTTGCATGTAATAATCAGCGTTGTGAACCCTAAAGAAAAAAAAAAGCGGGCTCTTTCAACAACCACCATCTCATCTTTCCCTGAAAGAATGAAGAGCCACAAGTGGTTTTGCTTGAAATCCATCCTAATATAGTGCCTTTGAAAGGCTAGGTGAGTGCAATCATTCATAGAATCACCAACCTCAAAAGAAGCCTGGCAGTGGGATGTGAAGTACATGATGGCCCATTGGGATTAATAAGTGCCCCCTCCAACCCAACCATTCCACTGTGCAAATATTCAGTGGACCCCAATGAACTGAGCTGCTGCTAGCACACTGTCCAATCTGAGAACACAGATAAGAAAGGGGGACAAAGCGACCTAGAATGAAGCACCTGTCCTTGGAAATGGTCAAAGATCTTCATGACTACAATGGACCAAAAGACATGTCTTGGTGGGGACAGAGGTGCGTAGGGAGGAGGAGTTGCCACTGAGTTTTACTTTGAGTGGCATGTGCACGGTGCTAGAAAAGCCAGACTGCCTGCACCCACCCCCATTCCCCACTCTCACACCGTGCCCATGATAATCTGGGGACAACATACGAGTCATCAAAGGTTAGCTTGGGTCTCCGGACGTTGGCGGTGCTACTGGACAGAAGAGGCAGGGCCGCCCAGGATGCCATCTCCAGGTGACTGCTGTCCATGAGGCCAGTAGTGATGGTAGAGGTGATGGTGGAAATGGTTGTGGTAGTGGTCGTGGTAGTGGCTGTGGCAGTGGTAGTTGCAGTGGCCGTGACAGTGGCGGTGACAATGGCAGTAGCAGTGACAGTGGCAATAGCAGTGTTGGTGACTGTGACGGTGGCAGAGGCTGTCTTTTTTGGAGTGTCTCCATCCTGGGAAAAAGGACAAACAGTTGCCATAAGGTCCAGCCTCTTGGAACATCTTTTCATATATACTTTGGATGCTGAGCACATTAGGAAACAAGGCAAGAGAAAGAAAACAATGCATACAGCTTGAGAATAAACAGGTGACCCTGGTATATCACCAGCTTTTGTTCTGTGATGACACCAATCACCAAGCTACTCAGGTGCTATGATTACATAAGCCTCATGATCCCATGAAGACAACCATTGGCAAATCTGGCAGGAGATGTAGGTGGGGACAGGAGGGAAAGACATAGGAGGAAGGAGAGAGAAGACAGGGCAAGAGTGAGCATATGAGAGAGAGAGAGAGAGAGAGAGAGAGAGAGAGAGACAGAGAGAGGGAGAGAGAGAAAGAGGTAACCCTGATATCTGTATTTTTGACAAGGGAACAGAAACTTTCACTAGGGTAAATAAAGTACTCCAGTCACTCTGCAAAATATCAAATCCAGTGCAGCAAACCAGGCCTTATACCCTGGAAGCAAGGCTGAAGCTGCCCTTTTGTTCTTTGACGCCTTGACTGAAGTCTGGCCATGTGAACATTACATGAGTGCCTCCTCATTTTGAAGTCTTGGGATGATAAAAGCTCATTTTGACCAGATCAAAAACCAAATGGGGGAAGAGGCTTCTGGGGTTCACTAGAACTGTCATTGCCATGGGAAGAATGGACTCCAGATGAAAAAAGTAGGTGGCAAGATCTGTACTTCTGTGACAGTGTGTGTCAGGAGACCACGGGCTGTGTTCACATGGTAGACTCCGCCCTCCCCACCTGGCAACAGTGGGGTGATCCTGACTGTTCTACCTCTGATCATGCTTGCCACTGCGCCTCCTCCTCCTTCTGCTCTTCTGAGTTGGTATCTCCCTAAGGTTGGTATCTCCTGAGGTTTATTCCTCAGATCTCTTCTTTCTTGACCTTGACAGGATCTGCTGATCCTGTATCTGTTGGCACAGATCTGACAATACACAGATCACTGCCAAATGGAAACCTCAATCTTACCCTCTCTCTAAAGCCCCAGATGTGTGGTGATCACCGCTGGATCATTATCACCAAGAAGGCCCATTAACACCTCAAATTGCCCTGAAATAAAATTGATAACTAAATCAGTTTCCTCTTTCTGTTAATGGCAGGATGGTCTTCCCCATCCCTGAGGCTGGGTTTCTCCATGTCAGTAAGGGGGCTGTGGTCATCCCCGGGCTAGGAGCATTGGAACCAGTGTACTCCCCAGCTTGCCTTCCATCTGAGCTGCTCTAATCAGCTCTGTATATTGAAGTTCTGTAAATTCCTCCATGTCAAAAAAAATGATAATGTTCCTAAAACTCTTTTGAAAAGAGCATCAAAATAAAGTGAATTTTACTGCTTTATTTCATCTTGAATTTCTTCCTCTCCATTACCCTTATCCAATCAATTACAAAGTCCTATTCATTGCATCTTCCCACTATTTCTCAGATCAGTCTCTTCCTCCTTTGAAGCCTCCAAGTGCAGATCCTCGTGGCTTCTGCCTGAGACTATCAACCTCGGGGCTGGACCCCCGACCTCTGAGATAGCTTTCCCAATCCACTCTCAATCTGCTGCCGGCCAGCCTGAGCTTCTTACACAAAGCTCCATGTATCTCACCACCTTGCAACCAAACACAAACCCGAGGCTGAGCTCTTTGCTGGCCTGTAAGGTCCTTCCTGATCTGGCATCAGCTTTCCACTTTATCTCCCACTACTTATTCCCATGGGCCTTCCCCCAAACTGAACACACTCGGCTTTCTTCACTTTCTTGCTTTGGTTCATGTGGAGTCTTAGAGTTGAAAGAACTTCCCCTTCATGGCTTTTCTTTTTTCGCCTTGTGATAATTTTCTCTACTTTTTAATTAAAAAAAGAATTGTGGTAAAATGCACACAACTGGTGTATTTTACTCATCATCAAGTTTTTAAGGTTCATCCGTGTTATAGCATGGGGTCAGAATTTCCTTCCGTTTCAAAGCTGAATGATATTCCATTGTATGGACAGATCACATTTTGTTTAACCACCTCATTCATTTCTGAACTGGACTCATCTACTGAGGCCCAGATCAACAAATTGCCTTCTCCTCCAAGAAAGCCACCTCATGTCTACAGCCGGAAGTGCTTTAATTCCCCTTGGTCCCTTTAGAGATCTGAAATCTGTCTTAATGCCTCTCCATAACACCAATCAGCAGCCATTTTATATCGTGGGTTTTTTTGAGCACATGTCTCATTGCTGGCCTTCAATTGAGAGCTCTCTGAACACGGGAGCCATCTCTGATTTATGACTTCACTACCTCACCCCATCCCCCTGCCCCACAGCCTCATGCTCCCAGTAATTTGCTGAGTGCATGCACTTATACCTGCCTTCATCAAAAGGGTCAGTTTAAAAACAGCAGCCAAATGTGACCATTTCTTACATCCACAAGTCTATCTTTTCTCCTTGATCCTGGATCTTCTGATTATCAGAAATTCTTATCACTGAGAGAAAGGTGGTGAGAGGCTAACACATCTAAAAATCGTTATGATGGACAGGGAGAAAACAGTTGACAAATCAGCATGGATTTTATTTGACCCAAACACATAAAAACATCGAAGGTTTCTAAAATTCCCAAGCCAGCTCCATGTTTCTACTGCCAAAGCCAGATGGCTCAGACCAAACAGTGGAGTCATCTCTATGATCAAGATACATGTCAAGGACTCTGAAGTACTGCATCCACTGTGCACATAACACTCATGTCATCCCTGGTGAGTCTGACTGCAACCATGATCATGCAAGTTATATGAACATGTCCTCTGTCCATGCTCAGCCAACCAGTGAGTCAAAAGACAAGACTTCATGCAAAAGTAGAATACAGAAGACACTGAGAACAGAAGATTGAAAACACTTTGGGAGGTGGAAAAAGCCTTATCAATCATCTAGTCAAATCCACTCATTTTATGGACTCGGAGAGGTTTCCTAATTTGCCCAAGGCCACAGAAAACCTGCTGCAGTTTTAGCACCGTGCACCAAGTCTCTTAACTCCCAAGCTAGGCCAAAAATGTACTCATCTTCCAGCTTCCAAGCCATTTATGAAAAGAAGAAGTGGCCAAAGAAGGGGCAATGGGTGGAACTGGAGGGTATTATGCTGAGTGAAATAAGTCAATCGGAGAAGGACAAACAGTGTATGTTCTCATTCATTTGGGGAATATGAATAATAGTGAAAGGGAATATAAAGGAAGGGAAAAGAAATGTTGGGAAATATCAGGAAGGGAGACAGAACATAAAGACTCCTAACTCGGGGAAACGAACTAGGGGTGGTGGAAGGGGAGGAGGGCGGGTGTTGGAGGGGAATGGGTGACGGGCACTGAGGTGGACACTTGACGGGATGAGCACTGGGTGTTTTTCTGTATGTTGGTAAATTAAACACCAATAAAAGTTAATTAAAAAAAAAAAAAAAAAAGAAGGGGCAATGGGAAGTCAGTCATGACTTCTCATGGAAGATTCCAGTGATTTCCTTAAGAAGGACAATCCCTTTCTAGGTGCAGATGTAACTGTATTTATTGGGTTTCCCTTGCAGCTTTTAGCTCTTGTAGAAATGACTTTGCAGATTCTTTTAAGCATTACCACTGTCATGATCACAACTGTATTAAGCATCTAATTCTTTGTGCCAATATACCAGGCACTGTATAGAGAATTGCCTAGGTATGGCATATGCCCTCCCAAAGCTCGTGGTAGAAAAGAGCCCCCGTTGGAGTTTACAGTATTAATTACATTCAGTATGAAAAATGGGATTGATAGTATAATTACTGTTTAGAATAGATGGTTTAATTTCTAACAAAGTCAGCATTTTTAAATGTGAATGCAAATATTATGTGGGCGCACACACGCTCACATGCATACACACAATTTTGTATGGAAAATGACTATTTTATAATAGTATAATTTCTCTATACCAGTGATGAAATTTGCCTAGATATGCATGCCATGCCAGTCATTTCAGATGATGGAGGACTCCCCGTTGGAGTCCTTCAAGCTCAGAGGCCTCATGGCTTTTTATGGAGTGGCAAATTGGCACTCTTGGTTTAGAGTCCACCAGGTTGGCCTCAAGACATTCAAAAGCTCATTGATTTTCACATATTTGCTCTTTTATATTACACTTAAAGGAGACCAGATGCATATGGATGCTACATCTGCACATAGATGCATTTACATGGAAAAGCAGATGTATTTGCCATTAATATTCACTGGCGACACTTGGTTTGTGGCTTCTGTGCTTCAGGTACCTATACCTGAGACAGATGGAAAGATCAAGTGAATGTGGAAAGTGATACAAAGTCTCATTTTTCTATGCTAATGGAGCAGCAGTGCAGAAAATCCAAAGGGCTGGGTAATTCTCTAGTTGAGATTAGAACCACAGTTGTGTGGCTTTTAGCAACGGATTTATCTTTTAAATTCCAGCCTTTTGAGTCACTATTTTGAACTCCATTCACACCTGCTAAGCTGGGTGGTGGGAAGATGCATCTGGGAGTTCCAGCCCCAATTCAGTGACCTTGGGCAACCCCACCCCATCCATTTGTTCTTTCATTCACTAAATGATCAGTGCCTGCACACTGGGCCCGATGTTGTGATCACTATTTTGGAAGTGTCCCCACTATCGAGATATGAAAATATTGGACCAAAGGATGTCCAAAGCCCTGAGTCTCGACATAATAATCTGGATGAAAAATTCATCCTATGTTAGAATAATCAAGGTTTGAAATGATGCAGAATTTGTATATTTCTGTATACTTTTCTCTCTGCCTCTTCCTCTCAGCCCCTTGCAGTCACATCCAGTTAGACAAGCTGGGTCAACTCGTCTCTACCTGATGATTATAATATTTCTTCCGAGATGCTTACATTTACGGATATCCCTTTGAAAGTAGCACAGAATTTGCCTTCATTCCTCTTAGGTTTGGTAGAGGTGATATGTCCAACAATGGGGATGTTTTTGTCTTGACCAAAGGGGCCATTGCTGCCACTGTTTCTGCGGCGTGGAGGGTCCTCCGGCAGTGGGGAAAGTGGAGGAGGAAACAGCTTTTCTTCTTTCCTTCTATTCGCTCTCCTGGATGAATTGTTTCTGTGTAAACAAAAAGTGTAGAGTGTCACAAAGTTTTCCCTCCCCCTCATGCTTTTCTCCCCATGATGCTAGTACTTTCTCAGCTTAAGCACTATTTTAGTTGATGGTCCTTTACCTATGGTGAAGAGTATATATAAAAACACACGTTGAAAAAAAAAAAAAACACACGTTGACAGAGATACTGATAGAGAAATATTGCTATAAACAAATGCAAATATATGTATCCAAGAATAAACACATGTCTTTGAAGCAGAACTCCATGATACATGTAGACGTCTAATGGAGGGTGCTACAGTGTGATATTTGCAACCTTTCAAGATTCCTCTTAATTAGATTTTTTATGGAAAATCCAATGCAGACTTTAATCCTGTCAATTTTTTTAGGACGGTCCCTACTTATTTTGCCCTAGGACTTGACTGCCTAATTACACAGTAAATGGTACAATAAACAATTAGTGAAGGGATATTTTCTTAAGAAATATTACACTTGTACATTTCTCAGCTATCAGTGACACACTAAATACGTCTGTGACCCATTGTGAACTGTCTGTTCAAAATGCTCTATGGCCACGCCAATGCATAAGAAGCCCCTGACCTTAAGTTGTTCCACTGGAGTGCTCGTGCACTCCACTTTACAGAACCCATTTGAAAACGATTTTGTCATATCGTCACAAGACATCTGTAGTCCTGGAAGTACTCCCGCACTTTCAGACTGATTTATCTGTCCATTAAATGGGTACCATCAAGGAGACAGAGACTTCAAATAAAACAGAACAACTAAAACCTTATGCTAGCTGCTTAACATGGTAATTGGGTCATGGATTTTCATTTTAGTTACTGTCTTAGCCTAATCAATGAAGATTACTTGAATTTTAATCTTTTCTTAGACAACTCTGGTTGCACTGTGCAGCCATTTACTTTCCATGATTATCGACTACAATTTTCAATAGCAAATTAAGTCAACAAGAATTTATGTTTTCCTCTTGGTCAATTTCAGTCAGTGTCTAGGAATATAGATTTGCAATATCTCAAGGCAACAAATCAAAGATGAACAAGCATTCCAGTGGCCTGATTTCCTGAAATGCTGGGAGTCAATGCAGTCTCCTTGTTCCCCTTCCACTGTGTTGCCCAAATTTGCCACTGTAATAATATTCGCCATCTTCTTCATCTTTTGTTTCATAAACATGGCCCTACATCAATTTTTGTTCAAGCAGCAAAATATTTAAGAGCATTAGCTATTTCTGCCACTACCTTCATCAGTTCAGATTAATTAAGAAAAATATTTGCCAATGGATTTTAAAAAGTGCTTTGACATGTAGAACCAGTGTGTGTGTGTGTGTGTGTGTGTGTGTGTGTGTGTGTGTACTCAGCAGGGCCCTCCTGTTGGATGATGGAGGGCTGCAGCTGTCATAATCTGGCATGGCAATCTTTGCTGGGCTTAGAACATTCATTTAGAAAGGCAAATACTGTCCCATACAAATTTCCAAGGTTTTCATTTGGAGGCTCAACAAGGCACAAAGGACTAGATGGCAGTTGAGGAGAGGGTTCCCAAGAGAAGAGCCCTGAGAGGCTAGTCCTCACTTCATTCTCTCTCGGCTATGGAGATTTCTTTACCATGGACTTGGGTTTGTTTGAGAAGCCTGAGAATCTGCTCCAGGCCCTTCCTGAATGAGAAATGCTACTAGGTAAACACTGCTTTTCTAATGACTACAATAGAAGAGAGACTGCAAAAACCATGAATTTTGTGAAGAAGAATAGAAGAAGAGACTGCAAAAACCTTCACCATTTTGTGAAGAATAAATTCAAATTATTAGACGTGTACTTAATGCTTGTTCTTGTCTCTTTCATGAGATGGGAGAAGCGACAAGTCCCTGGGCTGCTAAGGGAGACCAGCATTGGACATTGATGGCTGAGGCAACACCTGTGCCATCAGGTGGCCTGAACTGGTCAAAGCCCGGGAACTGGGGACGTACAGCCACCACAGCCATGCCATTTAGTCAATCCTCCAGGGAAGGAGGAGGGCTGTGGTGATCCACGCGAGATCACTGGGGAAGGAACAGGCTTCCCCACAGGCCTGGCTCACTCATCAGCTTGGCCCACAGGAAGAACTACTACTCATTCTGAGAACTCTGAGTACATGATGGGATGCTTCAAAGCAAAGTTATACCAGGGGTATAGACACACTACACAAAGAGCTATGGATCATCAGGGGAAGGGGTAGCTCAGGGCCCCAGTCTCCATATCATCCCAAGGGGCTACAGTGAGAATTGATCTTTTCCTACCTTTTATCTCAAAAACAAGAAGGATCTAAACTGTAAGCCAAAACTTATTTCCAATGTCTTATTTGCGGTGGACTGGTACCAGAACAATGATGTTAAACAGGAATCTGGGAGCTCAATTGTCAGCAGCAGTTAGCCACATTGCCTCTGTGCTCTGGGCTGCTTATAGGCTCTGGAACTGGTCTTTGATGGAAGTAATCTCTAACAGTGAATAAATTTATGGAAATAATTATCCAGACAGAACACTTCCAGTAGCCAATGTGACTGTTAATGAAGTGGTATTTCTAAGATGCAAGAACTTGGTCACAACACTTGGTAGCAACAGAGGCTGGGACCTCTCCAGGGAAGGCCGGGGCCATGTGAGTGTGGAGGGGCCTGGGCGGCCTCCCACCTGACTCTGGTACTTTACGCAAAGTGGGAGAGGCAGCAGATGTGCCAGCTGGTTGGAACTAACCAATGTACCCCCAGTCAGCTTTCCCTGACACACAACCCCCTCGGGGAGGATGACTCCCAGACATATCATCTCCCTGGCCTTCTCTAATGGGTCAGAGCCCCTTCCCCTGGGCTCTGACAAGGCCAGGATGTACCTCCTAGTCCTCAAGCTCTGTACTGAGGTTAAGGAATGGCACCAAAGTGGAAGCAGCAGTGGGACATAGTGTCAAGACCAAGGGGCTGCTTTCATTACCAACCACACTGAAAGTTGCCCAGAAGCCAGTGATCTGCTTTGAGTGACAGGTGTGGCTGGGCGCTGGTCCTTTTCAACTCCCTTACCCCTTATACTCCCCCCTTTGTGCTAAAAGTTCGCTTTGGCTAATTTTGGTCCTCCGCATTAGTTGGAGTCAAAAAATCTTGCTATAAAGCTCATGGAGTCATGCAAAATCTGACAGCCTGCACTCCACCCTTTATCCCATGCTTGCGGGACTGGTGGCCAGGGTCAGCTGTCAGGATGGGCTGGGCAACTCTCGTTTCCTTCCTTACCATTCCTCTGAAATAGGAACCCCCAACCCCACCACCACCAAAAGGCTTTGAGATTTCTGAAGGGTCTGAGCAATCGGGGGGTGATACGAAGACAGGGCAAACTCACTCTTTAGCGTTGGGAGGCTTGTGGGGTGGGGCTGGTGAGATGCAGGGTGGCAGCAGGCAGATAGTGGTGGCCTCCTCCAGGCGTTGCTTCTTTTCAGGGATTTTCTCTGCAGTTTCTGTTGGCTTTAATGGGAAGAAAAATATAGAGCTTGAAATACATGGCACATGCAAACATTTAAAAACCATGAGCAAGGTAGACAGTTTGCTTCTATTTTAACTTCTAGATTAGCTAGGGGAGTTAAATGCACACCTTTGATCAGAAAGAAAAGCAATCAGCCCAGGAGCTGGCATCTGAGCAAGCTGCGCTATGCTGTGAACCTCTGATTAAAGATTGGGGGGCACAGGAGTCTCCTACCCAAAGTAAAGAGAACCTATCATTTTTCAGACCCTTCTTCCATCAACCATGCCCCCACAGATGAGTAGTAGAGAAACTACCACTGCAACCTTGAGGCACCTGGGTGGCTCAGTCGGTTAGGCATCTGCCTTTGGCCCAGGTCCTGATCCCAGGGTCCTGGGATCAAGTCCCATGTTGGGCTCCCTGCTCAGCGGGGAGTCTGCTTCTCCCTCTCTTTCTCTCTCTGCCCTTCTCTCTGCTTGTGCTCTATCTCACTATCTCTCTCAAATAAATAAATAAATAAAATGTTTTAAAAAACCCACTGCAATTCTAACACGGCATAAAGGCGTGCAAGTAGCGTTGGGGTTTGTGGGTTACATATAAAGGTCACTTAAAGGATCAACAACATGCAAGGCAAAAATGCATGTGCAAGGCGTGCCTTCGCATATGCTGGTTCTGAAGGTACGCTTTGGCCTCTGCTTGCACCACTGTCATCCCTGAGAGCAGGGAAACAGTGAGCAGCAGGAGCCCCAGACTTTCTATGGCAGCTGTTAAAAGTAATATTACCCAAATATCACCATGAGATGCTGTTACTCTAAAAAACTGCCCTGAGGTCTGGAGATACAACAAAATGAGACTAATGTACTTGAAATGGAAGAGGCCATGCTGGATTTCCCCTCCTGATGAGAGTTTTCTGTTTTGTTTTTAAGTAAGCTCTGTACCCAATGTGGGGCTCGAACTCATGATGCCAAGACTGAGCGTGCGTGCTCTACTGACCAAGCCAGCCAGGCACCCCTGCCCTTCTGCTGATAGTTTGTGACCCTAATGTCTTGCAGCTGAGGTTTCCACAAGTCGGGCCAACCACACAGCTCAGGGTGCCAGCAGGCTGGGCTGACTGTGCGTCTGCTAGGAGCTGGGGACATCGAAGTGTAACTGGGGGGCAAGAATGCTGACATGTGTCCGGACAAATTAAAAGGCATGTTGAGGCACTTGGGAGTACTGGGGTGCCCTGCTGGTGTGGGGTGGGGACTGTGGGGTGTGGCCCCGTGAGTCCTAGAAGCAGGAGCAGCTTAAGAAACTGATCCCAGGGACAGTCTCCACAGTCTTCTTTCCTACACATCATAACCACTCATGTGCCATATAGGATACTCTTCACTTTGGCTGCCAAGCCCTGACTATTCCTAACACCTCCTTCCAGGTCATGTCAAGTACTCCATTTCCCATGGAAAGCATCACTGCCTTCACCAGAAACTGCAAACCATTGCTGTTGACCTTGCAAATGAGGCTCAAGATCAACTTGGCCAACTGAGAGCCACTGCTCGTGATCCCTTGGCCAACCCCGGGGCACAGCTCACCTTGTGCTTACGCTTGCCCTTAGGGATGGGTTTCTCCGTGGCCGCGGCAGCACTCTGGCGCTTGGGCTTGGACACGGTCTCCTTGTGGTCCGGCTTGGCCAGCGCTGCTGGCAGTGCGTGGTGGCCAGGTACTCTAGACAGCAGGCCAAGGTCAATCTTCACCCAGAGATTTTTCATGTTCTCTTGATCTTGCAGAGGGGACAGAAGCTCGGGTTGCATGACAGGGATGGGTGAGAAAGCTGGATCCTCATTACTGGCGGCTACGCTGTTGTTGGTGCTGCTGCTGACTAAGGAGCCAAGGGTCAGGCTGGCACCACAGGCTTCCTTGGATTTGGCAGTATTGCCCCCAGGAGCAGTGCAAGGAGGCAGGACTTTGATCTGCAGGGTCTCTTCTTGATCTGTGTTAGAATCGGACGTGGATGAATCCGTTTCGATGAATTCCCGGGACTTTGGCACGATCTTGCCAGGCCCTCTGTACTTCTTTTTCTCGGCAGCCACGGGAATGTTTGGCCTCGGTTCCTTCCTAGGGACTGGTTTGTGGGCAGTGGCTTTGTTGCGGCCTCTTGGTGGCTCAGGAGGCTCCACACTTTCTTTTTCTTTGGGGGTGCTGCTGGTAATATTTGGTTTGGGCCAGGTAAACTCATCAATGCTGGTGTTCTTCTCGACTTTTTTGGGCTGTTTTTTTCCAATTGTCCTTTGAGAAGCTGTCTCAATGGTTGTCGACAACTTATGCTTCAAAGCCTTTGTTTCTGGAGTTTTCTGGGTAGGCCGTGGACGAGCTTTCTCCCTGATAAGACTGAGGAGAGGCCTCTCTTTGGGTTCAGCCAGGACCTGGCTGGGGTTTGTCTTCACTTTGACCTGGACTTCCATTGGCTGGATGATTGGAGGAGGCACAGAAAGCGTCTCCATGGGTGTTTCATTTTGACCACAAATAAACGACTTGTTCTGGGATGTCACTTTGTTAAGCCATTTATCCAACTGCCACTTGTTAGTTGAGGGTGGCTCAGGCTGCAGATGAGAAACAACGGCAAGAAGGAATTTCACATGTTGGAAGGATCTGGAAGGACTCTCAGTACACTGAGTGCTGATAAAAGCAGTGGATGTGAAGTGCCCATTCACACATTTAGAAGCATGCACACACACACACACATGGAATCTCAATTAATCAAATTATCCAGATAGACAAATACCCCATAAACCAGCCCCAATCTACTTATTTCAATGAACTTCCACTCCTCTTCTGAAAACAGCTTCCACTCTGGCCAGGAAGGAAAGAATTATTCACAGAGAGTTTTCCCAGAGGGTGGGCATGGAGGCCTGGCAGGGAAACCTGTTCCCCAAATCCTCTGGTGGGACTCATTGCTCAACCTCTCACCAGGAGGCAGAGGTAATGATCTCGGGTCCCGAAAAGCAATGTAAGTGTGCCTCAAGTGTAATTCAAAAGGAAAGGCTTTCTATCTGCCAAAGTGCCAGTTTTTCCTGTGTGATGTTGTAGTTCACTGCAAAAAGAACAAGCCTTTTCTATTTTTACTGAAGGATGAAAAGATTTGACTTCCCCCAAACCACCTCACTTTCCTCGGTGTATGGGCAATAACCAATTTATGGGGACATGCACACAGACATTAGTGTCCGCTGTTAAGCCACGGAAATGAGGCGTACCATTCAGGTGCTTGATTCCCAACTCTGAATTCTGCCTGTTGAACTAAAAGAGCCATCATTTTTATTAGAACTGTTCTTCTTTTGAAAGCCAATCAGCTGAGGCTTATGGCACCAGCCAACAGAGGGTGAGAGAATTAAAAACACTTGAGTAGCTGTGATTCCAGCACACACAAAGCAATGCAGGCCAGGGTCGGGGAAATCGTGTTGGCTGGCGCTGTTGATCAGGGGCACCAGCTCTGCCAGTGCACTGACCCTGGTTTCAGTCCTGGCTTGACCACTGTCTGCCTGGGAGATCTCGGGAAAGTTCTTTATTAACCTCTCAGAGTCTTATTCTCTAATCCATAAAATGGGGATGCTAATCGCAAGGACCCCAGAGAAGTGTTATGGGGAAAAAATAAAAAAGTGCAGGTCAAGAGCATCTCGCAGTGCCCGGCCCAGGGCCCGTGATCGAGCAGTGCTGGCTACGATTAACAGCCGATTGGCACTATTGCATTCTCCACTATTCCTTTCCGATTATTACAAACAAGTGTGCATGGAACCCTGGAGGGATCTGCTTGCTGCACGAGGTGCAGCCTTGGGGGCGCTGAGGAGTTATTCTGGACTCACAGAGGATGGGAGGAGAAGATAGCACCTTGTTTTTTATTTCGAAAGTATATTTTTGGTATTGTAAGGAGCCGTTTTGAATGCTTTCGTGAATTATGATCAAATACATTTGGAGGATGCAGGTCGAAATTTGAAAAAGCCATCCCATTTCTTGGGTCTTCATTGCCAAGTGGCAATTCATCACTTCAACCTGGAGTACGAGGTGGTCTTGACTGGTTCTCTCAAAAGAGAAATCGCTAGCTCAGTTATCACTATTCCAGATTTACACATGAGGAGGCTGGAGGCTCGGAGGAGCTCTGGGAGTCACCCAGCAAGAACTGTCTGCTTGTAGGGACTGTGCATGTACATGTTTTAGAGGGTGAAAAATGCTATCCGATGCTTAAATACTTCCTTGAAATTTTTCTTGTGTTGGAAGTGTGTGTGCTTGTGCGCACATGCACATGCCCAGGAGGGCCACCCTGGGGACCCGCAAATTGCACTCTAGGCCCCCGGTCCCTTCACTCACCTCTGGAGTGGCCGCACGAGGCGCCTCATTGGATTCGCTGTCGGTGGTGCTGCTTTCAGTGTCTGAGTCTGACTCAGAGCTGCTCTCAGAGTCACTGGAGCTGCCAGATGCCCCACTGGCTGGCACCGCAGGTGGAGGCTGAGGTGTGGCCAGGAGTGGGCTGAAAGAAAATCACATCACTCATTGCCTCACTGTGTCTCAAATCAGCACATCAAGCCCCTCTCCCACCCCGTTCAGCACAAGGGCCTGTGATGTGTCAGGTCCGGGCAGAGCAGAGCACATCGTCCCATTCCACAGATGGGAAATGTGAGGCTCAGGAGGCGCTGGGTGTGGCCAAAGGTCAAATGATTCATTAGAACCCAGCCTGCATGTGGCCAAGTTCCTTGGGTTCCACGACACTGCCGTCCCTCTTGGGAAAGCCCTGCCTCCCACATTGCACATGAAAACCTGAAGCCAAGGGCGCATGCCTTCTGGACACAGATGCACATACCACAGACCCACGTGCAGCCTTAGATTCTTAACGATCCCAAGCTTTTTTGGATAGGGTAAGTTTTCACTTTCTGTTGCCATTTAGTTGAGAAACCCAGAGGTTTGTCACGGGGCTGTGATCTCAGCTATACACACAGTACACTCCTCTCACCAAGAAGGGGGGATTCAACCCCCATTTAAGTGGAGAAAATTAGGTCCATAGGGAGAGAGGCTTGCTTCTGCCTCAGGCCTAGGCGGATAAGTGAGCTTGGAACTCCAAGCACAGGGGCTGTGAAAAGCATATTCACTGCTGAATACCCAGCACCCAGCACCGAAGGAACTACAGTCCCATTTCTTGGCCTCCCTCACCCCAATTTTTGTGAACTCTTTGGAAAACACCTCTTACTGGGAGGGATGATCATAAAGGACTAAGCAAGTCTAAGGCTTGATTTCAAATCTGTAAAGCTGACCATGAAAGGCACTTGAAAATTGACACCACTTGCCAGTCTGTCTTTATTGATAATCTATAGTTTTCCTTACCAATCGTTTGCTCCCTGTGCCCGTGACAAATCAGCCTCCTGTGGTCCCACCTTCAAATGGCACCAAGGGGGTCTCCAAGGACCCCTTTGCTGAAGGCTTCTGGAAGCACAGAGCATTACTCCTTGCCTGCCCCCACCCCACTCTCTCAGCAGCGCCTATTTCTCTCCAACATTACAGCTCTTGCCTGCTAAGCTGGAGCTCTGCTCAGCTGCTGCTTGGGGAGGAACCAGGTTCCCTTTTAAGGCAGCATGGCCCCCTAGTCAGTCCCTATCCGATGCAGGAGAGCCTTTTCATGCCATGTGCCTTGCCCTCCCTAAAGACTGCTCCTTTAATCTCCCAGGTAGGTATTTTCTTTCATATAGCAAAGCTCATTTTAAAATGCTATCTGCTAAGTAAATGCTATCTGAAAGTACATTTCTCTGCCAAATACACCAAGAGATTAGGGGAAGCAGAGGAAATAGGGGACTGTATCCCCTGGGAAAGTGCACTCAGAGACGTGTGTGTGTGTGTGTGTGTGTGTGTGTGTGTGTGCATGAGCACGTACGTGCAAGCGTGTGTGTCCCCAACGGGGGGGGGGGGGGCAAGGACTACAACCCAGCACTCTCCTTCCCTGCGTTCTTTTTCAGGTCTCTCCTTAACGGCAGTGAAGATTCCATATTTATGCAAAATGCCCTCTAAATGTAATCAATTGTTTTTGTCTTTGGTTACTAAATAAAGACGGAGGGAACAGATTTAATGAGACCAATCCAGACATGATGCTAACTTGGCCTCAATTCCCCCCAAGAAACGTTTCCAGTCCGGCACAGAGCATCCACAGCCCTGAGCTGACTGGCTGCTGGACTGAGATAAAATCGAACTCATACTCACATTTATGATTTGCAAGTGAAAAGTGGCTTCCTAGTTTCGTTTCATATCTGTGCATTAATGTCTGGCTTCTCGTAAGACTCCGCTCATCCTAATATTACCAAACTCAAGTCTAGATTTACTTTGGAATATTTCTGGATAGAGTTTCCATTTACTGGATTATTTTTGAGCAACTGCTGTAAGAAACAAAACAATCCCAGGGATTATTCCCTTAAAGCTGAATGCATTGAGGTGATACACATGAAGCACAGACGTTTTATTGACCAGAATAAACGTATTCATCAGCTATACCACAATAAAGCTTCATGGGCTTAGCTGGAAACTTGTATGTGTGCATTTGTACACAGGTGTTCCTTATCCAAAGCCCTTTGCAGGGGAGAAGAATTTTGATGTTTGGATTTTTTAATTTTAACAACATGAATCTACCACAAACATATAATACCTCCAGTGGGATCTGGGGAAGCACCCCTTCGTAGGACTCGTTAATACTGCTACAGTAAGAGGTTGGGTTCTGTCATGAAATGAGTTTGTCCCAAAGTTCTGGAAAATGAAAGCTCTCAGGACTTTCTCAATTTCATAATTGTGATTAAGGGATTGTGGATGTGGACAGAAACCACATACAAAAAACAGACACTACATGTACATGTAAATGTAGACAGATATGGATATAAAATAAAGACTTTCAAAAGTCATAGTGACCTTAACCAAGACCCAATAAAATGAGACCTGAAATTTTTTCCCCTAAGACTTTTTTTTTCTGTTAAAGCTTTTATTTATTCATGGTGGAGACGAGACAGAGAGAGGGGCAGAGACACAGGCAGAGGGAGAAGCAGGTTCCCTGCGGGGAGCCCGATGCAAGACTCAGTCCCAGGACCCTGAGATCACACCCTGAGCCAGAGGCAGCCACTCAACCACTGAGCCCCCCAGGGGTCCCCTGTCCCTAAGACTTCTTACAGCTAAATCCATGGCCATGTTCTCAAGGAGGACCCCACAGCCAGTCAATGTGGACAATGACCCCTTAAGGAAAACGTGTGTAAAAGGAATAGGAAGAGGTTCGCCAGCTTTTTGTATTCTGTCAATGAACATGGATACTGGGGGCCAAGGAGGAAGATGGACTTGAATTCAGAGAGGGCACTAAGAGGACTCCAACTGGGGGTCAAGGACATGCGCATCTTAATGAGAAAGAATTGCTTTCTCTGGGCAGCTGCACAGTTGGAAAAGGGGCGGCGGGGGGGGGGGTGGTGGTTGGGGGGGAGTAGAGCCAGCATTCCTGGGAGAGAATAAGAGTTGTTGAAAATGCAAGCAAAACTGCTCTCCCCAGTACCTCCCTCTGCCTCTATTATCCACCTGCTGTTCCTGAGCTGGCTGGAGGAGCCAGCAGCCTGGCTGAGGGATGTGAGGCCCATATTTGAGTCTCTCTGACCCCCGCTTCTCTGGGCTTACCCTGCACCCAGCTGCAGCAGCTCCTGGGGACAGAAAATGAACGCAAAACCAAAACATTGCCTTCCCCAGCAGTCCAGACATCAACAGGTGGATGACTGGCCTGGGGTCACATTCTTGTCTAGAAGCCACGGTGGAACTTACGAGTGGGCAAATCAGCAGAATATTTCACTTCCGGGTCTTGACAGAGAACCGTTAGCTGTTTAGCCAGTTAAATCCCTCCTCCCCTTCTGCTGCATTTCTTTTCATACATCGCCAATTTATTTCCCAAATGCATACAAAAGTGGCTATGAGTGAAGCTAGCCCCCATGATACTGGGTCTTTCCTGCCTGGGAGATGAGGGAGGAATGTGCAGTTTACCCATTCTTCACTCACCAAACTGTATTAGGATAATTTCCCAGGTACCATATCCTCTCATAGTTTAATCAACTGCTTCTTAAAAGAAGGCTCGTGGTTACAATGTGTTATACTAAAAAATCACTGACATTTGGTGTATGAAAACCATCTACTCCATAGTCTGTAAATATTACAATTCTACTCTGTGACTTCACTCCAATGTAATAAAATTTCTCCAAGGGCCCACATTTATAACAACTTCAAGGTCAGCAGCTCAACCTTTTCAGAGAGCAGATTCCACTGTTGTGCTCATCAGTGCGAGTGATCTTCACTGATTAGTGAAACCCCAAGTCCATTTAGTAGGTCCTCATGGTCGGGGGCTAGACTGAGGGCAAAGGAACTGGCATGGCAAGTCAAAGACCCTAGGGGAGAAGTTCAGGGCTAGGGAAGGATCAAAGAGCAGGCCGGTGGGAGAGAAGATTGGGAGGCATTTACAACAAAGCCTTGTTCCAGGCACGGTTGGCCTGGTGTGGAAGGCTTCAGCATACCAGGGGAGAAGGGCGGGTTTTGAGTGGTAGTCTAGGCACCTTCATCTCTAGACATGACAGTGTCTCCATGCTTACACTGACCAGGCCCCTTCTTCAATAAACCTGGAAGGTCTGTCTTGAGCGAAAGGGGGTGGGTTTGTTCTGGGCTTTTTCCAAGGTAAAACTGGTACCAGCGAGCTAGAGATCTAGTCAGGAAGATCTCACCTCAACATCAGGAAAGACTTTTAAAATGCTACAGCTGGGGCACCTGGGTGGTTCAGTTGGTCATGTGCCTGACTCTTGATTTTGGCTCAAGTCATGATCCCAAGGGTCATGAAATTAAGCCCCGCTTTGGGCTCTGCACTGGGCGTGGAGCCTGCTTAAGATTCTCTCCCTCTCCCCTCTGCCCCTCCCTCCCCTCTCTGTCTAAAAAAAAAATCTATAACTGGCCACAGAAAGAAGCCAAGGCTTTGTAGGCCACTGAGCTCAATACCTGAAGATGACCAGGTAGCCGGGAACAGAGAACATTGTAAGACAGATTCCTATCGTGGGTCCCAATGGGGTCAGGTGATCTTTAACATGTTTTCCAGCTCAAAGATTCTGATCCTTATGAAAATATTGTGTATAAAGGATTATAAGGGGGACTCTTTAGGACCCTAGAGGAAGCGTGTGGGGACATGTCTGCACCATCCAATCTGCTCCTTAAGGCAGCTCTGCAATGACCTGCTCTTGGCAACACTTTATCAGTCACAGAGCTCTTGTGTGAGCCTCAGAGGATTAACGCTGCATTTCTGTAGGGCTATTTTATAAATCAGACTTTTCACTAATTCAGATTAACAGCCTCCAGAAAGCCAAACATCTGCATCAGTGCTGATTCTAATCCTAATTTAACTGTAAATTCCTTTCTCAGGAGATAAACAGGGATGATGAATTGGCCATTCTGCTCAATCAAGCTGTGTGGGCATCAAACGAGAAAGGCTCCAGAATGGATGACAACTTCGTAGTGGGAAACATACACAGGAAGGGTCTGACAAGCAAGTCCCAATGTTACTGATCTTGGCAATGCATTTCACAAGGCTCAGGATGTGCCAAAGGCCTGTACATTGAGATGTCTGATGGAGTGTCCTGTACTAAACCCTTGTCTTCAGTTAGGACTTGTACTAATTTCATCAATGTTACCTTTTTGCAGTTTTATAGGGATCAAATGTCTGTCTCCCAGATAATCTGAAATGCTTCCATATTTGAAGTCATCATTAGGTTGTAAAGGGATGGCCCTGGGGCAAAGGAATCAACATTTATTGCTGATCTTACATCTCTTCTTCATTTTCCTCTCTGAACTCTGGGTTCTGGAACTGGAACAATTCCCCTGCCTCACCACGCTAGGCTACTAGAGGCAGATACTCTGAACTCTGAACCTATCCCAGCCAGAAGGGTAGGAGGAATCCATTTTTAGTTTGAGTCAGTAGTTTTGATATCTATCCTACTTACCCCAGAAAATCCATGTAGCACCCTCATCCAATAGAAAGTGTATGCAGAAGCGTAATTACATAAAACAGGTAAGGGCAGAGTTGTCCTGGTGGCAACAGAAATCTGGAAAAGAGTTGGGAGAGGGCATTGCCAGCAGCATGTCCTCCTCCCTGAGGTGGTCCCCAAACACAGTTTGAAAGTAAAATGCTTGACATCCCAGTATTATTGCCAGCAACCTGGGATCGAGTGTCTTTTGTGTTAAAGCACTCACGCTGTTGATGAGCAGGGGTAGTGAATCACTGTCCAGTTACAATTTGGGCTACACAGGAGATAATCTTTGTCCAACATGTGTACACTGGGCATCTTCCCTTTTGTCTGATCATGGTCTTTGAAATGGGATCTGCTCAACTTATTTGTAAGGAGTGATAAGGAGATGCACACCTACCTGCTCATACTCATTTTCATGGGCAAGTTCCTGAACATGACATTGTTTAAAGCCCTGACTAAAGAGATCTGGGCTTGGCAAAATAGTGACTCCCCCCCAGGATGTCCATGTCCTATGCCCTAGAACCTGTGACTATGGTACTTCATGTGGCAAAAGATATTTTGCAGAGATGATTATATTCAGGACTTGAGATGGGGAGATGATCCTGGATCACCTGGGTGGCCCCATGTAGTCACAGGGTCTCTGGGAGCCAGAGCTCTGTGTCACAAAGGCACTAGGAGGGACACCTGGGTGGCTCAGTGGTTGAGTGTCTGCCTTAAGGTCGTGATCCTGGGGTCCTGGGATTGAGTTCTGCATTGGGCTCCCCGCAGGCGGCCTGCTTCTCCATCTGTCTGTGTCTCTGCCTCTCTCTGTGTGTCTTTCATGAATAAATAAACTCTTTAAAAAGACTGAAAATGACTGGATCCTCCTATTGGTCTATCACCAGCAGTTTTTGCTTATTGGTCCCTACCTACTCGACACCTACTTCCTTTTTCCAAGGTAAAACTGGTACCAGCAAGCTAGAGATCTAGTCAGGAAGATCTCACCTCAACATCAGGAAAGACTTTTAAAATGCTACAGCTGGGGCACCTGGGTGGCTCAGTTGGTCATGCACCTGACTCTTGATTTTGGCTCAAGTCATGATCCCTCAAGTCATGAGGTGATACTGATGAGTGATTTTGGCAATGGCTTTGCATAATCACATTTGGTTTGCAACCAGTTGGGTTAGCCTTTTTTTCCTTTTCAAAGATTTATTTATTTTTTTATTTTAGAGAGGGGAGGGGAGGGGAGTGGGAAGGGAAGGGGCAGAGGGAGAGGGAGAGAGAGAGAATATCCAGCAGATTCCCTGTTGAGTATGGAGACCAACACAGGGCTCAGTCTCAGGACCTGGGGTCATGACTCCAGCTGAAATCAAGAGTCTGACACTTAACAACTGAGCCACCCAGGTGCCCCTTGGTTAGCCTTTTGGGGACTGACCAGCCCCAGGCCCTTGTCTTATTTTCCTTCTATGGCCTGTCTCCATTTCCAATCTATTTCACACATCTAAACAGCTATGTTTCCTCTACTATTTATTTTTTAATTTAAAACATCTAATTGGCTAATAAGACTCATGAATCAAGCAGCATCTCATCTAGCCAATAGAAGCGAGCTCCCTCCCCTACTGGTTTTAAAGAGGTAGTTTTAATCTAGTGGGAAGGACATGAGATTGGAAGTCAGACAATCTCTTGAATGTCACCTTGGATACTTTATTATTGTGTGACCTCAGGCTAAGCACTTGAACATAGGGTTTCCAATTCCTCATCTGTGGAATGGGTCTACTATATCACATAGGCTGTGAGAGGACTGAGTACATTTAGAGGAGCTTTCTCAAACTGTGGTGTATGTGCAACTCACCTGGAGACACACTAACATGCAGACTCGAATCGAATTAGCTTGGCCTCGATGGAACCCGAGTTCTGCATTTCTTTTTTTTTTTAAGATTTTATCCATTCATCCATGAAAGACCCAGAGAGAGAAGCAGAGACACAGGCAGAGGGAGAAGCAGGCTCCCTGTGGGGAGCCCGATGTGGGACTCAATCCCAGGACCCTGGGACCATGACCTGAGCCAAAGGCAGATGCTAAGACACTGAGACACCCAGGCATCCCCCGAGTTCTGCATTTCTTTTTTTTTTTTAATTTTTAAGACTATATTTATTCATGACAGACACAGAGAGAGGCAGAGACACAGGCAGAGGGAGAAGCAGACTCCATGCAGGAAGCCTGATGTAAGACTTGATCCCGGGACTCCAGGATCACGCCCTGGGCTAAAGGCAGGTGCTCAACTGCTGAGCCATCCAGGCATCCCAAGTTCTGCATTTCTAATGCACTGGCAGGTGATGTGACACTCTTGGTCGGTGGGCCACACAGAGAAGAGTGAAGCTCTACCCTATATGGGCTATTCAGATACAAGCTGCTCGCACAAAATGTAATTTCGTGAATTTGAAACTAAGGGCAAAAATAGACTTTTGAGATTGACTGTGGATTTTATGTTTCCATAATTATTCTGTCCTCCTTCAGTAATAGACAGATTTGATCTCCTTGTGCTATTTTAAATCTAACCTGGTCAAGTTTAAGCTTTCTTTGGGCAATTGTGCCTGAAGAGGTTTTATCAGATTTTTTATCAGATTCCTTCTGAGAAGCTGACAACTTTCCGGAGGCTGCCTGCCTGCAACCAGTGTTTGGCCAAAGGCACAACTGTCTTCCCTGAATGTGGCCTGTGGCTCCCTGCGATCCTCAAAGGCGGCTTGCCACCACCCTAGCCGAGGGTCAGGGTGGGATCCACTGCAGGAATGGCCATATCTAGGACACTCTTACTACTTCCATTTTACAGCCGAGAATACTGAGACTTAGTAACAAACAATGTCAAGGTGAAAAATAGTTTTAAGGATACTATGGGATAAAGTTCAATGTGTAGTTTCAAAGAAATGAAAAAAAAAAAACAAAAAGAAAAACAAAAAGAAAACCAAGGCACCTGGCTCCCACCTAGCACAGTCTGTGGTGAGCCAGCACTGTGGAGGCGCTGGTGTGCTCCCAGTAAGGCTGCTCAGCTCTGGGTAATGGGCCCGTGATATCTTGAGAACATCACACTTTGCACTGGGGAGAATAAACTGACATTTAAACGCTTCTGGAAATAATTAAAAGCCACACAGACTTTTCTGCTGTCGCTCAGAGTTGCTTCAATCAAACAGCTAAACAGGTGGCCAAAAATCATAGGCAGCCAAGTATTTTTGTCCCTTTTGCCTTCAAAGTACATTTACAGAAATGGGAGTAACAGGGGCGCCTGGGTGGCTCAGTGGTTAAGCATCTGCCTTTGGCTCAAGGCATGATACTGGGGCCCTGGGATCGAGTCCTGCCCTCAGGCTCCCCATAGAGAGCCTGCTTCTCCCTCTGCCTGTGTCTCTGCCTCTCTGTGTGTCTCTCATGAATAATTAAAGAAAAATCTTAAAATTAAAAGAAATGGGAGCAAGGGAGAGAATGAAGGCAGGCAAGTGGCTGTGAACACCGATTCCCACAAGCCCTGGTTGCTACCAAAGCAGAAGGTGAATGATTCACACTCATAAGGAACCCAGAGAGATCCTGATGCCAAGAATCTCAAACAAGGTCTAAGCCTTCCAAAAAAGAATTCCATCAGTCACAAATCTGACAAGGAGCAGAGTATATGTGCTTTGGGTGACTCAAACCTGGAAGCTGGCTCAATGCAGGAATCTCTTTACTGTATGCACACTACTGGTCTGGAGATGAGCAGGAGAGCCGGGGCACAGGCAGGCTGAAGGTACCAGGAGAGTGCAAAGGGTACCAGGAGAGTGTTGAGCAGGCTGGAGATGGGCTCAGAGCAGCTCAACACAAGCCTCTACTTTTTTTTTTTTTTTTTTGCTTGATGGCTTCTTTCTGTTGCCCATTATGCTTAGAGTGGTCTCTTGATTTGGAAAGTGGGCCTCCCTCTTCTAGTCTCTCCCTAGACTACATTTCTTCTTTGATGTCTCTCAATGCCAATCTCCTTATCAGTATTATCTGTTCCCCTTCATGTCTGATTTGTTACCTGATGTATCACAGACACTTGATTTAGAAGGTAAGCTTCTAAAGCCAGAGGCTTTATCAGACACACACACACACACACACACACACACACACACACACACACACACTGTAAATGCCTCATGAACCTAAGGCACCCTAGAGTAAAGCCTTAAATAAGTCTTCTCTATATATCTCTGAGAACACCAGTCCCTAGGTATATCCACTGCCTATTGTCTATGTCCCCATGGTCCCAAAACTCTCATCATTCTCTCATCATTGGATGAATAAGACCAAAATACTTTTTAACTGTGGAGCACTTGATAATGTTCCAGCATTTTCACTCCCATGATCTCATTTGGTTGCCATAAGAACAGTGAGTAGTGGGGGGGGGGGTGGTAGATAAAACAGGTATCCTGTCCACCTTGGCCACGAAGCTCCAGGACCTCTAAGTCAAAGTCATGTGTCTGAGGCCTGAGGAGGCAGGGGTTTCACCAGGCTGCTGTGGCTGCTTCGGCAGTGCCAAGTCAGCTTGAGGAAATGAAAGTGATTGGGAATCCACTACAAAACCCACCCTTGTCATCAGATCAAAGGGCAACAGGGACACAGAATTAATTCCAAATGCTTTATTCAAGTGACCAAATGAGATTGTCTGCAAGAATGTGATGCTGAAAACACTGAAGGCCATAAATGCTTTACGCTAGGCAAACCCGTACTGCATTTGACTCAAAGGAGAAATCTCATTGAGTCTAGATGAGGAGATTTATAGCTCACAGTGGATAACTCTTCCACATACATGAAAAGTTTGTTAAGATTAAAGAGGGGAAATTTAAATGCCCTTTAGATTTCACACCATTGCGTCATTCCAAAAATCATATATTTTTAAAATAGATAATAAACATATGATACTGAATCCAAAAGATACTGAAGGGCACACAGTGAAAAGTTGATCTTCTGATCCTCTACTTCCCATTGCCCCATATATTTATGAATACTGAGGCATATACTTCTAAAATAAAGGTTTTTTTAATTATAAAAGTAATATCTTTAAAAAAAAAAAAGCCCTTCCTGTATGTGGGATGGCAGGGCATTCAATGTGTGGTATTCAAAGTCACATACATAATTTCTAAAATAAAACTCATACAGTCTCCTTACTAAATATGTCCTCATAATAGTGCCTGAAATATATTACAAACATCAGCAGTAAAAGCCTCAAGTGAATGGCAAAAATTACAACTTGCAACAGTGCAGTGTGTCACCCTAGCACGAGGAAGAGGCAGTAACGTAACACATACCATAAGGAATAGAAGGCACTGAGACAGCCCTGCTCGGTGGGACCAGGCTGCAGGTTCCAAAACAGGAAACAGTCACTGAACTTCCTCCACCATGACACGTCTTAAAGATGTGGTCAACGCATGCTGGTTCTGCCTCCTAACCACTAGAGACTTCTATAGAGACTTCTATAAACCCAGTAATCAGGCTTTGTAATTCTTTGATCTACTGAGATTGCTTTCAATTGCAGCCACTAATCCCTGTCCTGCACACTTGCCCTTGCAAATCAGGTGTCCTTCCCTTACTCTTCTTGACCTCACTCCCTTTTGGACTAAAAGCTTTGACTTCTTTTGTACTTGGTCCCAGGGACCATATACAACATGAGATCTCTTGGTTTCAGAATTCACAATGACTCCCTCACAGGTAGATGTGCTCTTCTCCATGGGATTTGCTGAGATCTATCTCCATAGCCACCCTACCCTAGTGCTGGTTTTTATTCCCCTCTATTTCCAGCACATCTGCCACTTTTGTCTCCTCCTTCCTCCGACACTGCCCCCAAGCCTGTGCTCAGCCCATTTACACTGTCTATGATAGCACCTTCCCCCCTTGCTTCTGCTTGCTTAAATCTTTATCTTTTAAGCTCAAATTCAAATAATATCAGGTCTTCACCGATGACTTTAATTCTCCTTGGTACCTCCCTGTTCTGATTTATTTGCTCTAACTGCATCACTGTTTGTTACTTAATTATTTTCAAATTCTTTCATTGGGCTAACCTTTTGCCTCCATAACTAAACCATACATTTTGTGATGGCAGGTGCCAGATTGTACAGTCATTTCATATATCCTAAGGTGCCTAGCATAATAACCTATATACAATTTTCTGGTGATGAAAAAATATTCCAAATGGCTGCATAATGAGTAGACAATCCACACAAATGAGGTCACCTGGTAAAGAATGATACTTAACTGTGAAATGTCTATGTATTTCTGACTCTCAACAGAAGTCTATACTTAGGCAGACCCAGGCAATACCAAAATATCCTGAGTTATAAGTTAATTTGATGAAAATAATGAAGAAAATAGGTTGCCCAATGATGTATCTGTAATCTTTCAACTGGCTGAGTGGATGCTGGTCCATCATGGTGTCTGCCTCTTTCTTCAGCTTCAGTTCCTTGGCAAAACACAACTTCTCAGGATGGCCATTTTTAATGTGATCAATATTTAGAGCAACAGCCATCGATGGGTTGCAGAGTACATATACATGCATGAATATGAGAAATAAATGGTGTGGCTCTTACTGAAAGTGAGTGCTGCACATACACACAGGCCTTCCTATTTTTAATTAAAATGATGATTCCATTATTCCGATTTGTGTGAAATGTGAGCTACTCTTGTCATATCATTTTGATACATTAACCAGCCCAGTCTACATTGTGCTTGATATTAACTCCCTTTCTACTTGATGGTTTTCCTAGTGGCATAATTAATTTCCTCATGGAAGAAAAAATATTCAATCAATTTGGGATTAAATATGAGGTTGAAGGACTTTCACAAAAGATAGAACTAAATCTCCTAGCCCACATGCCTTGCTAATTATGACACACTCACATTAAGAACAAGAAGGTGTTCCCTTCCCATGATAAATGGTCCTGAAAATCCTCCCCAGCGTTTACTATAAATCACAAAGACCATTAATAAACAGGCAGGAAAAAAATGACAGTTTCTACAAGAATTCACTCCCATTCTTTGCCTAAGACTATCAATGTCATATTTAAAGCTGACATCTGAAATCTTCTATACAGAAGCCCTCTAAGTCAAAAAAACCCAGCTATTTTAAACAGAATTTCCTATTCCTGTTATTTTGAATGACAGCAAAGGAAACACTGGATCTTCTTAATCTCGTAATGCTATCTGCCCCCAAATCCTGCCTTCCAGCTAACAGCCTCCCTTCTCATCAGTGCTAAATTAAAGGAGGTCAAGTGCAAATGAGAGAAGAAGAGGGAACCACACTCGCCTCATCTTGCACCCAAACTTGCTTTACACAAAAGTCAGGGCATAGCCACCAGGGGTAAGATAGCTGAGCACAGGCAGCCTTAGCCAACGCTGACTCCTGTATATGGAATGGCAGGGCTTACACTTGAATCTAGAACAGCAGCAACAAGAATGGCGATCCCATATTACAAATGAACTCAGAGCCACTTAAAAGCTGACCTAGAAAGAAATGGAAACAAACTTCGGCATTTCTCCAAGAACTGGCAGGATCTGAGATAATGACAAACAGGCCGGTAGTAATAAGGTCAGGGTGTTTGGTTTTGTCATTAAGAGGAATCTGTCATGTGGAGAAATTTGTCATGCAGAGAATTTGGGAAATTCAGCAATTCCAAAGAAGGTAGAATTTAGAATAAAAAGGACTTTAAAAACAGACAATTAAAAATGTCTTGTGAGGCTAAGCAAATTACATTTGTGGTCAGCAGAAAAACCTGGGAATGTGCATGTCCCAAGAGTTATGTCAATAGCAAGTCACAATTATACAGGGCCCCACCAGCTAAGCCCAAACAAAGGTCCACCTTAGGGAGTCACAGTGAAGACAAAACATTCACAACTTAGAGGCATAAGTTAAACATGCAACATGAGAAAGATATGCTCATTTGCAAACCACATGAGACAGGTAGTTTCAGTGAGGTGTGTCTATGTGTCTGACAGTATCAATGGTATCTCAGTATCTCAAATTCCTTCACAGTTTCCAGGAGTCTACACTGCTTGAGCTACATAATGACAAGATCCAGGTATATGATTCTGCCAATTGGAAACATGGACAAAAAAAATGAAACAAAACAAAACAAAAAACCAAAATCTGTTGGGAGAAATATCTTCCAGAAAGGTTATATGTTAAAATGTTCCCTTTGATGATAATTATGTTTTGATACATATTTCAGACAGCTATACCCAAATTCAAGGTATTTGAATGAGAGAATGTGTGTGTGCCCATGTTTAAGTGTGTGTGTGTGTGTGTGCCCATGTGCCTGTGAGTGATAGTATATGTGACTGTGTATACATCTGTTAGCTAAAATCCAAGATGGTTAATACCAAGAGAAGTCAGATAGTTTCAGCATCAATTAAGATTGCTGGCTAAGAAGTGAAAAATATTGGGAGCAGTATCATCCTTCAAGAGAGGTACATAATATTAATTTAAAAAATAATGTTGCTATTAGCTGGATAAGGACATAAATGTTGGCCTCTGTAGTATATACTGGGCATTCAGCATTTAATAGAGAAGATATTGTCGCTAGCCAATGTTTACATTAAGCCCTATTTGGGTTCAAGTTATGTTTTTTTTTTTTTAATTTTTTTTTTTATTTATTTATGATAGTCACAGAGAGAGAGAGAGAGGCAGAGACACAGGCAGAGGGAGAAGCAGGCTCCATGCACCGGGAGCCCGACGTGGGATTCGATCCCGGGTCTCCAGGATCGCGCCCTGGGCCAAAGGCAGGCGCCAAACCGCTGCGCCACCCAGGGATCCCTCAAGTTATGTTTTAAGAGGAGACACAAGTATATGCTCACATATACGAGGGTCAACTATTACTCAAGGTCTCATCATATGTTAGTTTTATAAATAATGTATAAAGGCAAAAAAATCTGGAAGAACTTAAATGATGGTTATTTTTCTATTTGTAGGACAAGACTCATTAAGTAGCCAAGGGAAATGAGAACTCTTTCAGTTAGCCATGAAACTCATGAACACTGACAGGCTTCCGATACATGGAAACAACTTAAGGGTTTTCCAACAGATGAATGGATATAGAAAATGCAATCTATGTATTTACAGTGGAGTATTATTTTTAAAGATTTTATTTATTTATTTGAGAAAGAGACAGAGATAGCAATAGAGGGCATGAGCAGGGAGGAGAGGGAGAAGCAGATTCTCTGCTGAGCAGGGAGCCCGATGTGGGGCTCGGTCCCAGGACCTCAGGATCATGACCTGAGCTGAAGGCAGACGCTTAACTGACTGAGCCCCTACAATGGAGTACTATTCAGCCTTAAGAAAGAAGGAAATCCTGCTACTTGAGACAACGTGGATGAACCTGGAGGACATTATGCTAAGCCAGATGGAAAGACAAGCCAGATGGAAAGACAAATACTGCATGGGCTCACTTACATGTGGAATCTTAAAAACAAAAAAGTCCAACTCATAGTAAGAGATAGCAAAATGGTGGTTACCAGAGGCTGGGCAGTTGGAAGAAAAGGGGACATGTTGGTCAAAGGGTACAAATTTTCATTGTTTTTTTAAAAATATTTTTATTTATTCATGAGAGACACACAGAGAGAGGCAGAGACAGACAGAGGGAGGAGCAGGCTCCATGCAGAGAGCCCGATGTGGGACTCGATCCTGGGTCTCCAGGATCATGCCCTGGGCTGAAGACAGCACTAAACCGCTGAGCCACCTGGGATGCCCCAAACTTTCACTGTAAGATGAGTAAGTTGTGAGGATCTAATGTACAGCCTGTTGACCATAGTTCATAATAATGTACTGTATACTCGAAATTTGCTAAGAGAGTAGATATCAAGTCTTTTCACCACAAACAAGGAAGGTAATCATGTGAGGTGTCAGAAGTGTTAATTAGCTTGGTTGTGGTAATCATTCCACAATGGATATGACTATGAAAACGACACAGTGTACATCTGAAATGTATGATTTTTATTTGTCAATCTTATATCAATAAAGCTGAAAAAACTGATAGGCTTCCAGTTGGTGGTAAGACAATGATAAATTCCTGGTGTTGGAGCTATGGCTTGTATAGAATTAACCCACTCCTAGTAGTATAGATGATCTAGTAGTACAGATCTAGTACTGATGATCTGACACTTCCAGTAATTTTTTGTTTTGTCAAGAAAAATTATAAAGTATAGAATTACTTTTCTTTCCTCTTTCTTCTTCCTCTTCTTCTGCCTCGTTCTGGTATCTTGTAAAAAGTCTCATTATTCCACATAACATTGTCCATTTTTAATGGTCTTTTCTTTCTGAATTGTATTTTAAAATGACTTGAGAAGGTCCATTTTTAGAAATGTTTCCAGTATATGTCTTTTTGATTATTTGAGTCATTATAATGGGAGAATTTTTTTTGTCCCAAATCCTCCCTAAATATCTTATATTCCTCTAACATGCTAATCAATGAAAAATAACAAGTATTTAAAAGTTCTAAATATTTATGTTTCAAATAGTTGCCAGTTAACTCCATTTCAGAACGAACAGGGAAAAAGGACCCAACTTCCTATAATTTGGATGTTATTGACACTGCTATAGTAGGGAAAGAAGGGGCACAGCCTCACCTGGCACATACTGAGATTTTAATCAAAGCTCCCCTTGCTGTGCTCTTTCTTTAGAGATGGCATCTTTGGGAGCCCATCTTGTGTTAATTGTGTTTCCAACTTGTACATGGATCTGCAAGAGGAGACTGAAGCAACTTTTGCTCTGTGATTTTACTTTCCTTTAATATGATGGCTTAGACACTGTGGTTTATTCATTTATTGGTCTGATGGTTTTTATGAGTTGTGATTCAACATAGGTTCATTTCTAGTATCGTGTTTTATAAAGATATGGAGAATGTAATATAAGTCTGATACAATTATGGTTATGTGCCACGCAAGACAATACTGTAAATATGAGGAGAGTCTGAAAAGCTGCTTAGCAAAATGATCTTAACATACAAGGCAGTGTGAAAATGTAAGAGGAATCTATAATGACGATGAAGATTAGCCATTTGCTCTCTAACCTTATTTACAGAAGCAATCAGAGGTATTCAGGTCGAGTTAATGACCCTGTCTCCAATTAATTCAATTGTCTACAAACAACACTGGTGCAGTGGCTGTCTCAAAGTCTGCCATGCAGTCTCAGAGGGAATACATAAGACTCCATTAAAAGTGACAATAATAATGCATTTATTACTGAAACACTATTGTATTATAAATAAATTCCTCATGTTAAATTATGCTCCACGCTTTAACAGAAATTCAATTACTGAAATAATAAAAAGATGGTGTATTTGCCAAGTGCTTGGACTATAATTTGGCTGCTTAGTTACCAGCAGTTGGCTGTTTTGCAATTTTTCCTTCATAGACTATTTCTTTTGAATAAATGCCAGACTTTTTCATACAAATTTTATGAACAAGTTGCAAAATGAAATTTTGAGCTTTTGAATCCAATTATGAAAGACATAACTAAATCTATTATTGAAAAAAAATTCTAGTAAGCCCTTTCTGCCGTTGTTCAGAACTGCCTGCTAATTGAGGTAAGCACAGGTGCTGCTCATTATGGACCATTGTGCACCATCTGAATTCTGGGAACTGTGGAATTCAGATGGTTTAAACTCTGTTTGTGTGAATAACAAACAGGCCTGATTCTGCGCTTGTTTGTACAAGCTTGTACACAGCTCATTTGGGACTTCGAAGACACCTGCTTACCCTTTTGAAGCCAAAACAGTATCATTTATGTTCTGGCTATCCTTTCGATGACAATTTTGCAAAAGCAACAGATTTTGTGCTCTCCCGTCATTCCCACCATCTCCTCCACCATGTAGTAACTTCAACACTTCCTTGTCTTCAGTGATAGGAAAATTAGTTGAGTCATGCCATGGCAATTATCCAATGACAGGAGAAAAGAAGGACGAGCTCCTCTTGTGGAAAGATGTCTTTGATGAACCAACTGGTGAAGGTGGACTGGGGACACGGTTTATTTGCGTTTTGGACTAGATTTTCCCCCTTCATTCCCTTTCTTTTGCTCTGAGCTCTCACATCTGTCTTTCTGATGTCTAGTCTCATTTGTCTTTATTTTTTTCCCTAGCTTTGTTGAGATATAATTGACATATCACATTGTGTGAGTTTAAGGTGCACCACATGATGATTTGATACACTTCTATATCCTGAAATGAGTACTGCAATAGGGCTAGTTAACCCCTCTGTCACCTCGCGTAATTACAATCTGTGTGTGCATGTGTGCGTGTACGCATGCCTGTGTGCAGTAAGACCGTGCAGGATCTGTTTTCAGTGTCACTGCCTTCAGAGGGGTCACCTGAAGGCAGAGAACGTTCTGATCACAGGCGCTTGTTTCCTGCTCTCGGAATGCAAAGGAAAAACTACTCTTCACGGTGATCTCCTCTCCTTTCCCATAGGGCCCCAGGCCAGCAGCCACCATGAATTTCTGCTGGAGGGTCTGAGGAGGCTGGAGCCTGCACTGCAGCCCTGAGTTTCTGAGTAATGTCACATGCCAACCTGACTATTCTGTCCTGCAGTAGCTTCTCGGTGCTATGACTAACTTTAATTATTCAATGACTTGGCATTTTCTCTTGTTTTACACAGGTCTTACCTGCTATAAAGATAACACCCAGAAAATATGTAGTAATGAAGCAGTAGTTCTGTTGCATAGCAGCAAACAAATCTGGATCACTCCAACTCTAGGTCCCCCGCAATGCAACCCCCTGATCCCACCACAATAACCACCCATGAAAGATGACATTCTAAATCCTGTATTCATGAATACTCATGGTGAGAGTTTACTGTCACATGAATGCAGGAGATAGTTGAAAACATAGGGAATGAAAAATAAAGAGAAGAAATTATGGATGCAAAATTTTAGGCTTGTAGGTTACGGCCACTATGGAAAAGAGTAGAGAGATTCCTCAACAAGTTAAAAATAGAACTGCCCTACAATCCAGTAATTGTACTACTGGGTGTGTATCCAAAGCATATAAAAACACTAATTCATAGGGATACAGGCACCCCTACATTTATAGCAGCATTACTTACAATAACCAAGATATGGAAGCAGCCTGAGTGTATCAGAGATGGATGAATGGATAAACAAGAGGTGGCATATAGACACATTGGAATATTACTCAGCCATAAAAAGGAATAAAATCTTACCACTTACAACAACATGGATGGAGCTAGAGAGTATAATGCTAAGTGAAGTAAGTTGGACAAAGACAAATACTGTATTATTTCACGCATACGTGGAATTTAAGAAGAAAAAAAGTGAGCAAATGGAAAACATAGAGGGACAAACCAAGAAATAGACTCTTTTTAAAAACAATATTTGTAGCATTTCATTCATAATGGCTCCAGACTGGAAGTCACCCAAATCTCCTCCAACAAGATAAACTGTGGTATACCCAAAATGGAATACTACTCAGCAGAAAACAAGGAAGAAAGTACTGATATATATAACATGGATGAAAAAAAACAGACTGGAAAGGGTATATACTGTATGAGTCCACTTATACGACATTCTGACAGATAAAACTGTGATGGACCGTAGATCAGTGGTTTCCACAGGCTGGGATTGGTGGAGTGGTTTACTACAGAGGGGTTAACTACAGGGGATTTTTAGGGGTGATGAAGTGAAGAAACAAACTTTTAACTCTAGAGAACACGCCGCTGGTCACCAGAGGGAGGTGGTGAGGGATGGGGATTAAGAAGTACACCTGTTGTGATGAGCACCAGGTGATGTATGGAAGTGTTGACTCATTGTATCATGCACCTGAAACTAATATAACACTGTATGTTAATCATATGGGAATTAAAGTTAAAAAACAAGAAATAAAAATAAATCAATTTTAAAAAGTTTTTAGGCTTGAAAGGTTTACTCCAAGACGTCCCAAATCCCCCGACAGTGCTTATAGACTCTGGAATATGATCCTTCCAATTTAGGAAACACTTTCACTCTAAGCAAGATTCTAGAGAAGTCTAACAGTGAAGCAGAATAGTCAACCCATGCCCATTTGCAAAGGCACAATGGCATATTACCCAGCGCACTGCTAACTTGACAATTTGTCACACTTCTATTTACCTTGTCCATCAGGCAAAGTTACAGTCATGACAATGCTTAATAAAGCCAATCAAAGTAGTGATCAACCAAAGAAAGTCCCTGCCTGTCAGACATTAAATATGACTAATGTGGTTTGACAGTGCTCCACAGAAGGCACATTGGAATCTCACCTTTCCTCTTATCATTATCACAGAAAGTGCAAGATAAAGCTCTGCAGGAATATAAATAATTTGGAAACCCTCATAGACAATATTCTACTGTGTGTCTCATTTGCACTTAAAAAAAGCTGCCCTACAGACCTTATGTACTTTTAAGATTTATCTGAAAGATACATGAAGAAGACTTCCAGCCAAAAAAAAAAAATGTACATATTTAATGGAATTAGATCTCTAGGCAAGAAAATGTCAAAAGAAAAGGCGAAATATTAAAGCGAATGCGAGGTGCTCCTTTCCACAGCTTTCCGTCTTTGATAAATATCTTCTGGGATGTCATTTACTAGAAAGTCATGATTTTACAAAACGAAAAAAAAAAAAAACCTGGAGTATAAAATATACTCTCTTTATTGCTGAAGTCAGTTGCTATTTTCTCATTTCTCTCTGAAATCTGCTTTTGTCAGCCAGAGGCCTTGATATTTGCCTTTGTATCTGCCTTTTTATCATTCTTATTGAAAACATGGCAATTATTGTGAAATAGTCAAATTGCAGGCAAGCTTCTGATTACACGGCAGTGGCAGAGCTGGGAGTCTATGCTTGTACAGGGTCCTCATCTCTTTTCCAGCCTCTAGGGGGAGGTGAGCTCACCTGACACTACAGATTGCGTGGTTGGTGGGTTTGTGTCCTCACCTGGAACTGATCACAGAGTTGGGGGAGGAAGCCAGAGAGAGCCGCAGGAAGGTTCGGGATGAGGTGGTATGGACTGAACTTGTCCCTGAGAACAGTGAGCCCCAAGAGCATCACCTCTAACAATGAGCTACTGAGGTATGGGAGGATGGTAGGAATATGAAATTTGAGCTTGGAAGTTCATGAGGATGAGCAGATACCCTATATATACATGGAATATATATGTAATTTCAAAGGACAGAAAAAAATCAGGTTATTGTTAGCCTAGCCACAATCTACAGTCTATAAAGAGAAAGTCTCCTATAAATCTAATTTCAAAATCAGTTCCTCTCTCCTCTGATGCCTGAGTGTTAAGACCTACAGAAGGTTATTATTAGGAGGTGGCACATATCTTTTGTTCAAAATTCTTCTACCAAACATATTTTTTAACCACCATTACTACCCACATTGTATGTAGTCATGGTAATACTAATAATATTTAATGTTATTGAGTTCTTTTTTTTAAGATTTTATTTATTTATTTATTAGAGACACGGGGGGGGGGTGCGGGTGGAGAGGCAGAGGGAAAAGCAGGCTCCATGCAGGGAGCCTGATGTGGGACTCAATCCTGGGTCTCCAGGATCAGGCCCTGGGCTGAAGGCGGCGCCAAAGCACTAAGCCACCGGGGCTGCCCGAGTTTTTTTTTTTTTTTTTTTTTAAATTTTTTTTTTTTATTTATTTATGATAGTCACAGAGAGAGAGAGAGGCAGAGACACAGGCGGAGGGAGAAGCAGGCTCCATGCACCGGGAGCCTGATGTGGGATTCGATCCCGGGTCTCCAGGATCGCGCCCCGGGCCAAAGGCAGGCGCCAAACCGCTGCGCCACCCAGGGATCCCTTTTTTTTTTTTTTTTTTAAGAAGATTTCATTTATTTATTTGAGGGGGGAGTGGGAGTGGGGGAGAGGGGCAGAGGGAGAGACTATCAAGCAGATTCCTCATTGAGCATGGAGCCCAACATAGGGCTCTATCTCATGATCCTGAGATCATGACCTGAGCCGAAATCAACAGCCAGATGCTCAACTGACTGTACCACCCAGGTGCTCCTAATGTTACTGAGTTCTTAATACGTGACTTGTCCGAGGCCTTACAGCCAGTGAAAGGCTAGGCAGCAACAATCTCTCCTTTTGCTTGTTTTTCTGTTTGTTTTGCCGGAACACATTTTGAAAAGTTCTGCTCTATTTCTGCCAATCGTTCATCCATATGTGTCTTTTCAGAAAGATCTATTGGAGAACGAGTACTAAAATCTTTAAACATATGCTTTCACAAAATTATTTGCAGCCTTCTGTAATAACAATTGAAAATGCATAATGCTTACAAATTATTCTTCAGTTAATATCAATGGTAATGAGGACGATGACCATTTATTAGGCTCCTACAGCGTGCCAGGTCCTGTGCCGGGAAGCCCACTCGATACTTTTTTACATGTGAGAAAACGGAGGCTTAAGCAGTGAAGCAACTTGCTTAAAGATCTCATTCCAAGGGCTGTGATCTCTTGCTACTATGCTATCCTGCAGGGGTTGGGGATTAATCCCCATATGTAATTTAAATAAAATATCCACCACTGTCAATTGGGTTTCTGGTTTAGTAAATAACTCCATTTTAATAGCCTTCTTCTACTAACAATTTCATAATGACAGAGCTGAATCATAGTATCATAGAATCCTGTAGCTAGAGAGGACCCTGGGCATTTATGAATCCATCTCTCTCAATTGTCAGAAGAGGAACCGAAGCCAATCAGTAGTATGTTCAGTGAGCTAAAGGTCACGTGAGTGAGTCAATCAACCTCCTAACCTCTCCTCCCTTGATAGGATTGGCTGTGGCCAATTTGCTTTGGTGGTGGACAGGAGCTGATGAGCGCAAACAACCCAGAGAAGGAAAACATTTTATTTAAAACAGTCAGCTGTTTTGTTGTAAAAGCTGCTTAGTGATGGACCACAAACCAGGCATTTGACCAATTCAATGCTGTAAAAACCTAACAGTGACAACATGACGTGTGTCCTTGTATATGTGTGCATATGCTTAAAGCACAGAATCTGATTCCATAGATCTCAGGGGGTGATCGCTTATCTGGATTTCTTAATAAGCTTCATAGGTGATTCTGATGTACATCCAAACTCAGAGCTGCTGGCTTAAGAGAAATGTCCTGATGTATTTTGCACATTTCCCCTTCAATATTAGTATCAGAAAGATAGGAAGTGACTAACATTCTCCTGGTTCACTTATCAGGAAAAAAAATTCAAATATTTCTGTATGATCTCATTGTTATCAGGCTGTTGATAATAATTATAATAAATTATGCAGTTAATAGTAATAGTATTGTTTCTCAAGTGCTCAGGTTAAAAATCGTGGAATCATTCTTCATTTCTGTATTTTTTTCCTGCATTCAGTGAACCCATCAGTAAATGTAATCTGCGCTCCCTTCAAAATATGTCTCTAATCCATCCACCTGTCACCACCCTCACCACCTCTACCCTTGTCCAAGCCATCACAATTCTCAGCTGGATTATGGCGATAGTCTCCTTACTGTTCTCTCTGCTTCTGACCCTGCCCCCCCCCCATAGTGTGACCCTATTATGACAGAAATCAGATCAGGTCTCTCCTCTGCTCAGAATCTTCCAGTGGCCTACCATCTCTTATGTAATGATTCCCAGAGAATAGTCGGATCTCCTCTGCTAACATTCTTACCTTTACTTACTTCTGCTGCAACTGAACTATCTTCTTTACTGTTTCCAGGCACACCAGGTACGTGGGTACCTGCCTGATTCAGGGTTTGTTCATGTGCTATTCTTCCTGGAATGCTCTTCCCTCAAACCTCTAAGGGGCTTATTACCTCATTTTCTTTAGGTCTTTGCCCAAGATTCCAGTTCTCAGCGAGGCCTTCCCTGACCATCCTGAAATCGCAACTCTACCCCCATTTCTCTCTAGCGCTCTTCTTTGAATTCTCCCCATAACACGTATCACCTTGAAACATATTTTATCATTATATCTGTATGTTGTTTACGGTCTATCTACACCTGATAGAAATCTCTCTAGAGCAGAGCTTTGGACTGTTTTGTTTCCTGCTCTGGCCCTAGTTCCTAAAACAGTGCCTGGCCTCTGGTTAAATATCTCATGTGTGAATGAATGTGAATAAGTGTCAAAGTGTGTGTTTTGTGAATTAGGTAAGGTTGGTGGATTCGATGTCTGAAAAGTAAACCACTAATAACATAATATCAATAATAGTGCCTGTTTACTGAGCAACCATTCGGTATCAGGAGCCGAGTACTTGACATAAATCACCTCTAGCCTTACAGTAATTCTCCAAAGAAATGAGAAGAGTGCTGGAACTCAGCCGGACTCAACTAGAGGGAAGGAGTGGATAAGTTTGATGTTGGGGGTGGGCAAGGAAGGCTCCTGAGAGGGTACCTAGCTGGATCCAGCTTCTCAGACACTGAGGCTCAGGTAGCTGAAGTAAGCTTGCCTAAGACCACGCAGCTAGTAACTGGAAGAGCTACTAATCAAATCCAGGACTGCCGGACTCCAGAGCCCTTCCTATTATGTAGACAGGAACAACAAAGACTGTTAGATGCCCACTGCCCCTTCTTTCCAAACCTGGAGAAGAGTAGTGGCCGCTGAACAGCCTCCAGTTTGTTGTGAAACCCCAAGAAGCCAAAAGGATCCCTCGCGCTTGTTTCTAATCTGGAAAATTCTTAGGAGATGAAGTGGCCCCAGGTCACACCCGATTGTGAACTGCGTGGTACTGCTGCTTCCACAGGATTTATCCTCAGAAGCAAATCCAAACTTCTAGCATTCCACGTGGAAGTTTTCAGAGTGGGACTTGGAGAATTTCTCATCCGTTCCTCTCACTCAGAACAGACCGGGACCGTAGAGGAAAGGGACATGCTGAGCTGGGGACAGATTTGGTGGGGGAGTGCCAGTCTCTGAGTTCCCAGGGGACTCTGTGCCATATTTGCTATACTGAGGCTGATACTGGCATAAGTTATGTTTTCTGATATCAGCAGTAGCAGCAGCAACACCAAAAAAGATAGAAATAAAGCCCCAGTTACGTGTAAATAGCAGGGGAATGACATGAATGGTTGGACTTATGGGCCAACGTGCTGTGATGGCCACTCCCTTCTTCTGCAGTGGGTCCTTCCCACGATGGTGTTTGGAGCTGATCCTTCACATGCTCTCGGCCAGTCAAAAGATTTGACTTCCTGATGCACTTTTGGAAAGAGAACCCCACCACCCTCCAAGTGGATATGCTACACCTGGAGCAGAATGAATAACATGCATTTCAACCTTTGTCTTATTTACAAACCCAAGGAAAAGCAAAATAATTTGCCTTTGTCTTTTGGAGTCGGCATTAATAAATTTATTTCACCGATGTCAGTCATTATAGATGATAAAAGTGGTATATGACCTGCAAATGAGAAGATGCCTGCTCAGGATGATTTGTGTGTATATAATGCCTAAGGTTACCAATTAATTGGAGAAGTACTATTTATAAACGTACCACCCTGATAAATAGGTTATGATGGCTATTATAACCCTCACACATTTTTTTTCTCTTTTCACTCTTAAGAAGCTGATATTATTTAACATATCAATGCACTGCAATAGGCAGATAGTGTGACATAACTCAGTGTTGGAACGTACATCACAAACACGGCTTGCATAGGAGTTCTTAAATGATTGTCGTAGCACAACCACTTTTACAATGTATTCCCTCTTTAATGAAATGAATGAAACCCCTTAATTAATCAGAGGCGTTTGCAGCTTGCAGAAATACCCCTCATCCTGAGTCCCTATCTGAAGTAGGCCAGCAGCAGGTACGGAAACAGCACTGTGTTAGTGGCCGTGAGACCATGATCACTGTGCCCTGGCAGCACCCATCAGCTGCAGGTAAGTGATGAGTGAGAAGACATTTTTCCAGTTCCACTGGAGGCCTCAGAGTCCTTGCTTTATTTGTGATGTGCATCATGGCTTAGGACCAATGCAACTGAAACCCAAATGCGAGGATGACTGTGGTGAATGGGGATGGAGGACAGAGCCTTTGAAGACAGGCTGATTCATGGGCAGGGCCCAGCTACTAATTGGCCCTGACCATTTGAGGTGAACCAGTTTCTAAACTGGAGAAGGAATTCTGGGACAGCTGACTCCACACAGGCCACAGTGGTCCAGGCTGGCTTGGGGGCACAGAGCTCCCCCACTAGCTCTGTTAGTTCCATTTCATTGTGGAGATGGCAAATGCTCTGCATGACCCTGACACCCATCACTCCCCAGCACAGAGATTATTATCCCCATTGACCAATGAAGAAGTTGATGCCCCTGAAGGAAACTAGACTAGTTCAAGGCTATAATGCTAGCACATGGCAGTGTCAGGATGGCCTGAGTCTGTCTGACACCTGGCTTCTCATGTCATAGCTCTGCCTGAGACTGTGATGCTGCATGGCACACTGAAGGCAGTGGCCGCACACCTGCTTTGTTTGTTCACTTGGGCAGGCAGGACTCCTGGGTAGGGTCTGCCAGAAGCTGGCTGTGAGCCCTGGCTGGGAACTTCCAGAACTCTTCTGAACTATCTACGAATCTAGGTTTCATCTTTGGTTTCATAGGTGAGGCAAAGGAATAATGACACCTGGGTTCTGGGCTGGCCTCTAGCTTAGTGAAGACCAGTGAACCATCTGCAGAAAGGACCCTTCAGTCATGGAATCAGGATGACTGTGGATTCTGCAAAACACAGAAACACATTTCTCTTTGGTCTCAGAAAGGCTACTCTAGATGGAGACAGATGACAAGGGTGCCTGGCGAAATCCGTTTTGCCACACGAAGAAAAGTACTTCGGCGAATCACAAGTGGTGCAAAAACATGGGGACTCTTGCATCAGCTACACTAGGATCTAAAGATAATTACGAGAAGTCAGGTTTTCTAATGACATTAAAAGAGGCAGTATTACTTTTCATTTATTTGAAGAAATCGGATTGAGTACAGCAGAGACGGGATATCATTTCATATATCTTCATTAATGGAGTGGTGCTCTTTAAAGAGAAATGTTAACTGAAGGGAAACCAGAAACTACTTTTATTGCTCAGATGGAAATAAAGACCTGGGTAGACTGGCTATGCATTAGCTTGTAATCAACAGCAAATCATAAAGATTCATGCTAAAAGACTCGCAATGGTAATCTAATTAGTTTTCTTACTGTTTGGAGAGATTAATTTAGAGCTAGCACAAGAAATGCAGAATGGTGCATGTCTAGGAGATCCGTCAGCTCCTGTCTCCAGCGTGGGAGAACTTGAAGATTAAATCTCGACGTGGTAATGCCAACGGGTGACCCAAGGAAAAAGAAATGTGTAAGGTGTGTGGCTCTGGCCATCAACCGACTCATCGAGGGGAGGAAGAGCCTGACATCCTGGCGAGATCCCGGGTGGGGACTCCAAGCAGCTCTGGGTCGGGTTCTTCACTACTACTACATAACCTTTCTAAGCCTCAGCTTTATCATACAGAAAGAGAACAAGGTCTTGCAGAATTGCTGAGCCGAGGTGAGAAGATGCCTGTAGACTGGGTGGTGCCCAGCAGGTGCTCAGTATAGACTGTAATTATGGCCGTAATTGCTTTCAGAAGGTGGGCTGGTCTGCAGAGACCGTAACAATGGAGAAGGCGTCTGAGAGCGGAAATGCCACCTGAGGCTGCCTCTGTGCACCATCTTGGAGTCCTGGAGGCTGCCTGGGCTCTCAAAGGCAGGCCCGTTCTTTTGTCTACTATGTCTCACAACGATTCATCCAGCATTTGCAAACCTATTTTAGAAAGATGTAAATGAAACATCCTGGGATGTCTCCCAAATTTGTTACTGACAAATGATCTTGGGTGGCACCTTCCCATTCTGTGGCTAAATGAACCCAAGAAGCACTAATTGCTTTGAAGTTAATAAAGACTTTATTGGCTTCAAATAATTGGTGTTTGTTTGGCTGCTATGATTATAGTTATCACACACTCTCTACATAATGTAAGCTGGCAGAAGTTTCTACCTTTTACAAGTTTTAAATCCCAATAGAATTGACAGAAAAAGCTATAACCACAAATTGGTTTGCAATTTTCCTCTTTCTTCCTAGCAAGTCCTGTATGGTTATATTATGAACCTTGCTTCACACAAACTGCTTGTGACTTTTATGGCCCTTTTGTGATCTAAATGGCTATCTCATAAGATATTCCATTGCAGCTTCTTTTTCAATTGCTTTTACTGTGAAATGCCCTTGTGGAGAGTTCTGGGGACCATTTCACACTCTTATGGTATTGATTTGCTAAACCTGATGATAGGTTTATATTTAAGATACAGTCTTGTATCTAAACAGAGTGGGAAGCTTATGAAAAGCAGAGCCAGGGCTTCCATTGAGGGGATTTTGGATACCATCTGAATGTTCTGGAAGACAAGGAGAACCCCTAATCATCTTTGCATTCATTTTGTAAACTCAGCACATGACAATAGCACTGGAACACTGGCAAAATCTTACCCGATACTGTGATGGTCAAATGAAGGCCAGGTTGACAGTGAATACATAAAAACATGATAATATCATTTGTTTGAGTCTTCTAAAGTAGGGAGTTTGGCAGTGCTTTCATTATTAACATTTTTCATGACCCTCCACGAAAGAAGCCAACATCTGGCTGGGACGCAGAATGCGAGGTATCTCTTTGCCTTGTGATCGAATCTCTGTGTAGTTATGACCAAAATCATAACCAAATGCAAGAGACTAGCTGTAGGCCCCTCACCTCTGGTCCAACCCTCACTTGGCTTTGCGCACATGCTGCGGGCTGCAGCGTAATGAGAACAAGGCTGAGTGTGAGTCCTGGCAAGAAGTGAAAGAAGGATTCTGAGAAAACCTGTAAGAGAGAGGGAGGTGGGTGCAGAGTGAAGAGGAAAGAGAAAATACGATGAAAGAGACAAAAGCGAGAGAAAAAAAATAGAAAGAGAAGAACGATTTGTGGTGGCCTGAGTTACTTACTGAAGGAGGAAAATGATGGAACTCATTGGTCTGGCTGCTGCCAGGTCTCTGCCAAGACATAGCTCCCACCTTGAACCCAGCCATGGCCGTACTCCCTCTCATGCAAGAATTCCAGCCACAGCATTCAGTAGTTATTACTATATGTCCATGTTCAATTTCCTAGTTTCTCTTCCTTCCAGAATCTATCAATTCTCTGGATAAACTTCAAAGTCTAAGTCTTTGGCATACAAAAAAAAAAATCCTAACATTAGTCGAAGTGGCACCAAAAGGTAAACCAACGATTAGAATTCATTTAAAAAACAAAAAACAAACCAAGCCCCACTCAAACAGAACCAGTGTGGGAAAAGAAGACTTAGGTGTCAGGGTTGGAGAATCTTAAATTATCAGGGAAGAAACAGAGCTGGGTGGAAGGCATCATCAGCCAAATGTTTTCTATACTTTTCAATGAGAGCATCAGGGAAGATGTCCCAAGCTGTGCTTTCCACGTGATGTGGAGGCTTTTATTCTAAGAGGTCACCCAAGCAGATCCACCAATGAGCTTCCATTTGAGTGACAAAAATCAATGAATATGGACTGAAGCGGGGTGGGCCAGGTTCACTGCCAGGGAAATGGTGGGGAGGTCACTGCCACTTGGTCATGCTTTGATGTGAGAGAGAGCAGATTGCTGTGAACACCAGCAAGACGGACGCTTCAATGTAGCCTCTATAATGATGAGCCATAAATTCCACTCTGTGTTCTCCATATGCTCTATCTTCATTTAGAAACGATGGCATTCAGGCCGCTTACACCTCAGCTCTGCGATGAAACTGATTTCCCCACAGATACTCAACAAAAGCCACTCATACGAACTTTAAGGACTTTCTGCTTTGCATAGGAAAGGTGATGTGACTTGGAGTGTGCGTGTATGTGTGAGTGTGTGTGTGTGTGTGTGTGTGTGTCTCCCTCCTGAGCTACAGCCCCATTTGGATAGTGTTAGTAGCAGGGAGCTCATGTAACCAGTGTGATGCAGAGTAGGGGAGTTTCTATCCAGCCTTCTCATTTCAGAAGAGCCTGAATAAGTAGGATTGTCAGGCTTTGATGTGGCGAGGCTACTTTTGGCAGAGGATACCCAACACATACTTTGTTATTTTCTTTTATGACATAGCAGGCTTAGAATTCAAATGGAACTTCCAGGACAGCCCTGATGCCTCCCCATCTCTGGACTCACTCTTTGCATAATGCACAGAACATGGGAAGCAGGAGAGCTGCCAGACAAGGCCAGGAAAATACTAGAAATATCTGATAGGCTGAACTGTGGCTTGTTTTCGTGGCAACTGCTCTAAGAACCTGCATCCAGCAGACTCAGCAGATGTTTATCGAGCACTAGCCATATGCCAGGGATTTTGATGCACATTAGAAGAGGCATTATCCCATTTCAGAAATAAGGAAACTAAGGCTGACAAAAGTTAAGGAAATTGCCCAAGGCCACGAAGCTAGCCAGGTTTCAAGGACTAGTCTTCTGACACCAGGTTCAGAGCTCTGGTGACTGAACCCAGCCGGTGGGCTTTCTGATACAGGGACCAACATCACGGCAGACACTTGTATAGCTATGGTATTCTGAGGGCCTTATGCATTATCAACACATTCATTCTCTGTTGCACCCTATGGAGCAGGTTCTATCATTATCCTCATTTTCCAGATGAGGAGAAGGAGGCAAAAAGAAGTGAGGCAAATCTGCCCAAAGCTACGTGGTGGGGAAGGGGCAGCAGTGGGATTTGGACTGACACTTCAGCCTGTGCTCCTCATGTCACCACACCATGCCTCCCATTACCTGGACTCTCTGAAAGCCTCACAGAGAGGGCTGGGACTCCTGGTCCCAGGGCCAACATCCAGAATTGTGCTGTAGAAGTGACCGCTAGCATCCCTTGGGACAAGTGTGCACATGTGACACACTGCAGAGGTGCTGTTCCAAAGGTTGAGGTTGCCTTCATTATTTCTTGCATCCATTCATTGAAACAAATGTTAAATGCCTACTGTGTGCTAGACGCTGACTGTCGAAATTGATTAAAAGGTTCAAGTTATTTTTCTATTTTTTCTAATTTCCTCTAAACATAGAGATGATAACCACATGTCCTTATGCAGCTATCTTTCAAATTTGCCTGGGCGGTTCAGTCAATCATCCAACTCTTGATCTCCACTCAGGTGTTGAGCTCAGGGTTGTGAGTTTAAGCCCTGCACTGAGCTCCATGCCCAGTGTGTGGCCTACTTAAAAAATTTGGAATAAAACAACGAGATATTCTCAGCTTTCTCCCTATGGCTACTCAATGACAGGGAGCTACACATTAACAGAATGGATTCATAGATTAGACAAGATCAGAGCTGCCCAGAGCCACAGAACTCATGTGGTTTCTGTTTTCCAATTCAGGGGGCAATGGAGGCCAACTGAAGGCAGTTTTTATTTTATTTTTAAGAGATTTTATTTATTTATTTGAGAAAGAGAGCATAAGCAGGGGTGGGGGCAGCAGAGGGAGATGGAGAACCAGGCTCCCCCCTGAGCAGGGAGCCCTATGCAAGGCTCAATCCAAGACCCTGGGATCATAACGTGAGCTGAAGACAGATGCTTAACCAACTAAGCCACCCAGGTGCCCCCTGGACAGCAGCTTTTAAAAGCAAATTGTTAAAATGATTCAATCCAGTATCACAGCGATCTCCTTATCACTGTGCGATGGTTAAATTTGGGTGTGTAAGTGTCACTTCTGAAGCAGACCTGGCTGGGTTGTTGGGTGATATGTAACCTACGAAGATCCTCTTGGTAAAATTTGACAAAACTGAAGAACATAGAGACTTTAGACCTCAGTGGGAGCTGCACAAGCCCACATTACCAAAAGATTGTTGTTGCCAGCAGGATGTGTGTGTGTGGGGGGGGGGTGGCGAGGCTTGGCTCAATTCTAACATTTAAAAAATTGATTCTGTATCACACTTAGGTTGGCATCTATCTGGAAGTAGAAGCATCTGTGTATCTGAACTCACCCCCACACCTCACAACGAAACCCTAATGCCCCTGTGGGCGGGTGTTGGCACCCCCATTTTGGCATCCCCTACACATCCCCTACAGTGTCTTGCAGAGTAGAGGCTCAACACATTTCCATTCAAGTGCATCAAATCATACCGAATGCTTTTCCTGGGTGAGGGAGTAGCTGTCCAAATTATCTCCATTTTCATGATCCCATAAAAATCAAGCACTGTTCATCTAGATGGGAGCCATGACATACAGGTAAGAACTCTGAAGCTAAACATGTTTGCCTTCAGTGACAGGAAATCGATGCTTGCTAAAAGTACACATACACAACACATACGCGCACGCACATGCACATGATAGTTTGTTGCTTTCTTTTTTACAACTCTCACTATTCTCATTTCATTAGCTGGTGGGTTTAATCATGGTTGTTGGTCATTAATTCGGTCCCTGAAGCAAATCAAAATGTGTGCAGTAGAGTTTCAGTTTTGAGTTCTCACAGTTGCCCTTCCACCTTAAGAGGATTTGAGGCTCAGCCATCTATAGAAAGGTGAGATTCAATTCACTTTCTATAGAAAACTCTAAAATATGGGGGGTCGTTTCTAATGTTATTCTATCTACGTCAATAGAGCTGAACTCTTAAATATAATTAGACCCATTTAGCTGCTGGCAATTGCCAAAGTCTAAGCTGTGGCTCCCTTTTGACATATTCCATTTTCTCCATGACAGATAAACAGCCCAGAGAATCACCCCTAACCTCCTTTTTCTGTAACAAATCCATGCAGACGGTCCTCTTCCCTCTAAGGGCTAGATAACAGCCTCATAAACACGTGCCGACAGAGAAGCTTCTGGTTGGCTTTAGAAAGTGATTTGGGACCCTGCGACAGGGAGTGTTTGGTACATGGCAGACTCCCTGGCAGAGAATAAAATCCTTCTAGGCAGAGGCTATATACATCCTACAAAGCAAATAATCATGTGTTTTCCTAGGAGTTGAAGTATTTTTCGATTCCCTATGCTCTATCTGTGGGACCCCATTCAACTCCGCTAATGCACACTGCGATTTTTAACACATGCCCATATTTGATCTGTCACACATGCTTTGTTTTTACTTACTAGTAAGTTAGACATGGTTTGCTGTGTTTCAGTTTCCAAATTTTAGCAAACAGTAGTAGAGTTTAATATTCATGCACTTAGAGTTTAATATTCATGTACTTAGCTCTTGCACCATAAAGCTGGACCTCGGAAGTCATTTATTTGTCAGGAAATCACCTTTTAACCAGGTGCTTTTGGCAGTTCAGCAACAAAACCCCTTGTGCCAGGCATACAGCCACATAAAGTACAAAAGTAAACCATTGAATCATCAAGTCTACAAGGTCGGATAAAAGCAATCTATAATTGTATCAAACCATAATTTCATCTATTACATATGGGCCGTCGTGGTACAGATTTGGTTTTGAGGCATAAACTCCCCATAGTTGCTGGTATGTGAATGGCATTATTTGTTTCATTATCTTAGAAATGTCTCTGTGCTTTATAAGGGGCACCTGTGTAACAATGAGCATGGTGAGGGCCAAAGGACATTAATGCACAAAGAGTGCCAGCCAATTGCTTGCTCTGGCTTTAAAATCTGTCAGTGAAATCTGGCAGAGTCATGTGCTTTCCATAATAAACTTGTTCCTCCGCCCGTGGCTGTTGGATCTCCGCAAGCCAATGAGCTGTTCTGAGTTTGAAGCAAGAGAATATACCTTGGCCAAGAGGAAGCATTGTAATGAATAATGAATGCCCTCTCCCTTTTGCTGGTAGGGAGGGAAAAGGATGGGAGGGTTCTTCATAGATGACTGACTCTGAGTGGCAGGCAGAAGGTTGGAGAACAGAGATGGTAAGTGGCCAATGATTCAGAATCAAGTGTTGGTGGGGAGCCTGGATAGCTCCGTTGGTTGAGTGTCCAACTCTTGATTGTGGCTCAGGTCATGATCTTGGGGTTGTGAGATCGAGCCACGTTGAGCTCCGTGCTCAGCAGGGAGTCTGCTTGAGGATTCTCTCTCTCCCTCTTTCTCTGTCCCTCCCCCTACTCTCTCTCTGTCTCTTAACATCTCTCCAATGAATAAATAAATAAAGTCTAAAAAAAAGAAAGAATCAAGTGTTGGTGTTTTGCTGAGAACATCCTAATAACTGGGAAATGAGTAGGGATGTCTGGCTGCCCATTAATGAATAGCACTGAGGTGTCTAAACCCCATTGGCAAAATCATTCCAGTATCTGAAGAGACAAAGGGAGGGAAAAGAAAATCCTCAGATGTGAACTACTTTTCACTATTTTCTTCTTTTTCCAGGGAACGTAAGAGAGTAAGATAAAGCAGATTCACTCAGTTCCCCAAAACCAAACTATAATCCATGAGGACCAAATGGTGCAGCATTTGAATTATTCTTTAGCCACAAATTAGCACCTCTTAAGGGCTTCATGTTTTTGAGCCATTGATTTTTGATAAATCCTGATTGGCAAATGTGAGAACAGATGTAGGTGTGCCAGATGGTTTTTCCAGACTTACTCAGGTCTAACTGCCAGACTTTGGGCCAACTAAAGCTGAGAAAATAAAAGAAATAATTTATTCTCTTTCTCCTGACTCTGGGGACCGCTCTCTCTGTGCCCAGCAGTTCTTGCACTGCATGCAGTACCATCCATTTGGGAGAGAATCACTTATTCAACTTCCTGAAATAGACCAAAAGAGGGAAAACAGCAAATAGTTTCAAAAAATTAAAAGATGCTGAAAAATGGCAAAAATACCAATTATCAGCTATCCAAGATTTTATGAGAAAACGCTTGATTCCTTTGAGCCAAAAACAGTGTTTACAGTTGCAGCAATGAAAATTCTAATTTTGTGCTCTAATGAACACAAAACAATCCATACTCAACCTTGGCAAAACTTATAATGACTGTGTAATTGAAGTGACTTTGTCATATTAAAATGTTTCATAAAATTACAGAAAACTGCCAAGAAGTAAGAACACAGACTGCGAAGCCTTGGCTATGTGATACAATAGCCACACCGCCCCCCTGTTTTGTAAGTAGAATGAATCAGTTTATGGAATTGAAGAACACCATTCATATTTCACACCAGCTTACCAAGCCATAAGATGTTAGACGCTTTTGAGAAGGATTCACATGACGTAGTTGTTTTATTCTAAGCATTAAATATCAAGTCATAATTTACTTTTAGTTGTAATATCTCCAATATATTTAAAATACTATTAAATTCTTCCTCAGTATATTTGGAATATAAAAAAAGGGAAGGCTTTCCCCTTTTCTTGGTGACATTCCCTAGTCAGAGTCAACTAGTTGGTCTCATACATAATGGATGCTCTGGGGAATCACAGCCTCCAGCATGGTTGTAAGAAAAATCGCAATCATGGTGATTCATGAGGGAAAACACACAGATTTGGAGAGAACCTTGATTCCACCCGATTCCACCCAGGTTGAGACTTTTGGAAAGTTGTGAGGCCTAATTCCCAATCCCATTCTCTTGGGGCTCTTAAATTCAGAATTGGAAATATACACTTCTACACCGAGCTAAGGCTTTATGTCTTCGTGTCCCATATGTGAAGTCCAAATACTGGCTCAGGGGTTGCCTTCTACACTAAGAGGCGGTGTCTACAGAAGTAAAGTGAAATTTAAAAATGTGTTAATTGGGACCCAGAACAGCCAAAGCAACCTTGGAAATGAAAAAAGTTGGAGGAATCCCAGTTCTCAATTTCAAAATCTACTACAAAGCTATAGTAATCAAGATGGTGTGGTATTAAACTATGAATAGATATATAGATCAATGGAACAGAAATAAGGCCCAGCAGTAAACTCTCACATTTATGATCAACTGACTTTTGACAATAGCCTCAAGATAATTCAATAGGGAATGAGTAATAGTCTTTTCAACAAATGATGCTGGGACAACTGGATTTCTATATGCAAAAGAATGAAGTTGGACTTCACCTCAGACCATACATAGAGATCAACTCAAAACGGATCAAAAAATTTGGGGATCCCTGGGTGGCTCAGCGGCTAAGTGCCTGCCTTTGGCCCGGGGCATGATTCTGGAGTCCTGGGATCGAGTCCCATGTCGGGCTCCCTACATGGAGCCTGCTTCTTCCTCTGCTTGTGTCTCTGCCTCTCTCTGTGTGTCTCTCATGAGTGAATAAATAAAATCTTAAAAAAATGGATCAAAAAGCAAAAAATAAGGCCTAAGAATGAAAACTCTTTTGCATATCATATGCCTGATGAGGGACTTGTAGCTGGTATATATAAAGAATTATTACAAAAAAAAAAAGAATTATTACAAATAAATAATAAAAAACATAGAACCTGAATAAATATTTCTCCAAAGATACAAAATTGGCTCTAAGCACATGAAAAGGTGCTTAACATCATTAGTCATCAGGTAAATGTGAATCAAAACCACAATGAGTTCTTTCTTCACACCTACTAGGATGGCCATAATCAAAAGACAGATAAAAACCAGTGTGGGTGATGTTGTCAAAAAAATGGGAAGCCTCATATACTGCTGGTGAGAATGTAAATGGAACAGCCAGTTTAGAACACAGTCTGGCATGATCTCAAAAGGCTGAACACAGTTACCATATGACTTAGCAACTCCACTCTTAAGTATATACCTAAAAGAGCTGAACAACATATGTTCACACAAAAACTTGTGCACCCATGTTCACAGCCACATTGCACACAATAGACAAGAAGTGAAAAAAACTTAAATGCCTATCAGTTGACAAATCGACATATATGATGTGGTCTATCCATAAGATGGAACAATATTATTCAGCCATAAAGAGGAATGAAGTACTGATTCATGCCCCTTGCCCTTCACCTTGAAACCATTATGCTAAGTGAGGGAAACCAGACACATAAGAGCACACTTATATGGGATGCCAAGAATAGACAAATCCATAGACAGAGTGGTAAGGGCTGCGTGGAGGGAAGAATGGGGAGTGATGGCTCAATGGGCTCAGGGCTTCCTTCCAGGGTGATGGAAATGTTCTAAAATCGATTGTGCTGATTGTCGCACAAATCTGAAAATACACTAAAACCCACTGAACAGTATGCCTTAAATCATTAAATTGTATGTTATGTGGAGCATATCTCAAAATAGCTGTTTAAAAGATTGTATTATCACCTCAAAAATTCCACTTTCTATGGCTACAGTGAAGAAAGTTTTAAGAGAGGAGACAGACATTACAGGGGATGCTGATCTAGATGACATGGGTATTCATATTTAGTGAACTCATTAGACCATAACTCCAATTTTCTAGTTCACGTGATCTGCTTACAGTGTGGCTCTGGCTTCAAGACTCTGTTCAGGACCACTGGCTACTGATTCAGACTAGTGGCCTCTTTAGAGGCCTCCTTGGCAGGCTGGTGAACCTTCTAGGTTATGTCCCAGGAGCTCCATATACTAATGGTAGGTTGGCTACAGAGACTTCTGTTTCTGGCTCATGGGGCTGTCCTCAAGTGAGAATTACTTTGCTACTGAGTTGACATCATTAATGCAATCCAGCTTTACCTACTGCAGCATATCTCAAAGTAGATTGTGAGATTCCATATCCAAAAGCCTTCTAGGTCAAACGAGCTTGGGAAGCACTGCAGTAAACTACATTTCCCCCTCACAGAGATGCACAACATACATTAGAACATTAAGGGCTCAAAGTCAACCTTAGGAGAAAACTTTTTTAACCCAGCATTTCCCATACTTATTTGACAATTCTTCACCACACACATACACCCATGTACAAATACCTGTTTTGTCTCCTGAATAACCTATTAACATCCTTTAAGACACTCACCATAGACCACACTTTGGGGAAAAGCTAATTTAGCCCATCAATTTAGCCAAAGGAAGAGAGAATCATGATCTTGAAGCTAAACCTTAAAAATATGAACATGTAGGCACAACACTCAAATCCTTAGAATAGCGTTTCCTGACCTTTTCCACATCTTGGTCCACAAAAGAATGGTATGGTTTGCAATCAACAGACTCCATGGCTCCTGGGCCCTGCCACCCCAAGGATTACAAGGATCAATATATCAGCATTTCTGTCATCTATGCCACTAAGGAGTGGTGGGGAAGTTCTGCTTTGTACAGTCTATCACAAAACCACCCAAATTCAATTATTTACATGGTTAAGAATGAGCATACAAATGGTGGAGGTGATACCTGACTTCTCTGGACATTGGAGTATTTGTACGGATATCACCGGAAAGTTTTTCCCATCACTGTGAGATTGACTATGGCTTCCTTGAGGTGGGAGGAAGCAGGTAGAGCAAAGGGGTGATTTAACAAACTACGAAATCCAGGAACAGAACTGGATACTTTTAGGAAATCAGACCGGTCATTATCACATCTAAGCACCTAGAACTTTGTCCCTTCTTTATCGAGATAAAATTGATATATGATGTGGTGTAAGTTTAGGGTGTACATGATGATTTGATAAACTATATTGCAAAATGAATACTCCAATAAGTTCAGTTAACACATTCATCATTCATCATCTCACATAGTTACCATTTGTGTGTATGTGGTGAGAACTTTTAAGATCTACTCTTTTAGGGGCGCTTGGATGGCTCAGTGGTTGAGTGTCTACCTTTGGTTCAGGGTGTGATCCCAAGATCGAGTCCCACATTGGGCTCCTTGCATGGAGCCTGCTTCTCCCTCTGCTTAGGTCTCTGTCTGCCTCTCTCTGTCTGTTTCTCTTTCTGTGTCTCATGAATAAATAAATAAAATCTTTTAAAAAATCTACTCTTTTTAACGACTGTCAGGTATACAATACAGCATTATTAACTACAGTCGCCATGCTGTGCATCAGGTCCCCAGAAGTTATTCATCTTATAAGTGGAAGTTTGTACCTTTTGACCACCTTCACCCTTTCCCCACGCCCTGTCCCCCGGCAAGTACCAATCTATTCTGTTTCTATGAGTCTGGGTTTTATTAGATTCCAAATATATAAGTGAGATCACACGGTATTTTCCTTTCTCTGTCTTATTTCACTTAGTATAATCCCCTCAGGATTCATCCATGTTGCTGCAAATGGCAGGATTTCCTTCTGGTGTGTGTGTGTGTGTGTGTGTGTGTGTGTGTGTGTGTGAATAATATTCCATTATATATCACATTTTCTTTACTCATTCATCTCATGTCTTGGCTATGGTGAAGAATGCTACAATGAACACAGGGGTGCAGCTAGCTCTTTGAGATGGTGACTTCATTGCCTTCAGCTCTGTTCCCAGCAGTGGGATCTCTGGATCGTACAGTAGTTCCCATTTGAATTTTCTGAGCACCCTCTATGCTGGTTTTCATAGCGGCTGCACTAATGTACACTCTCAACAACAGTGCACGAGACTCCTTTTTCTCCACACCTTTGCTGACCCTTGTTATCTCTGGTGGTTTTTATGAGAGGACACTATGAATAGTTCTCATTTTGCTGTCTGCACAGGAATCTTGGTTATTTGGAAGTTCTAGGTGCTCACTGTTGGTAACCGAGTGCCTACCCCTGTTAGTCAACTGTTTGTGGCCGAGCCATCGAAGGAGGATTAGATTATACCTGGCACTGTTTCTTATCAAGGGCATTCACTCTCTCCTAATTCCTTGAAAATCATCTTCTCTACATCTGATAGTTCTGTTAACCAAATCATTTTGATTAACTGGAACACTGCTTTCCCCAGGCCTGTCAAAAGTCAAAAGCAGAAATATAACTTTTTTTTTTAAAACACAGAGATTTTGTTTTTATCATTCATTGGCCGCATTATTCTTGTTTGGGGAGAATTTGAGTTATATTTATGATTTTTGTGGCAGTAAAAATTATTTGAAAAATCAGATTTCAGGGGGTTTCACAATATACTTTCACCTGAAAGACAAATCCAATTCGACATGAAGTTTCATTACAAAGAAACTGTTACATGTGATGACACTGGTTATTGAAAATTGAAATGAAGTGAGGGGAAGCTAACACCAACGTGTATGAGATTCTGCTTTCTTTGAATGACACAAAAAACTCAATATATCTAATCATCTCTGTTATGCCCACTGGGGAACTCAGCTCCCGTAATATTGCACAAGGTTTTTTCCTTGATTGCTGGAAACCCAACTACTAAGCCATATGCCACTGACATCGGGACTTAAAAAGCTTTGTGTGCCTGTTGGATCATGGGAATCGTTTTACTTTTCCTCTCTTGGTTAAAGTAAATAATAGTAATAATCTGGGCACAAAACTCATAAAGAAGGGTGCCAACCAGTCAGCACACACCAGCAGTTTGGCTTCTACACTGAGTGTCTGAATGACTTCAAACCCAGCAGTAGGCATTAAGCCCATCGCCCCTGATCAAGTTTTCCTGTGCTCCGATGAGTGGCCCAAGCATGGAGACTATTAACGGCAGCACAATAGGGGGAATTATCTCTCTCCTACCTACTGTAGGTTTTGCCTTAGAAACTGGAGGACTACTGCCTCTTGGGGGAGGAGTATTCCCTCTGCTCTGCTTCTTTCTCTTGCACATTAAACTATTCTTTCTGGCTTCCTCCACCCAACTCTTCTGTCTTCATGAATCAAATCAGCTTTCAAGGACCTTTCCTTCAGCCTTCAGAGTCAATGTCACCCCAGGGTTACCAGAGTCCCCTGGTGTGTGGCCTCCCTATCAGTTTTCTCCTTCCCTGATTCTGTTCTAGATGCTCCATATATTCCATCTATAATATTCTCAATTTCCACTTGGGGGAGGAGTCTGAGAGCTGGGATACATTTCTGAATTGGGGCCTCCTGGTTTGTTGTGCTGCACTGCTCCATCCAGACAACTCTGGATCCTTCTTATAGTTAACAAAGTCAACAAGCAGGAAATGATTGATAGATGAGCCATGCCTACAAAGGTAGCATGTCAGTTTTAATATGCAGCATCACCCTCCTCTCCCCCTTATCCTACCCTCCATAATTCTCCCCTGACATGCACCCAGAATCTTTGAGGACTTAAATCATGACACAAAATGGTTTTATGGTAAAACTACAGTGAGTCCGGCCACAACTAGTAAAACATTTCATGTGCATATTAAAAGCTACAGTTTGATTACCGACTTGTTAGCCAGTAAGTCCCCAACACAATTCAAAGTAAATTTCCCTAATATGTCTAGTTATTCTACTCTTCCTGAAGGCTTGCTACTGAACGTGCTGCCTAAAGGAACAGAAAGATCAGGAACCCGAACAGCATGGGCCTGGATAGCGTGCCACTGGCACCAGAAAATAGCCTGCCCCGTACAAAGTTTCCTCTGGAGTACGTTCCTCATTCAGAGGTGATTTTCCAATAAAATCAGCCTCGATTATTGCAAGCATAAGAGCAATCCCCGAGGGAGGAGATCAGGCAATTCAATTCTAGGAAATGCTGTATGAGGCAAAATTAACCTTGGAGCAGTGTTATTTCCTGAAACCTGGTCTTGTTTCTTTTCTTTTTTTCTTTTCTTTTCTTTTCTTCTCTCTCTCTCTTTTTTTTTTTTTTTTCATACACATCGATATAAAGTGAGGGAAATTTTTTCAAGCCTGTCATGGAGATGTGACCAAAGGACTCAATTACAGCACTTACATATTCATGACAATAACAAGTAAAAGAAAGCATATTTACTTTTACCATTCCTTGGAGTTACTGCCTAAACCCTTGTGGCTGGAAATGTCTGTGACTCTGTGTATCAAGCCCTGCTGAAAGACCAGCAGAGCCATCCAGCTCCTGGGACAATCGGCCCATAGGGAGTTACTGGAAACTTCTTCATGCTCTGATGGTGAAGTATGATGGGAAGGAGGAAGAGGAGATCGGGGGCTTCTCAGACTCCCCAGCTGTAGGCAGAGGGCAAGTTCGGGTGTTTTGCTACTGGCTGCTCTGTGTCCCATCCCGCTAATTTCTGAGCATCAGAGTGGCCTTTCAAAAATAGGAAATAGCATGTGTTGTCAGCTGTTCGCTTAATAACCTTTCTGATTACTTGTCCCACAGTGACAAAAAAATGTGCTTTCTGTCATTCTTGAAAATGCTTAATGACCTCTCAGGCAACCACCCACGCATAACCCCAACTCATAGGAAAGCCAACATCTTTACCCCTGTGCCCTCCCTTCAAAATTAAGAGAAGGAATATATCCTGAGTTGGAAGGTGGGTATAGACCAGAGGAATGAATCATCTGTGAGGTGAAATTCTGCGCTGTCAGGACAGGAACTGGAACTTTAAAATGCCTCAGAGTTAATCCAGTATGGAACACAGACTATTTTAAAAGAACGCTTGGTTCCTTTCCAGAAAAAGTTAGTAACTCACATGAGGGTGAGTGAGGAGTTCAGCAATTGTCCACAGGGCTGTGCGAAACAGGCTTACTCTAAAACCAAACTCATACACCTACCGAACTCGGATGGATGAACTTCAAAGTCCCCCTCCCAAGATACCTGCACTCATTCATTCAACAAATATTGAGATCCTACTGCATGCCAGATACTGTTCAGGTGCTAGGGTTACAGTGGCGTGTACAAAGTTCACAACCATATGGACTTTACATTCTTGTGGGAAGTGACCCTTGAAAACAGAGATGACAGCTCACTACACAGATGAATCTGACAGACAGATACAGTATATTAACTGCTAAAGTGGGGAAAAAAAAGGAGGCCAAAGGGGATGGTGAGGGTACATGTGGGAGCAGTCGCTATTTTGCATGGGGTGGTTGTCCAACGCTGTCACTCTTGCACAACGCCTTTAAAACTCCTCTTGGGGGCATTCAGTATCCACAAGAGAAAATCACTCTTATTTTGAAGCAATATGCATGTTCATTTCCCTACTGACCACTTTTTCAAGTCAAGGCTCTGAGTCCCCATCTTGGGATAGTTTTCAAAAGTTAAACCCTCATTCCAGGATTTAACACCCATTGCTAAGCGCCGGCAGAAGAAGGTCACACGTGTGTGACCGGTGGTCTGCAAGTTGATCTCCCAACAGGCTTTGTACAACGGTGTCCCTGCATCTCTGTCACTGTAGGCCAGCCCTCATTTGGGTGGATTTAAAAACACATAGCATTTTGCTAGTTGCTGCATACATGTTAACAGGTGTTTCCACAGTGCTAGGAAACAGCAGGGTGTTCTGCCGCCTTTAAACATCCTCCCCTATGATCTTGTTTCAGTCATGTCAAATCCATTTGGGGAAATGGGCAAGGTTTGATCTATATCTGAGCAGTGTAGCCCGTATGTGTAGAGAGTGCATACACACATCCACACCTATGTTTTTTCTAAGATTTTATTTATTTATTCATGAGAGACACAGAGAGAGAGAGGAGAGAGAGAGACAGACAGACACACACACACACACACACACAGAGAGAGAGAGAGAGAGAGAGAGAGAGAGAGAGAGAGGCAGAGATACAGGCAGAGGGAGAAGCAGGCTCCATGCAGGGAGCCCGATAGGGGACTTGATCCCAGGACCCCAGGATCATGCCTTGGGCAGAAGGCAGATGCTCAACCGCTGAGCCACCTAGGTGCCCCCACACCTATCTTTAAAGCAGGGTGGTGAGCTTGTCTAATTTGCTGAGTAAACTCATGCATCTTGAAGCAAGTGAAACCTTCACTTAGCTAGTATTGGTAGTGACCTATATCTCTAGGGAGTGGGAGAGAGATGAATAAGGTGTGCTCCTAGCATAGGTGCTATGATTAGTAGATTCCTGGCAACTCAGCCTGTAGGGTCTGATGATGCAGAGACAGTGAGTATAAAGAAGCCCCCCGACTACCCTGGGCTTCCAGGGAAGTGTGCAGTCATGTGCTCCCTGAAGCCACCAAAAAAATAAGCAAAAAGCCACAAGGCTTTTCTGAAATATTTTCACCAACCACGTGGAATGCATTTGTGGGACTATGGTCCTGGGAGAAGTCAAATATTAGGGGGTGATGAGGACAGGGGAAACAGACACCAAAAAGAAAAAAAAGAAAGATTTCAAGACCTCTATAGTTAGGACTGTTCCACATGCCCATCACCAGTGCTTCCATCTTAGATTTAAATCACCATGGAGGTGGGTGGGGGGTGAGGGTGACTGGGTGATGGGCACTGAGGGGGCAGTTGATGGGATGAGCACTGTGTGTTATTCTATATGTTGGCAAATTGAACACCAATAAAAAATAAATTTATAAAAAAAATCACCATGGAGCATGAGACCATATTGATGCACAAAGTATATAAATATGTGTGTATATATAAAACTGGGTCATAATGACATGCCATCTATCCCCATGCTGTAAATCCTACAAATGGAAACACTTCACTGTGGTAGGATGGTTTACCTTTATTAATTATTATTATTATTATTATTATTATTATTATTAAATGTTGAGTTTCTAGACAACTGCTGTTGGTTTGGGAAAAAGCTTTAATAAAGCAGAAACTTTTTACTTCCTGTTTCAGTTCCTGGCCAAAGGGAGTCATCTCCATAGTTCTTCATTTCCCTCCTCACCCCCCGCCCCCAACAACTAGTAGTCAACTAAATGATAACTTATGACCCTAGGCTCCTGACTTTGAACATATTTTGTGGTCGATGGAGGGCTGATTTACTGTTTGAAGCCCCGTGTGTAGTTACCATGGGGGCATGCCTCATTTCCCTAGAAATCAAAAAAGCCCTACTGTGCTTATGTCTGTGGCTGGTAAAAATACATTCAGAGAGAATTTTTATGTCTATCCAATGAATTCAGAAAATAAATCTAGAATAATAGTGTTTCGTGTCATGCCTAAAATCTAGATGTTTGAATAACCTGAAAGGAACTGTACGGAAGCAAAATTTCTAAAAAACGTAAGAAACAATCGAAGGTGGATAAAGCCACAAGGGAACAGCCGGATGCTTAGAGGAACCCTACGTGAGCTGAGATTTACATAAAAGTCCACCGAGAGGGATTAGCCAGATCTAATCAGGAAGGATTTGACATGTCTATTTCTCTGCAAACAGTTTAAGAAGGGTGGTTTCTAATCCCTCCCTAACTCTAACCTTTACCTTTCTAGAACAAAAGAATCCTTTTGAGCGTTTTCTTAGTTATGTCTACCTACATTGCACTGCTCTCCTCTTCTTGTTGAAAGTGGGACCCGGAGCTTTGGCAGCCTGATGCTTCGGGTGTCCTGGCACACACAGCTCCTCCTTTCCTTCTTTCCTCTCCTGCAGTTCACGATCGTGCTTTCTAGAAGAGTGTCCCCTTCTCCTTGGATGCCTCTACCTACCAGACACTGCTCACAACACAGTTTCTGCTTTCTTCTCACCATGCTGTTTACAAGTGTTGCTCGCTGTTCACCCCGGGGTTTCCTGCTGAGCCAGTGTGAGCCCACCCCAAGCAGGTGCTCACTTTGTTCCTCCACTTTATTCGCAGAGCCTGCCCACTCCGTAGTGCGATGGGGCATCTGTTTCCATATGAGAGTGTGAGGACCTCCAGGGCAGACACCGTGTCTTACTCACCTCCCCATCCACTGAGCCTGGAACCATCATGTTTGTCAAAACACATGTGCAGGGCTTGCTTGCATTTTGTGCGGATCCGCTATGTGATTTGGAGTTTGTGACAGCCTTCTGAAAGACTGCCGAGCAGTCACGTTGAAGTCAAATTCTAGCTATAACTCCTATGTACCAAAAAATGGGTTGGACTGTATGAATGGATAAAAGGGTTGTCTGTTCTTGTCTAAGCAGTACATGCTTTAGAAGCAGAGAGTTAGAAAGTAAGACAGTGTTTTATAAAGTCCTGGATAAAGAAGTATTTTATGAATGCTGTTGCTTAAAAAGTGGCTGAACTTCCTTTCAAGTGGATTGATCCCACATTTGGTGGCTTGTGTGAGGTCCCTCTGCTTCACCAATGGATGGGTGCTTTCCACATCCATTTCATCGTGAAAAAAGGTGCTCCTAATACTTTTGAAAAGATCAGTGATGCTAATGAGACAAACCAACATGCTTGGAGTTTTCGAAGAAACTCTTTCTTATTGATATAAAGTTACCAGAAGTGAAGGTGGCCTAATTGTCCAAGTGCCTGGAAACTTGCTGGTTCAGTAATTTTTGAAACAGTTGGTGCCATACTCTAAGAAAACCATACATGTTACGTAAACTTAGCTAATATGACTTTGAAAACCAACCACAAATTTTAAAGTGGACATGTGTGTCCCTAAGAGGTGACGAGAAAGAGGCAGAGGGTCCAAGGTGGAGAGAACGATCTGGCACCTGGGGGCTCTGGGTAGTCTGCTCTCGGGATCTCAGTTGCCTTGTCTAGAACCACCTACATGACTCCACTCTGATTGCCAACAAAAATGGGGAGAAGAACCTGGGTGGCTCAGTGGTTGAACATCTGCCTTCAGCTCAGGTCATGATCCCGGGGTCCTGGGATTGAGTCCTGCATGGGCTCCCCGCACGGAGCCTGCTTCTCCCTCTGCCTATGTCTCTGCCTCTCTGTGTCTCTCATGAATAAATAAATAAAATCTTATTTTAAAAAGTCTTTAAAAAGGAGGATGTCCAGAAATCTGTGCTGTGTAGATGACTGCTGAAATCTTCTGCATCTGATTATAGCTAGTCCACCAGTGCACTGGGCTGAGTGCCTGCCAGAAAACAAGTGGGTCACAGATCTGACTCCGAGGGACCTAACCCTCAATGTCCATTCCCCTCACTGAGGACCGCCCCCAGGATTGTCCCAATTCATAAAAAAACATTTAGAGTGTGAAACCATAAAAGAGATATAGGAGATACTTTATCATTTCAGACTTGGGGGATTTCTTTCCTTTCCATGGTTGACTTTCTAAATCATCTGCTCATTTCATATATTCTTATCAGGGATGGATGTAAGTTATGAGGCCCTATGTTTTTCGAACTACCAGGCTCCCATGTGGTCATTTTATTTCCCACGGACCTGAGCGTCCTATTCTGTGTTCCATGAAGCACCATGTCAGGGAAGGCTGTCCTCTGGCTAAACACATTTGGGAAAACTTGAATAAGACAAAGTTAAACAGGCCTCTTGTTACAGGACTTCTTTGACCTTGCATTATTCAGACGTGCACAGGGGCACTCCAAGAAAGGGAGGTGATCATGTGTGCCAAACCTCTGTGGTGCTGGAACCTTTTATTCCTAAAGGAGATGATCCTGCAAGGCTAGTGTGTGGCACTTCACAGTACAGGATCCTTTGCCTTCTCAAGCCGAGAAGATGTGCTGATTCCAGTGACATGCTGCACAACTGTGCTGTGCATCTTTCCAAGAGCATCGCAAGACAAATGAACCCCAGCTGCAGAATTCTCTTTGGCTGTAAGGGGTCATCTAAATGACTCACCCCAATGTCCTTGGAGGCATGCTCATCTTCTCTCTAATGTATCTCTCGAAGGTTCTAATGATGTGGCTCTTTGGCCCTCATTTCACAAGCATATAAGGCAGAAATGATGGGAAAAGACATGGCGTGTGCCCGTGCATGTGTGTGAATAAACACGTGTATTATGTATGCGTTTCCAATGTATGTGCTTGTATGCATCTATATCAAACTTGAACATCAAATATCTCCTAAAATAATTACAAAATAGGCATTCGAGCTTTGGCTTTTTTCAAGAGCTGGAATAACTGTGTAAATCATAGCTGAGGTCTGTAGCAAGGAAGGAACATGTCCAATTTTACACCAAAAGCTAGTGTTAGATTAAGGAGTAGATCCCAGGTCTATGGACTCTCTGTTTATGTTTAATAATAGGGGACTCAATGGTGACTCAGTCATAAGTTAGGGTTCTTCACCACTATCAACTCCACTGAGCTAATCTCTCTCATCTGGATAAGCCCTCAGAGGTCCCTAAGTGACCATTTCTGAGCCTTGGTTTCCAACCTGACTTTTCGCTGCCACCTCAGCACCAATGGCTTAAACCAACAGTCTTTAAAGAATCTTGGTGTGAATGTCCCCACCCCAACTTCTCCAATATTGCTAACTGGAAGCACCTTCTGTCCTTAGAGCTTCACTAGTACTTTATCTGTTTCCTACTTAACGAACATCTCTATCTTGTATTTAGTTTTTTACAAACTGATTTTATCCCTCCTACTGGACTCTAAACTCCTCGAGGGTAAGACCTGTGTCAGATTTATTTTTAATTCCCTCAGCATCTATCACAGTTCCCGGAATGCTGTAGATTCTCAATAAATATTCATTGGATGAATAAATGAATAATGCACAAACACCACGGTCAGGACAATCTTTGTGGCTATTTGTCATTTTCAATAATGAAACCACCGTATCTGGAAGATGGATTGGTTCTTAAATAAAGCTGTAATTTCCTAAGCAGAGTGGATTCTGATCCTGATTTGTGAAAGACAACAACTACGTTGTTTAACGTTGTTAAAGTGTAAAAGCAAGGAAGAATGTTATGCTTGACAACTGTGCTCTCGCCCGCCCTCCCTCCTTCTCCCTCCCTCCCTTTCCCTCTCTCTCTTTTGGTAACAGATGTCAACCTCGGTTAGATTCAACTCAACTTATTAGTGCATGGCTTTTAGCCAAAAGCAATTCACATTTGCAGAAGTGTACTATCACATATGTCTTAATAACAGAAATGTGTTTTTAAAAAAATGTATGTGATAAGTCACATATGGTAGAAGAAATCTGTACATCTCTCAGGCCTTGTTGTCACAATGAAAGCTTGAAGATAATTGCCGCAGAACATTAACATACAAGTGAAAGTCTCTCTGACACATTAAAGAGCCACAGTTTGAACATACTAATCAAGCTTTGATACCGGCACGGCTCCAGTAGACTGAGAAATACACCAGCATCTCTTGTCCTGATCACTGATCTTAAGAACATTCAATTTTGATTCTTACCCTCAGAGGTAATATTTAATGTTTCAAGGTAAAATCATTAGTGTATCCAGGTACATTATGTGCTTACATTCACTAAGCATATATTTTAATTTCTCCTTTATATGGAGTGTAATTAATGTGTACCACAGTCTCCCTATGGTGATGAGAGAAGCTTACAACCATGAAGGTATTAAAAGTAAATTGAACAAGTAGTTGAGAAATAGGGAGGAGGAGGTGAACCTTTAGAGAGGGAAACAGACAAACAAAATGGATATTGTAAATCATTTACCATCGCTGTAATGGAAAGTTTGCTTAGCCTGAGTTAGATCTTGGGGAGTAACAGAATTTTAGAACCTGCATATGCCTTTTGCAAGCCATCCATCCACACACAACTTGGAAGATGAGAAGTAGGCTCTGGCTCTGTGTTCACTGGCTTCTGAGGCATCACCGCCCTGTCACTGGATCTCATCCCCGTAATGACTTCAAATATGGTAAATTTGGAGTGGCCTCTTTGCTCTGAATGAGAATTGGGTGTACATTGGCCCCAGAAAGTCCAGAACACAGGAAAAGGGCTTGGTCAATGCCTGCTCAATGTTTTAAACCAAAAAAGACAGAGGGGTGATAGTTAAACCCTTACAGCCATGGAAAAGCTCACTCTCTGTGCCTTCTTCTACCTGAAACTAGAGCAAAGGTTGGCAAACTTTTTCTGCAATGGGACAGAGAGGAAATAATTTCAGTTTTGTGGCTTGTACTGTCTCTGTCACGACTCATCCCTGCCACCATAGCACAAAAGGAGCCACAGACAATATGGAAACAAATGAGCGTGCCGTGGCGTGCCAATGGAGCTTTTTTATAGACACTGAAATTTGAATTTCATATGATTTTCACATGTCACAAAAGATTCTTTTGATTTCTTTTCCCCAACCATTTGCCAAACTCTGCACCAGAGGATGACATCCAATCACACATATGATCATCTGCACCAATCTGTGTTCAGGCTTTGGTTGTAAATGCCTCCAGACCTCTGCTTTTCTGGCAAGACTGTACACACTTTCCATTGTAAACTCAATCAAATGTTCATTCTTGCATACGAGAGCAAGCCGGCACCTGATCAGGGGCAAAGTAGTGGGAATGAACCGGGGCAGCGTAGGGAGCATTTTGCCCATGGCGTAAGTCGAGAATAAGAGGGTCATGGACACCTTTATCAGGTACAAAGTGTGGCCCCTTCTGGTCTGACACTCTAGTGTAGGGCCACCAGTCTCATTAAGCCTCCAGGCCAGGATCCTGGAAGGCCCGTTCTTTGGGATGTGTCCAATTTGCTTCCCTGTTCATTTATTCAGGAAAACATTTATTTGGGTTTTTAGTGCACTGTGGGTAAGTGGAATTCTTGGCTAGACCTCAGAAACAGAAAGAGGACCATTCTGCATAAAACTTCACAAGACTATGCTTCTGCTCTGCTCTCAGGCAGTGTATATGAACCATGCTCTGGCATCTCTGTCCCTGAGCTGAGGTCTCAAGGAGCTTCCCTTCTTCAAGTGCCCAGTGGTTGTGGCTGGGCAGGTGGGTCAGGCATCGTGAGCCTGCATGCAACAGGACGCCTGAATGCACGTGGAGAACAGTACCTTATTTAGTTAGAAGACGATTCTAAACATCTACCAGTTGATTGTGGCTAAGGCTTATAACTAAGCAGATTTGCAGATAGATTTAAAAGTACAAAGCTCATATTCTATTACTAATCCTTTGGTTCTTCTAGTTTTCCTGTTTGCTCTTTATAATAGTCTATAAAATGCCAGATGTTAAATAGAGTCTGTACTGTGAATTAACCAGAGCTCCTCAAAAGATATAATTGTCTGGAGGGTCGAATCCTGCCAAGGAGCAGAGACAAAACTGGTCCCACAAAACTGGGCCACTGGAATCTGATTTTGTGTAGCTCCACATACTACCAGTGGGTGGTTCTGCACATGCCCACACAGAGCTTGGGGCTTACTTCCTACAGGGAGGGCTTGAACTTGGGGATGTTTGTCCCACTGAGGCCTGGGTTTACACTCTTCCAGCTCTTGCCCCATCTTTTGTGACCTGGGGCACACATTTGCACATAGGTAGACTGGAGGGAAGGGTGCAATCGGATTAGGGGAAAGACGATCACTAATGGCCCACCCAGGGACAGGCAGCCCTGGCCTTGGCCTCATTAGCACCATCCTCTAATCCTGCCACAGGCGTGCAGTAGAGAAGCCTTCAGGGCACAGCCAGAAAAGAAATCAGGCTGCAGAGAAGATTTCAACCCCAATCAAATAACCAGACAACACAGCTACCAGAAATAATCCCATAGGATGACTCTAGCATAACATATCTCCAGACTACAGATGCTCCTCCAGAGGCTACAAAAGCCGATAAGGACTATTTCGTGGCCTACGGAAAATTAAATCTAAAAAGAAAGTATACAGAACCTTTTGGAAAAATGAATTAGAGCTTGGATTTAATGGTGTGCTAAACACTACCCTAGTGATTTGGAAAAGCAGCCTTCTTGTCATTGGTATTAGCTAATCCAGTCTCCCAGAAACTATTAAAATTTAATGCACTCCCCATTTTGGCATTTGGTACTCACTACAACGGAAGTTGGCGATTATAAATTAATACGGAGCTCCCAGAGATGTGATATTGCGAGGCCTACGATAACCCAGCAAAGAGAGTAGGACTTCCCTAGGCCACACGGCTGGTGGGCCTGATCTGCATAACACCATAATCAGATGTCACAAACCTAAATGACAAGACAAACAGCCTTCTTAATTTGAAAGTCTCCCCTGTGGAAGACTTTCCAAGGATGTCTAAGATGTACTAGATTTAAAAGAGTGCCGCGCTGCTTGTTTATAATTTAAGAGTGTCCCATAAAGCGCCCTGGAAAGAGCTCTTGATGCCAAGGCGCCAAACCTCCCCACGTGGCTGGAAATCACTTGGCACATTTTCAGCCATTTCAGTCTCTGTCATAGGTCCAAGGTTTGCAATTAAAAATATAATCTTTTTAGCATGTGCAAGACCCAAAGGTTTGAAGTACCATGCATTGAATAGGATTATAATAGTCTTTGGCAGCTCTTCATGGTTGGCACATATTAATTTATGTAAACTGGGCACAACTTGGGGCACTTCCCCATCAGAACCACAGGCAAAAATAAAATCAAAATCAAAGCTGGTCCCTGCTCAATCGGAGATTTGGGTTTTGGTTTTAGGTAGTTTGTTCATTCCCCTTGGTTTGTTTTCGTTTTTCAGTAGAGGTCTCTTTTGACACATGCAGAGTCCATTTAAATTAAAATTTCCAAATAATAAAAAATAACTTACTTCACAGGATTATTCTTAGGTTTTGCCTTTTCAACAGCCTGTAAACAGAAGGAAAAAAGGCAATTAGACAACATTAGCAGGCATAATCTTCGTAACTAGTTACCAAAACGATAAGCAATATAGAATGCTCTTCCGAAACATAAGGACCTAACTGAAGCAGGCTGCTTGCGATAAGCAGACTGGAGACACAGAACACAATTTCCTTTCCCAAGGCACATGGTTACCTGTCCAAGTGCAGCTTTCAGACACAGATGCTCATTCCTCTCTGCCTGCCTCACACTCAGATCTTAGCGCCTGGGTGGGCCTGTTTGGGTCGTTTTGACACAGTGGGGAGTCAGGTGTGGCAGTCAGGGGGAGGGGTGGGCGCGGAGAAGGTGGTGGTGGGAGAGCGGGGATGGTCATGGGCACACCCGAGATTTTTAGATTTGCAGTGGGGCCTCGTTTATGCTGTGTGACTCCTGACACCTGGCCGCACCTGCATGGTGAGAGCAGGGACAAAGTAGCCATTTCTAAAATCATTTTTATTAGCAGAGACCACAAAAGGCCAAGGGATGACCGACTGCTCGGATCAATTTCCTCCCGTGGAACCTTTAAGAAAACACATACCAAATCATCGAAATGAGGAAATCTGTGGGCCTCTCGGCCTGTGTCGCCTTAGACATGGAGTCTGGTTCCAGTTTATTGCTGAACCCATTGATCTGTGTACAGTCCATTTATCATTCATGAAAAGAGCTAGTGATCTTCACAGTATATTAGAAGAAACAACTCAGATCATCTGTCAACAGCCCTCTTATTTCTGTTTCCCTCTCCACAGGGACTGCATCTCCTTCGATTCTTCTGGAATTAAAATGTTGCTAAGCAACACAGCTGGGGGCGCTGATGGCAGAATGGCTACAGTCTATCAAACTGTTTAAGCACCTGGAGGGTTTTAGTGATGATTTTTTTCATACTTCTGTAGCATAATTATGTAATCAGAACCAAACTGGTACTCCCCTAGACTTTTGCAGACTATAGAAATAACATCTAACATGGGGAGTGTTAAAGCAGTGGTGTGGCAATCTCTAGGATCTTAAGACTCTTTCCAGAAATATCCATTTGGAGACCTTTATATTTGTGAACCCTGGAAGTGGGCAAGGGCAGCTACTTATAACATCAGACTTGGCGTCCTGGGCGCCTGGTGCAGTAAGTACCCCGGACCCTTCTATGCATAACAGCTCAACGCATTCCAAAGCCATTTTTTAAACGAAACACTTCTCAAATTTAGAAATTTGTGTTGGAAATTCAAGCCCTCCTCTATTAAGTCTTGAGTTCCATTGCTAGGTAAATACCCATTAATATTTGGGTACTTTCTTTGGCTCTCAGTGGCAAAAATCATCTCACCATCTGTGTCTGAGGCTGAATTTTGGCAGGCAGTAGAGCAGCAAGAAAGCAAGAGCGGGAGGTAACAGGTGAAAATGATAAAAATAAGCAATATGTGTGTGGCCAGCTCAAGTCACGTCTCACATGTAGTTAGGATAGAAGGGTCTGGGGACCTGGGTGGCTCAGTGGTTGAGCGTCTGCCTTCTGCTCAGGACATGATCCCAGGGTCCTGGGATTGAGTTCCACATCAGGCTCCCCGCGAGAAGGCAGGGGGCCTACTTCTCCTTCTGCCTATGTCTCTGTCTCTCTTTGTGTCTCTCATGAATAAATAAACTCTTTAAAAAAAGGGTACAAGGGTCTGGCTCTGAGCAGGTCTGGCCCTGGAAAGGAAGCGGGAAGGAAGAGGCGGATGGTGGCAAGGAACAGGAGCTGCACCCAGTCTGCCCCCATGCACACCTACAGCTTCCTTCTCTACCACCCTTTCTCCCCCAGTCCTGGCTGGTTTGGAATGGGGTATGGTAGAGGGCTGAAGACATGTCATTGTGGAAATGACATGAGCCTGCTTTCTCCCATCCCTTGCAATCCAAACAGGTCGATTCTTGAAGAAGACTTAGGTGATCGTAAAGTCACGAGCACAGTATTCAAGGGGTTTCCTCTTAGAGCACACTGGATGCAATAGCATGAGCATGCCATCGGCAGAAGACAGGGAGGGAGAAATCAAAGTGACATTGCTTAACCTAGCTTTCATTCAGTGACACAGTTTTTGAAAATGTCTTCTCTTCTCTTTGCTTCAGGACTGTCAATTAGACCCAGTTAGTTTTCTCTGATCAAGAGGAACATAATCATGTTCAAGGCCAGTTTCTTTGAAACCTATGTCCTTTTATACAGCCATCATAGGAAAATAATTTCATTCAAATTTATGTTTTCTGGGCTGCTTGGCTATTGATTGAAAATGTCTCTGCTGAGAGGTTCTCATTTCTTTGGAGTTCACATCATCCTCCTGTGTGCTCACCACCTTTCATCTCTAAGCTAAACGGTCACAGGGAGTCTCCACCAGACCAGAGACAAGAGCTCACAATTAGTGTTCTTTACTCTCGCTGTAATGCCACACTGTGTCAAGCATGTTATAAAGAATTATTCAACTCAGAGACTTTGAAGAAAAAGTTTAGTGAATTCTTTGCAGGAAAACTATATATGTCTTTAAGGTCTAACAAGTGGCCTACAAAATATACAAGGAGAACATTCCTCTGTGCAGATAACGGGATATGAAAACACTGATCCCCAGTTCTGAAATGTGAGATACCGTTCAAAAGGAGGGGAATCAAAATGAAATGATCTTGTGTAATTCACCACACATTAAGAGGGTTGCATATTGGGATTACAGCTCATTTTGAGTTTAAAAACATACATTAAAGTAATTTAAACTGATTGGAAGATGGAGGCTAGATAGTTAACACTCATGCTGCTTTAATTTGCAACGTCTATATGCTTTCTAAAACCTATATTCTACTTATTTTGTTCCATGTTTCCCTAACATGATACTTATCTTGCCATTAAGGAAGCTCTAGTATAAGGATGATATGATAAATTAACATGCTAGAAAATAGACTCCACTGCAGTGTGGCGAGAGGCTGTGGGCTACAGTGGGAAGAGTGATGAGCGAGAAATCCAGAAACCCGGGTTTGGCTCCTGTCTTTGCCACTTACTATCATCAGGACATTAGCAAGGCAGCTGATACTTATGTTTCCTTGTTTTATTTTTTTTTAATTTTTATTTATTTATGATAGTCACACAGAGAGAGAGAGAGAGGCAGAGATACAGGCAGAGGGAGAAGCAGGCTCCATGCACCGGGAGCCTGACGTGGGATTTGATCCCGGGTCTCCAGGATCGCGCCCTGGGCCAAAGGCAGGCGCCAAACCGCTGCGCCACCCAGGGATCCCCTGTTTCCTTGTTTTAAAAAATGAAGATAAGCATTCCCGTCCTGCCTAAATCAAGGGTGGTCGGGAGTGGCCAACATTCTGCGACGGCGCTCTAGAAACCACTGTGTGCTATGCAGATACAGTGCATTGTGACCTGCCTGCTTTCGGGCTTTGGTGCACACACCTGCATGGCCTGAGAGTTCATGGGCTCACTGAGTCAGTGACCAGGATGCAGTAGCGAACCTATGCAGTTATGCCAACCAGGATTACAGGAGCCACTCTGTTCTTCTTGGCATGTCAGGAGCAGTTCTGGGCTAAATAGAATGCTGCTGTCTGAAAAGTCCTACTCTAGGGAGATTGGTATGTGTTTAGATCCTGACATGCCTAGGCCAGCAGGAGAGAGCCCTTGTACCTTCACATAGGCCTCTGCCCTGAATCTTCTCGGGGGCTTGTGTTGGTGGCAGGGAGGCCAGGGCACCTGAGGTGGTGTGGGGGAAAAGTGCAGGTGTGTATACTCAAATCTGTCTGTCTGCCTCCTTCTCCCCGACCCTCCTCCACAAGGAAGCCTAGGAAGCCTCCCTCCTTTCCAGAGGATTCCTCCATCAGCACACCCCCCACCCCTTGCAAATCTCACTCCATGAGGAGGGTGCTGTGCTTTTTCGCTAACATTTGATCCTAAGATTGAGAAGCTCTGAGGATGCTACTGCAGGTGAACCTCCTCTGTCATATGGGATCTTGAAAAATTATATGCCCGGGGAGAAGGTGCTTCCCTCCTTCCAAGGGCTATTTATGAATGGATTCTTCTCTTATTACTAGCATTGTACTATTCATGGTATCCTGCTAAGCAGCAAATTTATTTCCTCAGGAGGGACGATGTGGCTCAGGACATGCTCAGAGTTGCTCACTCATTAAATCTATATTCTTAAAAATAAGAAGGACCTATTTCACTCAGCATAATACAAGTCAATCGGAGAAGGACAAACATTATATGGTCTCATTCATTTGGGGAATATAAATAATAGTGAAAGGGAATAGAAAGGAAGGGAGAAGAAATGGGTAGGAAGTGTCAGAAAGGGAGACAGAACATGAAGACTCCTAACTCTGGGAAACGAACTAGGGGTGGTGGAAGGGGAGGAGGGCGGGGGGTGGGGGTGAGTGGGTGACGGGCACTGAGGGGGGCACTTGACGGGATGAGCACTGGGTGTTGTTCTGTATGCTGGCAAATTGAACACCAATAAAAATAAATTTATTATTAAAAAAATAAGAAGGACCTTGTCTTTATGTTATGCAGAGAATCTCCTGGCTGCACCAAAGCTCAAGTGACTCAGGGATCATACTGAATTACGTGAACCATAAAAACTGTAGAGCTAGTACAAGAAAATAGAAAGAAGGAAGGATACAAAGTGGCGGTCTATTGAGTTCCATCCTCTTTGGCATACATAACATCATGTCTCGTTAGGGAGAAAATGCTACATATACTTGCTCATCATCTTCTAAAGACGGATCTAATTAAAAAAAAAAAACCTCTTTGTTAATTCTGTCCCAGTGTTACTCTAGTCCATTACATTTATTTAAAAAATGAGAAGATGTTGGGGCGCCTGGGTGGCTCAGTCAGCTAAGTGTCTGACTCTTGATTTTGGCTCAGGTCTTGATCTCAGGGTCATGAGATCAAGCCCCATGTCCCTTGTCAGACTCCACATTCAGCAGGGAGTCTGCTGGAGATTCTCTCTCTCCCATTCTCTCTGTCCCTCTCCCCACTAACATGCCCCCCCCAAATAAATAAATCTTTTAAAAATATTTTTTAAAAATGAGAGAATCTTTTTCAGCTTTTAAGAAGCATACCCTGAACCGTGATATCCAGACTTGTGATAATGCTTTCCCCTTGCCCCCAGATTGGCAGAAAAGGGACCCCATGCAATACGTTTCCTCTTTGTTGACACTGTCAAGGTGAGTACTCGGAGGGCCTACACATATTGTAGCAGTAGACTCATTTCATAAGGCTATGTATTCAGGTACTGCTTTTTTCCTTAATCAATAATAATGTTGTCAGTAGAGCATAAAATGTGATTCTATTAGCACTGCTCCATATAGCTTTGACCTCTCCTGCTTATATGTTTTTTTCCTGGCATTTTCCTAGCAGATGTGCCCAAGGTGGGTCTAGACAATACATTTCTTGATTAAAAAAAAAGTAAGGAGTCAATCATTCAGATAATTTTAAATAACTAAATATTGGGCACTATGGAAATAAGACAGTCGATTGCATTGCTTTTGAGTTTCTATGTTTTGCCTTCTTTAACTTTTCACAGGGATGTTCTGTGAGATGCAGCCCTACCTTAACCTAGTGGCATGTATTGGTAAATCGTATCGATTGCCTAAGTCCAGAAGAGAAAACTCCTCTATTAACAAATGAACTCATCATTAGGGTATTCAGATGGTCTAAAATCAATACCTGCAGAATTGGTTAAATCAATTAAAGAGACATATACTGAGAACACTTGCCCAAATATAAAAATGAATTGCTTAATTACAGCATTTAAATAGATTTCACCGGAATGAGTACAACAGCCAGAGGCTTATATTATCTCCTATAGGCTGGGGTTTCAGCTGGCAGCACACACGCATAGCCGGGATTGCAGATGAAGAGGAGATGTCACTCAGCATTTTGCAACACCTGGATGTCTGCCTGAATTTCTGACTTCATATCTAGGGCTGGAAATCTTTAGCAAAACACAACCTATTGTTATTTACCCCTCTGGAGAGGGGACCACAAGGAAACGTGGAAATGTCACGTATTTGAACACTGAACCTACATGTAGGAAGCAAAAACATGTTCCCTGTCTTTAGAGTACTGGGCTTCTCCCATTTTAATTGAACTCACTGTTTGCCATGCATATATGAAGTAGGCCAATGCTAGATGTAACAGGGGTGGCCAGAGAATCCTGACCAGCAGAGCTTGGAGGAAATTATTCCCAGGTGGAGGGTACTGCATCTTGTACCTAATAGTCACTTAATAAACACTGACCGGACAAATGAATGGGGGATCACCGTGAGTCTGAGGGGTCTGAGAATTGCTCTGGGCGTGGAAGGGTGCTGGAGCAAAAGCCAAGGTAAGGTCTAGGATGCATGCATCTGGATCCTAGCTGCCAGGACCCCTGAGGCTCCACTTCACACCCCAGGAAGAAGGAGTCTGGGTGGCACTGACAGGGCGATTTCCCAGCCTGTGCTCTGGCAGCAGGCCACGGCCCTCCTGGCTCTTCCTACAGCTAGGCGCTGGCCCCATCTTTATTACTGTTCGCCATCAGTGGATGATGGCCACTGCCCCTTCACTGGTCTGCCCATCTCTCTGTTTTACCCCCGTTGATGCTCCCCCCCTTTTAAAAAATATTTTATTTATTCATTCATGAGAGACTCACTGGGAGAGGCAGAGACACAGGCAGAGGGAGAAGCAGGCTCCATGCTCAGGAGGGAGCCCAATGCGGGACTCGATGCCAGGACCCTAGGATCACGACTTGAGCCACCATCCCTGATGCTATCCCTTAATGACAACTTTTTCAGAGTCCTTCCTGGCTTCCCACTGCTCACTGAATTACTCATCAGCCTCACCCACCCTGTTGTTCTAGACCCTGTCAGCACCTGCTCAATGGTGGCCTCATTGCAGGTCCTGCTTGTCCCCACGTGTGTATTTTGCTAACATGGCAACCACGAAGAGTTTTTCAAGTGTCTTTAGTGAGATCCATTTGTCAACTGGCGATTTTGTTTATAACTAAAGTTTGGATCTAGTGTAACTTAAGGAAAAATGCACTGTCTCTGGTGAAGGAGCACATTTCACTCATAAGGGTCTTTGATTGACATTAATCATTCTCTAAGTGGAGTAAATATAGAGACACCAGGCAGAGCATCTCAGCACTGGCTGGAATTATTTATTCTCCCCATTAGAAGGGCCAATGTAAGAGGCATTTAGTTACCCCATTCCCCTGGGGGTTGTGGATTTGAAAATTCAATTTTATTTCCCCCTGCCAATCTGAGCCCCCCTGCCCCTGGTGCTAGAGGGACACCCCTTGCAAAATGACAGGTGTCTTTTGGTGGGAGATGATCAACACCTAATAGAGACTCTCTCCTTACCATCTGTGGCCAGAAAAATGGGAAGGATATTCTCAGTGCATAGTAGGTACTCAATTATATAGAAGTATGCTACAACCTACATGGGAGTGAATACTGATGACGTATCCTTAGCACAAGCATACTAATGTATTTAGGCTTTCTGTCTTTTTGGAGCATGTTATACTCCAGGTGAGAACACTATATCCATCATTATCCATATACCTGTATTAGAAAACCCACTAGTATTCCACCTGTGAGTCTCCCTTCCTCTCACACTGCTACCACGCTCACAATACTCCTGACACCAGATGTATTAGGGGTTGTCCCCACCAAACAGCTCTGTGTTACACTGGCTGGGTGTTCTATAATTTAACTCACGTCTGACACTCTCTCCCTGGGGACAGTGTCAGACCCCACAGTTTAAGGGCTCCATCCCACAAGACTGCCTCCCACTTCCAATGCTCATGGCAGGCCCAGGTTGTCACCTTTCACTCTAACCAGTCTGCTACAAACCCACGACCCCCTCCTCAGTTTCGACTACTTGACTACAGTGGTTCATAGAACTCAGGCAAACAGTTTACTTATGTCTGCCAGTTTGTTAAAGGACATGATTGAAGAGACAGGTGGATAGTCAGATGAAGAGATACACAGGGCGAGGTCTGGGAGGGTCCTGAGTGTAAGAGCTTCTATCCCCATGGTCTTGGGGTTCATTACCCTCCCAGGACATGGATGTGTTCACTGACCTGGAAACACTCCAAACCCCATACTATTGAGATTTTGTGGAGGCTTAACATAAATGTGATTTGTTATTAAATCAGTTTCCAGGTTCTCTCCCTGCTCCAGAAATGTGTGTGTTTGTGTGTGTGTGTGTGTGTGTGTGTGCGTGCATGTCTCAGGGGTGAGTGGGGGAACAGGCCTTAAAGTTCCAGAATGACTTTGTCTTTCTGGTGAGAAGCTCCCATCCAGGAGCTCATGCAGTCACCTCATTAAAACACTCCTATTGCCCAGGAAATTCCAAGGGATTTGGTGCCCTGTATCAGCAACAGGGGTCAAAGGCCAAATGTGAGAACAAAAGATGCTCCTAAGTGCTCTTATCACTTAGAAAATTATAATGTCTTAGGATCCCATGCCAGGAACCAGGGACAGACACCAATATATCTATATATCTATATCTATATTTTCTATTATCTTATACCACCAAATACCAACTGACTTTCCTGTGCCTCAATGTCCTTATTGGCAACATGAAGCAGCTGGAATAAAGGGTCTCCATGGTCATTTTAAGGTCTGGTATTCCATATTCATACACAGGTATTATAGTCTCTCTACACATATATGACTCAGGGATAAATATGGAACCTGAGTCTACTTCTATTAGCAATAAACAAGATTTATTGCCAAGTTCATAAATGTTTCTATCTGATGTTCCAGAGAGTCCCATGTAGTACTCTGTGATATATGGGTTATGCCATCCCATACATTCTGGAAGCATCTGCTGCTTTGATCTGCCCATCTACTTGAGTTCTGAATGGTTAATCTTACATTGGTAGCTAATCTCAAATTTGGATACCTCTTTTGTGTATTTACAATGCCTATGCTCTTTGCTCTTACACTAAATACATAGAAGAAATATAGAGCTGCTTAAGAATAAGATGGATTCCGTTTCCCATTCAGGACAACGTCCTGGGTGTTTGCAGCCTGCCTGGTAGCTTTTCCAGCAGATGGCAGATATTTGGGGAACAGAGGAAAGCATTCTTGGCCTTAAACCAAAGCCCCAGTATATTTTTCAAAGCCAGCATATAAATTTCAAAATCTCACATTTTCAGTCTGGCAGTGTTTTATTATCCAGCTTTTGCTGGAGATGTTCATATTGCTCTAGTATATGCTAGAACCCAGATTGAATTCAGGACTTGGAAACTTGCAATAAACTTCCGGTACACGTGGTACATTGCCTCGGGTTTGTTGGCTAATGGCTCTGAGACAGAACCTCCAAGTTGCAACCATGGATTTGGGACCCGAACTGGGGAGATGGAGAGGCCTCAGAAAAAGGATATGTTTGGACCAAACATAGGGTGGGGTGAGAGTGGAGATGAGACCATCTCTGGGGACTTCAATTCAAGTCAACTGAGTGATCCCCAACATCCTGGAGGTGGTGGCTATCCCCGTCCCTGCCCTGTTCTTCACAGACAGGTGCCCTGTAACAAAAGGCCATGGCCATCTCTGTCCTACAGGAGAGCTACCCTTTCTGAAATAACGATCAAACCCATTTTTGCTTTTGTTTGGCTCCTAGGGTGCACAGCACACCCTCGCCAATGTCTGATTTCAACTCACTGTGGGAGGAGTGGCAGGCTAAGCAAAAGAGCCAGTGGCTTTGCAGTTGGAGTGCTCAGAGATGGATAATTCATAAGCTGTAGTGGACATTAGCCAGTATCTGGTCATCAGCTGTGATAAGCATACCATGTAAAAACACCGTGCTGCTCGCCTATCTCTAAGCATTTTATTGAGATTACAATAAAAAGGCAATCTATGGAGATTACAAGTCAAAATATTTGGTACTAAAAGTAGAAGAGCTAATTACAATGAAAAAAAAATCAGCATGCAGGTTTCTAAACAGTCACAGACTTGCCTGGAGCATATTAAAAAAATCACATCATACAAGCCCTAAGCAGTTTCTTATTAATCTAGTCTCTATGCTAATACAGCCAAATGGGAAACACAATCTTGGGAATATGAAGGCCAATGTTATTCTATTAACCTTATATGTTATCCTATTTACTTTCCTGTCTTTAATGAATAAATTAAAATGTCCTCTCATTCTCTAATTGCTGGATACTTAGGGTATGACAATGCATGGATTTTATTCAAGCTACATTCTGCAGCCTTAACTGCCCAAACTCTATCATTTTGTGGGGGATTTCAATGAAAGGCAATGACAGATAAACTGTTTACATTAAAAGACTCTATCAAAGTTATTTTGCACCTGGTTTCATCCTAATCCATCTGCTGTTTCTCTAGCTCTGACAGGCTGACCTCTCTTGCTGTGTGTGCCATATTGATGTCATTACTGAAGGGGGCCTTCCCCAGCCTTTCTGCTGATAACAAAGTAAATGGAAATGCAGAGAAACCCCAGGGAGGTAACAACTTGTTCAGCATGATGAGGGAGAGCTGTGGCTAAAACAAGAGGACCGATTACAGCAGGGAAGAGTGTCTGTTGTCACAACGAATGCATTCGCGACAGCACATTGGCTTCCAAAGAGCCAGCTAATAGCAGGAGCAACATTTATTGCAGCGTTTCCATTAGCAAACTTTAAATGTGAAAGTGGGCTTGAGTTCAACCTGACTCCATGTTTTGAAAGAGTAACATGCATCCCAGGTATAAGAAACATATCCCAAGGTGGCCAGAACGTTTGCGTCTTCTGCTACCGTGGAAGGCAGCTCATTTGCAACGATCCAGTAAGGACCTGGCCAGGGAGCTGGCCCAACAATAACAAAAACAAGCAAAACTGGATCAAATATAAAACCAAAATCAAGAACTTGGATTAAAAGTGAGCTACTGGGGCACCTGGATGGCTCAGTGGTTGAGTATCTACCTTTGACTCAGGCTATGATCCCGGAGTCCTGGGATCAAGTCCTGCATCGGGCTCCTCACAGGGAGCCTGCTTCTCCCTCTGCCTATGTCTCTGCCTCTCTGTGTCTCTCATGAATAAATAAATAAAATCTTTTAAAAAAATAAAAGTGAGCTACCCGTGCATGAGGTAATGAGTGATCTTTGGCCAAAAAAATAAAATGATGAAGTGGAGGGCAAGAGCTGAGAAGACACTATTTTTTTTTGTCAATGTTAACACTGATGAGGGGTAGACCTACCACCAGCCTCCAGTTGAAAAGTCCACACATCCCCAGTAACGCACTTTGAAAGAAGCGCCCATCTCTAAGGGTACCAGAGCAATCCTTAGGCAGAAAAAGCAGAAAGATCCAGTTTAATAAAACCGGGTGCATGGGAGCTACCGGGGTGCATGGGAGCTACTTGCAACAACGTATCCAGACACAACTCATTAGAATGCCTTTGTGCTCAAAGCAAATCTGAATTGTCTGGCTGTGTTTTTATTTGATATTTATTTATTTATTTATTTTTTAAAATTTTTATTTATTTATGATAGTCACAGAGAGAGAGAGAGAGGCAGAGACACAGGCAGAGGGAGAAGCAGGCTCCATGCACCGGGAGCCTGACATGGGATTCGATCCCGGGTCTCCAGGATCGCGCCCTGGGCCAAAGGCAGGCGCTAAACCGCTGCACGACCCAGGGATCCCCTGGCTGTGTTTTTAAAGCACCAACACCACTCCAAGCTTTATCTCCACTAAAGAGCTGAGCCAGTCACTAACCGAACACTTCCCATCACACTCCTCATTCGCTCAACTTCTTCCGGAGCTAAATGAAGTCCTCTAATATCTCAGTCTAATTCACGTTAATAACAAGATGGTATTAATATTAAAATGCCCTGAGGGTGGTTTCTAACAATACCCATTTCTTTAGTCTTTGTACTTCTAAATTTTGCTGCTTCTCGTGCCAGTTGGAGATGGCTGGGGATTGAGAGTGCCATGCTCAGGTCCAGCCTGCCTTCAGAGCCCAGGCCCCCCAGACTGTCCTGCCAGCCGAGAATGAGGCCGCACGCCAAGAGCTGCATAAATCAAGCACCACGATCATCATTTGGTGAAACATGAAGCATATGTCTACCTGGTTCTGTGGATAGATGCTGGAGGGAGCTCAGGAGTTTGGCCACCACACATTCTAGAAGTCTTTGGAATAGGTCAAATTGTGGGTAGCTTAAAACTTTAAAGACAGCAATTTTAATAAACCTGTCAATACAATTTCTTTGTTAAGAAAACATTTGAGACTGATTAGGCTGCTTATATTGAAAGAGAAGCACAAGGTCTATATCTTTAGATCTTTTATTGAGCTGCAAGCACAGCATGAATAACTGCTTCTTAGCTGTAAATGAAAATTGATTCCAGGTTTAACTCCTCATTTTCAGGGGTCCTTTAAGTCCCAAGAAGCACACGAAGAAAAATGTAACCCAAGGAAAAACTGCAGGTTCAGTGGGACGAGGTGAGGGCATGCAGAGAGCCCTGCATGTACCCGCTCTTGAGAAGCCTGGCCCACTGGGTCCTGCTGCCCCAGCCACACACCAGTGGATACACCGTGAACTCCCTGCCCGCCCCAGAGGCCTGGCTGGAAGATGTCCTTTCAGTGAGCGTGGTATGTGGAGGGCCAGGCTGGAGTTTTAGGTCTGTGATGTCGAGAGCAGCCAACTGAGAGGTAAAAACTGTAGTCAGCTGGCCAGTGGACATCGTGTAGCTCCTAACTATGTTAGTGACGTCCAACCTTGAAAAACAGAACCTACCACAACACAGATATGGACGCAGAGTCTAATTACAAAACACGGCATCCGATTCAAACCCTGTTCTGAAACATTCCAGATTCCAATATGGACTTCAAGTGATGATTTCCCATTCCGGCGAAGCTCCAAGAGAAAGCCACGGAGAGTGCAGCATCACAGCACACCCTCTGTCTTTCTCCAGGGCAGGAGGAAAGAAGGGAAGAAGTATGATCAGAAGGTATGACTCAGCTGCTCACCCACGTCAGTCCTCCGAAGAGAAACTCTTGTTGAGAGACACATAATTTTCCCAGAGGACTTGGTGCAGTGTCACTGGCAACCTGGCCTTTCTTCCTGTCATGTCTGGTTTAAAACCTGCCAGGTGTCACAGGGGAGGAAAGGTTGTTCACACCCAGTTGGGACACTGGGTTCTCTTTCTAGCAGACCCCTATGGACACCAAAGCCAAAGCAAAGGGCAAGCTTTATGTACCAATGGAGCCAAAAGAGGGGACTTCCAATTAATTAATCAGCAGTTGATCATCTGCCTTTGGCTCCGATCATGATCCTGGGTTCCTGGGATCGAGTCCCGCAACGGGCTCCCTACAGGGAGCCTGCTTCTCCCTCTGCCTCTCTCTGTGAATAAATAAATGAAAAAATAAAATCTTAAAAAGTAACAATAATAAAAATAAAAGGGCCACAGGGAAAAATAGCCACTGATTTGTGTAGGGCTCATAGTTTTCAGAGCTTTTTCATTCTCTATTCCAAAAGCTATGCTCTTTATGACTACACATATAATTCCCATGGCCAGGGTTGCCACATACTGACTGTTTTCTAGGTAGTGAATTCAGCAGCTCTCTTTAACATCCTATTCCTTACAACAAAAGGCAAAGTAATGTAGCCCACGTCCCAAAGAACATGAGACCTTATAGATGGTTACTAATGATAGTGACACTGACACTGACGATTGTGTGAAGCGATACACACTTACTATGTGCTGAGCAAAGTGTCAGACGATCTAGCCCACATCCATTCACTTAGTCACTAAATCCTCACTAGGACTCAGTAAAGTAGGTGCTATTGTTACCTCCATTTTAGAGACACTTAGGCCTTTGGCCCAAGGTCATCCAGTAAGTGGCAGAGACAGATTCAAGCTGCATCTATCTACGTATGTATATTCTTGCTCTGCCTTCCTACATTGTGTCAGCAGGGCCACACCATCTTAGAAGGCAGCACAGACATATTTGCTTCCTAAACAGTCTCAACTGAGAAAGCAAAGTGTGGCAGGGAATGTGGAGAGAACACACAACTTTTTAACAAATATTTTCAGAGTACGATCACTATCGCTTTTTCCCCAAAAAACATGTGCATATGTGATTGTGCATCTCTGCCTTTAAAAAGTCTCTAGAAGGTAAAAGCTTGTGTTAAAAACGTTCTTTAAAGCATTTTTTAAAAATTTCACTTATTTATTCATGAGAGACACACACACACAGAGAGGTAGAGACACAGGCAGAGGGAGAAGCAGGCTCCATGCAGGGAGCCCGACATGGGACTCAATCCTGGGTCTCTAGGACCACGACCTGGGCTGAAGGTGGCGCTAAACCGCTGAGCCACCCGGGCTGCCCTAAAAACGTTTTTTAAACAACCTTGAGTCTCCATGGCTGACCATTGGTATCTTTAATTTCTATATTATAATTCTCCCATTCCGGCCTCACGCTTCATTTTCTTGTTTGCAGGAATAATGCTTCACTTTTAAGCACACTCTAAAGGCTCTGTTGGTGTTCTTGCACAGGACCTGTTCAGCCTAGCCAGTGGTGGGTAGGGAGGGGGGAGGTTGTTCTGATTCTGAGACACTTGGCACTGAAATGCCATAGTAGGAACTGGCACGTCTGGATCCTGTGTTTCCTTTTCATAAATACATTGGAAATGCATTCCCTTAAGATTTCTTATGTTGCAAACTCTATCATTAAGGTCTTAGGAGCTTTTGGAAAGGATTGGTATCTACTCTCACTCAGTCTGGACAATCTGGGTCTCCTGAGGTGAGTCCAGGTACAATGATCACAGTTCAGATGATCTGAGATGGTCTCCAGAAAGCTAATGGCTTTTTTATTGGACTATGTCTGCATGAATATAGCCTCCGGGTTCTGAGAAAGCTTCTAAGTACAATGTCAGCTCAGACCAACGGTACGGTCTGGCTCCTTGGACACAACACTTAATGCACCAATGCATTTGTTTCTATGCTTTTGCCTCAATCGTCCTGCCACAAATAGGATAATCCTGCAACTCTGTAGCTCAGACCAGAGGCCCAAATATATCTCTAAGGTTTATTGGTAAGATTTAAAGAAGACAGAGAACCTAACTTAATATCAGGCACAGAGCAAGGGTGGCTCTGTCAATGGGAGTGCTCAGCACTCCTCCTGATGTCGCTGGCAGTATGACAGTCCCAGTTACAAGACAGAAGAAGAGGACCCTGTTATCTACACAGTACTATGTTAACTCACCTGAAAGAGTCAGTTCAAAGGAACCAAAACCAGGTGCTCGGAAAAAGACTTAAATACATGTCCTCACAGCAGTGCTATCTGCAGTAGCCAAAAGGTGGAAACCTCAACATGCCCATCCATCTAACTGATGAACAGGTAAACCAAACAGGTTTATGGAACAGGTATATCCATCCAACGGAGTATCACTCAGCCATAAAAAAGGAAGAAAGTGCTCATCGATGGTACAATGTGGATGGACCTAAAGAACATTACAGCAAGTGAAAGAAGCTAGTCACAAATGGTTACATATTATATATAAAATCGGCAAGTCCACAGAGACATAACAGAGAAGTGGTTGTCAAGGGCTGGGGGAGGGGAAATGGTGAGTCACTGCTTAATGTATCTGGGATTTCCTCCCGGGGTGGTGAAAATATTCTGGAACTGCGTCATGGTTGTGCAATCTTGTAAATGTACCAAATACCACCGAATTGTACACTTTAAAATGGTGAATTTGATGTCATGTGAATTTTACCACAATGCAAAAAAAAATATGAGAATAATTTCAATGCATCCTTCTTTGAAAAAAAAAAAAAAAGAGGCCTCATAAAGCCAGAGCTTACCAGACACTGCTTGGTACTATTACTTCTGCTACTGCACGGACATTCTCCTTGGTCTTTAGCCTTCTTGCCTTCTAACAAGTCCTCAAACTCTGTAAGGGGCTCATTTGTAAATGTTTATAACCTTGCATCTACTTCTTGCTTCCAGGGCCCAGTGAGGGGGGATAAATTTTCATTCTGCTCTGCCTTAGGTCTCCCCATTCAACCTCCCCTTCAGATGAGAAGCTTGGTTGATGAAGGCATGACTGGCCTAAGGGCGGCATGCCACAGCCAGCTGGCCAATGCACCAATTGGGATTCCCTGATGGTCTCAGCACCAACACGAAGTCAGCAAACACACACCCTAAAAAGCCAGATGATTCAGGCCAACAGACCCACTGCCACTCCTTCAGGTAAATACAGAATAAAACAACTTGAAAGGCTGAAAAGCAGACTGCGTTTATGTAATCACAGAGAGGAAGTCAATGCGCAAAACCTACTTTCACTTATTGTTGATTACTGCTTTAAACATTTCCATTAAAAAGTAATGCCGCATCTGTCAAAATCAATAATCTAGGATTTTTTTGTTTTATTTACCACCACTGTGCTCGTCACTGGTGTATTAAACGTAGAAAACAGGAAAAACAGACACTGGAATTTCAGCATGCATTCTGCATCAACTCTGAAGCCCATGACTCACATAGGAGAGGGACTTCTTGCATCCAGGACAGGAACAGCAAGCCTCCGGGAGACAACGGAGCTTGTTCTTGACAAGGCACCACAGTGCAAAGATGCAATTGTTACATGTTGCAAAAAACACAAGCTTAGGAATAAGGAGGAGAAAGTAAAGGCGAGCCAAGTATTGGCCACATAACATGGCAAATGACTTCAATTTTCTTTTATTGTACTGTATTTTTGTTTTCAATTTTAAAATTCTACCAAATGGCGGGAGTTCTGGCGTGGCACACAACTGTATAGGAGAACAGGGTAGGTGAGCCCTGAGAAATTTTCCTAAGCTTTTCTTTGCTGTCTCCTCACAACACATTTAGTGAATATGGAATTCTGTATTTTTAAAAGGATTTTATTTATGCATTTGAAAGGAGAGAGAGAGAGAGAGAACAAAGCTGGAGTGGGGAAAGAGCAGAGGGAGAAGCAGGCTTCCCACTGAGCAGGGAGCCCAATGAGGCGCTCAATCGTGGGACCCCGGGATCATGTCCTGAGCTGAAGGCAGACGCTTAACTGAGCCCCCAGGCACCCCTGGGGTTCTGTATTTGATAATTATCTTGACACACCAGTGCATGAGCATTCCTTAAAACCGTCTGCTTCCAGTTTCCTAACACAGCCGACTTGACGGTCCAAAGAACTTGGTCAGGTACCGGTACAGCTGTTAAAAAAGGCACTCCTCCTGTGTTCGTTATCGGAGGTTACGAACACACCCAGGAGGAGCCCACACGTGAGACAGTTCAGCCACAGAGAAAATGCATAAGCATCGCTGACACCATCCACCGCACTGCCATTCTCATGGCTCACGCACGATCCTTGGCCTTTTCCAACCCAAGTCCAGTCTCACCAGAAATGCTGTAAAGGCATTTCTGCTCTCTCCTTTGGGGGCAAGTGCTGTATACACGCTTACGAATGCCGAATGGATGAAGACGGGGCGGCAGCAAGTTTTTGCCAAACGCCTTTGGCCCGAAGGCTGGTGCACGCTGCAGGAGGCTGGGTGCCAAGTGTCGGCACATGCTCTGAAGTGGTGCACCTGGGAGAGGGGAACGCAGCCCTCGCGTTGGTGCCCTAATTAATGAGCGTGGGCTGTAAGCCTCGCGTCGGCGTCACTAAGGGAAAGTTACACCTTGCCCGAGACAATGCTGAGTCCAAGGGAGGGAAAGACAGGCTCTCGCTTACTGACGACCCCTACGTGTGTTTGACAAGGGAGCGGAGGGAGGAGGTGTGAGCAGTTTTCAAGAGCTCGGCATCTCCTCGCTGGAGCTTGAATGAAACCATGAACTGATTCCACCTGTTCCAGACCACTGTGCCCAGCCGTGCGGCTTTCCCCTCTCTCTGCAGCCCAGAAATGAAGCAGAGGGTAGGCTGGCGGATGGCAAAACCCTTGCGGTCCTTTATGCTCCCTCCCTTTGGGTCCCAAACCAAGCGTGAAGCTCCTCCTACCTGGTAAAGCTCAGTGGCCGTGCACTGAGTGGCCAAGGTCTTCACAGGTTCAAGGTCATCTTCATCACTGCTCAGCTTCAGATCGTCCTCAAGCATCCTATAAGAAAAGCAGGGTGATGTGCGTGTTAGAAGGCGTCTTTTCTAAATCATCCTCAGCTACATCTTGCAATGAGGATAAAATATTGAAGCTACAATCTGACAGCTGCAATTCTGTCAAAGGTGCAGAGGGAACCAAGATTCTTTCAGCTAATTAGATATTTGAGCTCTTATATTTATGTGTCATACTCGGCACACATCTTCCCTCTCTCTACCTTCCCCTAAATCAAGGGGAAAAAAAAGGACTATTTCAGCATCTCCAGAGATGACTTGAGTCTATATATTTTTACTACTGAAAGTGTAATAAATGTACTGATCAATCAGTGTGGAGTGGCACGTGACACGGGATCTCTACAGGAAAAGAGGCTGTGAGCCTCCCATGAAAGAATTGGGGCAGGGTAACAGCCCCCAGCTCTAGAGGCTGTTGTCGTAGCCTGCTGGGGCTCTCTGGATGACAGAGGCAAAAGGCCCGGCAAACTTTCCGCCGCCTCGCAGTGCCCTCTGCACCGTGGCAGTTCTGTGGCCACAAAATAGCTGGGCAGAGAAATGGCTAGTCATTAACCTTTTGATATATGACCGATCGCTTCCTGTAAAATTTGATCCAAGAAATGTAAGCCCATGATGTGGATGAGAAATCTTTCTCTCCTAAGGCAAGGTACCTAAAAAATACGAGTGGTCCGAATTTTGGCAATGAACTAGCACTTTCAAAATTGTTTATCGAGCACACAGAGCCTCTTGTTTCCACAGTGCCAAACCTGAGCCACAGTAGGAGGAGTGACTTATGATCTTAAAATTCTAGTTACACAGCCTTCAAAAGGCCAATCGGTGTGAATATTTCTATGTACTAAATACAACTTTAGACCTCATTCCCAGCCTTCAAATGGAGGCAGTCCCAGCCTCCCTGGACCAATGACCATTTTCTGAGCATGCTTTGCTCTTTCTTACTTCCAGACTCAGAATCAGGCTCAGTTCCCAGGCTAGAATTTCCTTCTTCAACTCTGAAAACCCTATTTTTCCTCCATAGCTCAGCCAGATACCATGTCCTCCACAAAAAGCTTTTGAGAAAGAACACCTAGCTCAGAAAAAGCACCTTTTCCTTCTGCTCCACCCTGGGTCCAGCTGGAGCACAGCACTGCTTTCCACTGAGCAAGCCCACTGTGGTCACTCATTCCCGCATGGCTGTGGTTGCAACTTACTTCTGTCTTCCCAGAAATGATAACGCCTGCCACCCTCATTTTGCAGACAGGGAAAGAAGGTTCAGAGAAGCCAAGTGTTTTGTGCAAGGTCACACGGCTAGTTGTGCTAGAGCCAGTCCTAAAACTCTCATCTCCTGATTTCTGCCTAAGTGTTTTTTCCAGAAAGGAAGTTGGAAAGCAAAGGGAACTTCTAACTTGATAAATAAAAGAATACATTATTTTAGAAGTTATGTTCAAATGTTCAAAAGAGATCCAGGTCAGAGTGGGTATCCACTCTTAAGTCTCTGAGGGAAGCACGGCTCTCTCACTTTCATGCTCAGCCATAGAAAACCAGGATATGTTCACTGAGGTCTGAAAACCAAAGACTGATAGAATGGTTGGTGGGAAGGATAGCTGTTTGAGTTGGTTTCAGATAAACTAAACTTGCAAGATTTATGACTGTCCTTCATGAGACTAAAGGATGTTTTGAAGATCTTAGAGAAGAAGACAAAATGTATCCCCCCATTTCCTCTGCAGTTGCAGGCTGATGACACCGAGCAAATAATTCTTTACAACACATTGTCACAGACGGAGACTATATTATTCTCATAAGCTACAGAACATAAATATTTTAAAACTACCTATGCTGGTCATGAAGTGTTTCATTTTCCATGTGTGTGTGTATGTGTGTGTACCTCAATACAGGTAGGCAATGTCTATGTGTTAATTTCCATAGAAGTGTTGGGCAAAATAAATTATTGATAATTCCTTCCATTCAGAAGATCCATTTATGTGTCACAGAAAGTGCTAAGTATTTGACCAGAAGCTTGTAATTTGGCCTGTATGAAGCATCAGCTATCATTAGCCCCATTTTCCAGGCTGAAAGGAACACTGAGGCTTAGAGAGGTAAGGAACTTGTTTATGATCACACAGCTAGGAAATCGTGGAGGCAAACATGGAACTGGCCGTCTCCAGCCAGAACTCAAGAGTATATAATGTCTTCCTAGAGGGTGTAATTGACAAAAGATGGCATATTAAAGAAAATCAACAGCAACAACAGAAAACCCACAAAACACACTGGTGAGTCAAGATATTTAGATTCAACTGAGGTTACTCATAAACTCTGATATCTTGGGAAAGTCACTTACTGTCTTTGAACCTTATCTGCGTCCCTTGTCTCTTAAAGGGCATAATAATCATTAAACTCTTTCACAGGGTGGTGGCAGTGGTGAACATAATATCAACTAAAGCATGTGAAATGCTTTACGAAAGCACAAAATGAATGCAGGGTATCATTAAGTTTGGAAAGATGTCATCACAGTTAGAAATAATGTACACCATTAACACTGCTAACAAGTAATCACAAGCAAGTCTTCATGAGACTTTGTTGTCATCTTCCTTTGCCGAGCAATCAGAAGGTAAGCTTCGTGGTGACTTAGACCATGTCTCCTAAAATCTCCAAGCTAAAGCCAAAAATGGGCTTGTGGTCTTCAAGCTACTCTTCATTGGGGAGAACTAGCAACATCCAGAGCCATAATTCAGAGACTTGAACTCAACAGTCATTTTCCTCTCCGACCAACTCTATGTGATTCTAACATGGAAGTGAAAGGTCTTCCAATGTCCAGTTTTGGAAATAGGTAACCGATCTCCATAGTGATTGACATTAAACACCTCCCCCATGCAACAAGCTTGGTATGGATTTGGTTATTAATAAAGGACAATGGGATGCATATATTAAAGTCCTGGTAAACACAAGTTGAGAAGTAACTAGGATGGCAAACCACCATTAGTTATCTCTGGATGTGTTAGGCATTCATTTCATTCTGCTCCTTCACTGACCTATTAAGCTTTATTCTTGAATATACATGCACTTGTTTGCATTTCCTTCCGTAGCTAATACTGAACATTACTCAAGGGAAAGAGGAGGATTATGAAAGATTTTGGATTTAATTATTATGGCGGCACCATTCACACCCACTGCAGTTAAGGTAGTCTCAGCAGAAAGATGGTAAGTTCTTTTCATGAGTTCACAGCTCCATAGACAAATTCATCACACGCTGGGTATCTCACAGTGTGAGAAAATCATGCTCACATGTATTCCTATGTCTGTAATCTTAAAAAATGACAATTGTTCTTCCACTTCTCAATTCAATGAAAATGGAACAAAGTAGGCCTCCTTAGTGACTTTAGATATTTGTTCGGGATCTGGTAGTTAATAATGCCTGTCTCTGTGAAAACTCTCTGGTTTTTACTTTTACCAAGACATAATTTCTATATTATTACGAAGTTAAATAGTTCAAAAAACTACATCCACAAAACCAAATACTTGCCCTGAAGGAAGGGTGAGTTGCACCCAGGGTAGCTTCTGTTGCTAACTCTCTGGGTCTCAAGCTGATCCTGGTAACCTCAGAGGGCTCCTGGCACTGGGACATCCCAGCACATGACGCTGTGACAGGCCCTATGTGAGTTATAATCATAAAATCATAAGATCGCTCTCTATTAACCCTGCCACTTCACATAGCGGAATGCTTAGGTGATTCTGAAGAGGAAAAAACAGAAGGCTTGGACCATTATTATAGAAGGTTCTATGGAAATGAAACCTTTAGTTGGGTTTGCTCTCTTGAACTAGTCAATACAACTCTTTGAATCTCAATTTTCTCACATGTGAACATAAGCAATAATAATATGCACTTTGGAGAGTTTGGGAAGGATTAGAAGAAGCACATCTGTACAGATCACCCAGGAGTCAATATAAGTAGCTGTTGTTTGCATACTGGTCATTATTGCTATTGCTGTCATTATTATTACCTGAGAAACGATACTTTACAGAATGGAACAATAAAACAAAAGGCTCTGCTGGTGACCCAAAGACTGGCAGAGGTATCAAATAGCAAGCATCATTGGATGCCAGATGAGGCATGGTTCAGAGATCCTGAAGGAGTTTGGAAAGTTTCCGCACTTGGATTTACACTTCAAGAATGTCTCAAATTCATCATGGCTGTTTTGGGTTTCCTAAGATCCTCCCAGAGTACTTAAGATCCCCTGGAGATCTGAAGCCTTATTGTAAGATGAAACACATAGACAGTTCCAAGTGAAAGTTTAAATAAAAATAAGAGTGGCCCTGATACCTTGCTCCCTCTGTCTGTGGGGTGACCTGTAGATCCAGAGATATGAGCAAAAGATGGCCCCTACCGGAAGCTGTGCTCACCTTGAGCACGTTGTCTTTGGGCATGCCACTCTCAAGAGGCATTTCCAATAAACATCCAGCTCTAACTGTTGTATGAAAGGTGAGGGTTGATCCAGAAGGATCAGAGGCTGTTAGTTGATCCAGAATCCTTGCTCAGAAGCAACCTTCAGAGCCCTAAATGTGTAGGTTGCAAGCCTACAGATTGCCTTTCTGTGAATGACAAAATGGTGCCCCTCTGGGTGGACAGCTTGTCAGGCGTACTGCTTGATACTGGCTGGATTCCAGCTTCCAAGTATCTGTGGAAAGAGCTGCAATGCTAGTGACCGACAGATCATGGCTCCCACAGTTGGAAGTGCCTGGAAGGGTTATCCATTCCACCTTGTCACCCAATGGACAAATCTACAGTATCCCTCACACATGGCCAGAAGCCGTTGTCTGATGGGTAGTGGGCAATGCTTCTATTGTTCAGGAGCTTTAACTGTTAGAAAGTTCTGCCAGTTAGGAACTGCCCTGTGCTTTTTTAGCATTTCCATTGTGGTAGCCTGAGTCTTGTTCTCCACACCCCACACTGGGAGCCTGGACATGGAATGGTGTCAGGGACAGAGCTAGTGCTGCTGGCTACACTGTGTGATGGGAGGGTTGGGGATGGAGGCGGGAGCTGGGCTGCTGCTTCATGTAGGTTTGGGGCTCTAAACAAAAATTAGGAATCATCTTATTGAGGGCCCTCTTCTAGAATAGTAACTTAGCCCTACTGACTCCTTAAAGGGTACTTCTTCATAAAGTAGGCTGGGAGGAATGAAACATGATTGGTTTAGAATTACTTGGGGAATTCTATATTTTCCTACCTAGTGCCATGTAGTCTCTGCAGCACTGAATCAGTTGTTGGTAAGCAAGGCGGGCAATGAGGAAGAGGCAGTGATATTTTTCAAAGCACTCATTCTGTTTCCCTACATAAGGAGGCTCTGGCTTTTTTTCGTGGGAGAAGTTGCATTTAATTTTCTCAAGGTTTTAACTTCAAAGTCTGCTTCCATGACCACCCTGCTGGGAATCCTAGAAAATTCCAGTCTGAGGGCCACAGAAGTGACAAATGGTTTGAAGATCTAGGCTATATTCCAGAGGGATGAATCTCCCAAGGCCTGTTGGGTGGGGCCCTCTAGCCCAGTGCCGCCCAGTGGGCCCCACAGCCTGGGTCTAAACTAGATCATGCACTCTGCCATGTGCATGCAAATCAGAGGAGGAGTGTCTTTTGTAACTGATGGACTTTAGGGGTTTCATAAAATGAGCACCCCGTAAAGTAATTCTGATTTCTTAGCAAGAGAACTGGAAGTTCCTTTAGGAATAATACAGGCCAGGGCTTGGCAGACTGAGGCTCTCCATCCAAAGCCACCCTCCCTCCGTTCTTAAGTTGCCTGTGAGTTAAGGATGGCGCTGACCTTTTTAAATGGTTTAGAAAGACAAAATCAAGAGAAGGATGATATTTCATGACATATGAAAATTATATGGAATTCAAATTTCATTATCCATAAATAAAGTTGTATTGGAACACAGCCATGCTCATCCATTTGCATATTGGCTGTGCTTTTATGCTACAATGGCTGGGTTCCGTAGTTGTAACAGAGAACACATGGCCCCCAAAACCCGAAATATTTACTATCTGAGCCTTTACATACCAAAGTCTGTGGACCCTCTGCTTGAAGCCAATAGTTTCAAATTCTCTTAAATTCAAGAATCCTTCCTCTGCCCAGTGAAATCTTACAAGGAGCTCCCAATGAAAAAGAGATTAAGGTAGCACTGTTTTTGTCACAGCCAGGTTTTGGGGGACATCTGGAGGGCCCCAGGGATTAAAGGAACATAGTGTGTGAAAACAACTCAGCTACACAAATATTATTTGTTGGAGTAATTCTGGCTTCATGGATATTTCATAGAACTTTGTTAGAGAACCTAAATTTTAGTTATGTAACCTCTCGGAACCTTGGTTTACTCCCCTGTGCAATGGGAATGAAATAATATGTCTCTTAGAGATCAGGAAATGCTGAACAGTCAGTTTGGGCAGAGTGTAGAGTACATAAAAGGCAATAGTAGGAAAAAAGAAATGAATAAATATCCTTTTTCAGGATCCCTGGGTGGCGCAGCGGTTTGGCGCCTGCCTTTGGCCCAGGGCGCGATCCTGGAGACCCGGGATCGAATCCCATGTCGGGCTCCCGGTGCATGGAGCCTGCTTCTCCCTCTGCCTGTGTCTCTGCCTCTCTCTCTCTCTCTCTCTCTCTCTCTCTCTCTGTGACTATCATGAATAAAAATTTTTAAAAAATTTAAAAATATTTAAAAAAATAAATAAATATCCTTTTTCTAGATGTACCTGTGGTACGTATGGATTTATATCTATGCTACATGCATAAGCCAAAGCTAATAGCATGAGCCTTGATATATATGACTATTGTCTTGTATCAAACTGCCATCTCTTCAACCTTGGACTTCCTCAGAATTGATCACATAAATTCAGCACCATACCAATTTTCTGCTCCATGGTCATTATTTTGAATTTGATTTTCATTTTCTTGGTATATTTCTCTGGGTTATATAATTTTCTCCCAATGCGGGAACCCAAGTTATCATGCAAATGACAAACTGCCTAATATAATTCAGATGGCTTTCAATAATGTTACACACAGCATAACACTATTGTATCATTTTTTTCAGGGTGTGTGTGTGTAAAAAACATCTAAGAGTGGATTTCCCCAGAGAAGACCATAACCCAGTAGACCCAACTGGACCTGAAATCAAATGTTGAGATAATTCCAAAGGAGAAAAGAGAATCCTTTGACTTTAAAAATATTTCAGGCATGGATCTGGATATCTGACATTGTACTCTTCAGTAAGACCATGCAAGTCATCTTGAACAAACTTCCTGGAGTCATACTGGCAACAGAGAGTCATCCAAGTGGATTAATAGAGATTCACCTGAGACCATTTCCTGGGCCCAATATTTGTGGGTGAGACCCAACTGCAGCCCTTAAGAACACAGGTTGTAGAGTTGGTCTGTGCTAATTTGAACTCCAGCTCTAAAACTTACTGAGTGTGGATTTGGGTAAGTTATGGAACTTAGAGCTTCCATGTTCTAATCTATAAAATGGAGCCAATAATAGGACCTATTTCAGAGGGTTGGTATGAGGATTACATGGAATGATGTATGAAAAATAGTTGGCAAGCACTCAATAGTGACTGTTACTGTTATTATCACTTGCCATGACTGTGCCTGAAACACAGTCATGGGGAGCAACTAGGAGTGGGACCTGGTCCCTCCTCCTAATGAAGCATGCCCTTTAGCAAGGACAAAGCCTTCATAAACAGTGACAATGACAATTCAATGCTACACAGAGAGGCTGGGGAAGGCTACACAGAAGTGGTGGCCTTCGAGCAATATCGTGGAGACAGAATGATCTGCCAGGGGAGTAAGAAAGGAAAGGGCAGCCTAAGGAGAACAAAAATAGGTATCAAAAGACCAGAGGTTTTGAGAAGAGTAGGGTACTTGGTTTGGCTGGAGTATACTATGTGTAGGTGCTACTGAAAAGGGGGGAGGCTGAGGAAGTAGGTTGGGGTGAAACTCTTTCTAAAGAACAGAAAGGAGGACAACCAAAGCTTTTAGGTGGGGGTGGGGAGCATGGAAGGTCAGAAGTAGAGATATCTGAGAGCAGGGACTATAAACTGGAAGGAAGGAGCAAGGGAACTGGTTAGGCCACCACTGGAGTAACCCAGGTGGCAGAGGGTGATGGCCTGGGCCAGGGCACAGACAGTGAGGGTGGAGAAGAGAAGGGGCAAGAGTCTCAAGACAGGTCAAAATTAGAACCAACTGAATTGGGGACACTGATGATTGTGGCAACCCAAGACTACTTAGCTACTCCGAGGCCACTGAATTTGTATCATGAATCCCACCAAACTCCCAAGCATGCACACATCCCCACCCTAGGCCACCCCTCTATATTGATGGTTGTCCCTTCATTCTCCCAAGGCTCTGATACTGCTCTAGGACCTTGGCTGCCAGGTAGAAGGAGTGTCTCCCTCTAGCTCTCAACTTGCCCTTCTGGACACACACCCGGTGAGCTGCATTCCTAATTGATGAGGAAGTGCTGACTCCTTGCCATGAAGCCTTCCTTCAGCTTCTTAGAGCAACAAGAGCTGATCAGAGAGAAGAAATCCCCATGGTTACCTCCAAAGTACCCCCCCAGTCACAGAGGCCATTTCATTACTTATCTCTGTACATCAGCTCTTATTTGTTAACGGATTAAGAACTCCTTTATAGAGCTGGTCCATTAATCTCTATCTAGGGAAACTCTTCAAAACAACTGAAACACTAAGTCACTGTTAAGTGCAATACTAAGTCCCTGTTAAGTGCACTACGAGTCATGCCTGCCGACAGCCACCGTGCCTCACATCAAACTCTGGAAGAGGGGGCAAGGACCAATTCTTAGATCCGAGACATCGTGAATTCTCAGCTGCTGATAACACAGCACTTTAACTTGGAGTGCTTTAAACTCTTCCTCTACCCCATTTTGTGAGAAAGGTCGTCCAGAAGGTCTGTTTACCTGAAGTGACACAGCAGATAGAATTTCCGTTCTGCTGATGGATAAAGAATTCACATGTTACTTCATATCGTTTAAGTGAAATGGTCACACCTGACATTTTAGGCCCAACAAAAATGTTGACAGGCAACATTGCCCCATTTTTTACGAAAACCCAACCTGATTTCTATGCTCAGGTGCTTTACGTGGCATCTGAAGGAACCCCCTGACACACACGTTCATTTAGGATAGAAGGAGGAACTGTCTCACAGCCCACATTGATGGTATTTTAGCCTTGTAAAATGCAAGAGCTGGAAGACTTTCTTGGGTACATGGAGCTCAGGAGCATAGCCCTGTGAACATTCCATCAGATGAGCACATTACACACTACCTGTCACACGCTCACACACAAGACAGGCCAAGGCCAAGGCCTGAGTGATTCAACTGGTGAAGATACAGTAATTCACTTGTTGATTCAGTTTAGTACTCACATGATGAAAGAAAGGAAGATTTGCCAAAGGTGTCTGCTCCTTGGATCCTTGTTCCCTATACCAGAAAATATGTCCGTGAAACAGAAGGTGTCCCAGGACTGCGGAGCAAGCTGTGGGATATCCTGTTCCAGAGGAGTCTGTTCCAGGTTTCAGTTAAGGGGCTTTATAGGCCGCGGGTCTATTCTCCAGGGGGTGGGACAGAACATTCTCTACCTCATCAGAACAGGGGAGGTGATGGGAAATGGTCTCATGACAGCCTCCCAGAAGATAGAGGGGGCAGGTGGCAGATGGACTCAAAGTACATCTCAAGATCTTCTTGTCCTTTCCTCTTCTGGGAGGATCACTATATGTTCTGCCAAGACTTAGATTAGCTGTGGTTCAAACCTCGACCTTCCTGGCCTATCTGGATACCTTCAGGATGTCCGTAGTGCTGTGGGAGGATTGTTCCCCTATGCCACCAGATATCTCAGTCAGTTGATAACTCCTCCTCATGGGAGCTGCTTTTCAGATTCTAGCACCATGCTGAACGTCCTCATTTACTGATGTCTCATGTCAAACGTGCTGCCCACATTTAAGTTCTAACAAAGGCTAGGTATTATTACCAGAAGCATAAAAAAGCTAATGGACTTGATTCTCTGCTAAAAGTGATGAATGTGAGCTAAGCTAGCCATAGCTTGAGTCCAAGGAAATGCATATGCAGGAACGAGCCAATATTCAGGTTCCTGGGAGACCAGCAACTTTCCTCTCTGCAAAGCCAACTGACTCGCAGATTACTCCTGAGCACAGTGAAGGTAGGGCCTGAGCCTTCTCTGCAGACATACAGGCCCAGGTTCAAACCCTCCCTAGATGTAGTTGTTTGGTCATCTTGGAGCAAATTCCTTGAACTTCCAAATGCCTGGCTGAAAGAAGATCATAACAGCACCACCTTTTTTAGGCTTCTGTGACTAAATGAAAGAACCCACTTCACATCCCTAGCACGTAGAAATCAGCCAATCTTTATCACTTACTGTGGTTACTGGCTCAAGACAGTTCAGCCTAGATTACCCTAAACATAACAGATGTCATTTTATTTGAAAATAAGAGAAACAAGAGAAATTCTCTTGTGTTAGGGCACTTGTTCTCATGTTAGAGCACAAGTTACGGGAAGAAAAATAACTGTACCTTCTCCACAAATAGCTTTTGCATGCCAGTAGAAGTAGAACAATTTTGGGGGTACAAAGTCTTTATTAATATCGTTATATCAACATTTTCAAATCTGGAAAATTCAAACCTATATAAAATGCAACTGGACTACCTACAGCTTGATATTGAGAACTTTATTAGTGTACTACATCATGTCATCAACAAATAAAATGATAAAAACCATGTGATCATCTTAATGGATGCCAAAATATACTTGATAACATTTCACCCACATTTTTGACCCAGGCCCTTTAAAACCCAGGTAGAGAAGGGGTACATCCTTTCTGGATAAGGAATATGTAAAGAAAAACTGGGGATCTAGAGGTATGTTTTAAGCAGGTAGGAAGGTTAGATCAATTTTTAAACATGTCTTTTAAATCAAAAATGAAATCACAGATGACTATGTTTCAAGTGTTTCTAAAAGTCTATATTATTGTTGATTCACTGGGTAGACATAAGGAGCACAAACAGACTAATATCCAATGACACCATTTGCTCTGATCATTACTGTAATTTAAGCAGTTTTGAGGCATCACATATGGTTTTCACAAGGGATTCTTTCCATGCAGGTAAAGACAAAATTAGAAAATGACACGGAAAACCTCAGTTTCCACTTCCACATTTCATAAAGTATTAATCCTTTAAAAATACATCACCATTTTATTGACGTTCATGTCTGCCTGCAAGCCTTACAAATGCAGAGATGCTGGGTAACATGACTGAAAATTTGATCCTATTGTTTGAACAAAATGAGAATTGTTTTAGAAGGGGCTCCACGATGTCTGGGCATATATTTTCCCTAAGTAACATGCATTTCCCCCAGGAATTCAACATTTATGTTGATGCACTTGGCTGCAGAGCCAATCCTGCACTGGCTCTAATACAGAGGAATTTTCTGAACATTTTGAGTAATGGGACTGAAATAATTTAACAGCTCCTTCTGTGCATGTTAAATGAGTTGCATGATATATTTAGCTTTTGCAGAAAACTTGTTTACACTATAAATTACAGCACATGGCACAATCACATTGATGTGGAAAGCCAGCCATGTTGAGTCATTTTGGCCATCTCTCTCTGAACCTCAACTCATTGCAAAAGCATTTGCTGTGGATCACCGATACACTGAGTTTCCTAACCCTGGGACCCTGCTGAATACATGTAAGGTCCTCACCCGATCACTGCCCTTGACACCAAAACAAGAGCTGGATTTCTGAGAGAGGATTCTCAAAATAGGGGAGGGCCCACTGTTGACAACTGAGTGGCATACAGATCTCAGTTGTTATGTACTACCATTCCTTGATGAATCGGAAGGGATTGGCTTCCTAATTCTGAAACATGGAAATGATCCAGGTGCCTAATGATTCAGGGCTCTGGTAAATCTAATCCCCTAACAGGCGACACGATACAAAGGAAAGAGCAAAGACTTGGAAGTTGGACGGACTAAAGGTCTAGTCTGGGCCTTGTATTCAGTTGTGCAAATCTAGGACAACTGATTGACTTCTCTAGGCCTCTGTTGTCTATCTCTAGAAGGAGGCTGCTAATACTTACTTTGCTTGGTTGTTGTGAAGAGTGATGCAAATAACATGTGAAAAGATGATGGTGAGTGTTTAATAAATGCTACTACTTTTGTTATTACTGATATCAGAACTGGAGACCAGTTCTTAGAACAATGCATTCATAAGCAGCATTAAAGGCATCACTGCAGCAGGGCACCTGAGTCAGTAAAACATCCAACTCTTGATTTAAGCTCAGGTCATGATCTCAGGGTCGTGGGCTCAAGCCCAATGTTGGGCTCAGTGCTCAGTGGGGAGTCTGCTGAGGATTCTTTCCCTCAGCCTCTGCACCTTCCCCCCTCTAAAATAAATGAATAAATCTTAAAAAAAAAAAAAGAATCACCACAGAGGAGATCACCCGACTCTGGTGGAAGAAAGTAGTTTAGAACAACAGAGAGCCATCAGAGTAGGTGTTACATACAGTAGGTAAACATTGTAAAAAATTGAAAAATGTATTCTTTCATGAGTTGGCTCTAGGTAAGAAAGTGTCAATTTTGAATATCTGCCCCAGGACTAGGGCTATTTCTATCTTTTTTTTTTTAAAGATTTTATTTATTTATTCATGAGAAACACACACACACATACACACACACACACACACACAGAGGCAGAGACACAGGCAGAGGGAGAAGCAGGCTCCATGCAGGGAGCCCGATCTGGGACTTGATCCTGGGACTCCAGGCTGATGCCCTGGGCTGAAGGCAGGCACTAAACCGCTGAGCCACCCAGGGATCTCTGGGCTATTTCTATCTTGTTAGTCATAGACTCACCTTCGTGATAGATGGGTAACTAGCTGTCTAGATAGAGAAACACAGAGAGAGAGAGTTATAAATATAGATGTATGGATAGTGTAAGATCCCAATACTGGCCAGTAGTTATCATCTCATTTTTAGAACTATAAAATATATTTGTGATAAAAATGTAATCAGTCCCCCCAAAACTTTTGCAGTCATTCTAGGAATAACACTTTGGTCCAATCAAAGCATTCTGAACCTTCCATGCAATACCTGTCAGATGTATAATTATGATTTGAGGGCTCACATCTTGCCCCTGTGTCACAAGGAATCTAAGTTAGCCAATACTTACCCAGGGAAGCCTAATGTATGCCAGACATTCACTTTGCTAAATACACGAATTGATCACTTCATTGACTCTTTCCAAGAAATCTGGAAGGTTTACTTGTATTTTTTCTGTTTTTAGGGAAGGAAACTCGGGTTTTGGAAAGTTAAGAAGAGGATGGGAGGAAATACTTGCAAATCACAGATCTCATAAGAGTCTAGTACCCGCAGTATGTCAAGAAGCCTGGAAATCCCAACAAGAAAATGACAGGGAACCCCATTAAAGAATGGGCAAAGGATCTGAATGGACATGTCTCCCAAGGAAGATCTACAAATGGTCAGTAAGTGGATGAAAAGATACTCAGTACTGTTAGTCATAGGGAAATAGACACAAAGTGGAAATCACCAAAATGCTCATGAAATGGGGCACCTGGGTGGCTCAGTGGTTGAGCGTGTGCCTTTGGCTCAGGTCATGATCCCGGGGTCCTGGGATCAAGTCCCACATTGGGCTCCCTGCGGGGAGCCTGCTTCTCCCTCTGCCTGTGTCTCTCATGAATAAATAAAATCTATTTTTAAAATGCTCATGAGGGATCCCTGGGTTTAGCGCCTGCCTTTGGCCCAGGGCGCGATCCTGGAGACCCGGGATCGAATCCCACATCGGGCTCCCGGTGCATGGAGCCTGCTTCTCCCTCTGCCTGTGTCTCTGCCTCTCTCTCTCTGTGTGTGACTATCATGAATAAATTTTTAAAAATGCTCATGAAATTTACCCTCATTGGCTGTAAAAGGGAGTGAAGTACTGGTACACGCAACCACATGGATGCACACCAAAATCATGATCCTAAAGAGAAAGAAACCAGACATGAAAGGTCACATATTAAATGATCCCATTAATATGAAATGTCTTGAACAGGAAAATCTAGAGAAGCAGAAAGGAGATTACTTGTCACCAGGGGCTGGGGTGAAGAGGAATGGGGAGGCATGGGGATTTCAAGGGGTAATGAAAATATCCTGGGACTAGAGAGGGAAGTTGTGGGTGCACAATAGTGTGACTACTAAAAAAAAAAAAACAAAACAAAAAACAAAACAAAAAAACACTGAATTATTCACTTTCAAAGGGTGAATTTTATGGTATGTGAATCTCAATAAAGCTGTTATTTTTAAAAAGTTACACAGCTGGCCAAGTGGAAGAGAGTGAGCCCAGATGACAACCCACACCTGCCTGATGCCAAAGCCCATGTCCCTAACTACAGCACGTGCCACCTTGCATAGAAGAGATTGGCAGGAGGTCTCATGCACATTCCTACTCACATCTATGGAGAAACATGCTGAGAGAAAATGAGTGATTTTGCTCCATGTAATCTCTCTCACCCTCCCATTTTTCCTACATTAAAACTGCAATTGATATAGCCAGCAGAAGCTGCACCAAGGGAAAAAGGCTTTGTGTTTTCCAGGAGTGACAAAACATTACATTCAAGAGACAGCTGTCTGGATGGGGTGGAGACCAAGCCAGGAACCCTTCAGCAAAGACGCTCTATCCCTCCTTGACTTCAGATTTTCCAAACCCAAGGCAAGTAAAGAGAGGAAACAGTCCATGAAGAGACTCCTCTCTCCTTCCTCCTCCTCCAAACCCCATAAAACCCACAGGCAGGCATGTGTTTATTTATGTTTATTTTTTAAGAAGATGTTATTTATTTATTCATGAGAGACACAGAGAGGCAGAGACACAGGCAGAGGGAGAAGCAGGCTCCCTGTGGGGAGCCCGATGTGGGATTCGATCCCAGGACCCCAGGGTCACGACCTGAGCCAAAGGCAGACACTCAACCAGTGAGCCACCCAGGTGCCCCGGGCACATATTTAATGTGGGCTGACAATTTGGATGAGCTGATGTAAGCGGATGTCAGGACTTACAGAAGGAGGCTTGCAGTACAGCAGTGAAAGGAAGGAGAAGCTGGGACCAGGAGGCAGGGCTGACCCTCGGCTGGCCGATCCTTTTGTGAAGCAGCTCATTAAGCCCAGGAAGGGAACGTGGGACGGAAACTGCTGCCTGTGTCTAGGTTGGGGAAAGGAGCTCCCTCTTGCTGGTGTTGACAGCCGTCCCCGCCTCTGTTGAGTGGGAGCCCGGGGCCTGGGATCAATTGTCCAGACCCTGCTGCAGGGGGATTGGGGTACCCAGTGCTGGGGAGCAGCTCCTATGCAATGCAAATGTTAGGTCACAAAACTGGTTTAAGTTGGGGTTCCCCTGAGCAGAGAGAGCATTTCCCTTTAGCTGTGTCTCCTTCACGAGCTGAGATAGGATGCTGTGAAGAACGGTTCCCCCTGTGCAGGCTCCAGTTGTCAAGCCGGAAGAACGAGATGTACACCTTGCTGGCCCACCTTCTATCCCCTGTCTCCAGCAGGGGACACCTCCAGGGCCACTTCAGAGAAGATGTCCTGTCTGGGGGCCAGATTCAAGCGCGGAATCCTGGGCTGCCCCCTTGGCTTCCGGCCCGCGGAGTCCTAGGGGTCTCCTCTTCTCCTCCTTCTCGCCTTTTGTTATTTTGCATGGCTCACTTTTCAAGGCCCAGTTGCCTCGTCACTGTGTGCGGGGCTGGTGCCCACGGTGAGAGCTGCTATTGCTACCAGGGGCCTTGACATCAGCCCAGTGTGCTGGCTTCAGCATGACAGTTTGACAATAGCCACTTTCCCCGGGGAAACAAAAAAGAAAAAAACCCCACATGATTTAGCGGAGAGAGGATGTGGGACAACAGCCTGATCTGTGTCTCGGGTCTCCGGCGGGTTCCACTGGCATCAGGTGCTACCATGCAGCCCGAGAATGGACTAGCACAGGAAGGCAGGCCAGTCTGAGGCTCGGCTCGCTTCGGGAAAAGCCACGGCAGTCCTGCTTACACAGAATGTGGGGACTGCTTCCTACAAACAGTCTGTCTCCACAGGAAAAAGAAAATCTGTTGTGTGTGTGTTTTTCTCCCCCATTACTTTATCAGTCGCCCAAGGAGTGGCTGGGCAGGCTTCTCTTAACTTGGTAACTGCAAGAACAATGTTATCTGGAAATGCCTGCTTGCAGATGCCTCCTGAGTCAGCTCCCTCCTTCTATGCCATTCTCAGGGGGCAGAGAAAAAGGGAGCTGGGGGGTGCGACTGCACGCCCCCCAAATTCCCACTGTCTGGGATGTGAGAGAAGAACAGAGGAACTGATCACTACTGCCATCTGAGGGGACACGTTTAGCCAAGGCCTTTAGAATCACTGCCTTTCAGAAAACGTGATTTCAAGAGCCAGGTTCTTGTGGGTTGAAGTCTAATTCATACAGAGTGCTACCCCCCCACCCCCAGGACATCCGAATGTGACCCGGTTGGGAGACAGGGCCTTTACAGAGGGGATCAAATTAAAGTGAGGTCACCAGGGTGGGCCCTAATCACATGCCACTGGTGTCCTTATAAAGAGGGGTAATGTAGACAGATGGACACATTGAGGATGGCCATGTGAAGATGCAGAAAGGAGAAAGACAGACATCCACGAGCCACAGAGGAGGCCTGGAACAGATCCTTCCCTCCCAATCCTCAAAGGGAACCAATCCTATCCACACCTGACCTTGGATTTCACATCTCCAGAACTGGGAGACAATATGTAGCAAGAAACTTACACGGGACTTTACTGCACTTCCCAGAACCCCCGGATATGTCCCATGGGGAGGACGTGCTCCTACTCCTAATGTGTTCCTACTCCTAATCTGTTCCTACTCCTAATCCTCCTAATCGCTACCTTTTGATACACTTGCTCCCCATCTAATGACACGGGGAAAGAAACATTTGGGGGTGAGATAGAAACATGTTTGCTAGGAGAAATGATCAACTAAGCTGATGGCAGGAAGCGTCCCGGGAATCAATTTTCTAAAGCAGGAAACAATTGAAACTTGGGTCATTCAAGCCTCTTGAGTCAAAGTATCTCCTGAACTAAACTCAATTGAACCTCATGGCCCTCTTCATCCTATTTAAGAGATACTGCTTATTTTTAAAATATTTCATTTAAATTCAGTTTGCCAACATATAGTATAACACTCAGTGCTCATCCCATCAAGTGCCCTCCTCAGTGCCTGTCACCCAGTCACTCCATCACCCCCCTTTTCCCCTTCTGCAACCCTTTGTTTCCCAGAGTTAGGTTATTTTCTTTTGGTAATCCTCATTGATTTCACTTCTATTTTTATGAGTGCTAAAGCCGAATTTTTTTCCAGTTATTTCTGACAATGCCATCGGAAGGCAGATTCCAACTCTTTAACTATGTGACATTTTAGAATGAAAACATTGCTGTACCATGATTTTTGTCCCCTTAGCTTAAATGTCACCCTTTTGGAACATGCTGGACAGAAGACCTCAAAACCAAAAGTGAGTCACACAGCATGAGGAATCAGATGCCAAAGAGTATGACATGAAGGGAAAAGCCAGAATGTAAGATAATTACTGATGCTGGAGGCATGGCCAGTAATAGCGCTTAGGTCTCCTAACATAAGGAGATGAAAGAGAAAGGGGGTACAGACATGGTTCCCCCTTCATCCACCTATCTGCAAATGGTACTCTTCCCCTTGATCTGCTTGCTTTTCCACTCTTTCTGGATGGCATCATCCACTGCCCTGATCCCCACATCTACATCTTCAATTGAGAACATTCTCATGAGCTCTGGACTCATAGATTCAGCTCTCCACTGGACAGTCTACCACCACATCCCACAAATGCCTCAAGCCCGAGAAAACAAAACTGAACTCATCATCTCTAGCCTATCGCCATTCCTGGTTTGTTTTATTTAAGTATCTAGCCATCCCAGGACCCTGGGGTCACGACCTGAGCCGAAGGCAGATGCTCAACCACTGAGCCACCCAGACATCCCTATCCTTCATTTTTTAAAAAAAGATCTTATTTATTTGAGAGACAGAGAGAGTGATCAAGAGAGAGCACAAGCTGGGTGAGGGGCAGAGGGAGAAGCAGACTCTCTGTGAGCAGGGAGCCTGATGTGGAACTTGGTCCCAGGACTCTGGAATCATGACCTGAGCCAAAGGCAGATGCCCAACTGACTGAGCCACCCAAGTGCCTCAAATTTACCATTTTAGAACAGGTCTGATCCATGCTTTTTCACACATTTGAAATGTGCAGCGATCATGTATATCTAGTTCCAGGGCCTTTTCATCACTCCAGAAAGAAATCCTATACTACTGAGCTATCACTACCCCCATCCCTACCCCTCTACCAGCCCTAGGCAATCTCTAATCTGTCTTCTGTGCCCTATGCATTGGCTTACTCTGGACATCACATATAAAAGGGATCATACAATATGTGGCCCTAGGTGTCCAGCTTCTTTCACTTTGCATGATGTTTTCAAGATCTATCCACGCTGTAGTATAAACCAGCGCTTGGTCCTTCTGCTTTCTTTTTGCATCTCTCGATTGTGTCACCAGCTACCCAGATTTCCAAGCAAGACAGATTTCCAAGCAAGATAGCTTTGAGTTATTTTAAGATTTCTACCTCTCCTTCCCATCATCTTGTCAGTCATCCACTTCTCTTGATGGGACCCCAGACCAACTTTCCAGTATCTCCTCTCGTCTCTATCCTCACCTTATTTCAAGCCTACAGCATCTCTCATGTGGGCCGCTGGGGTCTTTCTAAAGCACAACTCTGGCCATGCAGTTCTCCTGAGGAAGATTCCTTTCAAGGGCAACAGAGGCCACATACCCTGAACGTCACGGCTGGGCCACCCATTATCTGTGGAGTAGTGGTGTGGCTCTGAGGGAGCAAGGGCCTGGAGCATCTGGAAGAGGCTGTTCAGTAGGGCAGGCGAGGGGATAGGGGATGGGAGGCCAGCACTGTGGAGTACCTGGCAGCAAGTGGAATCTGAACATGTGACAGGGAAGGGCTGCCAGGTCTTCCTGGTGAGAAAGTGAGAAAAGTGTCCTGGTGGCACCTGCTCACACCCTCAGGGAGAAGAAATGCACCTCAAGTGGCACAGGGCTCGGGACTACTGGTAGGAGTGGTGGCCCTAGACTTAAGGGTGCAGTTGACAGAGAAGCTTTGCTTCTGGGACAGGGGTATTCATAGAGCCTGCGCGATGACTTCTTGCTGGGATGCTCCCGTGTTCTGGAAGGCCTTGCTCGTGTTTCTGGGCAATCCTGTGGGAGGACTGTAAGACAAGGACTCAGTGGCCACTGGCCCAAGAAGCCCAGGAAGCCCACAGAAGAACGGGCAGGTCTGAAACAGAACAGCTTATTTGCAGAACTAACAAATCTTGGGTTTCTATAGCATAGACGCTATTAAGAACCCAAATCAGGGACGCCTGGGTGGCTCAGCAGTTGAGCATCCTCTTTCGGCTCAGGACATGATTCCAGAGTTCGGGGATCAAGTTCCACATCCAGCTCCTGCGTGGAGCCTGCTTTTCCTCCCTCTGCTTGTGTCTCTGCCTCTCTCTCTCTCTCTCTCTCATAGATAAATAAATAAAATCTTTAAAAAAAAGAACCCAAATCAGCATGCGTGTTGTCTCCTTGTACTTAAAATGAGACTGTTCTCGCCGAAGAAAATTCTGTTCAGCTCCTCTCTCTATGTGCTGGCACTGACCACTGAAGGATATTTAGGGATGGACTTCATTCTGCTCAATAAAATCTTGCTCTCCCAAAAGCTGCTCAGGAACCTAAGGGCCCTGCTTGGGCAGCCAGCTACCTGGCTCTGCCAGCCTGCCGCCCTGGCATGGAGGGCCTTCCCACATCCCCATCACCAGGCTAGCATACCAGTCCTCCGGCTGCTGTGGGTCCTTCTTCACGACCTCCAGAGGGGCTCTGCAGAGCACTGCCCTTGGCAGAAAACAGCCACCTTGCTCTTGGATAGGAAAGTGTCTCTCTGATGACCCAATGATAAGGGGCAACCCTTTGTTGTCCTCCCTGTGGGATCAGACTAAATGCAGGCTCCAGTCTAGACCACCACTTTGCTTGGCCGTCATCCCCCATTCCACCCCCATCCTGCTCCCTTTATTTGCTTCCTTAGAAGGTTTCTCTTCCAGGGCGCCTGGGTGGCTCAGTGGTTGAGGGTCTGCTGTCAGCTCAGGTCATGATCCTAGGGTCCCGGGATTGAGTCCCACATTGGGCTCCCTGCAGGGAGCCTGCTTCTCCCTCTGCCTGTGTCTCTGCCTCTCTCTGTGTGTCTCTCATGAATAAATAAATAAAACCTTAAAAAAAAAAGGTTGCTCTTCCTTCAGGTGCATTCTCAAGAAACTCTTGGATCAGGCTCTGCTTCTAAGGAACCTGACATCCGACTGCCCCAACCCCAATCCTTTCTCACACCTGTGGGTCTTGGGGATGGACATTCTTGGGTCTGTTCCATTTGGGATATCTAATCCCTTAGTCTTCCTGGGAGAAAATAAGGGCTTAATCTAGATTTACTACCCTCTCTAACTCTTCAGAAATGTACACCATCATGCTACAGCATAAGAGAATCTGTCGTGTTACTAAAAATGGCTTTAATCCATTCTTTGAGTTCCTTATTAGCACTAAATTGAATAAATGCAAAAATAACTACTTTTGCATAATTCCCAAGCTTGCAATTATACAGTGAGGAGCATTTGCAGAAACTTAAAGCATATTTCCACATAACTTTGCTAAAGATTTATTAGAATGCAGCCACAGGCTCCTTCATCACACACTTACTGCCTGCTCTCCCTCATTTTGGCAACACTTGAGCCCTGTTACAAGGCTGGTGGCTCTTCCCATTTTACAGATGGGAGGGATTAGAAGCAGCACAGTGAAAAGATGTATGCACAGCATGTTGCCGGGATCTGCGCTGGTACAAAACATTGCCTATGTTCTATACGAGTGTGAGCATCTAGAATGTGCCAAGACTGTTTTTCTCATCCTTAATACACCTTCTTCTGTTTTTTTTTTCTTTTTTCCTTTCTGCTTCTACTTCTTTAAGCAGGGACAAACAGACCAACAAAAAAGTGCCTGTCACTCTACTGTATTGATCGTTTCCTACTAATTACACGTTATTTAATTAAAAATAAAAGCCAATGTATATCCTAGGCAAAGAATCTCACTAAGTTGACAGCTTAGAAATGTGAGGCCTCTCTTTGTTTGGGGGTACAAGTAATCCTTGAAGGCTAAGAGCAGAAGTTTACCTACATTGCCCTCCCCTTGTCCTGGAAAGAACAGCTCTGGGAGTCAGCAGGGGGGCAGGGTACCATAGAAATAACCTTGTCAATCCCTCCCTGCCAACAAGGGTGCTAATTAGTGCCAATTAAGAGCCTCGTTTTTTGTCTGTGGAACATCTGTCCATAAGCATTGAACTCAAACCCCAAACTCATTTTATCAAAGCCAGAAATATCAGACAGCAATTCATTTTTGGTCCTTGCTAATGCAGCTTGATTTTAAACTCATAACAAGTTCTGAATCCTGTTCTTAGGATCAGCTACCACGTTCCTGCATACCTTAATCATCATTCACATTTATCTTATTTCGACAAAGACACGCCTTCATGAAGTCTGAGAGGCGTACTAGATGAGAAGAGAAGTGGCAGAAAGAAAACCATGGGAGATCCATGCTTCTTGCTTACCCTATATTCCACACTAGGGATCATTTATTATTATTTTTTTAAGTAATGTATTGTTATCTAGATAAATGGTCTTTGTTTTGTCATAGTCGTCATCCTCTTCTTCTTTTAAATCCTGGTGGGGTAAAGGCCAGTGTAAAATAGCTTCTTTTTAATTGAACCTATTCTGTGTACACAGTGTGTCCATAAAAGCGCCTCCATCATTAGCGTTTGGTGATGCAAATGAAGGTGCCCCGCTGTTTCTTTCTCCTTTTATAAAGTGCCCCTTCCATCAATGTTTGGGACAGGACAAGACCCGTGCGACTTGCAGCTTGTTTTATTCTGTGTGGCCACGAGAGGACTTGCATGCATTTGGGAGTAGTTTTATAATGGTGTGTGATCACAGAGAGCACCTAGGATATTTCTTCCTACTGCAAAGTGCGTGCTGTATTTTCTGAATTCGCTGCACACTGGGAAAGCTGTTCATTTCATCTGGCAAAGATTCCTTTAATTCGGGTGTTTCTCCAGATTCCATTAGGAAGCCTTTGTCCTTTTACTTCAAAGTAAACAAACACACTCATTGATCGTTAGAGAACTATCACATTTTACTGTAAAACACGTTATTGCCATATCATTGTCTTCGGTTCCCTAATAACGTTACTTTGCGTTATTCCATTTGTGACCTGCCTAGTGCAGTGAAATGTCATGAGCCTTCCCACAATGAGTTAGAGTCTCGCAAGAAGTAGAAAAATAAATTTATTTAAAACAAGATGGAGTTCCAGCTGCTAACACATTACAAATTGCTCTATTTTAAATGTCTGAACTGGGCACACTTAAAATACAAGGGCATATTTCATTAGCATTTATGCAATTTTTCAGGCGACTTTTCCCAATGTTTCACTCATCATCAGATGAGAGAGAGCTTGTCAGGAAAAATTGCACTTAATGGTAGTTAATGGTGGCTAAATTCAATGGACTTGTTTCTATTTTGTTTCACTCTTGCTGGAAATAATGAAAGTATTACATGAACAAGCCTTAACGTTGCTTGCGAAAATGCGTCCAGTTCCAATGGTAGGTAACATAAAGCTTTCTCTGATTTATAAAACAATCTACCTAAACCTATTTTTATGTTTTATTTGATTCTAGCCATTAGCCTGAGCTAGGAAGTAATTCTAAAATAGATCTCGCAGCAGTAATTTGCTGTACTATGCCAAATTAATCTGCATGAGTCTATACCTGTTTCTAGGACACTGGGACATACATGTGTGAAAAAGAAATACATTCAGACTATTGTTTTCATGGGCTGTGGGGGAAAGTCAAGCCACTGGGCTTCACCTCACATAGTAGGGCTCCCCTCTCCAGAGGCAATGCCCATTGTCCGCATTAACCACATCAGCAACAAGACTCCCAGTTCTTGACTGCCACATCAGCAGTTACAGACGCAGAGAAGCCTTCCCACCCTTTCTGGATGGTTTGAAGTCACTGAGTTGGAGTTGGACATCCCTTTGAAAAACTGCATCGGTTACCCATCTGAAGCCAATCCACTCTGGGCTTTCAAGGTAGGCCAACTGGCAGAGTCAAAGTCAATCAGTACTCTGTCTGCTTCTCTTTGAGGTAAATATCTCTCACTGGACATGCACCAAATGATGAAGATGTGCTCAGAGGGCACCAGGCCTTAACAAAGGACACACAGTGCAGCCTCAGTGAGTCTCTAAGCCCGTGTTTGATACTTTTCAATTTGTCTCTCTTGGCTTTCATCAGAACTCAGCTGCAGTGAGAGAAACACAAAATAAGGATCCTTCTACCCCAAGGCCGTGTCCACCTGGGGCTGATTAGCTGGCAGAACTTTATCTGAGGGCAAACACAGGAGTCTTCCGATTGCTAAGAATCTAATTTCGACTTCTCTTTGCGGATGAAAATACACATGCCTGCTCACACTGCCACCTGGATTTCCAGTATCATTCCCAGCCTAGCCCTTTTTTCCCCGTGGACAAAGGAAAACACCAGGACAGCAAGAGAAGGCTTGACTCACAGTAAGAGGCAACCCTTCAATAGGATGACTTTACGACCTGACAAGATAAGCTGAGCTTCTGTATCTACTCAGGTATTCTCTCAAAGAATCATCATGAATCTAGATGGGAAGTTTACTGGCGTGCCTTTAAAAAAAATGCCCTTGGAAAAGTAACTTGCTACACAGCCTGGATGATGTTTCCATATGAGATTCCCAGACCTCGGTGAATAAGGCAATCAATCAGCCAGATTTTGTAAACACTACCTGTGGTTGGATGGCCACTTCCTAGTCCAGGTAATCAAGATAATATAAACAAGAGCATGATGCACAGAGATCATGATGTGTGACTGTCAGCCATCCTGCCCCACAACTTCGAACCTCGAGAAGGGTCCAGTCTTACCAGTCGTACTTTTGCACCAGCCAGCCTCTCAGCATTTTGTATTTTCATCTTTGTTATTTTTGGGGTGGATCATTCTTCTGCTGCTGCATTTCCTAACAACCCTACTGATTTGCTAAGAAACACGGTATTTGCAAAACTGTGTCCCTGACATGCATGCATAAAATAAATAGTGATAATAATGCATGAGAAAATCTAAAGGCAAAAAGTTAATCCCAGAAATAAAAATGTCAATATTTGAGTTCTTCCATAGTATAAGGTAGCTGTTGCAATATATTCCAAATACCATCACTGAACCATCTCACTTTCTACAAATTTTATAAGAAGCATGTTACTAATAATGAGTATACATCAGGAATAAATACAAACAGCAGTATGTAATTGGCGAAGGCAACTAATCAGAGCTCATCTCTGCTGCCCATCAATATTTTGGGCACTTTCATACCCAATCAACTAATTAGCTACTATCATGCCTCAGATAATGTGAATGAGATAAGACATAATGAAAATTATACACGGCTTGTATGTTATAGTCATTGTTGTAAAATGCATACAAAACTGATGTTTCAGTCAATAAAGTAATTCAAAATGATAATTAAATGGTGTACTCTGTACACAGAAACTTCTTCATTTTAAGCTTGTAGATCAGAATAAATCCCAATATAGGAGTTTATACCAGCTTCACTGCATAGTTACTGCTCCTTATAATAAGGGATCTGTTATAAAGAAAGTGCTTAAGTAAAGGACACATTCTTAGCCTTGTTGAAAATATGATTTGGCTGTTTAGGAGGGAATACATCAGCTCTGGATTACTGGTGCTGGTAGAGCCAAGTAGCACACAGAACACTAGTGCCAAATGGGAAATTCTTCCCTTTAGACTCTGGATTGTGTGTGATGCAACCTCCCTCCCAAAATTAAAAACAACAACAACAACAAAAAACCCCAAAAAACAAGCAAACAAAAAAAACTTCTTCATTGTATTTTTTCTCAATCTAACATTATGCAAAGTTGCATTCCAAAAATGCATTCCTCCAAAAGGGTGTGTGTGTGTGTGTGTGTGTGTCTGCGCGCGCGCGCACGTGCAGGGAGGCAGCCCAGACCTGCCAGCTGGGGAAGACACAGTTTGAAGTGGACAATCCACATGCTTAGATTTGAGAGTTGACTTCATTACTGCATTTTCAATAATACCAGCATTCAGAATGGTCTCAAAAGTCACCAGGATAATAGGACTATTATCTCTCTCGGCAATATCTAATAAAAAGCTCTTAAGCACATCCAGTCCCTAGTTTTATAAAACATGGCAGCAAATTATCTGCCAAGAATGTTCAGTGAGTATGCAGAGATTCTTTCTCTATTCAGCCAGCTTTTCTCCCCACAGTGAGGGAAGATGATGGGAGGACTGGAGTCAACCACTCAGGGGACAACTTACAATTGCAGGTGGTCTGGGGGAAAAAAAACAAAAACAGACAAAAGGCTCCTCACAAAGGAAATCTTCAGAGTGAAAGTTGGTGGGATTCCAGAATACCTTCCTTGTGACCAATACAAAAATAAAGCCTCAAAAAAAAAATAAAGCCTCCATGATTTTTGAATACAAGCTGTCATTTCACTAAGCTGCTTAAAAGGGACATTATAGATTTAAAGCATACTTTCTGATCTGGCCAGGCGACTAGAAGAAAAGCAGAGGAGGAGCAGCAGCATAAACAAACATGGAGCATCTCCACTCCAGGTGGCTAATGAAGTAGAGTCTACATCTGCATGGGCATTGGTAGGTATTCTGGGGGAAAAATTCTATGGCCCAGTCAGTTTGGGAAACACTTCATATTCTACATCCCTCCTGTAGAAACACAGTGAACATTAGCATATTAAAGGCTCCAAGGATTTCTACATGAAAAGACTTGTTAAGTTTTGTTATTTTTTTTAACCCACTGGTTCCCAAATATATTGGATCATAAAAGTCTTTTTTCCCCAGAGTAACAATTACTGTTCCGTGGTGATATTTATGATAAACAACTGAGGGAAGGTGGATCTAGATATTTCATATCTAAAATAATGCCATGGGGAACCTGGGTGGCTCAGTGGTTGAACATCCGCCTTCTGCTCAGGTCATGATCCTAGGGTACCACATCAGGCTCCCAATGGGGAGCCTGTTTCTCTCTCTGCCTGTGTCTCTGCCTCTCTTTGTGTCTCTCATGAATAAATAAAATCTTAAAAAAATAGATAAATAAAAATAGAATACTTTTGCCTTACATGGCCACATAACTGACTGAAAAGTTGAGGTTATTTTCTTTCCCACTGAACTGATTTGCCTCAAATATCCACATCATTTGCATGGCATGAGTTTAAGATCATACAGCCAAACCTTCCAAAGAAAATTGTTTGACACTAATAGGAAATTACTGTAAACAGCCTGGTAAAAGCCTGATTCTCAATGAGAAGATGAAGATCGATATACTAAAATCCTTGAAATAACCACCCATGCTACATTCATGACTCTCTGGCCAACCTTCCCAGTACTCACAAAGGAGTACAGAAATGGACTTTTGTGTTTTATAGTTGAGTAACTCAATGTGTTCTTGGAAACGATCTGAGACAGCTACATTTGGGGAAAAAAAAAGTCTAAAGGGGCACCTGGGGGGCTCAGTCGTAAGGGTCCAACTCTTGGTTTTGGCTCAGATTGTGATCTTGGGGTTGTGAGATTGAGCCCCATGTCTGCTTGAGATTCTGTCTCCTTCTGCCCTTCCCATTTTTCTCTTTCAAATAAATAAATAAATCTTTAAAAAAAAGGAAAAAAAAAAGTCTGAAACCAGTGCTCCACAAATAAAAGACCCAAGATTAACCCTATATAATTGGTTCTTAAAAACCTTTGGCAAAACTGCTCAAGCTAAAAGTTCCATATGGAAGTTCAAAACTGTTTAGCCAAGTTGGATGAGGGTTTTAAAATGCTTGCTTTTACTTCTGGGGCCATTTACTTTGTTTATTAAACAAATTTTTAAGATTTTATTTACTTATTTGAGAGAGAGCACACGCATGAGTGGGGGGAGGGAGAAGGAGAAGCAGACTCCCCCGCTGAGCAGGGAGCCCTACCTGGGGCCCGATGCCAGGACCCTGGGATCATCAGCTGAGCTGAAGGCAGACGCTTAACGGACTGAGCCACCCAGGTACCCCTGGAGCTGTTTATTTTCATGCACAGCAAGACAAGTTTCCTAAAGAAAGCATCTTAGAAGAAAGAATCCATATAGTGCCTATCTCTGTCTTGCCATAAATGTGCCTGCATGGTTTGACCCTCTCTCTGACAAAGACTGAACACATTTTAAAGAGCCAAACCATCCAGCACCTGGATGAAAACCTCCCGGGAAACGTGCGTAGGTGTGTCCCCTGTAACTGAGACTGGCTTGCAGTTCCCAGATGCACAGGTGTCATATGATGCTACATGGCTCAGCCCTGCCTCCCTCTACAGTGGCATCCTGCTCCGTTCGAACGATGATACTAAGGCAAGTTTCCCTAATGGGTTGCCGGGGTGCTTTAGAGAATTCATGCTCCGAGAGACACTACCCCTCATCTCTAGTGCCCAACCTGTCCACTTCACGGTGGCTGTGAGTATCCTGCATGCTGAGGATTGCATTCCATCTCCAGTGGTAGTCATGAAAACTGCCCTAATTTTCTCAGTAATTTACCATAAGATGTTCAGCTCATGGGATGTGTCCATGGGCCAGGCACACTGAAGGGGAAAGAAGGGACTCCAGTATTAGGTTCCCATGAGAACAAGAACAAGGCGGCATCTGATAGGCTGCTGCTGCAATCTGGCATTTCGCTAATTATGAACGAGCACTATGGAATTACCTCTGAGGCAGCCTGTGGCATCTCCATCTCTACTTGCGTTAGCAAAAGCTGCTGGACTCAAAATCATTAATATTAATGATGGGCACACTCCATAAACCATGGACCCCAATTTAAAAAAAATACTTTTACCTTTCGATGCTATACAAGGAAGCGCCACTTTGCACAATAGATTTGTTTCTGGAAAGTGCATGTAAATTGATGTTTTGAAAATCAAACCATATTGTAAATGCATGAGATGAGCTTACTATTTAGAGGAAACCTGCAGTGAATCACTTTCAAAGTGAAGGATTCTTTTTAAGGGTGAAAAATTACCTTTTTATCTGTTTGGAAATATATGCTAGAATTTTGGTGACAGGTTTGCTTCAAGTGGGAAAACATCTCTATATGTCTTTCTTTTTTCTCTCCCACGTAAAATTGTGAGTTATAATCATTCAGCGATAACCATCATGTAGCCAAACAGCACTGCACTGGAGCAGGCACGTGGCTGTGCATTCTCTCAGTTTGTTCATTATGAGAGACTGTCATGATTTGTCGGCTTTGTCCTTTGCCTTCTTTTGAAAAGGAGGAACTGTTGAATCGCTATTTGTGAGAAACAATTCTTTGAAACCTTTATTGGAATTCAACTAAGAAAAGAGTTTTATGCCACGGCTTCAAACGTGGGAGATTATGTAACGGCTTTAAACTGGAAATGGCTTGACGTGCTCTGATGTGCATAATGAACTGTCTCATCCTATCTCGTCAAACTTTTTTTTTTTTTAACATGGAATTAAAAGACAACAAACCTGAATTGTGGCATGATTTTAAAAGTCAAGTTCCTTTACAGCTTAGATCTAAATGTTTTAGGAAGAGCTATAGCGGGACGCATGTTCAGGAATACCTCCTATCATCCTGTAATTTTGGAACAGGGCTTCTAAGAGTTCAAGACAAAACTTGATGCCAAGAATGGTCTTTGAGAGGGTTGTTCTTCCACAGAGGTGGTCGCTTAACCAGCAGAATTCATGCTGTCCAGACAGAGAAAGATCACTTTCCAGAACATGGAAATTCATTTACTTGTACTGCTATATTTATTCTACTCACAGTTTCAAGCTCTTATACTAATAAAGATGCCAGTAGCAAATACAATAGATGTCAAATTCTAAATTATACGACAGATTGCAAAGGTTTCACTGGACAAATTTTAATTCTATTTAATAGTTGATCTATGTCATATTCGGTATCAAACTGCTCAAGACATTTCTTTGCTCAGAAATGCTATCTTCTAAAACTGTTTTAGACCTTCACTTAATATACCACTTAACTAAATTCCTTACAGTGTACTTTTCCTAGCAAGGGAAGAAAAAAGATTAGTCTACTGGGTCCAAAAGAGATATTCAAAAAAAAAAAAAAACCACCACACACAAATATTTTTAAACAGTGCATATCTACTTTATGGCAATGCTCTCTTAAGTCAGTGCTTAGGAGTAAGGGAAATAGCACCTCGGTGGATTATTTTTCATAGTTCACTCAGCAATGTGTTTACTAAGTCACTGTTACAACTACGTGCTTATATATTTTGATATACAGTGTGTTCTACAATAGTGTGTCTTCTGAGATTTCTTTCTTATTTTTAAAACCTATTTAAATGTTATTTTACCTTCCCTCCCAGCAAAAACAAGCTTATTTCTCAAGGGATTCATAGTCAAGCCTGATCATAATTAAAGGCAGAGTCTGAAATGTCTTTTTAGACCAAGGAAACAGAAGCGGAGATGCGGCATCAGAAATGATTTGCCCAGGCAAGGGAATAGAGTGTTTATTTCACAGAATGGCGGGGGCTAGCCCATGACATTTTATTCATCTGTTTTCTTATTCAGACAAATCCCCTTATGCATGCAAAAAAAGGGAGGGAATTCCGAAAAGGATTGTTCTATCTAATTATTAAATTGCCAACGTGCTTGTTATATTTCAGAAGCAGTTATTCATATATATGTGAACCAAGAGGTCCACAATCATGACTCAGGAAAGCACACCAGGGGTGATTTTTACAAAAGGTGAGAGGCAATCCTGGGAACCGGGGGCAGAGAATGTCTGGTCAAGCTCTGGTCCTCGCTTGTTCTATTATGTCTGACAAGGTACTGCCATTTCCCCCAAACAATCAAGTTGAGGTGGATTCGGCAATTGGTGATTCCATGGGAAGGTAGAAAGGCCAGGGTTCAGGGGTCTCTTACTAGGGTCAGCTAGACGTAGGTTCAAGACAGGAACCCACTGTTCTGAACTCACGAACCTCAGTTCCTCCTGTGTTAAATGTGGCTAACAGTAGTGCCTCCAACTCATTGGGGTGTGACTATTCAATTAGCTAGTGGAGATAAGCGCTCAGCATAGTGCCTGGCACAGAATAAAGCCCAGCTTTTATTTTTAAAAATTATCACAGAATTAAGGGCACAAGAGAGGCTGTGATAAGATGCTGTGATGAACTCCAAGAAGGAGAAGAATGTGCCTAGTACCCAAAGTGTATGTGTTTCAGACATTTTAGCTATTCATCACCTTTATCCTCGGGGGCCGGGGTAGGTAGGTCAACAGAGGAAATGATCAATGTAGTCCAGGTTTGCTAACTCTGGAGAGGTCTTGTTCCAACTGGGAACCTCCAGAACAACTCGGGGAATCAAGTGAAAGGCTCCCTGAGTAGCTAGAGATTAGAACCCAGTGCAAATGATACTGGCTCAGAGCACTCAGGACTAATCATGAGCATAATTAATAATAATAATTAATGTCTACCAAGAACTTTCTATGTACCAAGCACTGTGATAAGCACTTCAGTCACTTAATTCTACGATGTAGATGCTATTACCATCCCCATTTTACAGATGAGGAAAACTGAGTAATAGGTTCAGTGACTTGCCCAAGATCACCTGACTCAAGATCTGGGATTTGAACCCAGGCAATCTGACTCCAGACTATGCACTTCAATCTCTGTTATATTGCTTTTCAAGACTCAACTGTACTCAGACCCACCCACACATATCTTTTTACTTCTTCTTTTTTTTTTTAAAGATTGTATTTATTTATTCATGAGAGATACAGAGAGATAGAGGCAGGGACATAGGCAAAGGGAGAAGCAGGCTCCCTAAGGGGATCCCCATGTGTGACTCAATCCCAGGACCCTGTGATCATGCCCTGAGACAAAGGCAGACGCTCAACCACTGAGCCACCCAGGTGCCCCTCACTTCTTATGATACTACCTCTTCCAAGTGGACTGAGGAATGGAATAAAATATTTCAAAATGCCAATGAGTGGAAGACTGCTGGCTGGGTTTTCCTGGACATTCCTTACGTTTGGAGGAATATCGCAATGATCCACTCAGCACTACCCTGTTCTCCTCGGCACACAGACTGGCCAAACGGGAATGAAGAGGCTCTCAAGTGACGTGAGAGGCAGTCTCGCCCCCCACCCCACCAAGGGCCTTCAGACAGAGCTACCCCTTTGTATTCTGTTGCTCCGCATCCCTCCCTCCCAACTACCTGATACCATCCAACAGGTTGAATGTTTGACACCTGCTGTGTGGGAAAGAGTATGCCAACTTTCTCAGAGGGCGAGCATCACTTCTGTCTGAAATTGCCCCTTTCAGAGAGGTCAAGTGATATTTCCTATGTGTTGTGTAGGAAAGAAACATTGAAATCTTGTTACGAGCATGTCAAAAAAGAAATTTTAAAAGCCCAGTCGAATAAAAAAATCATGTTATGGAACCACAGACATAGCCCACAACTAATTATAAAGCCAGACTCACCATAATGTGCTCGTCTGGAGGGAAAGGCGATAGGGAAGGGCAGCCAGAGAGTCCCTGAAATTGCAAATGCCTCAATGCCTCAGGTTCTTCACAAGTGAGATACCCTGCATTGCTTGTTTCATTTCCCTGACTTGGGAGCCTCAATACGATTTCAAGCTCTTTATGCCACCGGGCAAGTCAGTGACTGCCCCCTTAATCTGAAAGTCTGTCGTGTGGCTGTTGTGCATTTCTCTACCGTGCCAAGCCCTGGGCACCACAATCTGTGATTTGGAAGTGGGTGACATTTGGACTCCCAGGCCTCTGAGGTTTGTCCGGGATGGACCCCCAGAAGCATCTTTTCTCAGTGTCTCTACATTTTTAGTGTGCATCTTGGCTTCCTGCCACCCCAAATATCACAGTTCTCTCTGAATAGTATAAATTGAGCTGAAGTTGATTTAAATTTCATGCAGAAAACAGCTTTGCTTCAAAGCACAGCCATTTTTTATGTTAAAAAAATCCATCAAGATATAATCTTTTTGCACCCCCCTCCAAACTCTTTCTAGCAGACGGAAAGGCAGATTATTTCAATCAAGAGGAGGATGTCGCTGACAATGGTAAACAATGTTTCTTCAAAGTTCATGGCAGCAGTGCACTTTTAAATTTTGTAGTGACTGTCAAGATCTAATTTTCAAGGTATGGTTACCACAAGAGCAACCTGGAATTTTAGCCCAGTAGGAAAGGTCAAGACAGATCGCAGGTCCCCTTCAATCTCAGAGTAAGAGAGCACCCCGAAAAAGTATGAAGATAAAGGGCCATCCTAACCCCAAACTGCATGTTCTAAGACAGCGAGGCTATAATATGTATGTGATTTTGGGGGGGAGAGTTTTCAAATTTTTCCACAAATGCTCAAACTATAACAAAACTGAAGAGATGGTACCTTGGGTGTGAGGAAGTGGGAAAATGCACTCACTCTCGCCAATGAGGTGAAACGTTCAGAAATGTGCTGGGCACAGCTAGTGTAACCAGGGGAGGAGTGGCAACATAGTGATTGATTTTAAGTCAACTGTTCTGTCAGCCCTGGGCATCAATCCTTTGATTCAAACCACATCGATGAGACACTTTCAAAAAGTAATGACAGATATTAGCAAAAATAGTACTCAACCTGGACTCAAGAAGCTTGGGACTGAGTCTTGCAACACTACACGCTGTGTAAGCCTGGGCACCTCACTCAAGCCCCCTGAGTATGACTTGCCTGATTTCTACCGTGGGCAGAGAAGTAAGGCAAATAACTGCCTGTGATTCCATTCGTGAGCTCGTCTGACAGCAGCACAATTCACAAGGAATCTGAGTAATATTGAGTCTCCATTTTATAACACGATGCAGCAAAGGCTTGGGGAAGCATCAAGTGACATCATGAAGTCACATGGCAAGGAGTGAGAGGGCTGGGATCTGAGCTGCTCCATCTCCTGCCACCCAGGATTGAGGCAAGACCAAATGTAATAATTAAGTGCACAAACAGCAAGTTTCATGGGCCTAGAAAGCATTATTATTATCAGCAGTGTTATTTGCCTTCGTATTTAACAATTAATGATTGTTCAATTGAAATGTGCTACTGGTGTGGCAGGTATAAGAAACAGAAGTTTGAGTTCTGTAATCTGAGAATCCTAGAGTGAAATTCCAGCTCTGTCACTAATTAGATCTGTGATCCTGACCAAGTCATCCACCTGCTAAGAGGAAATCTCCTTCTCTTCAAATCTCCTACACAGGCACTGTAAGATGGAGCGTGGTGTGGTGGCTGAAGCAGAGAAGGGGCACAGGCAAAGGATGCTAGGCAGGCCAGGTCCCCAGAGTTGGCTCTAACGGTAGTCATGTGGACATGGCTATTTGGGGTGAGAACTTTGTGAGGACAAGCCTGGGAGTGGTGGTGATGCCACATGGAAGGTGCCTAGAAGTGGTGGCTAGAACTACCCAAGCACATTGTTCACATGCAGTTTCTATGCTTCCTTTCTTGCTGTACTACAGGATACACAAAACTGATTTTGGAGAAACCTAGAATAGCTTTTTCTTTTTTATTTTAAAGATTTTTATTTATTTATTTGAGAAAAATGAGAGAGAGAAAGAGAGAGACAGAACAAGCAGAAGGAGCAGCAGAGGGAAGGGAGCAGCAGGCTCCCCACTGAGCAGAGAGCCTGACATGGGGCTCTATCCCAGGACTCCAGGATCATGACCTGAGCCAAAGGCAGACACTTAATCAACTGAGCCACCCAGGTTCCCCTAGAATAATCTTTTTAAGTTCCACCTATCCTAGACCATGTGTAGATATTATGAGTATGAGGGACTTTTTGAGGATTTCTCTCTTGAAAATCTAGAAATACTTCATGTTATTACAATATTGAGATATTAGCCCAGGATTTTTAGAAGTAGGCAACCTGTGCAGAATTGGGGTTAGTCCTGAAACTGGGCACAGAGGTGGCACAACTGTAGGCTGGCATCTGGGTAAATCATTACCTTCCATCCCCCCTGCTTCCCAGATCCCCTTTCCCCTGAGCTAAGGACCAGGCAATGTATTAGGAGCTGCACTGGTGGATACTGGGTGCCAAGATCCCAGGGGATAGCAAAGAAAAGACACCATGTTCATTTGGATTTGCAAGGCGTGCTGTCCCTCTGTCCCTCTGGCCCCATCTTGGCAGCATATTTGGAGATGTCGATTGAATAGCTTTGAGACCTTCTCCTGTCTGGGTCCTCATTACTGATGTGGATGGATGAACCACAAAGAAAGGCATTTGTCAGATTTTTCAACTGATAGTGCAGCTGGAATTGTGCAAGCATCTGCAGTATTCTACTAACACCGTTCCCCACTCGTCAGTAAAATGGAAGGACTTTTAGCAGCTCCGGAAAGGTGTCAAGAGCAGACCCTTTAAACACAACGCTCCTGATAACGTAACTGTGGCAAAGGATCTGGCCATTTGTGAAATGCTTGATAAGATGGAAATGGAAAAGAAGAAGGAACGGTTTAGAAGCAAAGTGGATATTCTTTCTCAGCCTCAGCTGGGTTGGTTTGCTTCTTTTTAATTCCTAGGAATAATCCAGGGGCTTGTCTACACTGCTGCTGCAGTTTCTTCACTTGGAAGATTTGTCGACACTCTGGATGATGTGCTCCAGCCCTGCAGCCATCTGGGGACTCTGGGGACAAGACAGCATGTCCTAATGGGGATGCAGAACTCTTGCCTTCCCATCCCAGCTCCCTCATCCCTGGTTAGGGGACGTCAGGCAAGTATCTTCCCCGAGCCCGGCCTGGTTTCCTTTCACCTGTGGCTGTCTATCAGTATTGCTGTGACATCACGTGAGACTAATGCATTGTGTGGGCACCTTTATGATAATGAAACACAGGGGCCCTTGGGTGGTACAGCTGCTTAAGCGCCCAACTCTTGATTTGGGCTCAGGTCATGATCTCCGGGTCTGAGCTCTGTGTCAGGCTCCGCACTCAGCTGGGAGTCTGCTTGGGGATTCTCTTTCTCTCTCTCTCTCTCTCTTTGAACTCATGCACTTTTTCTCTCTCTCTCTCAAATAAATAAATAAATCTTAAAAAAATCCTTAAAAAAATAATCACAGTGCGCAGGAAAGTAGCCCCGGCCGTAGTGTTTTACAATCAGTAACTGAAAAAAAAGAGTGTGCATATGTGTGTGCATCTCATTAGACTGGACACCATTAGAGGGACCTGACACTGTAATACAGAGCATGTGGTGCACGTGTGTGTGTGTGTGTGTGTGTGTGTGTGTGTGTAATCACATTACATTCAATTATACAACTGGAATTATTTTCACTTTGGTGCCTTGCTTACGAACTTCAGTGCCTTCTGCCAGCCTTACTTCCTTCACTCCCAGTTACTGTTCAAAACGTCTAGGAGAACTTGAGGCTAAGCCATTGGTTGATCACACTGGGAATACTTTTTAAACATTATTCTACTATGAGAACATAAAGAAATGTCTCAATTATCAACCAAGCTGATAAGTATGCAGGGCAATGGCTGAACCTCTCATAGAAACAGACCCAAACATCACTTGTCTTCTGTTTGCTCTAAGATGGCAAAATGGAGATTTCTGGAGAGGGATGCTGTTCCTACCACAGGTCATAGAAATCAGCCTCATGGGGATTTGACATGGTGGTATGGGTCCCTGAGAGGCACAGACCCTTCTGCCCCTCTGCAGGGAGCATCCTACAGGCACGATGACACAGTTGGGCTCTAGGTCCTGAGCTGAGGACAGATCCATGCTCGTCTATACTGTATCCATGTCCACAGGTGCAGTATATGAAAGACTTCTCAATGACGGTATTACGATCTAATGCTTTCCCTGATCTAAACCAAACTGAGAGTGACCATTTTGGCCTGCAATTGTGGTCAGTCCACTAGGGCCTAATGCCTGGGCAAGATCACAACCGGTTGGAAGTTAGTAGGGCCATCTGCAAAGTTTCCATGGGGTGGCTTTAGTGTAGGTGAAGGCATGTGCTCTGAAGCCTGTCACATTATTGGAGCTTTTTTGGGCAACTCACACAATGCCTCAGACTTTTGGGTTCTGCCTCTGTGGAATATAATGAGGTGACTCCCACATGCTTGTTCTAAAGGGACAAAGTGCCTGGCGCATAGTAGGCACTCGGCCAATATAGTTTAGTTGAGGTATTGGTGTTACCATTGGGAGCGTAAACTCCACTGACCTGGGAGCTCGTTGAGGGAAGGATGTGTGAATTTACCACAATGCTTGGCCCAGAGCTTTGCACACTAGGGGCTTCATGCATTTTTGTGGGATGGAATGAAAGCTTGAATGGATGAATAAATACGGATGCAAATCAGCTGGAAAGAAAGGAGATACTCAACTTTTCCCTGTGAGAAAGAGAGGGCAACACTGGCTTCTAATTCCAGATTCTCACAATCCACCAGAAACAGATGAATCTTGGGTACCCGAACAATGCTAAGATCAAATCTGATTTTTCCAGATTGATGCTAGCTGAGCAAAAACATCCGGGTTTTGAGCTTCTATCAGGAAAGTGGAAACCCACCCCTCCCACTGAAGGAGCCTCACTTTTTAGTATCGGCGCCTGTCAAGCACCAGTAGCTTCAGTGCTTCTTGATGCGAACATTCCAAATGCCAATATTGCTTGTTGTCACATTAGCCAATATACAATCCTCAAAATAAAATCCTCTTGATGTCTGATTACTCTTCTTAAGGACCTCATGCTGATTCATTTCAAACTGTGAATTACCTTTAATTCACAGCCTGAACAGGCTGCCAAATTTTGTTTTCTCTGCTCCCAGGTGGCTGTCCCTGATGTGGTGGAGAACATCCAAAAAAATATTAAGTCCTTAGGAAAAGTTGGCAAGTGCTGAGATGCAGGGCATACAAGACAGGTTCAAAGCAAGAGTTGGCATACGTCTCGGACTGAACACTGGAATGGCTGCAACTTGTGAAGGCCGTTGAAATTACTGGTTTATCAGGAGAGTTGAGTTGGACTCTCGTAAGCCTCACACTCCTCAATAGCATTTCCAAATTCTGAGTGCCAAATCACGGATTCTGATTAAGAATTCATCTGATTAAATAAATCACAGCCTCTTTCCTCCTGCCCCATTGCACAGTGGCTTTGCTACCAAAATTGTATCTAAAAAGTAGACCAAACATCTACTTAGGGAAGAGTATATGAAATTGCTAGAGATGTGGGCCACCAGTTGCTCCATAATAAGCCCTGGCAGTTCTCGAATCTCAAATCAGATTCTCAAAAGAAACATTTTTGAAGAGAAAAATTTAGATAGGATGGTCAGGGTTGTAATGAATGCGAGGGTTTTTTTTTGGGGGGGGGGTGTAAAAATACCCTCAGAATTCACTGGAGAAATAATGTAGTGCTCACTATTGGTTATAATAAACTGGAAAACATTCTAATAATCTTTCTGTTCTCTGTAGTAAGGAACTCTTCCTAACACATAGAGAAGAGTTCAGAAATAATGCTTTGTTTGAAGCAATGTGGACCGGGTTTGGGTATAATTCATTGTGGGACTTCTTCCCACTAACTTCAGCTGTACAAGTCTTCCACGTTCAAAATGCCAACTGGGGCGTTCCAAATCCCTGAACTCATGAGAGCCCACACACAAGGGCACAGTGGTGGGAGGAAGAGGCCTGCATTCAGGCTTTCCTGCCAAGGAGCAGTGTGACTCACTCGGCCCTCCTGCATACTCAGAGCCAAGATGTCCATTCCAGACAAGCGTGCATGGTCAGTTTGTCTTCACACTGTACTGTGCATGCTTCATGAGGAGGGAGTTTATTGTAGCTTTGCTTTTCTCAACTGTAAAATGGAAATAATTTGGAGCCCCTCCAGGATGGAGGGGTGATGTGTGTAAAAGCACTGGCATGGGGCCTGGTATATGTGCTCATAAGGGCCCGAGACCTCTGCTATTCCTGTGATAGTATCATCTTTCCCTCATAACTGGTGCTACCGTCAAGGATCTGTTTGCGTGGCATGTGTGTCCATCACCCACAGGTGAAGTGAGGCTAGCTACTACTAGTCTATCTCTGAACAGCCTTTCATCGTTTTTCTGGGACCACGGCTGGGATGTTTTCAAACCTGTAGCTAATACCGGAAGTGTAAGAACTGGTCATATGGCCAGGAAAGAACAGCATTATGGCTACGTCTGACTTCATATTGGGCTTTTATGGAAACCAGCCAGGCGTTTGAGACAGCATGGCTTAAAACACAGGAGCTGCTTGATTAAAAGGGGGTCTGGATGGTTTCCAACTGGACAGAGTCCAGATGCTAACAACCAAGTATAACAAAGGCACTGGATATTTGGAGCTTCCATCTTCTCAATAGTACTCACAAAATTAGCTGACGTCAAGGACTGCTACATGAATACCCTTGAGTACATGGATGCTGTCTGAAAATTCTTCTCAGGGCAACTGAATACATCTTACCTGTTCCTATTTAGGATGGCTCATCAAAGACCAACAAGGTCATGTATTTTTGTAAAGCCACTGTACTGACAAGGAATTGACAAGATGTTATAAACAAGATGAAGCAATCCAACTCGACAAAGAAAATCCAAGTTCTTTGGGTTTGGTATCAGTTTTGTCCTCCATCAGTCCTTAATGGCTTCATTAACAGTGTACATTCAATCCCTGAATCTTGTAATGGAAATAAATGGATCTCCCAGAGGCAGAACGGACCTGATATTATTGCAAGAATATACAGCCCTAGAGCCCTGAAAAATACAATTGGACCTTCAGATGCCCATGGTCCACCCTCTTTTGGGATAGGGACCTCTTTTGGAATGAGGCTAGAAGCTCCACTGGATTTAGAAGCCCTGGATAAGGCCTGTTTCAAGACTCACAGAGGTGGAGGCAAACAAAAACTGGGCCTTCTATCCCCTAGCATTTACCAAGTGTTAAAAGTAAAGGCACTTTTATGTTGTTAAGTCTAATTACTAAAGAGTATAGCTTTTTTTCTTTTTAAAGAGCATAACCATTTACATTTGAATTCTGACAAGTGTTAGTGTGTGTACCTTTATGTGCATAGGTACAGCTCATTAATTTGCTTAATTTCTCCCAGGGGACTCTACCTGTATATTTTGAAATAAAGTTCCCCCCTGATTTACACTTGTGTCCTCTGAATCCCAGGTCAGTCCTTTCCTAACACCATAACCACCACGGAACAGAGATGCGAACTCAGGTCTTGGAAGTCCCCCAGTCTAATGCTCTGGTGTCATGGGCAGTGAGAGTTCTAGACAGAGCAGGTAGGATGTCACCTCAAGGATGGACATCCTATAAAAAGCACTGTAGGTCAGTGAAATCTACTGAGTGAGGAGAGACCCCGGCCTCCAAAAGCCAGACTTCTGGGGTCAGCCCAGAGGGAGCAGCAGCTCTCAAGAACACAGGGGAAGCCTGGCTGGTTCCCAGTTTGGATTGGGACACACTTGGATCAGTGTTTTTGAACCTGCTGTCCATGCGTGCAGTACTTACAAACAATCCAGGCCCAAAAGGAAGATCTGTATTTCATCAACTGGGGAAGAGAAGTCAAGATGAGAAAAACTAATAAAGCATCCCAGTAATTAAGGGATTCTGCTTGCAAGACTCCTCTCTCTCACTGTAGTACGTGGCAGGAGCACATCCCGGGCATTTGCCAGCCTTGGGAAGGTGTCTCTCCTGCAGCAGGGCCAACTTCAGGGTTGTTTCCCACCAAACCTGAGCCACCAGCAGTCTGTCTACACACAGAATGTTCTTAGTTGCCTGGAGATTACCCTGTCACATGGAAAATCTTAGAAGCTGGCTTGAAAAGCACACTGTAGTAAAATAGGGAATAATGATAGTAATGGCTAAGCGGATAATCATTTGGAAGCTAAAAACAATTACTGTAACTCTATCTGTCCTGTATTAAACTGACACCCTACCATAAAGAAGGGAACTTATTCTAGCTGATGTCTGATGGCCAATGCCTGGTCTGTAGATCCAGCAGCTAAAAAGAAAGCGGCTCATTCATAAAATGGACTCAGTGTCTTCTAGTTTTATCGACGCTTCCTATAGAGAACCTTAGTCCTACTGAATTACGCAACATACTCCCTGTGCTATGAAGTGCTGTTTTCTGGAAATGCAGCCTCTTACTATAAATCACAATTGACGAGTTTATTTCTGTTAGTTACAAACTACTGAAATATGGAATTTTATGGTCTATATGGAAATCAGCATATTTCACAGCAGGAGCCTAATACTCTTGCTTTAGGAGTAAGATCATTTTACAGTGGGAAAAATATTTTTATATTTTTTCATGTTTGGAAACCTGTGTTGACTTTTTAAATGCTCAAGCATGTGCATGTGTGTGTGTGAATTTTACTGACATTTTAATGGGAGGAGGGCTAGGTATTAGAATAAGATCTATTGTTTACTAGAATAACAAGGGAAAGGGAAATTCAAGATGCAATGAATGGAAAAGCTGAAATGAACACTATCAAAGACGATTTTGGTTTCCACGTTTCCACATAATTTGGTCCTTAATTCAGGGTTATGGTTTTATTTCCCCCCCTTCCTTATTTTTTGCTCACCTCTTTGAATGAGAGTTCTTAGTTGCTGAAATTGAACTTTGAATTAGAAGGCACAGATCTGGCCAGAAAACCAAATAAGAGGACTGACAATGGGGTCAGGGCTCTAGGGGCTCTGCTGTTCAACAGAACCAGGACAATGGAAATGCCACTGACTTTCTCCGAGCCATGGTCTATTTGGGAGTCATTCCCAGTTGTTTTATGCAATTATTCGTGATCTTCCAAAAGGTGAGCAATTCACTTCAAGTGTGCCATTAGACCACTTGAATGTCATAAATTATTTCATTTTGAAAATTTTCAAGTATGTGACTATTACTCATATAGAAAAGTCGACTTTCATTTTCTATTATTAGGAAGGAAAGAAGTTGTGAGAGAAATACTCCCTTGATACGTTCTTGGACAAATGGATATTACAAAATCTACAGTAGTTAATCTGAGGAAATTGGTTTCTCCATACCCTTCCTTCAGTTAGCATTAATAACAAATGAAGCCAGTGCTGAGAGAATTGCAGGATCCTGGCTTCTGAACTTCAACCCAGCATCATGTAAGCTCTTATTCCATATCTTTCTGGCTGTCCTTGTTTATTTTTAATATACAGTCACCAGATGACCTGCAAACAGCAAGGTCTCAGGCTGACTGGCCATAACAATCTACTCAACACTTCATGTCCAACCATGGCTGCTGAGATGTGTCCTTCCTCCATCCTAGTCAGGGGTGTCTAAATATTGTGTATAATGAGGTCTGTGGCTGAAGTTACATAATGTTCAGACTAACTAGTCAAGAATCACAATTGTTTTTATATTCCAGGTATTATTAATGTAGCCTGTATTTACATCACTAGAGAGTCTAATGGTGACCTCATTCATTTTTACTGCTACTCGCTTATTGTGGGAAATCTCATTTTCTTCTCTAACCAAACTCCACATTATTATAAGCCAAGGTTCCTATTTTCACGGAGCAGGAGAACAAGATCCACTCAGCAGCCAGGCACTGTTTCCTTGCCAAATGCCCCCAAAGAAGCCTGCTTTGGAAACCCAAATACTCACAACTCAAGCGATACTGACTTTGTAGAAGCTCTGCTGGTTGGGTCACTCCACTCTGAAAAGAAAGGGCACACATGATTACTACCCATGTTTTCTACTGTCAAATGATCACTCTGAATGAAATTCATCTTCAAACGTGTAGCATGTTTGAAGCATGCATATACAGATAGATAGATAGATAGATAGATAGATAGATAGATAGAACAGCATCCTATCATAAGTCACAGATGAAAAAGTAAAGGAACCAATTGGATGTATCACAATCTGAATTTTTGCCACTGTCAATTCACATTTTCACAATATCAGGTAGGAAAGAGAAAAAAGTGGGGGAGGAGATGACATGAATGCTTGGATGAAGGAGAATGTTTTAAAAACACCTACTTTGTAAGGTGAATCCAGGGGTCAGGTGTTGGGATTCCTATAAGGAAGAACACACAATACAGATATTAGTTAAATGCTACACAGGGAACAAAAGGTATATCTGTTATCGTTGAAGACAGAACTTGCCTAATGTTTGCCAAAAAGGAAACCGCTATTAGCAATTCCATCAAGTAAAGCTTCTGTTCATAGCTCTATTGAAGGATAAACATTTGCCAGTCAAACCTGCTGCAACATGACCATAACTGCCATTCCACACTGATGAAATGTGTGCAGCATGGGAATAAATGACCCACACGTGTGAAATTCAAGTGTTTAATTTCTCACTTAGCTAGGCAATGGTGTCTCTAAGGAAGGAAAGGGGCCCCAGTTCAAACTAACAAACGATCCTGGTTTTGGTAGAAGTGTAAACAAGACCCTAATTAATAGATTTGCTCCATCATTCCCTTTTATAGTAACAACTCCAATTTTCTACCTTCACTGTGACACATATGTGATAGATGGATCTCATTTTCACGAGAGAAGTGTTCTTAAAACTTCATTACAAATTTGGTGAAGTATAGGAAGTCATTTGAAATATACAAGTGGAGCATATTATTTAAAGGGATGTAGATTGGATTTGAAAGTCACCCTGCACATGGCTCATTCACTGTTTTTGAGAAACACAGATTTCTACACATTGGACTTTCTGGAAGCATGGCAAACCTGTGTGGGTCCTGACCAAACCTGCAGGCAGAAGCCTTGTGACAGTGGACAGGGTATGCAGACAGAAGAGAGGATACTGACTGCAAGACAAGAGCTTCGAAAGGGAGACCATGAATTCAAGTAAAACAAGAATTTAGTTATGTCAACTACTGATGTAAGTAATCTACTCTTGAAGCCTAATTTTGCCACCCTATGGAAGAAAAGAGAGAATCACAGTATCCTTTGTCTTTAAGAGAAGTAATCTAGAACCATTACACTGCGTTTTAATGGAAAGTGGATTTTTCGATCTATTTAGCATGATTCTGCGCCTAGGAGACTTCACTTCCAGCAAGATCACCACTCCAGAAGATGACCATAAACTCCACAAGAGATGGAAAAGGCCTCTCAACTAAAGAGCTATGACAAAGCCCATGCAGTTTGCTGCTCAAAGGCTCCTCTACCTTCACTTGATAGAGAACTGACTTTTGACGAAAAACTCTAACAAGCTTGGCCATTTGCTTCCCACTCCTTAGCAAATCATAGATGGCGAGGAAGGGGAGAACAGTCCTAGAGGTACAACTGCTGGGAACACCAAGCCATGAAAATGCATAGCACAGGGGGGCCAAAGAAAATGACAAGCAAAGTCAGAACTTACAAAGCACAGGAGTCTATGGCCATTGAATATAGAAGCAAGTATTCCTATCCATCTTAATAGCTCCTGAGGGCATAATTACAGCATAGTCCAATAACTGGTGTTCATCATAATGTCTAAGTTATCAAGAAAGACTAAAGCATATTTGGTATAATTGTTATAAGAAGTGGGAAAATATTAATTACATCCCAAAATGATGTGTATAACAGGATTCCTATGGAAGGATGGGCCTTTGGTTATCCAAGAATTTCAATCATCCAGAACACCTCATTTCCCGGAATGCCAAATAAATGAGGGGTTAGCCATGTGTATGTCTTTCACTACATCCAATATTTCCACCTGTTTAATTTTTATAAGGGATTTCATTACAATTGTATGGGGCAAGATTGGGCTTGTATACCATTAGGAAACAAATGACAAGTTCCAAAGTCAAATAAACCAAATACTTGGTTAGAGAGTGACATGTGCAGCAAGTACTGGTCCCAGAAAGCTAGACTGAAGTTTTAACCTTCAGCCAAGTATTCTGGATGTTAGACCCAAACAGTCAGTTGTTCAAGGAATTAGGGCAGTAATTCATAAAATGAATTTGAGGATTGCATTATTTACTGAATTTGAGTCATTGGAGTTACGTATTCTTGATACTTTTTTTTTTTAAGTAGGCTCCACACCGAACTCAGGGCTTGAATTCACAATCCTGAAATCAAGAGTCAAACGCTCTATCGACTAAGCCACCCAGGAGCCCCTTGATACTGTTTTTAATGTTAAGCTAGATAAGACTTTTTAAAACTAGAATTCCAAACAAATGAAACACCTTTGGATATTACCCAAGTTACCGTAGAAACACACCCAACTCCGATGGGAAAGAGCCTGGTTGTGGGAAAAATCTGAATTGTTCATGCAATAATTGTTGATGCCCATAATACAAATTTTAAAAAAAGAAAAGCCTGACTTTGATCTGTGTGTTTCTTTCATGGACATGTCATATAGGTAATTTTAGTAATAGAATATAATGATGTCAAATTGTTTTCACAAATTCATGTGAGAATATTTTCCATAATAACTTTGATGATAATCCCACAATCAGACACTCCCACAGGATCTAGACTCTAGAGCAGGAATTGGCAAACTTTTCCCATAAAGGGCCAGATACGAAATATTTTAAGCCTTGGGGGGGCATACAGTCTCTGTCATAACTACTCAACTTTGCCGCTGTAGTGTGATAGCAGCCATAGCTAATACATTACATGAACCAGTGTGGCTGGATTCCAAGAAAGCTTGAGTTATAGATGCTGAAATTTGAATTTCATATCACTTATGTTATTTCGTATCATTCACAGTAACTCATAATGCTCATAACTATTCACATTCTTTTTCTCTTGAAAACCCTGACCATTTAAAAATCTAACAGCCCATGGGCTGTAGTTTGCCAGCCTCTGTCTGGAGTTTGATTACCTCCATGAAGCCTTCACTGAACTTCCCTTGAGGACACTATTAGCTCCACTCCTGCTTAGCAAGGAGTACTCCCTTCCTTGTGAGTTTTTCCATGTTCTATGAGAAAACATGGCATTTTCAGTTTGGGATGGATAAGTAAACTTCACTAAGTTGGGAATTTTCAACCGTGTCTGTTTTTGTAAGTTTGTAGAATTACTATTTGACCTGAAAAATCCACTGGGATTATATGGTACACACAGACATGCGTGGAGCACGTGCATGCATGCACACACACACACATGCACACAGATAGTGCAGAAGGGGAAACGAGACTCAGGAGAACTTGAGCAGGACCACCAAGCTAGCAATTGGCAGGGCCAGGATTCAAGCAACCAGGTCTGTAGCTCCCAAAGCAATGAAGATGGCACCCTTTAGGCTGCTCAAGCTCTATCATGAATGTATGAAATGGATGCTTCCTGAGAGGGTGGGGTCACCTTCTGGTGCAAGCCCTGAGGAAGGAGGGATCACCCAGGTACGTGTATTTACTGTACACAGCCACATTTTGGAAAATGGAATTTGAACTGAGGCAACTGTAAATCTGTGTGATAAACACATCGCCACAACACCTGAGTCTAAAGGGCTGGTCTCCTGATTTTTTTAGCTGGGGGATTTGGAGCACATTACCTTACTCTGTGCCTCAGTTTCCTCCTCTGTGAATTTTGGAGAGTCGAAATACCAATCTCTGGGTTGCAATGAGGATTGAATTATTCACTAGGTATTATGTGCTTAGAATGAGGTGAAGCACGTCGCAACCTTATGTTGTTGATGTCATTAATGTTATTGAAAATGTACTTCTCTAAACCAACATTTAAACCAACATTTTGGCAGGAACCAAGTGAAACAAAAGAGTGGGTGTGTATCCATCCTGGTTTCACCATTTTATCCTAGTCACCTCTACCTTTATCATGTGGTGATGGGAGCACAGATAATTAGCAGAAAATGCAAATCGTGCCTGATTCCAAATTGTGCACTAACTACAAAAGCCCATTTAAACTGGTTCTATTGTATACACTTGTAAATGTCAAAATTGCAACTTGCGCAAATTATCTCCAAAATTGGAGAACACAGCTGAAAACACTGCAATTGCTGTACCAGTGTTGGATTCAACGCCTGAAACGGCTGGATTGATCCCTTGGCCGGGATGCTAGGGAGAGGACACCAAGCCCAGAGCGGCCTAAGGAGGGACGGACAGGGGGCATATGGAAAGGAATGACACACACATCGGATATTGGACAGAGAGGGTTGTTGCTCTTACTCCTGACCCCTTTCAAAGGTAGAAGGGGATAATTAAACACAGTTTAGGCCAATGTTATTGCTCAACTCATGACCCTAAATGCTGAAGGATGACTGGGTTTCTCCTTCTGCAAATAGTCTAAACTCCTTGCTGGCACTCAAGGTTTTTTACAGAGATGCACTTATTTGCCTGGGGTTCATATCTCTCTCTACTTCCCATCACTCAAACTGTGAACCAGCCACTCGAGACCACACCGGTATGGATCATGCCATGATCCCTCATCTCATCGTGCCTTTACCCATCCTATTCCTCTGTGTGGAGTGTTCTTCTCTTAGGCCATTCTCCACCTGTCAAAGCTGTAAGCATCCGACAAATACTGCCACCTCTCTGAGCACTCCCTCAACACCCAGGGACTGCTAGATACTTCTCTGAACCTTTCATTCTCTACAAAGACACTTTCTACACTGTTTTGTCAATTAGCTGATAACAAGTAGAGGGTTTTTTCATCCCTAACTTTAAGTCTGTTGTATGACCTCAGAAAATGATTTCTGAATAAATGAATGGATGGATGAATGGATGGTTAATGGGATGGAAGGAAGGAAGGGAGAAAGACACTTTTTTTAATGTGTGTTATTACAATAGCCATGGTTATTTAGGCATTGGAAAAACTGATGGTGAGAAACACTTCTTACTGGGAGCAGGTGAGGAAAAAAAATAAACACTGGACGACAGAAGTGTAGAAGTTCTATCAGTGTGATGTGATGGTGTGTAAAGATCTGTGTGCTTGTGAGCAAGGACTGGAAGGTGATATACAAAATTGAAAATCGACCTATTGGAGTGAAGAGTATAGATTTTTTAAATCAAAATATGAATAATAGTGAAAGGGAATATAAAGGAAGGGAAAAGAAATGTTGGGAAATATCAGGAAGGGAGACAGAACATAAAGACTCCTAACTCGGGGAAACGAACTAGGGGTGGTGGAAGGGGAGGAGGGCGGGTGTTGGAGGGGAATGGGTGACGGGCACTGAGGTGGACACTTGACGGGATGAGCACTGGGTGTTTTTCTGTATGTTGGTAAATTAAACACCAATAAAAGTTAATTAAAAAAAATAAAAAAATAAAAATTATTGAAAATTGTTGTTACATCACCTAGTTGGGCTTCTTAAGGGATGATCTCACTCTTCTGATTCATCAATTCTGGGCGCAGTGACTTAGACAGGGGCAGTGCTCTAGGTAGTACAATACACATGCCAGTTTCTGTGTGTATATATGATCTTAAAGCCTCTTCTTCAGTAAAAATGAGATTTACGTTAACATCCCAAGGGGCAAGAGGAAGTCTAGACTTTTTTAAAGATTGTATTTACTTATTTATTTTAGAGAGAGAGCATGAGCGGGGAGAAGGGTAGGGTGGGGGAGAGAGAGGGAGAAAGAATCTCAAGCAGATTCCACACTGAGCATGGAGCTCAATGCAGGGCTCGATCTCACAACCCTGAGATCAGGACCTGAGCCGAAACCAACAGTCGGATGCTTAACCGACTGCACCACCCAGGCGCCCTAAGGAAGTCTAGATTTTATGGCACTAGAACACCAAGGCCATTTTTATTTTTAAGACTCCAACTGGAAGACTGATACATCTGAAACAAGATAAAGGAAAATGGAGGAAGGAAGAGAATTGACCTGTCCTGGGGTAGAAAGTGTGTTCTTCTCAGAGTTTCCAGAAGTATGCATGGCAGTGAGAGGAGCAGGCCAGGAATGGGTCATCTCCTGGTAAAGAAAAACAAAGCAACTTTATTTTGGGGTACTCCAAAAAACCAAACACTTCCTTGGCACTACATATAGCAGGACTCCTTATAAATACTTACTTAGGTGGTTTAATTATTTTCAGAGGAACTTAAATTCATCAGCTCCATCCCCCTACCTCTGTCCTGGTGCTTGAAGCCTATCTATGGCACAAAGCATCACCCAACATCCACTTGCACGCTGCCAGTGACAGGAGCTAGCTCCCTAATGCTTGAAGCAGCCTGTCCCATGTTGAGACAACCTGATCACACTATTCTTACTGATGGTGAACTAAATGCCTGTCTCTCAGGAGCTTCTACCTATGGATTGTACTTTGGAACCACACAGAATACATCTCTTCCTTCACATGACAAGCCTTCGGCTGTTGGAAGACAGCAATTCCTGTCCCCTGGTACTGCTTTTTCTCTAGTCTGAGACATCTGTAGTTTGTTCATTCATCATTGGGAGACTTCAACTTTCCTTCTAATGCTTGAGTTCTGCATTCTGTCAACTGTCTGATTGCCTGAGGCTCATCTAACTCATGGTATCCTGTTTCGGGTGTGATATGCCAGCTCAGAGAAGGGCAGCACAGTCACTACCTTCATTCCGGAGACTCTGATACTCATTTCTCTTGGCGACAAGATGGGGAGCATGCTGTTGATTCTTCCATGCACAGAAAAGGCCACTGAAGAAAATTCATTCTCATTCATCGAGAAGGTTTCTATGAGATTGGTAACACTGTTCTGTCCAGCCATCCGCACAGCCTTTCTGAGTTCAGGTCTCAAAGCAGGAGAAACTCCTTATCAGCAGGGCCACCTTCTCGATGCCTCCAAACACTTGGCATGAAAAGAGTTGCTGTTCAAATCTTGCTCGAGTCTGAGGGCTCATGGCCAACATGCTTTCCCCCGAATAGTAAGGGTAATCAAATCACAGGCTCCACGTCCCAGCACCAGAGATGACGAAGTTTGTAAAGCAGGAGGGTGCCAGCATGTGTTGTATTCATCAGACATTTTTGGTGTATAAACACTCAACAGCAAAATCAATGCAGTCATGGGGGAAAAAAGAAGGAGAGCTTTGGGGAGGAGTGGAGAGGATCAAAGTTTGTGAAAGGCCTTTTTTTTTTTAATGAGTCAGTTACATAATACTTTCCCCCAATCTTTATGGGTAACGTAATTAGTCATTTCAAAGGTAATATTAATAAGAACACTCAGGTAGCATGAAAACTTTTTCCCCCTTCTATAATTACCCAGTTCAAAAAGAGCCTTTGATGTATGAAGAGCTGTAATGCAAGGAGATACTTCACAGATTCATTCACAGTAGCAGCGCTGAAGCAGAATTTGTAAGTATGATTCAGACAAGGGCTGACACAGATTGGATCCTACCTAGCACTATTTACAAGGAGGCGCTAAGGACATTAAATATGCATACAAGATTTAGAGGGGATGCTTAACCTACTTAAGAGAGAGACTATTTTCAAGTGTTTTCGAGTTGTGCATTTATATGCAGTTGATAACGTTTGTGACAAACGCTCCTTACGCATTCATCCAGACTGGCCCAAAGTAACTCGACGTGACAACAGTTTAAAGCTGAATTCCAATTACTGGATAGTTTCTTTTCAAGTTTGGGTGTCTTCTTTTTTCTGACCGAGGCTGGTCTTCTCCACAATTCGTCCCCATTTCAAACATACTGGTCCTCTCGCGGCTGAGCTAACCAAGGGGCTATAAGCTCCAGCGGTGGGAATCGAGAAGCACTGTCTCTTACCAGCACCTACAGAGTATGCCTCAATCGGCGAGAGGCTTGGTTACATCCCTTTTCACCACGGGCTTTAGAGGTGTGCCTCTGGATTTGTTGAGAGGTGTTTCAGACACCTGGAAGGATGAACTCCCTCTCAAATGTGTACCTTCTCCCCCAAGTCATCTGAATTGACTCTGTGGCAGAATGGGATTATCTTGAACTACCTACCGTCAGAGTGCACCACCCTGCTGGCCAATCCACACAGAACTGCAACCCATTTTGCATTTTCAATTACAACTGATTCTCTATATTTGAAATGTGAAATTTCATGAAATGGCAAGCTGATTCCATGTTACCACCGATGCATTTGATTAGAGTAGGGAAGATGCAGTTGAAAGGAATATAATTTCCTGAAAGGCTATCTTCAGGCAGGAACGTTGGAGCAAACTCTTTTGCTTCTCAAAATGAGCTAGACCTGTAAAGTGTGGAGAGCTCACAGCAGATTTTCCATTGTCATCCTTTTCATTCACACTTGAAGGATATTAATCTATTTTTATGTTCTTGCTATTCCCAAGATAAGAACACCCATGCACCCTTTTCCAACTGTACTGTCTGTCTATTCATCAGGTAGGGATGAGCACAGTATTGCTCCGCAGTATTGCCAAGGCTTTTACAAAAGGCTCCAGTGCTGAGCACCCGTGCTTAACACCAAGTGTCATTCCTCCATTAACAACAAACTTCCCTCTCTCTCCCTCACACACACACACACACACACACACACACACACACATACATTTGCACGCATGCACCCATGCATGTGATTGGCCTGAAATTCCTTCATCTCTGGGCTCCCTTAGTCCTCCCTGAGAGAGAAATAAAGCAGGGACTCATCTTCCCATTGGGTAGTGGTAAGTGAATGCTGGTGACCAGTTCCAAAGTTCACATTCTTTCCACTACACCAGATAGGTTGACTGTTATTATAAAGTTGACTACCATAGTCAATGGAGAAAGGACTAGGTAAGTAATGATGTTTTATCTTTCAGCAATTGACAAAGAATGAGTTTCACAAGAAACAGAGCATTCTATGTAATCTCTAACAACAGGATGGGTGCTTAAACTAATGTGAGCTGAAGACTTCAAAATTGAACCCAGAAAAATCAGAAAAAGCCCAATTTTCCTTATTCTTCAAAGATTTGATTGATCAATTGATTGATTTACAGCACGAGCAGGGGGGAGGCACAAAGGGAGAGGGATACAGGGAGAGAGAATCTCAAGCAGACTCCATGTTGAGTGCAGAGCCCAATGCACAGCTCTGAGATCATGATTTGAGCCTAAACCAAGAGTCAGATGCTCAAATGACTGAGCCACCCAGTCGCCCCTGTTTTAGTAAGATTTATTTATTTACTTGAGAGGCGTGTGTGGAGGGGCGGAGGGAGAGAATCTCAAGCAGACTCCCCACTGAGCACAGAGTCCAACAGGGGGCTCGATCCCACAACCCTGAGATCATGACCTGAGCCAAAATCAAGAGTCAGACACTCAGCCAACTGAGCCACCCAGGTGCCCCAGATAATGACCAATTTTCCACCAGGGATTACTTCTCCAGCATATTAACCATATTATGGTTCACGGAGAGGATTCTAATGAATCCCAAACAACTTGTGCATACAATCACTTTGCTGGGTGTGCCACTGGCTAAGGAGCAGAAGATGGTCTGGATTTCAGATTCTCCTAATTTCAAATGCATCCCGTACTCACCCAACACAGAGCTCCCTGTCTGGCTATTCTTTGTAGTAACTAGGATGTGGTCTCAAGCCTTGTTTTACTCAACTCTGTATCTCCAGTGTCTAGTATATAGTAACTGGTTAATCTGAGATATTCTTATTAGTGCCTGAAGTTTGTGTGTTTGAATTAATAATAATAATTATTAAGATTCACCAAGTGCTTACAGTGCTAGGCACTCAGTTCCCACACTCAGCATTCGTGTACTACAAACTAAAGAGGCAAGGGTTACCATCATACTCCTTTGGAGACACGAAGAGGTCAAGGGGCATGGCCAAGGTCACACGATTAGTAAATGGCTGGGTCTGTTTGGTGGATGCCCTGTATTTTGTTCTACTAACTTCTACAGTGCCAGTCACTGGGATCTAGAAAGGATAAAAAGTCAAAATCCTTCCTCCCCAAGAAGAGCTCACTCTGCTTGATGTGCTCACCACCTCAAGAGGGAAATGTGCCAAGGCATCAGAAGGAATCCGTTGTGTGAGGCCTTTGAGAAAGGGTTCATATTGAAGGCAAGAGGAGCTATGTGTGTGCATGTATGTGTGTGTGTCTGCATGTGTATTCTTTTCAGAGGCTAACACTCTACGTGGCACACAGAACACACTCTACGTGTTCAAGCAGTGTATGTTTAGGTTCTACAGCGTAACATAAATATTAAGGTCCCTACCTCAAAGAGTTAAGTGAAGAAATGATTATTTTTTCAAATAACCATCCTAATGAATACAATGGCAATATCTCACATATTTCATTGTTGTTGCTAGAGTACTAAAGCTCCCCTAAAGACTCCTGGACTGAGAGTAAGGAGAGCTTAATTCATGTCTCCATTTGGCCGAAAGCTACCTGAGTGACCCCAGTCAAGTCACTTGCCCTCTCTGAGCCTCAAGTTTCCTACGTACAGCATGTGGGCTTTGGCTAAGATGGCCTCTGGGGGTTCTCTCAGCTGTCAACACCGTTGACCTCTGCTGCCATGTCTCCAGGCCTGCCACAGAGGAAAGGGAGCTAATGCACATGTGAGGGGTCCAGAAAGCACAGGGTCAAAAACACCCAAAGCTTGTGGCTACCAGCCCTACAAGCAGAGCCAAGGCACTGCCAGTATGAACCTAGCAGACAGGCAGCTCAGGCTCTGTCTGGAGCTCCAGATGAGAGGGGCTCTGTACAGGGGAAGGGTTCTTCCCCTTCCCTCTCTTGAAATGCTAAGAATATAGGGGCACCTAGGTGACTCAGTTGGTTAAGTGTCTGCCTTCAGTCCAGGTTGTGATCCTGGAGTCCCAGGATGGAGCCCTACATCGAGACCCACATCGGGCTCCCTGCTTTGTGGGGAGTCTGCTTCTTTTTTGCCCTCTGCCCCCGCCCCTGCCCCACTTATGCTTTCTCTCTCTCTCTCTCAAATAAATAAATAAATAAATAAATAAATAAATAAATAAAATCTTAAGAAAAAAAAGAAATGCTAAGAATAAAATAACTGCCATTTTGGAAATACAAATTCTTGTGAGGAAGACTAACAATACGTGGGAACAGCTGAGTGGTTTTAAAATACAAATATGATTGAATAGACAAAGAAGTCCACAAAAATCAGGTCTGAGTTTGTTTTCACTGAGACTTGGACTTAAATGACCTTGGACTCCAACTTCTATTGGGGGAGGGGATACTTTTCTTTCTGTTTCTAGTTCCAGGAAGCATGATAGGAAAGTAAATATATACACTGTGCAGTCTGACGTGCTGTAAGGGCCTAACAATACAGAAACATCAGCACCTTCCTTTGTCCAAAACTAACTACAACATGAAACTAGTGAGTCCAGTCCATGGGTCCCAAATATCCAAGTAAGGTGTGTTCACTAGAGTCAACTCTGCTTCTTTAGCCAAAGAACTCTCCCTTCTCCAGAGCAAAAGCACAAGTGTGTGTGGGTGGGGGCAGGGGACGTGTTAATAACTCCTCAGAAAACCTAAGTTGCTTGAATACATGATTTAGAATCTTTGTATCCATGGGCCCTAATGGTTCTTCACAAGGCCAGAAACAGGGGAGTGAAGTGGAGTTAGGCATGAGGGTTGCCAGCCAATAAGGGTCAAGGGCTCTTGGGGTCCCCAGAAGGACCGGCCCTGGGAATCGGGCCTCGGGGGAACAGCAACCAGGTCATTCCTGTCTTCAATCCGCGATCAGTTGCTCGCTGGCCTGTAGGAGGCTCTGCTTCCCCCTGATAGGAAAGGGAAGCCAGGCAGGAGTATTAGCATTAGCTCTGTTACCTGCAGCAGCAGTGGGGCTGGCTGTTCACTAGGAAATGGACCATGGGAGCTGAGCAGGCCTTGGGGTGGGTGCCTGCAGGGAGCTGAGCAGTCAGCTGGGAGCGGATCCACGAGCTGACTGTATGCAGTCCGCACAGGCTGCTATTCCCAGCGTGGCCCACCAGCATGCAGTCCCTGCAGAATCATGCACCTTCCTGCTTCTCTTGGCAGGCTCTCCTTCTGACAGGCCCCGGGAGGACAAGGGCAGGAAGATGGAACCCTTTGGCCAGGGTCATAAAAGTTCCCATGCGAAGAAGCAGGGCACATGGAAAGAGCTACTGGTCTCTCTCTCTTTCTCTCCCCCCACCCTCCCTGGACCCCTCCAGGAGAGACGTTGTGTTTCCCAGAATGTTTTGTCCTAAATATGCTCATACAAAAATACGCTGCTTACTTAAGGTTCGAGGGCCTTTTTAACACTGGCCAGGCCACAATCTAGAACGTTGACAGCACTGGGGAAACAAGATCCTACTTGGAAGACTGGGAAATGGCCAGAGATCATCCTGGTGTCAGTAAGGCATCGAGTGAACCTCACATACAACTCCCTCGGCTGAGGGTGGAGATGTGCAAGGTGCGTCATCACGCACTCAGGTAGATTTACAGTGCACCTGAACAAACTTACACGAGTTGTGGAATCAACAAGTTCAACCTTGAAAGCCGCCTCCGGAGGCATTTCATACGGCTTGGCCACTTGTGCTCCTTCCTTAATCACCACTTTTAATGAGAATGCTGCCTTCCTCTTTATTGTGCTTTTTTGATAGCAAGACATCGCTTTCAGAAGCACTATCTCATTTAACCGACAACTTAAGAACATACAGAATGTCTGCTTATCAAAATTGTAGGTGACAGTAAACGGCAAGGAATCAAAATTCAGAAAGAGCTTGCCAAACCCGGCCTGAAGCCAAGAAGATGAATTTTAGCACAGGTAAATGGAAATCACAATGATGTTCTACAAACCAAGTGTCAAACAGCAGAATGAGAAAGCCCGCCTGACATAGCTATATGTAATTCATGGGCTAAAACCCCGAGGATTTTAGTTTGGGGGATTTACCAGCCAAAAGAACCAATGCCAACACAGGTGATATTAGGGCAAGTCTGACGCCCACGGTGTGGAAGGCAGTAAGTAGTTAATAGCACACAGTAGACTATATGGGGCAGACTGCATCGGAAACAGGGCCACTGTGGATGGGCCCATGCTGGCAGGGGCATTGGAGGACTGCAATCTCTTACTAGGGACAGCCGTGAGAACCAGAAGAGCCTGGAAAGCTCATCACATGGATAAATGCCCTTTAAAAGGGGATATTTAGTCTACAGCAGAGGGAGAGAGGGAAGATCTGACAGGTGCCTGCAAGTACCCTAAGGGCTCTCATATGAAAGAGATTTGGGACCTGCTTTATAGACCAAGAGGTAAGGGCTTGCCCTATGGGTAGAAGTTATCAGGAGACCAATTTTAGCTCAAACTATAAAAGATTTTCCATTCATATGAGCTTTCCAATCATGGAGCTGATGGCTCTAGAAAGCAATGGGGGCCCATCTCTAAAGGCAGGAGATTTAAAGGGATTCCTAAAGAGGTGGGGCAAGGAGGTTAAGGACCAATGATCTTATGATCATATTCTTCATCTTGATGAAGTCAAGGATATTTATGAGGCAAACTGAATCTGAGACAGCAGGGCTGTCATCTGCTTTTTTTTTTTTTTTTTTTGACATGACATACAAACATGGATGGCGACATTGGCTAAGGAGATTCATCATTCTCCCAAGGACGGTGGGGGAGGAGTACCAGGGAGGGCCTGCTACCTCACAGTGAAAGACAACAGCCTCATTTGTCTGATCGTTCGCTCAGCTCTTGGAAAGTCCAACAACAGTGGAACCATAGACTTTCCTGGGCTTGATCACTAACACTCCTGCCAAGCCTCTCTAGTGGTCAAAATGCTGTTCCACGAAATTTAATGAATATTCTTCTCTTTGGACAGTCTCCTGAGAGTGTATCTCCGATTTCTATGCAAGTGCTCATAGGGAAGAGGTATAAAATTAACTGTCCTGTTAAACATAACTTCCTAATAATGGACCAACACAAAATGCAATCCACCAGGAAAAAAAAAAAAAGGCTAATGTTTTAAAAAAGTTTCTAACACTAAGTTATAATTTCACTGACATGGTATAAAAATCCTGGCGCTATTTCTTTCTTCAAATAAATAATTGTCTGCTTTATTCAAAACTCCTCAGTGCTGGCAGTTGTTCCAGGGACTCTGAAAATTTTCTTCATCAGCCCCAGGGCTGTACATGCAAAAGGTCCAGCTCACACTGGCTGCTGTCATCCTGGCACCCCCCCCCCCAACAGGATTCTACTTTAAAAGGGCCTAATTCTAATTTACAGTTGGGGAGCTCAGTGATCAGTGATCCCACGGCTTCACCATGTGTTCATTCAGGCAATGAGTCCATCTTCTTGCCATTGCCAGATGCAATGAATTCCATTTCATTCGCTAAACATAACAGGGATGTGTATAGCCATGGGAAGCTACTTGTCAGATGCTCTGCACTCAGAATCCACAAAGAAACCTCTCCAAGGGCAGCAATAGGTGGGCAGACCAGCATGGTGAAATATTGGGCTGAATTCAACCAGACCCATGGAGTTCTGCATGTGTTTCCAGCAGGGGAACCCTGAGGCTGCAGCTCACCTAATTAATGGGGTTGAACACCCCCACAGATGATGGCCTTGTAAATTTGGATCCTTCTCAGGACATCTGTCTCCATTGGTCAAAGCAACCAGTACAGAAGACTGGCCACACCAGTAGGAAATGCTGCTAGGTTGATTTCAATCGAAATTGCTTTCCTGCGTAAAGGCAAAATTAGCATGAGTTCAAGAGTAAGAAATGTAAAAAAAAAAAAAAATGGCCATTGAGAAATATTTTTGCTCTGTGGTCCAGCCCAGGCATCAGAGGATTCTGAGGTTTCTTGAAGGCCATCTCTTCCCTTTCTAACTCAGGAACTTGTTTTCTTCATCCAGAAATTAATTTTGACACTATTACTTGTTTTCAAAAGTGATTTTGTAAGCTTCACTGTTGAGTTTGTGTTTCAAATTATTTTGCCATCGAATGCATCCAAATGACCATCACTTAAAACATAATATAATGGTGTGGCCCTTGTTTTTTGTTTCAGAGCAACTTTGCTGGATGAAATGACACACCATATCCTCACAACACAAAAGAATTTTTTAGGGTTAACCTCCAATTTGCTCCCTTAGCTTCAGGTCAGCCAAAGCAATTTGATAAAATTAACACACCTTCATTGGCTGCTCCCCCAGCACCATCTTTAATGATCTACATTCAGTTTCATTCATCTAAAAAAAATTATTGTCTACTCTTTGCAAGGTCTCTAAGAGCCAGGTATCTGGACCAGGTCCAGGCACAGGGTGTAGCTGGGCTCTACTTAGGTAACTAGAGTATTCATAATTGGAATGGGTATCAAATAATAGCAATTATTGGTTATCATTCAAAAGTTGAACTAAAGTAAACCTGTCAGAGTTGGCTTAAAAAAGAGTCACATTCAATTTGTTATCGTGTTCCAGAAATCACCAGAGATGGGCTGATCTCACACCGTGGGACAGGCAGATTGAGCCTGCAGGTGCGGAGACACAGCTTCTATCATAAGTGAAAGACAAGTCCAGGCAAAGGGAGGCAGGAGGAAACATTTCGTGCAATTCCCAGTCTAAGCCTTTTACAAGACACACACAAGGCATCAGTATTCCTTTATAAGGGCTGCCATAGCTTTTCAAACATGATAGTTTTCTTGTAGTTTACACTTATCACATTAAGAAAAATGGTAATGAGGAGTTCATGACAACTGCTTTTAGAAGGAACAAAGGCTCGATTGCTGAGGAAAAAAAGAAGTAATATCTATTTTCATGGAAAGAGCCCTCCAGTGAACAACTTGGCCATAGCTTTGCTCTCTCATTATTTCTAAGCTCAGTAAAAATAAGGTGTCAGGCCACTAATACAGCTGAAACTCCAGCCAATATGATTTGCATGGAATTGTCTTTCCTCGTGGAATCACAGAATCACAGCACCAGGGGGATGAAAGGGAACCGGTTTGTCCCATTAACAAAAAATCAACTAACAAATTGATCATAAGGTCTTGATGTAGCTACTGAACACCAGGTCTTCCTCCTCCATCAACACACTCCCCACAGTAAAAATAAAAATAAGCCAGGGATGCCTGAGTGTCTCAGCTAGTGAACTGTCTGACTTCAGCTCAGGTCACGATCGCAGGGTCCTAGGATAGAGCCCTGCATTGGGCTCCCTGCTCAGTGGGGAGTCTGCTTCTCTCCCTCTCCATCCACTCATGTGCTATCTATCTCTCAAATAAATAAAACCTTCTTTAAATTTTTTAAAAATAAAAATAAGCCAACAGAAACATCACACTCTCTGCAGTTGCCTGAATTTAAAACATTATAACCACGTCTAAGCCTCAGTGAAATTGATTCAGAAATCCCCCTCAGAATATTCCAAGCCCCTAACAGGCTGAGTATTCTTCAATGCCTGGACAGTCACTCCTCTCTCCAGATTAGTTTCTTTCTGCAATTACTTCAAATAATGGGAAATAAATAGCTTCTTTATTCCATATTAAGACTGGCAAAGAAGCCGCACAAGTGAGAGCCATATCTTTTTTCTAGGGATGTCTGGCTAATAGAGAAAGAGAACATTCTAAAACCAATATGAACGCTCTAGGGGACAGGCAGTGTGGACATAAGACCTTGCTCCACAGGCATGCTATAAAGCTTCAATCCTCTGTTAAAATCAGGAAGGCTGGTCCCTGTTTGCCTTGGTGAAAACAGCTACCTACCAAACAGCATAAGCTAGAAGTAGCTACTGACATGATATGGCTTTGGAAATCAGAACACAGAGATACCATACACTGAGCATTTACTAAACAAAAATTCAATCTGATTCTTGCATTTTACCACCTCGTCATGTTTGGTTTATTATTATTATTATTATTATTATTATTATTATTATTATTATTAAAAAGGTAACAATCATAGAGTCTGTCATCAAAGTGTCTTTTTATTAAGAATTTCCCGTTGATATCCTTGAGGCATCCAAAGCATTTGCACACCACGAGAAAGGGAAACTTTCCAATTCTCCCATCACCCCCTGCCCACCCCGCCAAGCTTTTGGTAATGACCTTGTGGGAACCCACGGCTCATGGATGTCTCTAAATCCTCTTTAAACTTATGTTTTCAGCCAATATCATCTCTTGGGGTCACTAGACCAATACGTTTACACCCTGGTATAAATATAGGAAAGCACCAAAGAGAAGATCCAAAGAGAATATTATCAAACCCTTTGCTGGAAAAGTTCTAATGAGCAACTGTCACATTGGACTCGAGATAAATAAATGCACTTGGAGGACTCTTCCCCCATAAACTTCCCTCTCTCAGGCCTGGGCTTCAGACCATGGTGTGTAATCAACTTGTATCTCTTGTCCAATTGCCAGTTGTCAACCAGTGGTCTTCTACTGGGGCTCTAGTCACATGCACCCTGGCCCCTTCGTGCCACTGGCTCCTGCTCATCTAGTCTGTCCTTCATTTGCTTTCAACAAGAAAAGAAATGTGCAAAATCATTAAAAACAATCCCGGACAGGGATTTGCAAGCTACCCACAGAGACTGTTATATAGCTGACAGAAACCGACGTGGCAGGGTCTCTGGGCTAATTAAACAAATGTGACAATTTGAAAAGCTGCAAAGTGCCTTATGAACCATGGAGTGGTCAAAAATGAAAAAGGGGAAAAATGCCCTGTATTAAAAGACACGAATGGAGCTCATCTATTTAATCATGAGGAAAACCATCACAGGGGCAATTTACACTCCTCAGCTCAACTGGATTGGGAGCCTGTGAAAGGCTTGAAACATGGAATTCAAAGCCATGCTTCAAGGATATTTGGGATTGCTGAACAATTAAGAGTCACAATTCAACCCAATAGAATTTTGCGTGTATATAGTGGCTAGAATGCCTTGGATGCACCGAAGTCTCATTCATGTTGCTGTGTTTCATCCACTCCAGAATCCAGGGAAGTAGCTCTCCTTGTTCTCATCTCATAGATCAGGTTCCTGAGTCCTAGAGAAGAGCAACCTCTGGCTCAGAGTCACGAAGCCACCACGTGACGGGCGAAAGACCTCTGTCCCAGCAGTGGCTTTGCCCTCTGGGCTTGTGCCACCACTGTGCTCCATAAGGATGATGGGCTCTCCAAAAGGGAGTATGGTCAAACAGGCCGCAGGAAGCAGGCTTGGTCACCTTTCTGTAGGCTAATAGTATTTTGGTTATTTTAAGACCATTAAAGGTCATTACAATTTTAAGACCATTAAAGGTCATTACAATTTTGGTCATTGTAATTGTTTTGAAACCCCTGCCCTTACTCATGCTACTTTCTCAATTTATTGTCATGTGTGTGCATCATACAATCTGGATGGCAAATCGAAGGCAATAAGTCCACCTCTAAGGAGAAGCCTTGACTTATTAAATGAGCCTTGTCACGAACATAGAATCCAATGAGTGGCTGTCAACAGGACTTAGGCCATGTTAAGGTTAATAATCCAGATTTGGGGGCCCTGTAAGAGTACTAGATCATGGTGTAGGTGAGCAACTTCCCTAATAAAGTCATGGGTCATCTAGAGTCTCCAGAACTGTCCAAGTGTTGCCCGTGGTCCTTCCTTTGATGGTGGGACTTAGGTGACTACCTCAAGACATAAATAAGCTGGAAATGGTAGGAAAGGGAAGTGAAGGAGAGAGAGGAGAAGGAGGGGAGGTGCAGGCAAATCAGGTGCTGGGTTTTCATAGTACCATTTTTTTCTGGAAAGGGCCCTTTCAGGGTCTCATGTATGTTTGCTTCCCAGAACCTGGATATAAAAGGCATTATCACTCCTACTGAACACAGAGGAGACAACGTGCCTGAAGCCTGGAGTGTAGGTGGGCACTTCCCTGCACAACCCACCAAGCCAGGCATCCATGCCTCAGATTTCCTTCTTTTTCTCTCTTTTGTGGGTACATTCACTTTATCTCTTTCTACCTACTTAGCCCGATATTTGGTTCTTTTTGATATAGTAGGAGTACTGCTCAGAACTAGAGTCGCATTTGACCAATAGATTCTACATAAGCTTCAGGATGGAAATAAATGATTCAGATAGACTCTAAACATGGCTAAGGGTACATCATCAAAAAGTCAAACTAGATTGGGTTTTATTTAATGATCAGACTCAGAATGAAGACCTGCAGCAGATGTTAAGAGAGAAGCCAGGGGCAGTTCTCTTCACTAGAATTTTCAGCAATGATGGAAATATTGTTATTCTGTACTGGCCAGCAATAGCCACTGGCCACATGTGGCTCTTGAGTGCTTATGATGTGCCTCGTGGACTGAGGAACTGAACTTTTATTATAATTGAACAGATTTAAACATCACTAACCAGCCACGTTACCATACTGGACAGAACACGCTAGTCAACAGTCCACTTTTACAGATGGAAAACCTGAAGCCCATAATGGTTCAGAGACCGGCCAAGGGTTACAAAAGAAGGTAGTGGACAGGTCAGGGCTAGCTCTGAGGTCTCTTGGTGCCCAGTCCAGTGCTTTCTTCTTAATCCCAGTCCTTTCAAAGGTTGGAGTTCTGTGGTCTTGCTGTTTAACACAGACCACCATTCACTTTGGTATCAAAAGTGTTGGATGTGGGGTGGCTCAGTGGTTGAGCATCTGCCTTCAGCTCAGATTGTGATCCCAGGGTCCTGGGATTGAGTCCCACCTCAGGCTCCCTGCAAGGAACCTACTTCTCCCTCTGCCTGTGTCTCTGCCTCTGTGTGTCCCTCATGAATAAATAGATAAAATCTTTTTAAAAATTATGGGTGTGTGAGGCTGTGCTAGGGGCTGTTGGGTTGAAGAGCAGGAAAGAGGCTGCAGAATGTGAGGGTAGACAAACTTCTTGGGTTTTCTCCAGCCCCAACAGGTCCTGAGAAGTTGGAAGGGACTGGAGAGAAAACCAACAGAGGCCCAGACAGGTGGGATGCTTTTGTTTTGCTTTACTGTTCCATGGGCCTTTGCTCTGTATTTTGTGAGCTGGCAATTTCAAATTAACATGTTGCCAGGGAAGAGCTGGATGAGCTGGACTGTGTTAGCATGCTCACCCCAGGAACAGGAGATTAGGGGGAAGTGCTCTGTTTTGATACAATCTTTGCTGTGAGGCCGAGAGTGCCTAATAGAAACAATATACAGGTTTTCAGCCACAATAAAAAAAAAAGGTCTGGAAAATTCCCTCCGGAGGGGGCGGGGGGGGGGAACATGTCACAGAAGCATCTTTCTTGTGAACACAATGACAATAAGCACAGTGTAGTGGCACCAAATCAGCCCCTTTAAAACATGATTTAAGAGATTCAAATCAGCTCTCTGGGATTACAGTAGCATATGGGGCCTCCACCTTTGCTTTTAATCAATGCCTTGTTTAAAGTGACAATGCCAACATTATTGTACTTTGAGGAGCAATATTAAAAATAGGTTAGAGCAAAGGTATTAAATAATACTTGGCAATGGAAAACCCTAGCACAAAAAGTAGCACTAAATATATTATTGGAAGAAATAAGAAATGGAGTCATTATAATGCCTAGCATTTGTATCACTATTCTACTCACTAAACACTATCATCTGCTTATTAACTTATAATAGCTCCATAGAAAACATATTATTACTTCACCAAGGGCAGACATGGCACTGTGACACCATTTTCTCTAACCAGTCCTCTATAAATTTTAGTCACTCAACAAACAGCTACTCTATGGATTTTTTAATACACCTACACTTGTCACCTTTGTGTCTGGGGGGAGAAGGGGCTCCTGGGTTAGGCTAAGGGGCAGAAAGACGAATGTGACACAGACTCTGATCAAAGGAACCTCACATTATGCCATGAGAGGCAGCTTTTCCCACATACAAAGGTGACAACCATGGATGTGGAAAAGGTAGTGAGGGGACCCAGAAGGAGGAGAGAGAGATTCACCTCATTTGGACAGTTAGGGCTCCCTAGAAGAAGCAATGTTAGTGTTGGCTCTCCCATGGTGTGAATAGGAGTTTGCCAGGCAGACAGGAGTGGATGGAGTTCCAGACAGAGGTGGTGGGAGGCAGGGGGAAAGAATTCTCTGGAGAATGGAGGAAAAGTAACAAGAGGTGAGGTAGGTACAAGCCATGACAGCATGTCAGAAGGGCCACGACTGCCAAGATGAGGATTTGGGAATTCATCCTCTAGGTGTTGGGGAAGCACAATACTCCTGCATGAACACTTCTAATGCCAGAAATGTCACTTCCCGTCATCCTCAAACAAACTAACCAATTAGAACAGGGCAGAGAGGAAGGACCTAATACTTACTCAGTGTTCCAAGCACATCCTAAGGGAATAACTAACATACATCAGCTCATTTGATCCTCCCATTAATCCTGAAAATTTGGCTGTATTATCCCAGGTTTTTAAAAATATATTTTTAAAATATTTTATTTATTTATTCATGAGAGATGCAGAGACAGAGGCAGAGACACAGGCAGAGGGAGAAACAGGCTCCCCACAGGGAGTCCAATGTGGGACTCAATCCCAGGACCCTGGGATCACGATCTGAGCCAAAGAGAGACGCTTAACCACCCTCAACCACCGAGCCACCCAGATGACCCCCAAACATTCTTCCTTTAATTGCTCAGATACTTATCCCCTTGTAACTGCCCCTCAGGGGTTGGGTTCCACCATTTGAAGTCTCCTCGCCTAAATCCAGCCTTGAGCCCTGCTCCCACCACTGTGAGTCCCTCAGGCAGCAGTGGTCTGCTCCCTCTTCTAGTTCCATCTTCTCTTGGATAACCTCTCTCTTCAGTCATTCTGATTGTGAAACCACTCACTATCCTACTTACTTTCTGCTAAATGTATTTCAATTCAGCAGCATACCTCTTAAAACGGGTTATGAAACTAATGAAAATTTTAGAAATTGAGAAAATTTAGAAAAGGAAAAAACTCACCTATCATCCTGTCACCCTAACAAAATAAGGACTATTATTTCAGGGTATTTTCCTTTAGTTTCTTTTTATTCATATCTTTACATGGCCATAAAAAGTAAGTACATAAAATGTTATAGCAGGTTATTTCACTTTGCAGTATATGGTAAGGTTGTTTTTTTATTTCTTCACTACATCATCCTCAAAGCCATCTTTTCAATGGCCGATTATTTTTCTGAGTGTATAAATCAGAATTTGCTTAACTATCCCCTTATTGTTGGACATATAGTAGCATTTTTTTTTGGTATTACATATCATGTTGTAATGAATAACTTTGTTCACATAGGTTTTCTAGGGGTCTGAATTTCCCCCGTATCATGATTTCCCCAAAATGGAATGATAGATGATCAATGTCCTTCTAAAAATGGGATGGCCAACCTAAATAAATGTAGAGACACATTGTGTTCATGAGCTAAAAAGCCACGCCAAGGTAAATTCATCTATTGATACAATGCAATACTAACTAGCATTCGAGTAGAATTTTTTATAAATGCAGACAACATGTTTCTCAAATTCATATGGAAAGAAAAGGAAACTAGAATAGTCAAATCATTTTAGGAAAAAGAACAAAGTTGGAAGATTCATATTATCCTGATTTTAAGACTTGCTCTAAAGCTATAGTATTCAAGACACTACAGTGTTGGTGAAAGGTCAGGGGCATGGATCAATGGAAGAGACTAAAGAAACCAGAAACAGAACCACATAAATAAGGTCAAGCTACTTTTTACAAAACTGCAAAATAAATCCAATAGAGAAAGATAGTGTTTTCAACAAATGGTGCCAGAATGCAATGAACAATGAGCTTCAACCGGCACCTTGCAACATATACCAGAATTAATTCAAAATAGGTCAAAGTCCTAAATGTAAGACATAAACCTATTAAATTTTTAGAACATAGCATGGGAGAAAATTTTTATGACATTGGGTTAGATAACAAGTTCTCAGACTTGACACCAAAATCATAAACCACCAAAAAAAAAAAAAAACAAAAAAAACTGATAAATTCAACTCCAGCAAAAAAAAAAAAAAAAAAAAAAAAAAAAAAAAAAAAAAAAAAAACTTTTGCTAAAAAAAAAAAAGAAAACTTTTGCTCTTAGAAGGGCACTGTCAAGGAAAAGAAAGAAAGAAAATATTTTCAAAGCACATATCTGGCCAAAAGCTTATATCTAGCATATACATACATATAAAACCTTGGAAATTTAACACCAAGGTAACAAACAATCTGGTTTTTAAAGTGGATAACGGGTTTGAATGCACAATTCATCAGAGAAAATATACAAAACTGAAAATGAGCACATGAAAAGATGCTTAACATTATTAGCCATTTGGGAAATGCAATTTAAACCCACAATAACATACCACTACATATTTATTAAAAAGGCTTAAATAAAAAAGTAACAATAAGATCAAGTGCCAGCAAGGATGTGAGCTAGGTCTTCCACAAATTGCTGGTGTGAATGCAAAATGATACAGTCCCTCTGGAAAACAATTCAGCACTTTCTAAAAATAAGGTTAAGCATACACTTGACCCCCAGCAAACCCCTCCTAGGTATATATCCAAGATAAAAAAACAACATGATCACACAAATATCTGTACATGATTATTAATAGCAACACTATTTATAATCACTAAACAGCTAAAACAACCCAGGTATTCTTCAATGGATGAATGAAGAAACAAATTGTGGAACATCCACGTAATGGAATAATATTCAGGAACAGAAAGGAACAAACTATTTCTGAATACAACAACCTGAATGAATTTCAAAGGCATATGTTGAGTGAGAGAATCGCTATGGAAAGATTACATACTGCATGATTCTGTTTATGTACGGTATCCTGGACAAGGCAACATGGTAGGGACAGAGAAAAGTTTGGTGTTTGCTAGGGGTTAGGGGTAGGGAGGAGAGTCTGACTGCAAAAGTGTGATATAAGGGAACTCTTTGGAATACTGGAATTGTTTTATATTCTGTTGAAGGCAGTGATGACAGGAATCTATACACATGTTAAAGCCCACATGAATGTAATTTTTAAAAAGATAAATTTTGCTGAATGAATAAAAAAAAAAGATCTGGCCAGAAATTAATAGCACATGCCAAGTGTGGTCTAAGTAGAACAGGGCAGAGTGGATCTATCCCCTTCTTAGTTCTAGGAGTTCTAGACCACAGGTCGGCAAACTACCTCTCACAGGCTAATTGTAGCCCACTGCCTGTTTTTGTAAATAAAGTTTTATTGGAACATAGCCACAAGCATTGCTTTACACACTGCCTATGGATGCTTTCATGCTAAAACAACAGAGTTTAGCTGTTGAGACAGAGACTATATGGCCTAAAAAGCCAAATATATTTACAATCTAGCTCTTTATGGGAAAAGTTTGCTGAATCCTGCTCTAGATACTCGCATGAATACATCTGTGGGCAGTAATACATGTTACCACTAAATTTTTTCTTATCTACTTTAAACACTGGTGGACTCAAGTGCATTACCATATAGATATACCCTTATGAAACTTCATTTTATTAGATTTGGTCCATCTGGTAAGCTGTTTTCCTGATTCCGACACATGGTATTGTTAGCAAGCTTGCTTAGTTTCATCATTACCCATGGGTCAGGGGCTGAGCCCTGCAGTAATCACTTAAAATCTATTTCTTCAGCTCTATATCCTCATGGTTAAAGACGGAATCCTTAATGGTTAACAGCCTGGACCCTGAATCCAGGCTCCCTGGGTTGAGATCTTGGTTCTACCACTGGCTAGCTGTTGAACTTGGAAAGTCACTTAAGCACAAAGTACCTCCATTTCATTACATGCATTGGTGGGGATGATGATAGCATTAGCTTCCTGGCATTGCTGTGGTGATTATTTGAGTTACTATATGTAAACTCCTTAAAACAGTGCTAGGTATAAAAATCTGCTATGCAACCATTTGATATTATTAGTGTGTAGATTCTTTTTTTTAAAGATTTTATTTATTTATTTATTTATTTATTTATTTATTTATTTATTCATTCATGAGAAATACAGGCAGAGGCAGAAGCAGGCTCGCTGCGGAGGGACCAATGCAGGACTCAATCCCAGGACCCCAGGATCATGACCTGAGCCGAAGGCAGACGCTCAACCACTGAGCCACCCAGGCACCCTAGTGTGTACATTTAATTCAGGCCAAATTGACTTCCAGTCCCGTTTCAATCCCTTTAGTAGCTGTATGGTTATGTGCTTTGGGACAAATTATTTAACCTCTCTGAGGCCTCTAGGCTGCCCTTGGCCCATCAGTCAGTGGTCTCTGGATAATGACCAAAGCACTTCTGGAGAAATCACACAAAATCTAGATTGGAACCTTGACACTGCCTCATAATCTTACTAATAGTATTCCTTAGGTAGCCCCCTTTCTCCCTGTCAATGATTATTTCAAACCTTCTCCAATCTCCTCAAACCTCTAAACTTTTCCCTGATTACCTCCAACCTCTACTGGCTCTTCAGGAGACTTGGGCTAGAAATAAAAAATTGTGAAATGCTTCCACATTTACTTCTAGTAAGTTTTTGAGTTTGATCTTTAAAGCATCTGGAAATACTATTGTTGTGTGGTGTGAGGTAGGAATCCAAGATTAACTTGAAGAGAACAGAAATGTTTGTGATACCATCCTTCCTATCTAAGAATAATACGCCTTTCCATTTCTTTATTCTTTAGTGTCTCTCATAGTGACTTAATGTGTTCATATAGCTTCTGGCACATTTCTTGTTAAATGAATTCATAAGATATAAATGGAGTCTGTTGGCCCATTATATCTTACAGTTGGTTGCTTACATGTAAAGACTGTTTCTATATATTTTGCACACTGAAATATTGCTGAATTGTTGTATTGTTTGTAATAGTGCTTTTGTGGATTTCAGGAAAATAGTGTGTGTGTATGTGTGTGTGTGTATACACATATATTATCTACAGATAATTATTTACATATTCTCTCCTATCTTAATACCTCTTATTTCTTTAGCTTGTTTAATTGCCTTGGCTCACCTCCAGGACAATATTAAATAATAATGGTGATAAAGAACATTTAGTCTGATCTCTCAACTATAATGGGAATGCTTTTAGAGTTCCTCTGTGAAATGTTACACTAGCTCTGGGGTTGAGATGGATGTATTTTGTCACATTAAGGATGTTTTCACCTATTTCTACTTTATCCAGAGTAAGTGTTGAGTTTTGTCAAGTATCATTTAGCATCGATGAAGATGATCACATAGTTTTTTCTTTCTTATTCTATCCATAAAAAGCACTATATTAATGGATTTCTTAATACTGAACCAGCTTCACTTTCCTGGAATAAAACCCACTTGGTCATGGTTCATATCCTTAAAAGTTCTATCTCAATCTATTAGCAGTTCACTGAAGAAATTTGCATCAATATTCACAAGTGATGTTACTCTGTAATTTTCTGTTTTGCATGCTATTTTTTGTCAGATTTTGGCATCAATGTGATGTGCTGATTTGGCTTTTCCCAAAAAAAAATACTTTGCAATATTTTCTTCTGGTTCTATGTTCTGAAACCGCTGAGCTGTATTGTTCCTCCATGGTTTGGCTTAATTTCCCTATGAAACCTCACCTGGGATTGATGATTTCATGAATGAGTGGGACTCCATTTCATTGATGGTAATAAGTCTGTTTAGATTTTCTCTCTTCTGGAGACAGTTTGAGTCAATTACATTTCACTAGAAAAATTGTCCATCTCATCTAGATGCTTATATTTATTTGTGCAGAGGTGAGTAAATTGCCACTAACAATTATTTTGATTTCCTCTGTATCTGAAAAGTTATTACTCTTAATTATTCCTTGTTTTATGTATTTGTGCTTTCCCCCCATTTTTCTCTTGGTGAGGTTAACTAACAAATCATTGATTGCTATTACTCTTTTATCTCAGAAAAAGATGTATCTTAAATGTGCTAATTCTAATGATTTTCTGTCTAAAATTCATTACTTTGCAGCTCTTTATCTACTTTTAAAATTGCATCTTTAGGCTCTTGTATCACTGCTTTGGCTCTTGTTTTTTTAAGATAAAATTGCTTCATTTTAAAATAATTCATGCCACTGTGTTGGTCATAGCTTTGATTTGTTCCCTAGCAACATTTTTAAAATTCCTTCCCCCCCCCCTTTCTTCCTTTTTGTTTTTGTTTGGTATTTCTGCAGAGCTCTTACAGTTGTTCCTTTTTTCATTATTACTAATTTTTTTTAGTGATAAGAGTTTTTCCTGGACAAGAGTGGTTTGCAGGATATTTTTGTGGCAGCAGGGGATGTGGCTCCATTCCAGACTAGCAGGAGTTCTCTTCTCAACACCAGTGTGTGCGATCAAGTGCTTTGGCCTTTATTTCTGTCTTATCAAGAGACATAAGGCCTACAGGCTGCTCATAAAGCAACACCTCACTCTTCTACCTTGCCTCAGCAACAAAGTGCTTTCCACAAATGTGGATCAGTTACGAAACTTCTCATTCATTTCTGCCTTTCCCACTTCTCAAGATCTGCATGTTCCAGATTTGGTTCATAGAATCTTCCATTACAAACCTTCACATCCATCCCCATTATTCCCGTATTGGTTTTGCTTTACATGGTGTGCCATTTATCCTTTTTTCTTAAAAAAAAAGTATTTATTTTAGGGAGAGAGAGTACAAGCAGGGGGAGGGGCAGAGGGAGAGAGAGACGATCAGACTTCCCCCCGAGTGGGGAGCCTGATGAGGGACTCAGTCCCAGGACCCTGAGATCATGACCTAAGCCGAAATCAAGTGTTGGATGCTTTACCAACTGAGCCACCCTGGCACCCCTGTGCTACTTATCCTAAAAAGCAGTGTTTCATCAGCTATGCTCTCAATCTATGACCATGGGAACCATCCTTTCGATACTTCCCTGTTTGACCTTCACAAAATAAATTGTGATTTAGGCTTATGTATGTGTGTCTTTTAGTTAGAACAGTTACGGAGTTAACATTTGTTTTTCTCGTTCTCCATAATGCTTTTGGTGATTTACAAGAGAGGATGTGAGCCTTGTTCTATTCTTTCATTTCAAAACTGGAAGATGCATGCCAAATTGACTTGGAGAGGTGACATTCACAATGTAGTCTCCAAAGATGCTGGTTTTACCTCCACACAGATGCAAGTGCGATGGCTGGCCTCCTGGCATTACCTCTTTTTTTGCCAACCCAATCCCCCTAGCACAGCCAGGACAGTATAAGGCTGGTTCTCAAACAACAGTTGGAAGCTATTACTTCTTTCAGATAAGACTAGACTGCTCTTTGGCAAACCAATACACTGTTTCATTATCCTCTGTATACCCAAGATACAGAAAGCAGGTGTAAATTCTACACGTGGCTTAAATTCTCACCTGCTTTCATTCAAGTCAATAGAAAATAATAAATCACCATATTCACAGACAGAAACAGGTTGTCAGAAAAACAGACCTATTTTTACAGCACACCTACAATATATAGGGACTCATATATTGACTCAGTTAGTTTAAAGGTGCTACTCTTGCTCACTCCCTGGACAGCTAAATGCTGAGTTGCTAAGTTACTGGTATTTGACATCATCTCTTCCCTGACATGTCCCACATTTGACAGGTTCCCATGAATCACCGGGCCAGTCACCTCGTTACTCACGTTACTCATTTTCCCAATGACGTCTGTGTAATCATTTAAAATTCACATCATACACTAGCTGCAAGCCCCTAGATTCCACATGAAAATATTTAAACTGCTTGACAGGCTCTAAGTGCATTTGGAAGCACACTGGATGGCTTACCTACATTGTTCACATAATAGTTGTTATAATTAAATTTAGCATCTTTCTTCTGGGTTGGTTTGTGTTTGAGAAAAGAGAAAATGATTACTGGGAGGCAAATAATGGCTAATATCTCTTATGGGCTAATTTGCTCCCATGAATAGCTCACCTCACATATGCATGCTACGTATTAAGTCCATTAGTGCTTTGAATTAGCTTCAGAAAAGGTAATACTCCACATAATTTACCCAGTCAAGGGCATTTTCACCTGCTGATAAATTTACATATTTCCCAATGTCATTAGGTAAGAGCTAGTCATCAGAAGAACAGAGGGTGCAATCAGTAGTTAGTTCATTTATTTGACTCCATCAATGTTAACATTAATTATAGTCTAAATTATATTTAGCAATTGTTGTCTTTCTTGGATGGAACACTACATTACTATTTCAAGAAACTATAATTTTAAAAGTCCACACCAGAAGAGGAGAGATCCTTTTTCAAGCATTCTGGAAGGATTAGTAGTTAAGACTGCTATACAGAAAATCGTTTGCATGATTCCAATTTAAGCATTATTTATACATTAATTTGACAGGATATAAAATCAATTGCCTAATTATTGGTTAAATTTATCAAAGAAATTCTACTGAAAGGTGCTTGATTATGGTGCATAGTTATGATAATATAATCAAATTTCCTTTCAGACATAATTGACCAATTTTGTTCCCCAATTCGTTTCTTTCTTGTTCTTAAGATGGGCTTCTTCATTTCTTTCCCCCTCGTATAAGTAAAAAAATAGCAAGTACTGTGCACGATTGTTCTGTAATTATTTGGTAGGATCTTTCCATGCTAAAACTGTGCACTTAAACACAGACCTAATACGAGGAATTGCCATAATTTAGAATGCTGTAAACACAGATCATGCCATAATCCAAAAGTGGTACCCATGTCGGTGTTTACCAACCTGATCCATATGGCAGGGAGAGATCTGTAAGATGATACAGTTTATCAAATCAAGTTCCCTAAATCTGAGCTAGCAAATTCAGCATTCCCCATAAACAGTGAATTACCCTTACAGATGTTAGACTATGAAATTATCAACTACTGAAGGTACTTTGCTAGGAAACACAATCTGTTCAGCGTCAAGCCTAAGAGAAGCGCTCTATCTGCGTTTTTGACTTGAGAAAGGACTTAATTGATAGTTTGTTGATATTTTTAAGTCAGTTCTTGCAAGGAACAAATAAATCATAGTACTGCAAAACAAATAATCATTGAACATCCATCCTCAGCTAGTAGCATTTAGTGCCTGCTGCTCTCCTTGGCTTAACTCCTTCAGAAATGATGACTCTAGGACTCATCAAACCCTGTGGAGCTCAGGAAAGAAGCTGCCTCTGCCTAGATTATTACATATGAACAGCTTTGGAGTAGATGAATTGTAACTGCAGAACGTCACTACCAGGGCCAGAGTTATTGCTGGTTTTCATTTCTGTTTGGACTCAAGGGTAGCTTGAGTCTAAAGAGCAAATGGTGTGCCTTTAAGTCTCTGATTTGTAAAATGTATAATATGCAACAATGTACTTGATAGGTAGCAAAGACAAGTGAATTGGGGTGGCTTGTTTTATGGTGGAAGGGTGGTTAGAGGCGGAGGTGCTATAGGCTGGGAATTCTGGTCTGCTTGCAAACTACTTGAAATTATTTTGGCATAACTGGATTTGTACATCTTAAGGAAGCAGCAGCAGCTGAAAGGACTTGGTGGCTGATGCCATCGCAATGGGTGTGAAATCGGAGCGGGTTTGAGTGAGCCAACAGGAACAGAATGAACGGAAAGCATGGCGGTTGTTGGAGACCTGGGGGAACTGACACCTCCCTAGGTGCCACTTGTCCCTATTCTGCAAATTGTGACTATTAGTGCCTAGTTACAGGACTGTCGTGAGAGGCACACGACTCAATGTGCTCAACTACTCTCCCCGGAAGTGGCACTTTACTACTAGTTTTCATTAGTGGCAGTAATTTGTCACTGTTCTTATTTGATTATTTGAGGTGAGATTTGACAATATTGAGGATGGGCAAAGGGAAAGAAATAATTCCTGACACCTGCTCCAATTCTGTTGGTTTGGTGGTATTCTTAAAGTTGCCAGAACTAAGTCAGCCAGCATCTGGGACAATTGTTTTTTTTAAATCCAGAGATTCTCCCCATAGGTTTGTGATAGGGCGGTGGACAGTTTGGTGTAGTGTCAACTGAAGACCAGGTTCCATTTCTGCTTCTGCTGTGTACTAGCTTCACCCTTGCTGCAGGTCATTTATAACCTCTCTGGGCCTCAATCTCCTGAAATAATTAGGGATGGCGCCGCAGTTTTGTATCAAAGACAATGGGGTTCATGTGCTTGCCAAGGCAATCATGTGCCATAGAAAAATCAGGTCATTCTATCAGAGGAGGTGGGTTACAGGACAGTATAAGAAGCAGGAACACAAAGAAAAAGAAGTGGAAGAAGTGGCCTGAGGGAGAGCTGAGACCACGATCAGAGGTGAGGGCAACTTGCAAAGAAAGCCAATTGGTCTAAATCTGAATGGTGCTTTGGAAAAGGAGGTTGAAATAAAATGCATTAGGACAAAGTATTTCTGTTGCTACGGGATTGAGGGTCTGAGAGAGGGGAGAGGCCAGTGTTGTTGTAGTTGGTTTAATAAAAGAAGTCTGGCCCAATGTGAGATGCAGTGGGTCTGCATGCTTCATTTGCTGGGTTGTGGAGGGAAAAAAGGGGTGTGTGTGGATCAGTGAGGTGGGCATGTTGGGAGAGCAAACAGATTGAGATCTATCTCCAGGTTTCCCATGCAGACTGTGTGCACGCTTTAAGGGTTCTCTCGCTGCAGGTGCATAGTGGGGTGGGAGGGCGAGTTATTACCCCTTCTTTGCTACATGAATAGATCAAAAAGCTGCACAGCTAGAGAGTGATGAACACAGCTCGTCCCACCCCCGGGCTTGAGCTCCTTCCTCTACACACCTACACCTCAGCCACGGAGAACATGAACTTGCCGGTCTGAAAAGCACAGAAGGGGTCAGAGAGAGGTGGAGAGAAGAGGTACCCCCTGACCCCAGAAGGAGGCAGATGGGGAGCAGGGCAACACAGAGCACCGTGGCGCCATCCGCCCAGCTCCACAGCCCTCAAACGAGCAGGAACACAAGCCTGTTGTGCTATACAATGTGGGCTTTACAGATTTAAGAATCCCTCACAAAATTTAGGACATTGGCTTCAGGATTCTTATTTTTATTCTAGGCATGGGAAATGAAACATGGTATTCTTCAATAAAGGAAAGCCCACTCATTAATGGGACTGTTGAGAAAAAAAAAAAAAACAGAATTCTATACAATCTATAGCCCTTCAAAAAAAAATACGTTTCCCTAGATTCTCTTTCAAGAACAGAAGGACTTTTGTTACTTCCTCAAAGGGTGCTATCTTTTACGAGCTTATTAAGGCAACCTGCTTCTTTTCTTCACATGTTTAAGTGACATTCTGTTGTTTCTCTAAGTGGCTCCTCCAGCGGACTGGGGCCGCCAGCCTCTGCCAGGTGTTCCCCTGGCTCCCCTCTCAGGCAGCGTGCAAGCCACACAGGCAGCAGGGCCAGGCTGCTCTTAAGAAGAGACTCCAGTTGTGACCAATTAGGTGGTGATTTTGAAATGGGTCTGACATTCCTTTGGGAATTAAGAAAAGAGTGCTGACTTCACTTGGAAGAGAGGAAAACGTTGCCACGTAACCTTTCTCTGAGCAAGGCAGCCAACATGCTAGCAAGGATTGGCTGTCTCTGCTTTATTTGACCCATCTCCGCCCAATGCAAGGAGCAGGTGGCTGCGGTCCCAAGGTGCTGCATGCCGATGGAGCTCTCAACAGCCCCCCACCCTCCACCCCGACCCTTGGGCGCCAGGAGAGATGGCAGAGGGGTTCCTGGGCTCTCACAAAAGTAGCCGGTATAGGGGCACCTGGGGGGGCTCAGTTGGTTTGGCGTCCGACTCCTGGTTTTGGCTCAGGTGATGATCTCAGGGTCATGAAATCAAGCCCTGCCTTAGGCTCCACGCTCGGCAGGGAGTCTGCATGAGATTCTCTCTCTCTCTTCCTCTCTTGCTGCCCCTCTTCTGTCTTGTGTGCATGCTCTCTCAAATATATGAATCTTTCTTTTTTTAAGTAGCCAGCATATCGCCAATTCATAGAGTCTCATCTCTGATCAGGGTAATGGGACTCATCTCTTTCATAGCCAGTAACAATGCTCGTGGGCTGAAAAGGAGGCACGGATATCCCCAACAGGTGAAATCGGTGCTCAGGTCAACTTGACAATAAACAGCTTTGTCCTCTTTATTATTCCTTGGGCTGCACTGTCACAGGGTCCCCAGGAACCCTGGGCTGCCATGAGCAAAGGCAGGCACCACAGGGTGTCGCAGGCGGGGACGGTGAGCTCCTCACTTCAGTAGGTGGAGGGAGGGGGGTGCAGACTTTTCAATGGCACACAAATTGTTTTCTTTCCTGGGCGGCAAGCCTGCGTGCTTTTCTCATGGCCACACTGATCATCATTTATCATAATAATGAGCATCTATAGCGCTTGGCAGCTTCTAAGGGAATTAGGACAGGTATTATTATCCTGTTTCATGGACAAGGAATGGAGATTCAGAACGATGGGAGTTCTCCGTCCAAATCACAGAGTGACAAACAGCAGGGCAGGCTCTGGGACTCCTGTTCTTCATATACCATGTCACCTCGCCTTATGACGCTAACAGCCAGACACAGGAGACCCATTTTCCCAGCTGGGCTCTGGTTCTTCCCTTCACTTAAGTGTCTACTTTGGGAGTTGTCACTGACATCTTTTGCAGCTCTGGGCTGCCTCCGAGCCATTCTTAGGCACACATTCCCTCCCATCAGTAGCGGTTCCTACAACTTGCCTTCTCTCTCAAGTCTCTCCTCCTCACCACCCGCCCTCACCCTCCCACATCTGGCCCCCGCACCAGGGGCCACAGTCCCCACAACCACGTTCCCACCCATGCTGGTGAGGGAGGCAGCAGGGGGGTTGAGGCTCAGATCCCAGAGAGCAGAAAGCCCAAGATTTAGGGTAGGCTGCTGGAATCGGGAGAGTTTCCTGGGGAAGGTGGGGAGTCTCAGAAAAAAGATCCAGAAAGTCACAAGAATGAAACGGAAGCCTGGTGAGATGACAAGACTAGCTTGGCCGGGGATGTGGAGAGGACAGGTGAGAAATGAGCCGGGAGGTGTGAGCACCAGGGGCTTGAGGTGACGCGTGAGGATTCCCCATCAGGATACTCCCAGAAACAGCACAGTAATTACTTTAAACAGCTTAAGCAGATAGATTGCTTCATTATTAAAAGGCACAGAAATAAAGGTTTAAACTCACCCGCAAGATTTCTTCAACACAGCTTGGATCACTGGGAAGGCTTACCTAAAAGAAAATAAACAAACAAAAACTAAGCACCATCTAGTTGTTCTCAGAGAAGCTTGTTGCATAGTATTTTACACAGCAGGAAAAACGGTAATAAGGAAAAGAATGAGAGCTATCAATGCAGGTTTTTCTCCTGTTAAGTACAAAGTAGAAAGTGTCTGCTAGCGGCCAATTTTGTTTTGCTTTAATGAAGCCGTAAGACCACAGGGTAAGGTGCAGAAAGAGGGTGACTCATTCCTTCACCAATTTTCTGTAGGAGGCTAGGGCTGTCCTCCCCCATCACGCAGGCTTTACTTGGCTCATTCATCCAAAGAAGGAGCTTGACTTCCCTAACTTTAAGGCTCATTTGACCCTCTGACAGAGTTTAATGTATTATTCATCATCACAGATTTTTAAAAGACAAGGCCTAGAAGGATATCTATGATAGGACTAAGTTTTTTTTTTTTTTTATTTAGAGGAGTCTAGCCAGATGCCTACAATTCATATTCAAAAAACCAAGGCTCAAACTCATGGGTAAATTGCACATGTGCCTTGGCTCTTAGAGAGAATGTCACAAACATACAAAGTGAATCCCATGAGCCATCTCTCTTAGCGTGACATCTTCCTAATCAATCGAAATTCAAGCAACTTGTAGAAATGTACTGAGGACTTACTGGTGGTCTGGCACATGGCTCTATCCTCCAGGGGCTCTGTAATCAGTGAAAGCCAGAAGCTGAACACCAAAGTGAGACACCAGCTCTAAAGCAGCAACTGGGAGGGACTCAGAGAAAGGTCTGCAGGCATGACACCACCTGTGTGAGTTACAGGCATCCCCCAAACATCCCTCTCTCCTTCACACCTTCACCCTCTCCAGGACTGCAATTTTCCACTTCCGCTTCTCTCCAGTTGTGGCAAGGAGAACATTTGGTCTCTTTAATTCACTGCCTCAGAGGGCGAAAGGTCAGTCCTATAAAGACAGCACTGCCAGAGGCTCTATGTCCCAGACCTCTTGCAAGGGCAATTGGGTGATGAACCCCTACTTACCCTGATAGGCTGAGGTAAGGACATAACTCTATTTGGGGGAAGTGGAAAACAGAACATAGCCCCAGTTCCCCTCAACCCGAAAAAGGACATGCTACAACCATCAGCAAATCTTAATTTAGGATTAAAGTCACTACTGTACAGGCATTAATTTAAACCTTTGTTTAAAGGTCTTTGTTTCAGGAGCATAAAATCCCTAGAGGCAGAGGCAGGCTGAGAAAGAGTCACCAATAACAAAGGGGCCATGGGTTATCCTGTATGGTTCCAGGTTACACCTGTTACCCTGAAGTAATTATTGACGGTGTCACCTTTCTCCCTCAAAAATGTCGCAGTTTGGATGATGGCTTATACAGTTACTCTTCCTGGCACAATAATATTCCAGTACCGGGTAGAAAGAACAGTAGAAAGAGGCTGAAAAAGTGGGAATCATGGGTAGTTTGGCCTGGCACAGGTCATTCACTCATTCAACAAATTTTCTGAGGGCCAGGGCCCACCGTGCCTCTTGCCTTATGCTAGGCACAGATACAGTGAAAAGCCAAAGGACACGCAGCTTCCTCCCTCATGCAGTTTGTAGACTCAAGAGGAAGGTGGATAGGAGGAATCGCCAAATGAAGGATTCCCTGTCCAAATAAGTGTGGGAAATACTGTGATCCACCCCCCACCATGGAAATCCACCACATGAATTAAAGGCTCTGAGCCATGGATCTAACTGTTCAGTGCAACACATCCCCAACTTTCTTGACCAATGAATTCCTGGGTTTTTAGTTTTTGTGATTTTTGTTTCCCAATCAACAATTACCACCATTCCATATGGAACTAGCATTTGCAGAACACACTCTGGGAGGTGCTGGTCTAACATACTACAGGATTACAGAACTCAACTGGTTAGTCTTAACAGCAGATAAAATCTCATTCCATTGCTCAATGCTCCAACAACTGTATTTTCCAAGACAGCCTTTGAACTTCCAACAAATAACCCGGGACAAAGGCCAAGATGATTATAGCAGAATAACATTTCAATATCGTTGTTGCATTCCATCCATGTGGGCTGTCTGGCCTCAAAATGTATGTGCCACTTTCATAAAAAGGTCTTTGCTCTTTCTCCTTCCACACAAAAACGTAATGTTAATTTTTAAACCACAGAGAAAAACATATCCGCAATATGCAGACACAGCAAGAACGCTTGCCTATGCGTCTATAAGGAGGTGGGTGGGAGTTCTGGCCCTACCACTCGGGAACAGGACTTCGAAACTTTACCTGAGTTCCAGTTTCCCCAACTGTAAAACCAAGTAGAATAAAATAAAATCGCCATCATAATAATACCTGCTCCTTTCAAATCTCACCGGTGGTCTGTGAGCAGCAAATGAAATAAGTGATGTGCATGTGCTCCGCACCCCGCAAAGCCGCACACGATGATCTAGGTTATTACCCCTTGTCCCATTGTTCTCCTCACTGCTTTATTACAAAGTCGAGTCTTCCCATCTTTTCAAGGAAAGACCTGACTCACTCTCACCAACTGCAAATACCATTCCTACACCTGCTATTATAAATATCCATTTCCTTCTGGGGTAACCGCTGTCAAAATAGAAAGAGTTGTTGACTCGGGGGCTTTGCAGGAAATCTAATAATGACTTCTTGGGGTCAGGAGCAATCAGGATGGGGAAGGGCTCTACGGATGAGGACAGTCAAAGAAGTATGCGTCTGTGCTGACTGTTTAGATTGTTTTTCTTTTTTGAGAAAATACTAGAATCCAGTATTGGCATGGAGTCACTAGTCCTGCAACTGGTCTAGCCTGCCCCACAGCTGTTTTCCCCTCAAAACAACTACATTTGAGCAGCAAGGGCTTTCCCTTCTGCGAGTGCTTCTGAATTAACCAGCAAGCATCTCCTCTGCGCCTAGACTAGTGTTAGGGATGGTGTGGTGGGGGCTGGTGACACAAACAGCTATGAGACTTGGCCTCTTTCTCTCAGAGTTAAATGTCTGGATGGGACAGCAAAAACAAACAATTAGAGACCCACTGGGACATACATTGTAAGGTAGTCGTGACAAGGGTAATAGGATCGTATTCAGCGCCCGACCGCCTATTCATCAGTCCTCCCCATTTATTTCTTTAGACAACAAATCCTGATTGAGCTCACACTGTGCTCAGGATGGTGCCAAGGGGAGGAGGGCTTGAGGACGCTGAAGACAACATAATTCCTGGCTTCAAGACTCCACGCAAACTGGGGAGACAAACATTGACACGGGACACAGACAATAGGGAACAGGAGGGCTGACAAAGTGGCAGGGAGAGGGTACCTACCGGGTTCACGGACAGAGCCATGTCCGACAGAAGCTCCCAGCCGCTGAGGTCCCCACTGTCGTCCTCACTCCACATGGGAGTGAGGAGCCAAGGATCTGACATGGCCGGGAAGTGGTGGGGCCACCTGAGGCCACTTGAGTCTCAGCCCCCTGCGGAGCTGCGCGCGGGGGTCACTCTGCACACTTAAAGCAGCTGCACTGAGGCTGGGGCTCAGCCCCGGGATGTTGCCCAGTGGCACTCTCACCCCCCCCACTTCTGTCTCACGAGCTTGCACACACGCACACGCACGCACACCCCTCTTGCAGTACTTCTGGAGGAGTCACTCGGACAGGTGGGAAAGGAGACTACAGAACTAGTGGTGACACTGGGATTAGAACTACTGCCCGCTGAGTTGCCAAGCTGCCGCTTAATCCCCGAGCCACCTTCTCCTCCCTTTCAATCCACTCCTGAGCACTCAGTCCACAAAGCACAAGTTAGCCACTCAGAGCGTCGGCGTCCTTTGCATGCCCCCCTCTCCGCCCCCTCCTCCCAGAGCAGAGAGCAGGCTGCACGCCCGCACAGGAGAGGCAGAGCACTCCCGCCCGGCCCCACAGGACCCTGTCTCAGGCCAGGCACGGATGCGGTCCTCCCAGGGCCAGGGACGGCAGGTGCCCAGCAGGCAGGTGGGGAGTTGACGGGGAGCCTTCACAAGTGCCTTCCCCCCCTGCACGTGATCGTGCAGGCTGCCACTGCATGTAGCCACAGAGAGACCATGCACCGATCGTCTGGCCGCTGATAAATACATATCTCAGGAAATAACGAGGGTACCTTTAAAGCATCAAATATTCAATTAACTGCAGCAACAATAAACGAATTGCAGAGGATGGTTTAATCATCCTGGAATTAATCAGTTTGGAGCATACTTCTTGGCGATTAGGGTAATACAAGATATCAGAAATACCCTGATTGGGGCATTGAGAGACATAAGCAGCAGCTAGCACTAACAGACAACACAGAGATGGATGTAAAACATTCAAAGAATAATGATCATCACACCATAACCTGGGGAGGGGGAGCTCAGTGCATACCTCCCAGTACGCTACTACTAAGGGACTGTCGTGACAGAAGGGTCATTCTTTCCCCCCCCCCCCTAAAAGCACCCTAAGTTTGTCCCACAGTATCTGGCAATCAAAGCCCACTGTTCTAGGTATATTCCACCTTGACACAGACTTCGCAAAGTAAAACTCAAAAATCACAAGCTTAATCGCCGGCGAATGCTTGGATTCCCCTAACAAATACAAGTGACTGAGTGACACATGGCTAACGCCACATACCACCCTAAACGCCCAGCCAAACAATATGCATGACTGACACCCCACGGTGCTTCCGGACTAATTCCGTTTGTATTTTCATTAACAAACTGCCACATTTATCCCCAGGACTGATTTCTGGGGCACAGAGCTCCCCCGACACGGAATCACTAATAGAATGAAAAGTCAGGTTGTGATATTGCACTACCAAATGAGTTTGCCATCTTTTTAAAATGTTTAATCCCCATGGTTGGTCATTCGTAAAAACAAGAGGCAACAAGCCTCCGAAGCTCTGATTTGCATGTGCCCGGGGATCCCTTGATCTCTGCGCCCCATCCGGGGAGTCTCGGGTTCTCTAATTTGGAAAACCATAAACCCAGTTCACATTAGGATCCATCAGCCCCTGGCTTCCTGCCTCACCTTAACCTGTCCCTATTCTAGTTGGTATTCATGAGTCTCTGATTAAACAGGAACAGTTAATATTACATAAGCTGCAGACGAAAGTCCTCAGGTAATATAACTTTAATCAAAACAAAAAAAGGTTTCACGATGGTTACACGGGTACAGCCAACCAGCGCATCTTCTGATTTCTTTTTTTTTCTATTTATTTATTTATTTATTTATTTATTTATTTATTTTTAATAATAAATTTATTTTTTATTGGTGTTCAATTTGCCAACATACAGAATAACACCCAGTGCTCATCCCGTCAAGTGCCCCCCTCAGTGCCCGTCACCCTGTCACCCCCACCCACCCTCCCCTTCCACCACCCCTAGTTCATTTCCCAGAGTTAGGAGTCTTCATGTTCTGTCTCCCTTTCTGATATTTCCTACCCATTTATTCTCCCTTCCCTTCTATTCCCTTTCACTATTATTTATATTCCCCAAATGAATGAGACCATATAATGTTTGTTCTCCAATTGACTTATTTCACTCAGCATAATCTTTTTAATCTAGCCAAACTCTTAGCTGTCCAAAGAGTTGAATTTTACTTTCAAACACGCCTTTTGACCAATAGTTAAGAGAGTCACATGGTCAAAACAGCCCATGTAAAAGCAAGCTAATAGTCACCATTTCCTCGAAGAAAAAGAGGAAACACAAAGGAATTTAATGTACTTACCACTATGGGCCAAGTACCAAAAAATGACCCTCTGTCTAGAATCTTATATGGCATTAAACTAAATAGGACGGGGGCATGATTACATTTTATTTATTTGAGCAAATAAATGAGATAATTTACTCTATTTGGGGGGGCATCAAGGGGTAACAGAAAGAATACGGTCTTTGAAGCTGGACCGACTCGGATTCTAATTTTTTTTTTTTATTTATTTATGATTGTCACAGAGAGAGAGAGAGAGAGAGGCAGAGACACAGGCGGAGGGAGAAGCAGGCTCCATGCACCGGGAGCCCGATGTGGGATTCGATCCCGGGTCTCCAGGATCGCGCCCTGAGCCAAAGGCAGGCGCCAAACCGCTGCGCCACCCAGGGATCCCCCCGACTCGGATTCTAATCTCAGCTTCGATATTTAATTTGCTCTGTGAACTGGGGCAAGATCCTTGAACTTCTCCAATTCTGTGTCTACCTAACTACAGGAGGGGAATTAAAAAATACACTTTTAGGACCCTTATGTGGCTGAGATGTACATCATAAGCCCCCTTCCCAACTTCTATTGCAAGTTGCCTCAAAGCCAGGTGTCTTGACACTTGGAATCACCAAGGAGACAGTCTGGTCTCCTTGTAAATTGGCCCCCATGACATCACATGCATGTCACTAATTGTTAAAGCCTATTGAGGGGCCCAACATATAAGGAGTCTCGGGCTGCTGCTCCATCTGGTGGCTCTCTCTGAAGATGACAAATGATGCTGAAGATGGAACATGAGGGGGTAGGACAACAGAGAGACAGGGCGGAGGGAGTTGTGGGGTGGGAGGGGGGAAGAGTGGGCGACGTGCTTCATTATGAGGACATCTCTTCTCTGATTACATTAGGCATGGGCAAGGGCAGAATGCATATGCAGAAAGGCCCATCATCAGCTGAGAGTACCTAATGGCAGATGGAATTTCAAGTGAAGAGTACTTAATTCAGTGGGCTCTGAATAGCCATTAGCTCACTGTTCATTTATTTGGTGTAATAACTAGCTTCTATAGAAGAGTGAGCTATAAATGGGGAGCGGGATTATGGTCTTAAAGAAAAATAAGGTACACATCTAGAAAGATCACCCTAAGAAACCTAGAGGCTATCTGGAAGTTCTCTGGTCACCTGGGCAGGGCAACGAGGTCATTCTGGCCGCTGCCACTGTGTCGCTATCCACAGCCACACCTAGGCTACACACCGTCCACTGTGCAGGAGCCCCAGGGCCAGACCCCCTGAGTACACATTCTCGAGGTTTTGCGCCTGGATTCCTTAATTGTGTTGCTCACACATAAAGTGTATTCTCCTCCTCGTTGCCAGCCTCCCAGTCTTTGGCCCACCTTGCTTGCCTTTTTCTGCCTGGGATCTTAGCCTTGCTCTCGCCCTATAACTCACAGATACTCTGGCTGTGGTCTCTCCCCTTTGAGATTTCTAGAACCAAGAACCATTTAAAATAATAATTTATCCCAGTAAATCCCTACTTGACACACTGCCATTAACCATTAATGTTAACAGCAGGATTGTGGGCAGGCCGATAATCTTCTAGTAAAAGAGGGTACTGGAAAGCAACAGATACAGAGACTGGAGTGACATCAGGCAACTTCTGAACTCTATCAATAGCTGCTGTTAATGAGGCCAACATGCACGATGGACACGTATCGAGAAGATGTTCCAAGAAGCAAGTTCACTTTTGAATTTTGTCATTTAAAGAATAAACACTAGAGGTTTTAGAGTGTTCGTATACTCCTAACACCCCACGATCACAGCAAATTCTCATGATATATGGCAACCAAACCATTGCCAGGCAGCCATCTCGCTTTCAGCTAACTATGATCTGATAAAGGAGGGAAAGGAAAACATACCGACAGGAAACAGTTTCGTGTCCAGGTTTTCCAGCACTAATTAGCTGTGTGGTTTGGGACAATTCACTTCATTGCTCTCCAGCCTCTGCAAGAAAGGCAGGGGAACATGCTACAAGTTCCTAATGTTTTGTGTCTCACATGATGTTACAAAAACAATCAGAGATCTACATAAGATAACCAACTGTTTAGTTTGCCATGAGAGGTCATTCCAAAAACAATATCCAAAAGGTAGGAAGGGTACAATCTCCAAATACATGACAGGTTCTTCAAAACATAAGACAGCAAACTTAAACCAACATCAAACATACATACCACTGTTCTTACAGTTCCCATTTTGCCACAGAATAACCTTTGTCTTGGATGGGTTGCCAGGTGAGATGATCTCTGGGGTATCTTCTGCATTTTGTAATTTGACACACCTTCTATTTGATTCTGTTACATTACTTATATTTTATTCTACGTAGCAGTAGACTTCTGGACAGTCAATTCTCTATCTCCTACCCATGGATTATTTTCTCCATGGACCACTGATGCAAACTGTCAAATCCCAGCCAGATACATGTTTTCTTTCCCTGCAGATGGTTTTTAAATGCACGAGAGAGGCAGACTCGTTTTTGGACCAATCAACAGAAACATAATTAAGAAAGCAACCCTCATGTAACAAGTCACACAGAACACACAGCACACACATCCTGTGGGCCTTACCTGTGAAACTGGTTTCACACCTTAGTCATCCTGAAGATGAACCTGAAGACCATTTAGGAAAGACCATTTGCAGTCTCTTTTGCTAAGAGTCCACATTCCCTACAGTATAGCATATGATCTATCATGTGCCATGTATTCCAAAGCCCAACATGAATTCTTAGGAGGGGCTGGGGTGGGGGAAGGGGCAGGAGGAAAATCAGGTAACACAGTGTCCTAGAAGCCTGGAGAGGAAAGTGCTTTAAAGAGAAAATGGCCATTAAGTAAGACAAGGATGAGGACTTGGAGGTTGAGTTTGGCAAGGTCTAGGTCATGGGCAACCTTGGTCAGAGCTGTTTCAGTGGCACGCTGTGAGGCTAGCTGTGAGCGCAAAGCTGACTAGAGTGTGTTGAGGAGGGAGTGGGAGGATGGAAGGAGAGAGCAAATGATCGATTCCTCCTGTGAAAGGGAGCAGAAAAATGGGGAGAGAGGAAATGGTGATGTGGGCCAGATCAAGGTTTTTACTTTTTTTTTTTTAAGAGAGATGATATTAAGGCATTTTATAAACCGGTGGGTGGAGAGAGGGGAAAAGTGTTGCAAAAGAGAAAGTGGATGGTTGTAAAAGCAAAGTCCTTGAGGAGGAGAGAGCGCATCGGGACACAATTGGAGAAGACGGCCTGAAACAGGAGCATGGACACTCTGGATGCTCCTTCCATTGTAACAGGGAGGGAAGGCAGAGTGTCTATAGACAGAAGCAGTTGGGTTAGAGCAATTAAAGATGAGAAGATGCGGTGGCACTTGTCTGATTGTATCTATTCTGCTCCATGCAGTACACGGCAAGGTCATCAGCTAAGGATGGGGGCTAGTTATTGGAAATGTGAAGAGAAAGGAAAGGCGGGAAATAGTTGTCTTGGAGAACAGAACCATGGATTTGCTAGGGATGCCTAACAGAACTCTCAGGTGATGCTGAAGGGAGAGACAGAGAGAGGGAGAGAGAAGAGAGAGCACTAGCGAGCTACCTGAGAAACACAGGAGATGCTGTGCATACCCTGAGTTGGGAGAGAAAGGAAGGGGGAGGCAAGGGGAAAGAGGAAGAGCTGGAGGCCAAGTAGCTCCAGTGATTTAGAAGGAGGTGACACTCTGCTCCCCACTATTAGTACTGCCCTTTCCAGCACTGATTAGCTAATTACCTACAGTTCACAGTTCTCCAACTGCTCTAATCCGTGAGAGGCTTCACTCTATATGAAACAAGCAGAGAGCCCAGGAGCAGGAGTAATGATTTTCTGGGACCCCACAGTGGTGAAGCCCATAATATTACGCAGAAGGCCAGATGAAAATAAGCCCAGGGCCAAATACGGCCACAGAGCTGGAGGATCTCCTCTCTGGGGCTAAATGAATTCAACTTGGTCTCTAGGGAAGCAGAGAACCCGATTAACCCACAGCCTCCTGAGACAGAGCATTCCTATACAGCACGGAAAAGAAGTTGCCAGATTGTTTCAAGAGGAGTTGCATTAAATTATTCAAATATTTTGCATTTACACAAACACTTATCATGTGCTCATTAGCATGAAAGATTTTATTTATTTATTTTTTAAAGATTTTATTTATTTATTCATGAGAGACACACAGAGAGAGGCAGAGACACAGGCAGAAGGAGAAGCAGGCTCTCTGTGGGGAGCCCAACATGGGACTCAATCCCAGGACCTCAGGATCACGCCCTGAGCCAAAGGCAGATGCTCAACCACTAAGCCACCCGGGTGCCTCAACACGAAAGATGTTTCAAAAGATGATTTTCTTTTATAATACACCTTGGATGGACAAGTTCCTCAAAAGCATTTATGGTTGTATAAAGGTACAAGGACTTCTGTTTTTCTGGTAGCTCCTGAAGATAGTGCTACGGGCATCTTATGGGGTCTTCAATTAAGTGCTGTAACCCCATTTATAAAAGAACCTTTTAATCTATCTTTGGATCATATGGTTTGAAAAACTTGCAGAAAATGAAGGTCTTTCCTTGACATTCACAATCCCTCACCCAAGAGAAAGCACTCTGGTCTTCTCCTGAATACGCAGCTAATGATATAAATGTCTATTGTAAAACAAGAAACCCAGATTTCAGTTGGATTTTTATCTAGCTAAATTCTCCTTAGAGTCACATAAGCAGAACAGACTCTATGAGTTGTACCCATACATGCCCTCAATAAAGATGTGACAACAGCATACACTTGATAGAGAGTGGCTCCACATTCAGACTAACCTCTAATGAACTTGGTGCCTTCTTGGCTCTCTAAACCCTGCATTTAGGATTGTCTTAATTGCCAGCGGATGACACCGCATTCCACAGAAAAAGTTACAGTTGCTCTTCTCAGACAGTGATGATCCCAAAGAACAAGCAGCACACATGGGGACTGAATCTTCACCAGCTCCCCTATTATTTATAACTCTAATTAAAACACTTTTATCTATTAATGCCAAGTGACACTGCTAAATATATTCAGGGAAGTTCACATTTTTTCCCTATACTTCTGAAATCTCTTAGATCTGCGCCCACTTACACGTGGTTTCACTGTTCGCTAAAATGAAACGATAGCTAAGAATAACTCACTTCCATTAGATTTATAAATCTCATTAATTAATTCTACATCTCCAATGGTGTAGAGACCAAACTCAAATGCAAGATCTAATTAAAGAGAAGTAAAAAAAATGTTAAGAAACAACACTGAGATTGAAACACAGAAATAACTGTTTAGCCCCAAATTAATGAGGCGCTATGCTAAGCAAGCATGTCCATTAATCCCTAATGAGGATTTTAAACACATTAAAACTTCCTAATACAAAATGTTTGCCTTCCTTTTATCCAATAACAAATAAGCCAATAATTTTCTGGCTCTAAATGACACTATTAACTGTCACGGCATGTTTTATTTGACAAACCCTCCATTCAAATACTGTAAAACCAATTAATTTGCCTGCTGTGAAATGTGTTTCTTGATAGCTTTTATGCGATTTTTTTTCTTCTCAAAGAAATGTAAATAGGAGGTCAATGTAGGTGCCTGATTTTGCTTTAAAAAATATGCCACAGTAGCTATAGGTTGTCTACCCTGTTTGCAATTCAAATGAATTGAAAGACAACCTCCATTTTCAGGTCACAATTGCAAATTGGTCTCCTGATAAGTAAACTGTGTCAGAGTAATAGTTTGATTACCATGAAGATGGTCTCGTGTTTGAGAACAGAGAGTTGGCAAAATTACCACATTGTTTGATTATAAATAATGGTTCACAATCCTGGCCCTTACCACTCCCTGCTTTGTTAGGCGAACTGGCATTGTGACTTGTCTCCAGCTCCATCCAGACTTCCCCTAAATGCACCTGCTCGTGTTTCCCGAAACTGCTCTCTAAAACCGGACTTTATTCCTGATGCTTTTATTTGAAAACACCACAACTGGTTACACTTTTTTGTTGGCAGAAAAATCAATAGAACAAATACAAGAAGTTCCTGTTTCTTAAACTTCCCCTGGGTCTTACTTAGTATCTGCAGTTAGCTTGAGAGATGGCCCCAAGGCCCCATCTTCCGAGCATTTATGGGACATTCTGAAACATTTGGCTCGCGGAAGGGCATGGCATTTTTCCAGAAAATCACTCTGCAAACACAGACCCTTGACACAGCATCGTAAAGAAAGGGTCTGTGGCATTAAGTGTGGGTCTGCTCTGTGGTGCATCTTGAGACCACTGTATTATACACCAAAGACCAAAGAGGGAGTGATGCATGGTGTACCATGGTCTATGGAGTCTAACATTTTATGCCAATTAATGTGGACAGCATATGCATGGCACCAATGATCTTCACTTGTCTCACATCCGCATGAAAACCTGGGATTGGTTACTTCTGAGCTGTGAATGGCTGCAGGATAAACAGACACCTGGCAGGTGTTTATAATTCCAGGTATAATTACAACACATTACTGATACAAATAAAATACACTCAGTGAGATAACCACACTTATTCCTGAATCAGTGTGGTTGGAGGACTTCCAAACTTGGGGAGTTTAGAAAAAATCTATTCATGTTAAGAAAATTGTCCCAAATGGAAAATGTATACTGTATCCCCACTCCGCAGAGTACCCTGTGTTAAGCATTATGGGAAATTCAGTAAATGCAGTAGATGATAAAAGACTAAATATCCACAGGGAGCATATACTCCAGATGAACATACAGGACCTACATACCTACAACAAGTAATGACAGTGCCAGTTAGCACATATTTTCTGATCTTTGAACCAGGCACACGGACAGGAGGATTTTTCACTGAGTGAGTATGAGAGCCAGTTTGGGTGGTATGACTTGGATGACCAAATGTGCAAATTTCCAGAGTATCTAATACAGGAAGAATGAAAGTGATTATTTCACATCAGGACTATCCCATAGGGATCCCTGGGTGGCGCAGCGGTTTGGCGCCTGCCTTTGGCCCGGGGCGCGATCCTGGAGACCCGGGATCGAATCCCACGTCTGGCTCCCGGTGCATGGAGCCTGCTTCTCCCTCTGCCTGTGTCTCTGCTTCTCTCTCTCTCACTGTGTGCCTATCATAAATAAATAAAATTTAAAAAAAATTATAAAAAAAAAAAAAAAAAAAAAAAAGGACTATCCCATAAATCCCAATGGCAATTCTGCTTTTAAAAAAGACAGATGTGGAAAAAAAAAAAAAAGAAGGATGTGGGATGCCTGGCTGGCTGAGTCAGTGGAGTGTGTGACTCTTGATCTCGGGGTCATGAGTTCGAGCCCCACATTGGGTGTAGAGATGACTTAAAAATAAAATTCTAAAAAATAAAATAAAAAGGACAGATGAATGGCTTTGACAATACTTGTAACAGGAAGTCACAGGAGGGAAACCTGTCTGTGGATCTGGGGTGGTCAGGCAAGGAAGTGAGTGAGACTTGACCTTACCTTTGAATAACAGAACAGATCTGGACAGGTAGTAACTATAGCACTGTATGCCTTCTGGCAAGTTACAGTTTCTCCAGATATAAAACAAAGGGGCTGGCCTAGAATCCAGCCTCAAAAGTGACTCCAGTCCTGTTAAAACAAGTCTATCAGTCTGTGGTCCAAAACAAATTAATTTTAAGACTTCAACTTGTGTTCATCAGCTGATCACTCATTAAAAGAACTCTCCAATCTAGGAGCACTTGGCTGGCTCAGCCAGAAAAACATGTGACTCTTGACACCAGGTTGGTGAGTTTGAGCCCCACAGTGGGTATAGAGATTACTTAAAATAAAATTTAAAAAAAAACAGCATTATATTAAAAAAGAAGTCTCCAATCTAAAATTAAGAGCTATCAATTTCAAAGTTGTAGAGTGTACACGATCTACAGAAGTAAAAATGTCAAGCCATTTCAGCAAGTATTTTTGAAATGGTAACAGACAGACACTATGCATTAGAACTTCAGTGGAAGCATTTAAAATGTGAACGGTTTGCTTTTTATTATCAGGGAGACCACAACGACAATTAGATGTCATTTTCAAAAAGAACACGCTGGCCCCAAAGCAAAGTGCCTCAATCATGTGAGATCTTCGCATTGAGTTAGAGGTTATTCCTAAATGGTAGTGAAAATATAATCTATACTTGGCTAAGTCAATACACTTGAAGCCAAAATATGTAGAAATGGGTCTGTTTGAAAAGGTGATTTTGAAAAATCTCATAATGGCTCCTAAACCTTCCTTTTTTAATCAAGATTTGGGAACGTATTGAGACAACCAGACATCAAGTGTGCTTGCGACCTTTTCGACTGTCAACCCAGACAGATTTTTATCTTATGCGAATCAACCCAGAGCCTGAAAGGTGCAGTGCCAGAGCATGAATCCATTTCACTAGACAGCCATTGAAATTATAATTCAAAGTTCAACTTACTTTCGCATTTTCTACCACAATACTTTTGGCAGCCCAGGGCAGAAAGTCGAAACCTGGTTTCCAATGGAGACCACTTCTAGTGGTTTCTAAATGTTGGCAGCAAGAATTCCGTCTTGTCAAAGAGATCAGCAGTCTCTGGCTTTCATTAATTTACTTTCAATGACTGCTGCTCACTCTGAGGAAGCCTTTCTTTACCTAAGGATGTTGACCTGCTGTTGGACCCCATCAGAAACAGACACGAAAAGATACTGATATATTAGGAGATTGGGAAATCCCCTCCAGTGGCCTTCACAGACTTCACAACTTCCATTAATTCTCACTGATGCCATGAGCACAAAAAACAAGATTTGTGGTGGAGACATATAGCTGGAATCTATAAAAGCTCCCAACTCAAGATAAATAAACTCACCGATATATATTATACTATAAAGTGTTATTTGATGATCTTTAGAATCAGTTTTAAGGGCATTCTTCATTCAAATGGATTATCATAAAGAAGAGGGACTTTTAAAATGTAAAGTAATATGCCAATTTAAACGATGCAATTACTAATACTTAGTGTGCATTCAGTTGGGTACCCAAAAGGTTCTGGGCTGAGGGCATACTGTAAAATTTATTGTGATCACCCTCATCTTGAAATTACCTGCCTCACACTTAGGTGTACCTATAAAAATACATTTCATCAATTTCTAAATGTTTCACCTTTGTCTTACAATCCGTGCTCCAGAAGCAGGCATAATACCTTATCAGGATGCTACTAGGTTTTTTGAGTGGCATCAAACATCTATTTTGTAATGATAACCTTTCCAATTAGCATTTTCAAAATTCTCAGTTTCTCTTCTCTATAAATGATAACCTAACCCCAAGTGAGATTTCCAAAATCCTTAATGTGAAGATCTTAACCCCTTAATTCAAAACTCCAAGAAGAGGTCCCTGGTGGCATCATTTCGTGCTGCTGGTCTATAAACATAGATTGATAGAGTTCCCATGAAAGCTACAGGAATTCAGGAGCCAAGTTCATAGACTGCATCAAAGGCTCCCCTCTGGGACAAGAAGATACTTACCTCTGTTACAGGGCAAATAATGTTCTAACAAATTCCAAACCATCAACAAAAACAGGAAAACGATCACTTGTGGTCTAAAGAGAGACCTATGAAATGGCATACTGAAAACTTGAGAGAGGAAGAAGAGTGTCTTGAAGGTACACCACCTGTCCAATCATCAATCAGTGTCTGCGCTTTGAAGAGTACCTGCTATTGTCACCAGTAGACCACCCTGTTCCTCCAGCCAGGCTTCCCAAGTTCAACACTCAGGTCAGCACCTTGCTACTCTACTCTGCTCCCCCTTTGGCTTCCATTTCTCGACCATTTTCATCCAATTGAAGGAAATTCCTACAGATTCATGGGCAGTCCAAATAGGCCATGAAAACCGTCTTCCCATGAACAGTCACAGTCAATACTGATTTTAGAAATCATGGGTTTCTGGCGAAATGAGCTTACTGGTGCCAGGCTGAGGCTGGAATGAAGAAAGACACTTGCTCACCCAACACAACACATCCTTCCCCTTTTATTATTCCATTCAAGGAATGGGGAAGTAGCCAAATAGAGTTGGCAGGGGCAACCTTTTCATCTTTAGAAATTGGGTCCCTTGGAGTAAGATGGGTACTCTGAAAGAAGACCACCCGTGATGGCCATTACAGGTATTGGTGGAGGCCTCTGGCCCAAAGCATTCAAGTTTTGATCATGACCTACTAAATTTGCTGGAGGGCAGAGAGGAGAAAGACCAGGTAATAAGTGAAATAACTCTCTAGTGATATACGTGCCATCTGTCACCTGAGAATTTAGTTCTCAATGGAATGCTTTTAGTTGCTTGTCCAGTAATGGATACATTCATCTCACAATATACTCTTGCCAGAAAAAGGACCAGGTTTTATATACTCCAACCTTCCAACGTGTAGCCCATTTTAAAACTAAGAACCAATAAAGTGCAGAGAGGTAAAAGAGTTGGCTCAAGGTCACATGGCCAGGTAGAATGGAAGGACTGGGGCTAAACTCTGGTCCATCGGACTGAAAAGGTCAAGTTTTTGTCATCATATTATACAACCACTAACTTACATAATCCCCATGATGGAAGACTCATTACCTCAGATTCCATTTAATCCGATTCAAGTCACTTCAATTCAATTAAACAACTAATGCAGCTCTGCTCAAGCTTCTTCTGGAAGATCTAAATGATCTATTTACACAGTCTCCTCTGTATTCTGTTGGGAAGTGGTGGAGTGGAAGGAGGGCAGCAGGGGTGCAGCAGGCAGAGTAATGCCGGCCTTACTCCTGAAAACAGGATCTAAATGAGGCATCTCTTCAAAAAATTTAAATTTTAAATGGTGTGATGCCGTGGCAACTGCTTTTTCTTAAAGATTTTATTTATTTACTCATGAGAGACACACAGAGGGATAGAGAAGCAGAGACATAGGCAGAGGGAGAATCAGACTCCATGCAGGAAGCCCCATGTGGGACTCGATCCCAGGACTCCAGGATCACGCCCTGAGCCAAAGTCAGAAGCTCAACCACTGAGCCACCCAGGTGTCCCAGCGATTGTTAAGAGTGTGACAACAGACATGTGAGAAAGCCGTGTGCAGGCCACAAGACACCTAAAAGGGAGGCAGTGTCTGGCGCCTTTTTGATTTGCTCACACTTCAGTCAGGGGCACCACAGGCCCCACCCTCCCCCACCAGCACCACCAGAGACTGCATGATCAGAAAGTCAGAATCCAGCTCTGCCCGGAGCTATGGGGGGAGGTTTGGGCAACAGGCCAAAGGTCCTGCTTAGATTCTTTGGCTCTGTAGGTAGGGGTGTAGCGGTCATGGTCATTGTGTTGGCTTCCACAGCACCACGTTTGGTCTAAACACCTGAGGCAATCAAAGTAAAGAGACAAGAAACTGGGAAGTATTGAGAAGAGAAGGTTAGAGGAATAAACCCATTTTGTAAATGACCCTTCAAATGCCTACATCATAGTGTGCTCATCGAGATGAAGTAAGCTCAGAGATAGGCCCACCCCCCTGTAAGTGTCCCACAAACATTTCTGTGAACAATAAGCATTTATATGACCACTTTAACACTAAACCTCTAACCAACCTATGGCCTGACAGCAACATCCAGGCCTAGTCCATCTAGACTCTAGAGTGAACATTTGGCTGCCCCCAAGGCACACTGAATGCTATATGCAAACTACCCCGGCAATGGCATCTTACATAATTATTTTCACAGCTAACTGCTTAACAGTATACTAAGCTAATGGTAAGGTGCAAAAACTACGCAAGCAAACTATGATGTCAACAAACCTATAACATGGGTATAACTGTCCTCATTTTATGGATGGTGAAAGTGAGGTTCAGAGAGGTTAAATGATTTGCCCAAGGTCACACAGTTAACATGTGATAAAGCCAAGATGGCAAACCATGTCTGTATGACAATGGTGAGGAAAAAAAGTTATATTACAAAAAAGTAAAGTACGTAGTAGCCCTTATTAAAGTTGTGTTAATTCTTTTCACTTTGTAAAACTCCTTTGCCATACCAATATAACAGAATGTAGTGAACATACAAGTTGCAGTTCAACAAGCCCAATTTTTTCCATTGTTTGGATGAGCATAAGATTATATATGCCCGGCTGTGTAGGATAAACAAGATATCATGATTATTTCTTTGCATTCACAACTACTATGGCCAATGCAATCGCTTCAAATTAATCTATACAAAGTAAATGTGTAAGCTTAATGGGCTATTTCAAAGGATCTCAAAGAGGAACTGATTAAAATGGCCATGAGAGGATTTGGTGGCATTTTTTACTTTGTATAGAACAAATTCAACCAAACCAGAATGTAAGATTATGTAGAGCCTGTTGAATAGAGACAAGTCACTCAGATGTGAAAGTTTATAGAAAAGGAAAAATTTGAATTGACCTGTTATGGATTTCTGCATTTGAAACTTTAGTGTTTCTCTCTGCAGATGTGAAATATGGATGCAAGTGTATATGGAATAGATATATACTGACCCACAACTGAGAATCTAATGGCAAAATGGATCCTCTTTGAGTGAATTTCAAAGCCAAATTTTTCAAAGGCTGCATTTCTCACAAATTCCCTCTAATGGATACACTACTTGTTTGTTTATTCCATTTGGCTCTCATGAGAGAAAACCTACTCTTTCCTGTATTATCATGACTGGAAGCTTTCAAAGTGAAAAACTCTGTGGTCCAGTCAGGTTTGCAATGCTCCTTACACTTTGATCATGTTCTAGCTGACCTTCTGACAACCGGTTCCACTGTCTGGTCAATTCAACTTACCAAGAGACTTGTATTTCCAACTCCCTGTTTCCAGAGCCCAAGATTGGGTGATAAATACACTTCATAATTAGCCTGCCTGATTTTACCAACAATAGAGGGGAGTTTTTAAAATGTATGGTTTACCAAGGGAGGACGGGGGTAGCTAATGGAAGAACCTTGCAGCCGAGGTCAGAAGAACCTCTTCCTTCTGGATCTCTCACCCATGAAATGAAGAAACTGGAAAGAACACATATCCCAGATTTTACAGAGCTCCCCAAAATAATACTGTGGCTGGTGATCAAATGAATTGGTTATACTGAAATCAAGAAGACTGGGAGAATCTTTTTATAATAACCTACAAGTAATGATTCCTTTTAGGAAGGCGAGTTATACTTTCATCCAGAGTGCTCGGTAAGGCTTGGACTCTCAGACCTTCTTCATTTTGTCAAGACAACATTGGATAGTTTCAAACTATGTCATCTGAACCAAATCTCACTATTTACTCTGATAGTTGGGGTCCATTTTTCATCAAGTGTTTGTCTTTGGTGAATCACCTCTGTTCTCCAGGCCAAAGACTCCTTGCTATGAAATGAAGGAGTCTGATTCTCTCCCTGGTCTATACTGTATAAGAGCCTCTATCTATATCCCCATGATCCCCAGGACCTCCTGGAGTGTTAAGGCGAAATAATCACTTTTGGTGATAACCAGTATATCCGTCCCAAATCAGAGGACGCAGATCCCACTGGGACAGTGGTTCAATCAGCAAGTGGCTAAACTGGTAGGATAGAAAACTCAAATCCATCGTCCTTTCCCAGCATCAAGCTGCCACTCATTTCTGGGGTTTAGATAAAGACTGCAGGACTAGATTCTTCCTTGGCTGAGATAGGGCGTGGGTGCATTATTTTAGAAAGCTGACCGACCACATGCCTGTAAAGGCAACATGGTCTTAGGACACACTCCTAAGGACACACTCTAAAGCAATTTAAAACCAAATTTCATTCCAAGAGATGACAGACAATAATCTTCTTCAGTAGTTCTGGTGGGAAATATACCATCCCAGCTCTTAAATTCATCAAGAAATTAATGCCTTTCAGGGGTATCATTTCTCCCTAGAACACATCCAAGTGGGCGTCATTTAGTTCAGCCTCTTTAGTAAATATGCAGTAAGTTGTATCCATGAGCACAATAATCCAGGCAAACGTGCCTGTGCCATACAAGCAGGGCTTGCAAATGATGCTCCTAAATTGTGTTAGTGCGTTAACAACAACAACAACAAACAAACCAGAGTACACATAACAGCTTCAAACCTGAAGCCGACAGGAATCAGTTTTTAAAAACTAGGTGAGCTGTTGGCTCCGAGAGGCCCTGCCAGGCTCTCTGCCTTCACCGCACTAGCCCCCAGACTGCAGAATGGGAGGGTGAGGGATGGGAGTTCCTGGGAGCAGTGCGGCAGCCAAACAAAGAGGGCCTCATTACCATGCGAGGCACAACAGCCTTCAGATGTGATGAGAAACGTGACTGCATGACAAACCGGGCCTGGGGACATTTCAAAATCTGACCACCCAAGCATGCAGAAGAGGGTGGTGCGATTGGGGGCAGGACAGTGGGAAGGTGGGTCGGCTCTGCACAGTGAACGCTGGTAAAGGCCCCAGATAGAAACAGCCGGGGCCCCTTGGACCTGCAATCACACAGATTCTATATGAATAGGGAGCCACACAGACACAGTTCTCGATATGTGGCTTTGTGGAACTGCTGGAAACCGAAAACCTAATGGAAGTACATGCTTCATTTTTATGGCATTAGGCCGTTTAGTATGCATTTTACACACAATTCTATACCGCTCTGGAGTGAGTGTGAAACCAATCGCCGCCTGTGGATAATTCCAACGAAAGATAAACAATCACTGAAGTCCCTCTCCCCGCCCCAGATGATTTTTTACATGAGGTCTAAACCAGTCAGAATGTGCTGCCAGAGGCACTGAAGCTGTGCTTGGTGGGGAGAGATACATCAAGTCTCAGATACCACAAATGATGATTTAGCCATCCGCTAAGAAGGCTCACATTAGAACCTGGAAGCTGAAACTGAACAAAGTACCCTTAACTAAAATATGGACTTTCTTCAACCACCAAATGTGCCACTCTATCTTGAAAGGTGTCTGCTACAGTTCTAGAAGGACAAGATGAATGGGGAAAGAGAGTTTGCAAATTCCTCTGCTCGGATCAATACAATTCCCCAGCTCTGGAGTCTCTTTATTGATGACAATCTCTTTCATTGTAGTGATTAGAGATTCAGCATCTTTTAATCACTTTCAACATGACAACTACACGTATCTATATCTCTGTGATTTATAGCAATTGACACAGTGTTAAAAATCGGTGATTATGAGGTTGGCTTTTTGGTGTTACTGATTTTCCGATCTATTTCAACCAAATTGCAAATAACGCACATTAAGCCACTGTTGCAATGTTGACACTAGCAGGCAAAAGGAAATCTGAGTTTGATTTTGACACTCCAAAGCTAATGAACTGAAACTATAATGAAGAACAACGTCGATGTGAACTTTCAATTTTCCTAGTCTCATAACAAGTGCCTTTCTTCTGCTTTTTAACTACTGGACATTGTGGCCAATCATCTATAATACGTTGTTGTTATTGGGAGGTTTGGTGTGTTTTACATGATGACACATATTTTGGAAATGTAGTAGACACATTTCAGTTTGGAGTGATAATGAAACAGCTTTGCCTATCCACAAAATAAATATCACATCTCAAAGAGGCAGCTTGGACTGCTCCCCCCACCCCCGTCACCACATACACATATACACACACAGATACATATTGATTGTTATTCAAAAAACTGATTCAGAAAGTTGACTAACTTTTCACACCATTCCATACTTTTTTTTTACACCATTCCATACTGATGCACAAGTTCCCTTCCATTACATAGGACTGGGTATAAAATCATGAAATGTAATCATAGAGAGACCACCTTAATAAAGAAGTTAAAAACCTAATTCTGGCTAAAAATTGTGACCAGACACCTAGGTTCTTAATTAATTAATTAATTCAGTAAACATTTGTGACTAATAACCACCCTTTACTGAAGCGTCTATTATGTGCAGGTGCTTGGCACATATATAAACTGTAATGTTCATAATGTCCATGAGGTAGGAACCAGTGCCTCACATTTAGACAGGGAGCAGGGTAGGACTGGCTAAATGGCCCATGGATAAAGAGAACTGAGATGAGAACCTAGGCCTGTTGGTCTCCACCACATCAGGCCCATTGCTTCTTCTACTGTAGTCCAGGCACGACACTAGACAATGCTCCAAAGACATGTAAAACACAGGCCCGACCATTAATGCTCATTGCTATGGTTTAAACTGTGTCCCCCCAAAATTCACATTAAGGTCATAACCCCTAGTACCTCGGAATCTGTCCTCATTCAGTGATAGGGTTTTTTCATACGTAATTAAGTTAAAATGAGATCAATTATGGTGGGCCCCGCTCCAATATGCCTGATGCCCTCACACAGGCACACCTCGGGGATACTGCAGCTCACAATAAAGTAACTATCACAGAAAAGTGACTCGAGTGACTTTTTTTGGTTTCCCAGTGCACATAAAAGTTATGTTTACACTATACTATAGTCTATAAAGTGTACAATAGCATTATATCCAAAATAACAATGTACATACCTTAAATAAGAACTCTGTATTGCTAGAAAATGCTAGGCATCATTTGGACTTTGAGTGAGTTGTAATCACTGATCACAGATCACCACAACAGATACAATACTAATGAAAAAGCTTGAAATATTCCCAAAATTACCAAAATGTGACACGGAGACATAAAGTGAGTGAATACAGTTGGAAAAGTGGCACTGATAGACTTGCTCAATAGTGTTGTCACCCACCTTCATCTTGCAAAAAGTACCAACAACACAGTATCCGCAAAGCACAATAAAGAAAAGACATGCAGATGGGGAAGAGACTGTGAAGACATGAGGATAAGACAGTCATGTCCAAGCCTGGAACAGTTCTCACAGCCCTAGGAAGAAATCAATCCTGCCAACACCTTGATCTCAGATTATGAGACTGTACATTCCTATTGTTTAAACCACTTTGTGGTACTTTGTTCCTGCGGCCTTAGCAAATTAACATAGTCAATTGGCCTAGTTGGTGGGAAAAAACAAACGTAGGCATGCCTATGCAACAAGGCAGACTATACAAAACGATGAAAGGTGGGGTGCCTGGGTGGCTCAGTCGGGTGACTCTTGATTTTGGCTTAGGTTGTGATCTTGGGGTCGTGGCACCCAGCTCCAAGTCAGGATCTGCGCCCAGCATAAAAGCCTCCTTGGGATTCTCTCTGTCCCTCCCCTTCTGCTCTTCCCCCTTCACCCCACTCTCTCCCTCACTAAAAAAAAAAAAAAAAAAAAAAAAAAGAAACGACAAAAGGAAGGTAGGAACACTGTTCAATGGCAGGGGCAACAGTGTTAATTGCTGGAGTGGGGGGAGGAGAAGGCAACAGCCCTGCCAGAATAATTCCCCACATTTATAGATTAAAGTGACAACAATAGAAATAAGAACTGCAATAACAGTAATGATTAATAATGATACAAATTATAGTCACATTTACTAAGTACTTAATAGGTGCTAGGCACTGCGCTAAATGTCCCACAAGGATTATCTCATTTAATCCGCACAGCAATCCTGGGAGGTGAGTGCGAGCATTATCCCCATGTTCCACTGGGCACCTGCCAGACACAAACTTGGGTATGAAGTTACTCAATTCTGTTCCCCATGCAGCAGGGATGCAGAGTGCCTCTTCTTCCAGACAAAGCCCACGCTCAGGTGGGTTTCCTTACCCCTATCCTCAGTGATCCCCTAAAAAGCTTCTCCTGTATTGCCCACAGACTGATTCATCTCATATGTAGTCCGTTTCCTTTTTGGCACTGGGCTTCCAAGCCAGTGCTAATTAATTTCTTACAGCTGGCCTTCCTTCCTTAAAGCAGGGAGGGTATGTAAAGATTCTCCTAAGAGAGCCAGTTCTCCAGAGCCTGGCTTCCAGAGCACAAAATCAAAAGTAAGTAGACATGGAGTGCTAAAGGGCCCCAGGTGCAATGTGCAGACCCAGGAGTCCCACACTCTGTGTCCAAGTGAGTCTATGGGTCTACACTGATCCACCCCCTAACTCATGATCCCTCCCTCCCTCCCAAGCACAAAAGCTCCAGAGCAACAAATGCGTACTTGGCGGTGAATACTCATTTTTTAACTTACCAACTGTTATTAAAGTAACAGATGGTCATGACAATAACAGAAACCTATAGCTAATGCTGACCGTATCTTTCCAAACAAAAAAGTAGAATTTATCATCTCACAGGTGTGTGTGTGTGTGGTGTGTGTGTGTGCATGAGAGAGACAGAGAGAGACAGAGAGATACAGAGAAAGACAGAGAGAAAGAGGCTTGAGTATATTTGCATTGTAATTCTTACCAACTTCATTCAGTTACCATATACTCGAAAGCTGAGGTCCATCATATAATGTATTTAAGGCAATCAAAGCTCTTCTATGAACTGGGTACCTTGTTTGGTGCTAAGACACAAAGCATTTGTGGAATGGGTTCTTAACCTGGGATCCATGAAGGGGCTTAAGGGGATCTGAAATTGTGTGCAAAATTTTGCGTGCATGCCTATGTGCATTTTCTGGCAAGGGAAATAATTTCAATCAAACTTTCAAAATACACTGTGATCCATCAAAGGTTAAAAGACTTCTGGCTTAGGGGGATGCTTGGGCAGAGTATTTGAAATTCGGGGGTTCTTGAAACATTGAGGACATATCAATAGTGTATGTTCTGCAGCATGAGTATGTACCCAGCTCCTGACCAACAGACACAGAAACCCTTGGTATTCACCAGGCTTGTCTGATGGCTGAGGAGTGGGGGTGGGGGTACTCTCCCCAGTGCCTTACATCAAGGCTGAAGGGGCTGAAGAGATGAGTGAGAAGGGGAAATGTGAACACAGCAGCAGTCCCTATTTTGGTCCTACAAACATAAAGCATCATAATGTCCTAGACATCACCTAAATCTCACCTCCCAGGCTGCATCTTACCCTGAAAGTGACATAAATATCCAGACGCCGGGTTCCGACACATGAGATTCCTGAAACCATATGGGTGACTGGGAAAGAAAATAAGAAAACCGCCAACTAAAGGCTAATCTCACCAGACAAGGGAACCATCAGTGAAAAGATGAGTCGGGCCAGCTCCACAAACTAAGTTGTGTGTGACTGTGTGACTCTGTGACCGTGTGTGACCATGTAACTGTATGGGAGCATGCACCCCCTGCTCTCTCTGCTAATGCAGGGAGGGAGGCAGGGGTGCGGGGGGCACAGGGGGCACAAGAGAAGCAAAAGCATCAACAGCTGAATTCAGTCAAAGACCTAATTGTTTCCCAAATGTATATGCTGTGGCTCCCAAGTGAAAGCTGCGCCAGATCAACCCCCACTGATGGCCTGTGGCTTTGTGTGTGTCACCCACTTATGTCTGTCTCTGAGAGGGACAGCCCCTGCATGGAGACAGTGGGCTGTTCGGGAGGCGCTCCTGCATGTATAATTAGTCACGGTGCACCTGTACCTAACTGCATTAACAATTAACACAATTACACACACAATTGTGGGATTGCCCCCACTATTTGAATAATTAGTGAGCTAACAACATGATTTGCAGGTGCAATTGAGCAATTATGTACAGTTCCAAAGTGGAATATGCATATTTAGAGGCTTGGATGAGGCCCATTACTAAATCTTGTTCCAAATGGTCAAATTAATTTTATTATTAGAAGGAATGGTACTCAGCGAGAGCGATCTAATCCTTAAAGCACTCCAGCATTAGGTGCCAGGGACTGGCTCATCTCACCAAGGTATTTAGCTCGGGGGTTCAGCAAACCCAACTTGTTCCTCAATTTCTTTTAAAATGCTGCCTCCAATTCACGTGCTTCCTGCAGTTTTTCCTGGCAGAGCTCCCTCTCTCGTAAGTCTTGGGTCTGAGGCCCATAAAGTGGGTGGCAGTGACGGGGTGCTACCCATAGCCAGGCCCCAGGGGTAGGGCAGAACTGGGAGTGACAATGCTGTCAGATGTAGACAGCGATGCCTGGCACACCTTGCTAGTTCTCTGAAATTAAGTAAGTTTTCTTCAATCCACTCTGTACTCTTGTCACTCCCAGGCTAAGTGAGTGTCTCTTCTGCCACTGAAAAGAACATTCTTTAAAGGCTCAAGTTTCAGATGTGCACAATGGCAAAACCAATTTGGGCTGTAAGGCATTCACTCTCATTACCACAGAATGCCGAGGAAGGGAGGCAAAGGCGAGATTGTGCTGGAAGTCCAGGAGGAGCGCCCACACTCAGTTTACAAGGCACCCAGGGCTTGACTCGTCTGTGATCTTGCAGACCCCATTAGAAAAAGCGGGAAGTCTGTCCAATCTGTATATATAGTTCAGCAGCTCTGCCCCGTGTCTTAGCTATCTACAAAGAAACCAAAGAAAAAAACACCTGTGGGTCTAATTTGAATTCCTGTAGATCTCCCAGGGACCAAGGCAATCCTTCCTTCTAGAGAGACAAGTCACAAGTCACACCCCAGGACTGTTCTTACATTCTAGAATGAACTCCAGCCATGCTGTGGCACCAACTGTGTCACCTATGGGTGATGTGTGATACACGTCGTTGAAGAGCAGAGGTAAAAGCAAACAGGAGGCGTGACCTAGAGACCATGCAGCAAGGTGACTGCTAACGTGTCACCTGTTCCTGCTCTTCATCCTCTAAGCATCACGCACCCCCGAGAGGGTTTGGGATGATATTCTAATTGTCTCTATATTTTCTTTTTTAAAAAAATATTTTATGTATTTATTCATGAGAGACACAGAGAGAGAGGCAGAGACACAGGCAGAGGGAGAAGCAGGCGCCCCGCTGGGAGCCCAATGCGGGACTCGATCCCAGGACCCCGGGAACACGCCCTGAGCCAAAAGCATATGCTTAACCACTGAGGCAGGTGCCCTGCCTCTATGTTTTCTGAATGTCAACTGCTTTTTTCTTATACCACTGAGGGGAAAAATGTCAATAACTCTAACTGGTAAGATTTGAATAGGTAAGCAAGCCTACAGATCAAAGATGGAAAACCATTCCCCGCCCCAACGTTATTTACTCCTTAACATGGTGAATCAGAAATGGAACGCTGGAACAAGGATCACGTGTAAAGATTCTGGTATGCGTGAATGTATCAATCCTCTTTTCCTCATTTGTACTTGCCTAATTTTTACAGATTGGGAAAATGAGATGAGACAAAAGATAAATGCCATGTGCTAAGTTCTTTCCAACAAGACTCCAAGAAAATTATTTTGGAATATTGCATTTTTCAGCCACCTCAATGCCATATTTTTTTTTACTGTTCAGCTGTATGAAAAATTACCTAACTTGTTGAAATAGATTTCTTGACCCACGTATAGCTACATTAAATGGTGTAATTTAATGCAATCTAACTAAATTAGTACCAATTAGACAGGCTAAATTAAAGGGCATGTCACTAATAAATTTTATGCTAAACATATTACTGATAATAAGCTCACTAAAATGCATAATGAAATAAAATATTCTTTTTAGCCTAGTGTAGTCTAAATAATATCCCAAAGTCCTCAGTGTGAAACATACCAAGGAAAACCTATACTCCCTTATAGAGAAACAGCAAAACAACAACCTGCCTGTATTAACTGTGACTTGTTTTTATGTTTATCATCCTGATTTCTTAATATTTCCAACGAGTGCCTGGGTGGCTCAGTTGCTTAAGTATTCGACTCTCAATTTTGGCTCAGGTCATGATCTCACAGGGTCATGAGATCAAGCCCTATGGCAGACTCCACACTTGGCAGGAAGTCTACTCCAGGATTCTCTCTCCCTCTCCTTCTTCCTCTGCCCCACCCCTCCCCCATAAATAAATAAATAAATAAATAAATAAATAAATAAATAAACAAACAAACTTTAATAATATCTCCAAAACATTTCTCCTTAGAGGGACTCAGTTTCATAACCTTTAAAGGTGATCTCCAAATCTGTTCTGGTGCAGATAGAAGGTATAGTTTGCAGATGCTATTAGAAAGAACACAAGCTTTGGGTATCCAGTTCTTCCACTTACTGGCTGAATAACCTTTGTGGAAGACCAAAAAAATTATAGTTTTGAAAAAGATAAGTCCTGGAATGCCTGGGTGGCTCAGTGGTTAAGCAACTGCCTTTGGCTCAGGGCATGATCCTTGAGTCCTGGGATCGAGTTCTGCATCGGGCCCCCTGCATGGAGCCTACTTCTCCCTCTGACTGTGTCTCTGCCTCTTTCTCTCTGTGTCTCTCATGAATAAATAAATAAAATCTTAAAAAAAAAAGAAAAGGTAAGTCCATGTTCAATCCCTAGAATCTGCGAATATTAGCTTCTATGACAAAAGATGTGATTACATTAAGGAGGAATTTATACTGGATCATCTGGGTGGGCCCTAAATACAATCACATGTATCCTTATATAAAGGAAGAGTTTTGAGATAGACACAGAACAGGAGAGGACATAGAAACACAGAGAATCTGATGTGAAGACAGAAACAGAGACTGGAACAGCCACTGGCAGTTCTTAGCATATGAAAAAGCTGAGAAAGGCAAGGAAGGATTCTCTCTCAGGGCCTCCAAAGGTCCTGCATACACCTTCAATTTGGACTTCTAGCCTCTACAACTATTGTAGAATACACTTCTGTTGTTGCAAGCCACTCAAGTTGCATTAACTTACTATAGTAGCCAGAAGAAACTAATACAACCCTGGACCTCACTTTGCTTGGCTGTAACATGAACCCAGTGAAGTCTACCTCACAGATTGAATGTGATCAACTTGCAGATAAGTACAATTAACCCTTGGACTGCATAGGGTTGAACTGAATGAGTCTGCCCACACAGTCAACACGTATTTTGTATGCTACGTGTATTATATACTATATTCTTACAATAAAGTAAGCTAAAGAAAAGAAAATCACAGGGGAGATAAAATATTTGTCAAAGAAAGTCCACATATATCTGATCAATAATAGGCTATTAGTTAGGTTCTGGCGGAGTCAAAAGTTACATGCAGATTTTCTTTTTTTTTAAGGTTTATTTATTTATTTATGATAGTCACAGAGAGAGAGAGAGAGAGAGAGAGAGGCAGAGACACAGGCAGAGGGAGAAGCAGGCTCCATGCACCGGGAGCCCGATGTGAGATTTGATCCCGAGTCTCCAGGATCGCGCCCTGGGCCAAAGGCAGGCGCTAAACCGCTGCGCCACCCAGGGATCCCCAGATTTTCAACTGTGTAGGGATTCGGCACCCTTAAGCCCCCATATTAGTGCTACTGAGGAAGGCAAAGTGTGCGCTAGCACTGATATCAACCATATGTAAATGAATGAAGAGGGCTACACTATGCCTTAGAGCTTTTCACTAAGGGCGGATCCATTTGCATGAATAATCATTCAAAATAAGGATGTGTTGATTGTGCATAATTACAATGAATCAGGCAAAAGAGCTGAACTACTCAATCCATAAAAATTACTCGGCAGGTTCCAGTCCAATAAAGTCCAACTCGCTCTTTCTGATCACGCAAAAGGCTCCCAAAGTTCATTACATGATGAACATGTACTGATTTTTTTTTCTGCTGCTTGGCCCATGAATAAGGAACAGCCTCGGGCAATTTTTCTGCAGAGAGTGGCCTCTCCAGCTAGTTGTGAACTTCACACCTAACCTACTGGTCTTGAGGCCAAAGAAATGAATATGCAAAACCAATATGCTCCCATAAATAGGAAGGAGAAGGAAGGGGGGTGGATTCTAAAATTGCACCAGTTGCTCTTGGGCTGATTTTTTTAAAGGTTTTATTTACTTAGTCATGAGAGACAGAGAGAGAGAGAGAGAGAGAGAGAGAGAGAGAGAGAGAGGCAGAGACACAGGTAGACACAGGTCTCGATCCCAGGACTCCAGGATTACACCCCGGGCCGAAGGCAGGAGTTAAACCGCTGAGCCACCCAGGGATCCCCTGATTTTTTTAAGTGGCCATCAGGATTGTGACAGTAATAGCCAACTCTATAGAAGAGAGATATAAATGTGGCAGGATACACAAGAAAGGCTGATGAATGAGGGAGAAATATGGGATATGAAGTCAGCAGAGTGGGAAGGAAGAGAGAAAAGGAGGCAAAGAGAGAAGATGGTTAAAGAGCTTGTCATTAAGCACAGAAAAATGGTCTGGGTCAACAGGGTGTTGGGCACATGTCTCCAGACTCTTTTGTTTTCTTCCATGTCAATGTGTGCTCACATATGGTGAAGAGGATGTCCACCTCCTGCTAAAAAGATAATTATCAGAACTAAAGTAAGTGCTCAGTTGTGGATGATGATTATATATAAGGTTTTTGGTATGTCTCCTCCTTCTTCTCCTAAATAGCTTTTGAAACACTTTTAAACATTATCTGAATTGCCTTTGCCAATATTCATTTTAATTTTTTGGCTGCCTTGATTTATTTTGGGGGCAAGCTGGGTCATAAACCAATAATAGCGAGTGAGTTAAAAAATGATAGGATAGCGGATCCCTGGGTGGCGCAGCGGTTTGGCGCCTGCCTTTGGCCCAGGGCGCAATCCTGGAGACCCGGGATCGAATCCCACGTCGGGCTCCCGGTGCATGGAGCCTGCTTCTCCCTCAGCCTGTGTCTCTGCCTGTCTCTCTCTCTCTCTCTGTGACTATCATAAATAAAAAAATAAAAAATAAAACAAAACAAAACAAAACAAAAATGATAGGATATAGGGTGGCCGGGGTCGCTCAGCGGTTTAGTGCTGCCTTCAGCCCAGGGCCTGATCCTGGAGAGCCGGGATCGAGTCCCATGTCAGGCTCCCTGCATGGAGCCTGCTTCTCCCTCTGCCTGTGTCTCTGCCTCTCTCTCATTGTGTCTCTCATGAATAAATAAATAAATAAAATCTTTAAAAAAATGATAGGATAGAGACAGCCATACCGACTTGCCATTTCTGACCAGTAAGTGCTGCTCATTGTATCTGCAACAACTGAAGATGAGCCCTACATCTTCATGCGAAGAGGAAACTCTTGGAAATGGAGGGTTTCTTTCAAAAGCTCAAGACTGCCTACATGAAATAACTGATTGGAGCCTGGTAGTCACACACCTCCTATATTTTAGGTCATTGCAAAATGAATGACTTCTCACTCTGATATTCTGGGAGAGGCCTACTTTTCTGTACATTTGAGGGCCTTTCTTACTTGTTTTCTCTATATTTCTAATATTGAGGGACTCTGCAGAGCCAACACACTTCTCGAGATGGTTTCCATCCAGGACAAAAAGAGAAGTTACTGTCTGTCTTATTTTCTCCCCATAAACTCTTCCTGCTTTAAGGGCTCCTGAAGTGAAAGCTAATTTCACCAAACCTTTGACAATGTTTTTTCCAATAGCAGCTTTACATCTCTATAGCATACGCATCATTTGCATGTCATTCTGATTAATTCTCTCTCCAATTTTGCATATTTCCAGGATGAATCTCATTTACTACTCAGGAGGCTACCCTCTTCACAAGTGCTTGTAAAATTGCCCTGGCCTTCAATTTGGTTATGAGAGGCTGGTTAATAAGAGCTAGAAACAGCCCTTCATTGGGAGGGGGGTACTATCTCCTCTTAAAGATTTGGGGGTAAAAAGTAACTACATTCAAATATATAGTCACTATTACTTTCATAGCTCCTCACACTAATCACTTCTTTTTACAAAGATATATAATTTTTAAAGATTTTATTTATTTATTTATTTATTTGGGAGAAAGAATGAGCACGAGTTGGGGGAGGGCAGAGGGAGAGGAAGAAGCAAACTCCCCAATGAGCAGGGAGCCTGGCAAGGTGGGTCTTAATCCTAGGACTCTAAGATCATGACCCAAGCCGAAGGCAGACATAACCACCTGAGCCACCCAGATGCCCCTAAAGATACATAATTTTATCTTATAACAAAAAAGGGCATGGTATCTATATAAAATTTAGGCAATACAATTAATGAAAAAGACCCTATAGACTCCCCCCACCTAGAAATTACTAGAGAGAACATCTCAGTGTATGCTCTTCTAGTGTTTTGTTCTTTTTTACATACATAAACTTTCTTAAGAAGTAAAATAGATTATACCATAGATAATCAATTGCTTCTTGATCAATGGATGAATGATTTGTTATCATTATAGTTTGTCTTCTTATGCTGGTTTTGATTCCATAGTACTGCAACTCCATGACAAATAAAAACGTGTAAAACGAAATGCATAAGGCATCTGTTTTCTTAATCCACTTCTAAGCCTAAATATCCCTTATTTCTTCATTGGTTTCAGCTACCTGGAGATTCCTAATAAAGAAATCATCACACAGCTTTCATTAGAAGATGAAATGATTATGTTCCAAACAGACTTCTGGAAAGGTTTTTGAGAGAAATTTTAACGTAACCAAATATTATACCTGAAATTCACAAGAGTGGAAAAAATAAAGCCAAACTCTTGAATGTGTAAAGCACTCTTCTATAATCATCACATGGTATTTTATATGTCCAATGTTAAACTCATAAAAAGCATCATTTTGCCATTCTTTCCTCTCGGATTCCAAATTTCAAACATCCAAGCTGCTTTCAGATGCCTCTATAATCCTTTCTTCATGGCTACACACTGGGATGCATAAAGGATGAGAAATCAAAGTTGTCAGCCATCTGAGAATTTTTAATGTATCAAACATCGCCTTCTAAATACATTTCTATTTCATTTCAAAAACAAAACATGAGTGATTTAGTTTTAAAAAGTCAGTCTGGTTCATTAACCTATAACTGTACCAAAGCAAGAGTCAATTACATTGCCACATCAGATGTGTGTTGAGATAATTACCCTGAAAAGAAGATGTAAGGATGCCCATAAAGGCAGTGAAATGTGACCTATTAAATCAGGCTGTAACCTATTATGGGTCAAATAACACATTTGTAGGGCCAACGGTCTCCTGCCTACATCCAGTCTTGCATGAATTCTGCAGGTGTCTTTTGCAAGCAAACTTTCGATCTGTCCTTTCATTTCAAATTGGGGTCTTGTCTTCCTTCCTACCTTGGCTATCTGGGATGCATGTATGCACTTCACAGAACTAATTGCCTACTTCAAATTATGTCCCTTGAAATCTATTGGCAAAACCTGACATAACAACAGGCCAAGATCATGCTGTATTAAATAAGCAGGGAGTCATTTGGGTTCACTTTCCTGTAAGTTCTCCTCCTGTTAATACTTTGTAACATTGATTTCCATCTCCAAATGCAACATCCGTTACAGTGAGGGAGGAAATGAGTCAGCAATCAGATCGACTGAGGATCACCTGGTGTGAGAGGAGAAAAAAATTTTACTACTGTCTTTACTTGGATCACTGCCAGTTACAACACAGACAAGATGGTGATGGGGCCAAAGGGTGGCTTCCATTCTGGGAATGCAATAGGGTGGAGGGACTGTTCATTACCGGGCAGTCCAATATGGAAATCAGGGGCCACTTTCTTGCAATCACAGTCGGCAAAGTGAAGGAAGAAATGGTTATTAAGGACCAAATGCAGGTCTCGGGTCTGTTTGTGGCAATTGCTGCATCCGAAAATGGATGTTCTCTTCTCTTAGATGACACAGAGAAGTCATTTAGTCCTAGGTAGTCATTTAGTCCCGTTCTGGAGCATTCGGAGAGTTCACGGGAATCAGCATACAGTTAGAGTCACCACTAAGGTTTCCAACAACAAAGGACACATGGCAAAATCATGAGGGGAAAAGACACAGGTGGGTCTGGAGGATTCCTTGTGTTCTCTCCCTGCTGGGAAGGGTCACACAGAGAACGCTCTGCCCCAATGGTGAAAACACCGTCACATGCACATGATGCTTCTGCCCAGGTCTGCATCTGGGGCTGGCCCCACGGGCACGGTCTACCTGACATGTACCCAAACTCCAGACTCTTGGAAAGAAATCAGGTACTCAGCATGAATCACCTCGCTTGAAGAAACAGTTGAGGCACAGTAAGCCAGCTTTTTCAGTTAGGGAATGTTTCCAAAGCCAAGTTCCCAGACCCCAGCCAAGGGCCAACCTTGCAAGCAGGCTTTTCTAAAGATTATGGTGTCGATACCACACAAATACACTTGCAGTGAAATGCACTCATATTCTATGAAGCCACGAATAATTTCAGGGAGCAACTGGACCCTGAAAAGTCATCATAAGCAAGTCGAGGGAGGCTCCACGTGAAAATATGTTCTTCAGTCAATCCTCATGGAGGAATGAAATGCATTCCCCATTCAGGTTCTTCGAATGTTCTATCCAAGCCATCTGTGAGGCCTTCCCAGGCCAAAGGAGCCATGGCCATCCCTTTAATTTCTCAAAGGATCAGGGACTACCTGGCAACATCACTTACTGTGCAATTTGAATCTGCATGGGATCCCACCCATTCGTCCATGTCATTATTATACTTCCTCCACTTGCAACACCTCGAGGCCACACACCTCCCCCAACTCCACAATTACAAATCCCATTGAAATTTCAAAGCTCAGATCAAGTGCCATCTCCTCTTCTGAAGCCTTCCCCAATGACCCTGGATGGACTTACTCTGTACCTTTACAGTAGTTTCTACCTCAAACCACCACCATTCGGGTTGTTTATCTTGCCACATGCATGACTTCCGTTTCTATCTGCAAGCTGCATGAAGGCAGGGTCCAGTCCAACCAGGATAAATTTCTGTACCCTTCATTCATTCCCCATCACACACCACTAATGTCTAATGGTACTCACACCTAGTGGGCACCAAACAAATGTGTGTTGGGGGTGGGTGGATGACGGAATAATCTGGAAAGGCTTTGAATTGGCCCATATGAATTTTGCTGATAACTGGACTTATAAAGAAGGCACGTGTTCACAAAGAAAGCTCTGCCTGCAGCAGCGGGAATCACAATGCTATAGAACCGTTTTTACTTGAATGCAAAATGTACTTCTTTGAAACGAATTTCCCATTTGGACAGCTGGAAATCTGCAGATCTTGCCTGGGAAAGAGCCCAAAATTTAATATCAGGGCAATGAGAAGGGGTCTGGGTTTGGAATCTGTTCAATTAATTTGGAGTCCTGGGTCCGAGGAACAGCATTTTCCACATTACTCAAACAACTCTGGCTCGCGCCCAAATCATTCAGAATGTCTGTTCTGGACTCCCACTGAAACTACAGCCCCCAGAGGGAGACAGGAGCCAAGCCCAGCGTTGGTGTGTGTGTGTGTGTGTGTGTGAAGTCTTTGTCCCCTACATACCAAGAAAGGGCTCTACATTTCTGCCCGGGGTAGCCAGTGACACACTTGGACATAAAGCATGATTCATTTAAAAACTGTTTAACAGTTTATCAATGGGGAACAAAAATACATCATTGTCAGCACTGGCTGCTACCCTGTCACCTTAGTTTCTTCTGTTACAGGTTTGTATTCTTGCCATTAGTGGAAACCACTGACGCTTCACGCTGGTTGGCAGCCTTCATGCCGCTCTAACTGCCTTTTCTCCAGTGGATTCAAAATAGCCCCTGTGTAAGGAAGGTGCATCTGGCTTTCCAGAAAGCAAGTCCAACTGTAAAGATTTTTATAGCAAGCCTTTTCACAAGAAAAATCCAAAATTATCTATTCTGTACTATGGTTTTTCACCTATCAACTTTCTCTACGGCAGGCAGGGTCCCCACTCCATCGTGCTGGGTGAGATGAGAGGCAGCCGTTTCAGGACACAGGCCTTCTGTACACCTGGCACGGTCAGTGGCCACACACCAAGCTCCTGTGCCTCTCTGAATCTCGACCTTCCCATCCAGAAATGGGAGAGAACAGCACCTATTTGCAAGGGTTGCAGAAGGGGATTCAAAGGCAAAGGTTGGGAAAGAAAAAGAAGTGAGATGATGTAAGATGTGATTCCTAAATCCATGCAGCCAGGAGGAGACACAGGCTCCTCACCGACAGGCTGTATGGCCACCAAATCACCACACATGCAAAAACATGTCCCATAACCTGCTGCCAAACCAAAAGCATTTCAGTCAGTGAACCCAAAATGCTGCTTCACTCCCCTGCCATCTCTACTCCAGAAGGTAACCCGGTTCATGTCTCAGATGCAAGGGCCACCAGCAGTCACAAGATGCACAAGTCCCGCATTGGACACCCTGCAGGGAGCCTGCTTCTTCCTCTGCCTGTGTCACTGCCTCTCTCTCTCTCTCTGTGTCTCTCATGAATAAATAAATAAAATCCTTAAAAAAAAGAAGAAGAATCAGAAGGAGAGGAAAACACAACTGACTTCAATGATGCCGGCAAATGTAAAACACTATAGAGCTGTGTCGTATTGCTCATTAAAAAAACATTAAATATCCTTCACCTACATTACAAGACCAGTTGTGAAAATAAAGCTGTCTTATTTCATTAAGAATAACCAACTGAGTCAGTAATGCCAATAATCACCCTCTATCAAGATGGCTGTAATTTGTCTGCCAGCCCTTTTAAGTTCTTAGCAAATGAGTTCATTCGGCAAGTGGTTGCAAGGATATTCTGAAATCACGAGCTTTGGAACGCCTTTCTCTCATAAGGCTGTGCTTTATGTTGCAGGGGGTCTTCATTAGCGGGCCCTGCCCCCAATCAGCCTGTATATCTCCATCTCTCAAGTGAAAACTCTCTTCTGCCTCCATCACTGGAGGGGGTTCATTTGCTTCTTAACAGAACTCTTCCTGGGATGGTCACATTGATGCCATTCGTTGCATCCCGGTCATGCTTCCTCCCATGATGTCATTTTCTCAAATAAAGACCTTTAATTCAAGAAGTTATTAATGCTTAGTTTTTATAACTATCTTTTAATCGACTGTGATCTTTTGACCTACATCGCCTCACTGTATTCATAATACAAATGGAACCTTATGATAAATTATCATGTTTCATTTTAACACTGAAAATCCCCTTTTTTTCCCAAGTGCCTTTCTTGAAACAATGGACAATATAGTAATCATTCCTATAATTCATGTTGGCGAGGACGGAGTTGCCTGTACCACAGTGTGGGACAACAATTTGAGAAGTTGTATTCAGGTGGCATTTTGCATATTCTATCACTGTGCTCCCCCAGATCAGACACTAGCTACCCTCTCCTTTGCCCTGAGACCAAAACCTAACAAACAAAAATACAATCCAAACATAAATGTGAAGGCCAAAGAAAGATGCTGCTACTCAGAATAAAGGGAGAATCCACACTTCAGTACTTCTGGCATTTCTGAGCACTAGAAAATTCTGAGAGAACACTAAGCCAAGAAGAAAGCGGACAATGATCAGGATTACCGTAGAATTAGAGAAACCTCAGGCACATCACCCTAAATCATCCTTGACAGATCAGAATCCTTGCTTATAAAGACCTTCTTAGGAAGGAAATCTACAACGTCACTTAAATGGTGAGGCATTCAATGTTGACCTAAAAAGAAATCCTGTATGCTACGCAGAAAGGGGTTCTAGAAACCTTGATTCATCTACTTTCAGAAAGCAACCAAGGTATCCTTTGTTTATGCATAGACAAAACTCTTTACCCACAGTCAAGAAGTAAGGGGCTTTAAAAATCAAACTCCAAAATAAATAAATAAATAAGATAAAAATCAAAGTCCAGGGGTGCCAAAGTGGCTCAGTCGGTTAAACACCTGACTTCGGCTCGGGTCATGATCTCAGGGTCCTGAGATGGAGCCCCGCATCAGGCTCCCTGCTCAGTGGGGAGTCTGTTTCTTTTTAAAAATTTTTTTTAATTAATTAGTTTATTTATTTATGATAGAGAGAGAGAGAGAGAGAGAGAGAGAGAGAGAGAGAGAGAGGCAGAGACACAGGCAGAGGGAGAAGCAGGCTCTATGCACCGGGAGCCCAATGTGGGATTCGATCCCGGGTCTCCAGGATCGCACCCTGGGCCAAAGGCAGGGCTAAACCGCTGCACCACCCAGGGATCCCCGGGAGTCTGTTTCTTACTCTGCCCCCTCACCCTGCTTGCACTCTCTCAAATAAACACATTCTTTAAAAAAGAAAAAATCAAACTCCATTGGTGTGTGTTTTGGTCCGTCTCTTACCAGGAACCCATTTGTTACCGATAAAGGTGGCATTAGGAGTTTCCCAATCCACAGTAATGTGCATCACCAAACATATGACAGAAGGGGTCTAATGGAAAAGAATGCAATCACCCCCAAGGGTTCCTGGAGGCTTAGTTAGACAGCTCAGCCGTCTACTGCTACTGAAGAAACCAGAATCTTCAACCCAGAAGAAGGAAAAAGGAGTAAGTAAAGTATAATAGGGCAAGAGATCAGGAAAAGCAGAGGACACAGAGTGGTAAAGCATGTACCATAGAGCAATGACCTCCTGGGGTTCCATTCGAAGCCCCAGAATGTTGGCCAACACCTTGTCCTGCCTCTCTCAACTGCCAGCATCACTGCAAATGTCCCCCAGCCAAAGGGATTGACTCCAGTAAGGAATTCAGGAGCAAGTGTTTCGAAAGGCTCTGTCAATGAGAAGCAAATCTTCCCTTTGAGCGCAATCATTCAGAAAGAGCAAATTTCAACTTCAAGATGAAATAACGGGACTGTATCACAAAGTCTTTTGACATCTGCATTTGTGAAACGTCACAGACAGTTTCATGTCACAAAGTCGTGCGTGACAAGCGAACAAGTGGATCTTCTGTTTTTAGGAGGTATGTGTGTATGTAGGTACACATGCAGAAAGAGGCTTCGCGAAAGGAAACAAAAGGCAGGTTTTAAGAATAAAATCAGATTCCTGAAAACAAAACAAAACAAAGCCCACAAAATTACAATATGCCATTGACAAAAGAAATTAACATAAGTCCTATTGCTGCTACTATTAATGTTGTATTCTTAAACTAGCTTCCTATTCTGATCCTGAACAAACAGGCCAATAAATTTGCATGTCCATAGTCCAATTATTTAAACAACTTACTTTATAGCAAAACCCAGAATTCATCAAAACTGGCATCTTTTAATGCTAATTCTAATTAGAACAAGCATTGCATTTTGTATGCTTTCCAATTATGCACGAGAAAAGTCAGCATAAGTGTCCTCTCTTATCATAATTATCTGTTTCTAATTTCAATTTTGGCTATGACTTTGCACTCAATGATGTAAATGTAACTGTTCCTGTCAGATGAAGATTAATTTGATTTAAGCCCTCTTTGTTCTAATTATATATTCTATTTCTGCTCACTATGCAAGTTCCTTTCTAAGCCACATCTGTATTTTATCACAACAATGGGGAATTTCTTTGGTATTTAAAAGGCGACCATAAGATTTCTTTTTGGCACCGTTAGGACAATTCTCATTAAGCTTGTGCCAAAGCATTTAAAATTTCAGCTGACTAATCTACAGATTAATGTAATTATTATTTGAATATTAAAGCATGAACTTTCCTGAAATCAAGTCTCTAAAAGTTATTGCTCTAATTACTCCCTCTGCTCCCAGGAAAACCTTATGGTTATAGTTTATTCCCTGAGCAAATTCCTTTATTGGGTGACACCTTGCATGCTATGCTTCCAACTGGAACCACTGTAAAGGCAGTGGTAAAGACAAAAATTGATCACTGGGCAATCGAAGCAGTCTCTCTGGAGGTCCAGAACTTGAACATCCCTGCATTCATCTTCAATTTCTTTTTTTTTTTTTCAATTTCTCTTACTAATAACTTACCTGGCTATTTCACAAAACTAATCAGATGAAGAGAAGCCAAAAGTGGTGTTTGGGGTATGGTGTCATAAAATACGGATTCCAGAATCCAGCATTAAAAGCCAGCCTGAGGTTTAATGCATATTTTAGGGACCAAGATTTTCTGTTTGGTTTTCTAATCCTCAGGTAAAATGTACAGAATAAGTCAATTCAGCAAACATGTTTTGAGTGTCCAGGGCAATGCCAAGTACTAGAAAAGTCATTACCAGGAGCATATGGTTAAGTCTAGATGTCTTTAGCCTGCAAAATGCTTTGAGGTTCTCAATCCTAAAAGAAGGGGTATTTTTTTAAAAGTCAGTGTTTGTTGTTCTGAGAAAGGCCATGTACATTTATTTGAAAATATAAAGTAATTCAGCAAGCACACCCAGAGTTCCAGAACTAAGTTATCCAGAAAAAGCCTAATCAGCCTAGGCTATACCACATGCACTTTGATTTTATACTCCCCAAGTTCAATCCTGGCCTGTCACAAGATAGGTACGAGGCAGCATGTGGAGATAAACCTCATGCAAGGATATAAAAATGGAAGGAATCAGGACAGTGGGATTAGGCCAAGATTAAGTAGCCCAAATGCTTTTTTTCTTTTTTTTTTAGCCCAAATGCTTTCTATGAAAGCCTGGATACTTACTGCAAGTGGGTCAAAAGAGAGGAGCTTGTTCCTGGCAGCCAGAGCAAACAGGGGTCCCTGAGAAGTTAGGAGAGGGTGAGGGCACATAAAGTTAGAAGGGGCCAAGTGGATGCCAAGGAAGAGCCCTTGGCTTGGATAAAGCTCTGAGATGACTTGCTTTTCCAGATCTTCATAAGGAGATGCTAAATGACATAAACAGACCCTGCCCAAGCAGCGCCCCAATGGTCTAAGGACTGTGGTGCATCAGGGCTCTGAAAACATCTGTTGAATCAACCACCAAATGACCTCGTGGTCTGGAGAGCTAGCAAATGGGCAGGAGTGGACTGAATGGTCAGGGTTTGACTGGAACTGGAAGTAGAAAGAAACTGGATGGTGAACCCTTTCAGCTGAGTGATATGCCATCATGATCTATTCTGCAGATCTACTCTACCATTATGTGGTGTCATGGTTCCCTTCCCCCAACATATATACACAGGACTGAGCTAGAAGTACAATGACTTTTTCCTCAAACTGTACAATATCCAAAAATACTTAGAAAGAATAGGTGAAAACAATTAAAAAAAACACTACGATCTCTAAAAGTCTCCAAAGAGCTGAATATTTCAACTGCAGCTGGAGCTGTAAGTCCCAGCACTTTGGGCCAGCTGACACACTATCGCTCTTGACTGCCACCACAAATCCACAACATGGTCAGAAGACATAAAGGTCATTTGATATGTAAGGAAACCGAGTCTAGAACACTTAGAAATAGTGTTACTACAGTTTAAGACCCTCCTAAAGCTACCAGCGGATGCATGAAGTAACATGGAAAGAGCCCAAAGCAGAAGATCCTCTATTGGCACGTAGAGGCATTGAGGTGTCATAACTGTAGGCTTGGGATGGCAGATTAATATGGGCACATTTTCAAATCCTGCACATTTATGTTCTGGAAAAATGACTTCAAACTTTCCCAAGAGTTGCAGATGCTTTTATTTTACCCTTATTGACAAACCATCCAACCAACAAGGCCTTGCTTGAGACACTTCTGAAAATGCTACCAGCGTTCCAGAAGACGAAGGCTATAAAGTCTAAGTGTGTACATCTATATTTCAGAGTATTTCCACTCTTTCACACATGGAAAATTTGCAATTTCTTCTCAGCAGCTTCCTTCCCTTCTTCTCAGTCACAAACAGCTCACCCTTCCATTGTCTGGGAGTCCATGGAGCCAGCCCGGCTGTGAGGGGGTCTCTCTCCCCAAAGAGATATGACAAGGCCCGGGGGCCATGTCTCTACTGGAGGAGCCACAGAGACACTGCTGAAAGTCTGAGGACATTTTTGTAAATTCTGTCAGAGAGGAAGGAAGAAATGGGGTGTCTCTCACCCACTCTTTACAGCGCTTTGTGTAATCAAGTAGCACAAGCAAGAATTAGAATCCTTTGAACCGAGATCCATCGAAAACTCCACTTTGGCTTTTTAGGCAGCGCCAGTCAATGCTGCTTCACAGACTTCAAGGGGTGTGCCACTGTTTCCATTTCAAATCCTGGTTCGCCTAGGTCAGAGGCTCTGGTTAGTAAACCTGGTGTACCAGGCCTTAGCCAGGGAGTGAGCGGTGTTTCCAATCCAGTGAAAATTCTAACGGTGACACATTGGAACAAAGAAAACAGCAAATGGCTTCATTTCAATGTTTTGCGTTTAACTTTAAAATGCTAGTTATTATTATGAAAAGAGTAAAACTGGCTGTGGGGCAGATAACGTTCCTAGAAAAATGAGTACGCTCTTTCAAGCAAATTTTCCCCTCCATCATTTCTACCTGTGGCTCAACACACAAGTGTCAAAAGAAAAGCTCTTCACGGTTTTTTTTTTTCTTTCTTTTTTTTTTTTTTTTTTCCACAACGTGCCTAAGAAGTTGATGAAATTATGGGATTCACTTGGCGGGACAATGATTCTCATCCCAGCCTGAGTGCAGCTTGGCTTTCTCGCATGTTCTCATCATCACGGTACCCAGGTGAAGTGGAGTGGGAGGCAGGATCAGTGTCCTTGAAGCTATCAGAGTCTATTTATGATGGATATAGGGAAGATCGGAGGTATTTCCATTAACAAAACTATCCCTAGAATAACATAATGATCCTTCCATCCTCAAAAGATAATGAAAACTGTCTCCACCCTCTATTTCTCCTACTGTGATTTGGAATCAACACCATCTGCACACAGTGCATTCTGTAGTTACAATAGCGTCAGTTGAGGACTATGTCAGAAAATGTCATTTTCAGAACCACTTTGCTTCTCTGAATACATTGTGCCCTCATTGTCACACTGCATTCATACCTTCTTATCTCAGTAACAATCCTTGAACTCATTTCACAATATTTCTGGAGGAGCAAAACCCTTCATTCTTTCTGGTTTGGGGTTTAAATGTGTTTTTTTTTCCCATAGTTCAAAAGAAATAAGATATGTCCCAGAACCCGTAAAGTCATGCAAATAATTAAGTCCAGTACTCAAACTTTTCAAAGCTTCAAAAGTAGAATGGCTTACAATTTTGTAAATGTCTTCAAGGATCCTGCGAAACACAGGAAAGACTCTTTCACAGAAATGTAGCTTTCTGTAAGGACTCCCTCACATTTCAAATACCCTAACATTTCCAGGATTCGAGTCTTATGTCCAGGTGATACCAAGCAAAACAGAGTGAACAACTGTCTTGGATTGCCAAGACTACCCAGTCGAGCATTGAAAGTGCAGGATGGGGTAGCTGGGGTGGCTCAGCGGTTTAGCACCGCCTTCAGCCCAGGGCCTGATCCTGGAGACCCAGGATCGAGTCCCACATTAGGCTTCCTGCATGGAGCCTGCTTCTCCTTCTGTCTATGTCTCTGCCTCTCTGTGTGTGTGTCATAAATAAATAAAATCTTTTAAAAAAGGAAAATGCAGGATGGGAGGGGAGTGGAGGTATGTATCCGGGTGGTTCAGTCCCTTAAGCGTCAGACTCCTGATTCCAGCTCAGGTCATGATCTCAGTCATGAGATTGATCCCCGAGTTGGGCTCAGTGCTGAGCATGGGGTCTGCTTAAGATTCTCTGTCTTCCTCTCCCCCTGCCACTCACTTGTGCTCGAAAGAAAGAAAGAAAGAAAGAAAGAAAGAAAGAAAGAAAGAAAGAAAGAAAGTAGGACAGTTGGTCTTCCTACCTAGAACATACGTTCCCTGGCAGCAAGACCTGGATCATTGCCTGGGCCTGGGCTCCGAATAAAGAGAGATACAATGTTCCTACTTTGAGAGACATCTTTTCTTACAAAGCCTCCTGAAGGTCAAAGACTCAGTCTTACATGTCAGAGCATCTCCAAATGCCTGAACAATAGCCAATGGAGAGGTAAGGGAAAAAATTTTGTTAATATACATTTCAAAATGATATTTTTCAACTTTCAAAACAGCAAAACTTTCAAAGTGATGTCACCTAGTGCTGTCTATCAAGGAGTAGTAGGGGATACTGGCATTCTCTCACCCTGCTGGAAGACTTTTTGACAACAAGTATCAATAGCCTTAAAAGTGTTCATACCCTCTGATTCAATAATTCTACTTCCAGGATTTTATCCTAAGGGGAAAAAGCCTGACATGCATGAAATGACTCATGCATAATACTATTTATTGAACTTCTATTTACTATGCTAAAGAATGGAAAGTTTAAATGTTCAACAAAGGGGGAATGGTTAAATCAAATACGATGTAGTCATGTTCCATGATATTATATTATCAGCCCCTAAAATAAAGTTTTAAAAATTAATGGTAAGTGAGAATGCTCAAAAAAGCATGACAGAAAATTGTATACATAGTATGATTCTGTTTGGAGGAGATAAATATCTGAGTTAAGAGAGAAAGAGAGAGATCATGGAGATGTCTACAGTGGTCATTGCTAGTTAGTGAGATTATGAGTAATTTTCAGTCTAGTCTTTACACTTTTCTGTAGTTTCCTACTTTTCCACAGTCAGCTTCTATTACTTTTATTAAAACAAGTTATTGGAAATGTCTGCCAAAGAATCACCCCCCAAAACAAACAAAACCACAAAAATATCTATCAAATATTTGAGGAGTGCCCCTATTCCTTAAGAATCTAGGAATAAGTCTCATTTATTGGCACCTAAGGCAATCAACTACCATGCCAAGAGCATGGCATGGTAATCTATTTTATTTTCCAATAAATATGTACATATGGTGCTCTAAAATTTATATGTATATATATTTTATGCATATTATATGCACATATGCACATTAAGACAGCAAATCTGCCCTGTAAGGGACCATAGAGTATATATTTTCAACTTGGCATGCTGCGTGGTCCCTGTCACAACTACTTGACACTACGCTCATAGAACAAAAGCAAGCACAGACATTAAGTAAATAAATGGGCATGCTTGTGTGCTGATATAACTTTATTTGTAAAAAAAAAAACCTTAATTTCAAAAACAGGTGTCTATAGTTTGTAAACCCCTCCTCTAGACCAAATGAAATTTGATATAGTATTGGCCACAACCAGAGCATCATACCCTGAAGCAAGACTGTTATAGAACAAAATCTCCTACCCCCTTTGGAGGACAAGAATCCAGGCCTCCTGACCCTTTTGCTGATTCCATGTACTCATATCACGTGGTCACTCCCTGAACACTCACCCTGACCGGCGTCAACAGGTCAAATGTAATGACTTGAGAAACCAAGAGTTAGCTGCTTATCATTCACTGCTCACATTTAGGTGTCTCTGTTTAAGGTGTTAGTTCCTTTCTGGAACATAACTCTCATGAACACACACTATGCTAAACTGCCATATGAGCCCTCAAAATACTCATCCTGCACCATCTAAATCTAATCATCCAGAGGGGTACTTGGCTGGCTCAGCTTCTGGAGCATGTGACTCTTGATCTCAGGGTTTTAAGTTTGAGCCCCATATTGGGTGTAGAGATTACTTAAAAATAAAATCTTTAAATCAATCAATCAATCAATCAAATCATCCAGAGAGAAAGCTTTCGCTGCAAAGCATCGGTTTTATTTTATTTTTAAAATCCAAAGCTCTACCTTTGGTTACCATGCCTGGGTAGGTTTCAGTACTGTTCAGACACAGGGAATGAAGCCTCCCAATTTACCAATACCAGATAACAGAGAGAAATAAAGCAATTCTTGAACTGCCTTTTTTATGGCGAATAAATAAGTTGATTGTTTATAAATTACAAAGGATGCGAATAACCACTATCAAATGAAATGTTCACATCTCAAAGGCATAAAAATTCAGAATCCTCCTACTTCACTTATCAGCAAGGAGGAAAACAGAGTGGACTCTTGCATGTGAGATCATGCCAGTTCAAGGTCTGCAAAGTGCCTGTGTTACTGTTTCCAACCATTAACCGTGCTTATCCTCTGCAGCCCTAGTCAGCTCCATTCTTCCACCAAGACCACTCTATTTATTTTTTTAAAGACTGTATTTATTTATTCATGAGAGAAACACAGATAGAGGTAGAAACATAGGCAGAGGGAGAAGCAGGCTCCATGCAGGGAGCCCGATGCAGGACTCGATCCCAGGATCCCAAGATCATGCCCTGAGCCAAAGGCAGACGCTCAACCACTGAGCCACCCAGGTGTCCCAAGACCACTCTATTTAAATGTTAGTACATAGAAAACATAGCTAACTTTTTTTGTTAAGCACTTTGCATGTTTTATTTCACGTGATCCTCACTGACCCTCTAAGGCAGGTGCTATTATTATCTGCATTTTATAGATAATGAAAAATGAGACTCGGGGCAGTTCACTATCTTGCCCACACTAGTATGAAATAGCTCCTGGACATAAACACCAGCTCTCATAGTCTACAGTCTGGTATATGCTAATCCCCTATGCTTCACTGCTCTTTACTGACATGGGCCCACTCTCTTTATATACTTTGCTGGACAAGTTCAGTCCATCAAACTTGTAAATAATCACTAATCACAAACATTAAAACTTGCCAATGTCTCAACGTCAGCTGTTCTGCTTCAATGATTTTTTTTGAAGGAGCAAAGGGCTCAGATGACCAACAGCACATTTGTTTCAGAGAAGGTATTCAGGAGTTCCAAGCAAAATTTAGGAAACATCTCATAAGATGGCATGGTATATAGAAGCGGACAGATATGAACAAAGGTACTGTATCTCTCCTAAAAGATAGATATTTAATAATATAGAACACATGCACACCAATATAAATATATACATGGGTATTTTACTGTATAATAGCTTTAATGATGTTTGGGTATTTTGTGTTTTGTTGTTGGAAACTTCGATATGCTTCTCTTACCTAAAGAATAAGATGCTGTCACAGCGGTGCTGTGATCTCATTTCAGACTACCTGCACATGTGCAGTGACCTCCTATGTCTTTTTTGTCTGTGTGTCGAAATTTGGCCCATAGAGGCAAAAATCTAACAACATGCGATTCCACCTTACTGCAGAACCTGTCACCCCTCATCAGTTTGCGATTTGGTGTAACCTGAGCAGGAACCCCCTCTGCTATTCTGTTGCGGAGCAAACACAACATGATCCAGAGCTAAGAGGTCAAGACCAAAGGCTTTGATTAGTGTAGGTTGAAAAAAAAAACGGAAACATTTTTCTGTAACTAAATATCATAATTAAGCACAAAGCACTGAACTGCCTTGGCATCACCATGGTTTAAAAACAAAAGTGACAAAAGCAGTTTCAGTCATGATCAAGATAGGGCAAAAAACAAAGTATGGAAAGAACTGATTGGACATGGGAGTTTCAGGTTTGAGCACACGTAAAACGATAACCCGATGTCAAGATGGAAAGCAATCAGGAAGTTTCATATATTAATCTACCCCCTTAACTCCCAAACTCGCTCTGACAATCACAGAAACGTAATCACCACTACAACCAACATTCCCATCTATGAGACAGTGAACACCACCAGCCTGCTCATGCCACCATCTGGTTTATACGCAGCCCAGAAAGATGCTAAGGGGGGAAGAGAGAGCCCTGTTACTGATGTCATCATGCTTTCCTGTATATTTTTCTTCCCCTCCTAATAGATGATGAGCTTTTGGAGGGCAGGGAATACATGGCATTCATTATTATTCCTTAACGGGGCATTTAAATGGAACCATCTCACAACAGGAAAGAAGAGTTCCCACTTTTCAGTACTTGAAACACTCCCCTCCAACAGTGACTAACTGTCCCTCCAACAATGCATCATCGATACCCAAAGGCCAAATGGATTGTCTAGTAGGGCGCTCCGTCTTGCTGGTGCTGGAAAGGAACTGGGGGAGGGGAGGGGAAAGCAGGAAGAAGAGGTCAATGCTGGCTAATTTCATTAGTGGCATTAAGGTCAGATGTTTGGATCCATGCAGGGAGCCCATGAATAGTCCTTGCATTCTCAGGGCCAAAAAAACCTTCTGTTTCATCTTCTTCTGCAGCCACCACTTAATGTTTTGTGATTGCTGGTTGCTTCAGAGATATACCCGATTTTTTTGGAGAGAGGTGTTTGGTTGGTTGGTTGGTTGCAGAGAAGCGCAAAACAGAAAATACAAGAACCAAGAGGATTCTGCTCCCCAGACTTCTATCATGGAGTTTCTTGCAAGGCCTCTAGTGGTTTTAATACAACAATGGCTATTTTTGAAGCAGGGGTACATACAGAACAGCAGTTCTAAGGGCAAGGCATTGGTACTGATGGTTTCCCAGAAAAAGACTTTAAAGAGATGTGGAAAACCAAATCAATTGCCAAAAGTTCCTTAGAATTCTAAGAAGCCAAACACAATTATTGGTAATTAAATGTTGAATTAATGCTTATTAGAGTTAGCTTATTAGATTAATAGAGATAAAAAGTCTTAATAGTACGGTTGCTCATGTGTGCTGCATATTATATGTGGCATAATGAGGTCTCTTGTATAATCGATGTGTGTTGTACATTAGTGCTCTTTTAATAGGATTTGGAACATAATTTTGCTAGGTTCAGTGATTTTGGAGGCTTACAGTTGTGCTCTCTGCCTTCCTGGCCTACTCTAGATAGTAGCCCTGATTAATTGGATGGGGAGCTCTTGATCAGAAACAAAAGGCCTGCTCTCACACTGTCCCTTCATGTGCAAAACAAGAGCTTGCTTCAGTATAGGGAAGTTGTGGAGTTTATTATGTACATCTTAGCTAGACGCCTATAGGAAGATCGGGAGGTCAGATTTATCTAGAAGGAATGGGAGAGAGGCTTGGAAGGCTAAGTGGCAGACCAGGTGGTGGTGGCTGCCATGGAATCTGGAGCCACACTCGACCAACACAGACTCCACGTGCCCTCTTCTATCAAAGATCTGTGGGAAACTGTCATTTCAGGGCATGGGATGGAATTTTCATGTCTACAGGTGATCCCGGTCATAAGCAACAAGGACAAGCAGTCCTTCTGCCACTCAATAAAATGCAGGCTCTGCAGTTCCAGGAGACCAAGGCAGAGATGGTAGTAGCTTCCCGCAAAAGATGCAATGGTGATGTTTTGGCAACCACAGAAATCAGAAAAGCTATTAACATGAAAACAATATGTCAGAAAAAGTTTAATGAGATAGATGAAGGGGTGCCAAAGCGTATATGACCAGATGTACGTGTCACAAAATCGGCTGGGCCATATTATGAGGAGGCTGTCTCCTAAGTACATTTATGTTCTTGCCTCAAAAGTTTCCTCCAGCAACGTATAATTGCGCATAAAATTTACCCCACAGTGTATAATTTTCCAAGCAAAAAACACAAACTTAAAAATAGCCGCAGAACTATCAGAGCAGTTACAATTCACGGATTCTTTTGAAGAATTTAAACTAGCATTATCAACACCCGGGGGCAGCTATTTTTGTAAAACAAGAAATAAAGAACATCTTTCATGACTTCCAGGGCAAAAAAAAAAAAAAAAAAAGCAGATTATGCACACTATAAAAATGTGGAGTTGAGTGATTCTGGTATGGTTTCATTTAATTTAATCCTATTTCCTCCCCCACAAACAGCTATATGCTCACAACATCTCCAAGGTCTTGGAGCTGCAAAAGGAGAAGGAGGCCTTACAAATGTTCAGGATCCCTTGACTTTGGCCTTGGCACTCAGGCCCAGGGGACGAGGTGCCCTGGGAAAGGAGGAGTACAAGCTGCAACGTGACTCTTGGAGGAAAGAGGAGATTTTAATGTTGTTAAAATGTACAGTTTTAAGAAGTGGAGTCAATGTCGAAAAATCCTCTGTTCGATGAAGAAATCACTGAGCAGTTCTTGGCAGGATGTCAAACACTGCATTTAAGAAGACAATTAAAACAGTATAATGCAAAAGCTATAATTAGAAACATATCTGCACAAGTAACATATTATTTTTCTTCTATGCAGTTAAAAGAAAAACACGAATTTCTGCCAATGTTCATTAAGGTCTTCACCAGATAATACTGCTTTATGGAGGAGATGGTTTCAGCTGCCACAAAGGTTAAATTAAAAAACAGCAAATGCCCCAAAAGGGATATGTTCTTACATCACTACTTAGATTTTCACATAACATAATTAAATCAGGGACGTGCTCTGGCTCGTTCAATACTAATGTGACCATGACATTCTCTCACTTGAAATCCAATTTTTTTTAATTGGGATGCTATTCAGGAATAAGACCGGATGCGCAAACTCCGTAGTTGATTATTAATGAGTTGCTGGATTCCCCAGTGGTGTGACTAAATTGCCCCTCTTCTGCTTATCTCCCCGCCATGCCCTTCCTTCCATCTGTAAACAGTCAGAGAGCTCACTCTAGGTTCAAGACATTGTGTTGGATACTGGACATATGCGGGTAGGTGGACAGCCTAGTGAGAGAAAACAGACGAGCACGCACAAAGTTCACACAGTCATTTGTTGCCTCTCTTGCATTTGGAAAGTGGGGATGGTTATGAATTAGCAGAGAAGAAGTAGGATGGCATCCCTAGCAGTGGGAATAGCACACTTAAAGACATGGATGACAGGGGTGCCCAGTGGCTCAGTCAACTGAGCATCCCACTCTTGATTTCGGCTCAGGTCACGATCTCAGTGAGATCAAACCCAGCATCTGGCTCTGTACTGGGTGTGAAACCTGCTTGAGATTCTCTCTCTCCCTCTCACTCTGTCCCCTGCCCCTGGGGGGGGGGGAAATATATATATATATATAAATATATATAAATATATAAATATATATATATATTTATATTTATATTTAAAGGCAGTGCCTGGCTGACTCCGTTAGATGAGCATGTGACTCTTGATCTTGGGTTTCTGGATCTGAGCCCTACGATGGGCACAGAGGTTATTTAAATAAATAAATCTTTTTTAAAAAGGTATGGAGGACAGAAAAACAAGTCATATCAGGGAAAGGAGCAGAATCCAAGAGGCCTAGTTAAGAAAGGGTGATGGGTGTCACTACCACAGTAGTTTTTAAACACCTGACATTTGGACACCCAAAACAAGATGTATTCTGTACTCATAAGCTCCTGGCCTCCACTGATATACGTACATGCGTGCATGCGCGTGCGCACACACACATACACACACACACACACACACACACATATTCAGGGCAGACGTACCCACACACATGCCCTGTCCTCCAGAGTAGGGTATCTTAGAGGTATACATAACTCCTTTAGAAATCTAGGAATCAAAAAAAAATAATAAAATAAAATAAAATAAAATAAAATAAAATAAAAGAAATCTAGGAATCCCGAAGTGCTCTGGAGATACCACACCTCTCTCATTCCCAAGGCAACTCCATCTTTGGGAAAGCAGCACAGTCCACAGAGTGAATGATCTAGCGCTCGCATATATCAGAATGAGGCTTACGAACTCATTGCGTACCACTGCTGGGCCTCTTCCACTGTCTACAGCAGTTCCAATCCAGCATCGTGACTTGGCCATAGTTGAACAAACCAAGTCAGTAACCTCATCATAAACGTTGGTGAAACTAGCAATTTCTCTACACAAACTGGCTCTTTCATTAAAATATTAGACAATATTGTTAGTACAGAATTATTAGCTCTGTGTTATAACCGTGGTATCTTATGTGGTTTCAATTACAATCTGTAAACACTGGAGAATTTGGAAAAAAGGAAAGATTGTTCTGCTCAGCTCAGAGAATGAAAATGAACTACTGGCCACCAAAAGAGGAGTCAAGGATCTGCCTTTTTATTGAGCGACACTGATAGATACCTACAGTCCCAGTTGCTCATGGGCTCTCAGGGAGGCAAGACACAGCCATTAAAAATGACAGTGCAAGGCGGGTGGTGACAGGTGACTGGCAATGAGTGTTGATACCCATAACAACAACCCCCTTTGGCGCAGAGCGTGTTCCATGCCAGGCGTAGCACTCAGTCCTATATATCTATGACTTTGGTTTCAATCCTTGCAAAACTCTGTGGGGCACTATTAGTTAACCAATGAGAAAACTAGGCCTACAAATGTTCATTGACTTTCCTGAGGTTACAGGGCAGGTGCTCTGGAGGATCTAGGTTTAACTCCAAATCTGGTGCAAGCAGTGGATGGCTAGGAACGTGGGAGAGACAGCACAGGAAGGAATCAGTGGTTAAGAGAATTGGAGCCCTAAGAATGAATAAACCTGATGACTGAGTTTGCTCAAGATCCAACCCCAGATCCCCCAGGCTGAGGCATGGAAGGGAAAGGTGGGTGAGAGAGGACAGACCTGGGGGGATAGGGGGTGGGGGTGGGGGATGGAGCTGAGAACAGATAGAATGCAATGTCATCATCGAAAGAGTTTTTGAGAGGAGGATTGGGAACCGTGGCATGTGTGCTGCCTTTCAAAAAGTCAACCCAAGAAAGACAAGGTCTGTGGACGGATGGGTCACTGCTTAGGAGGCTCCAGATGAGTTATCAGGGGCGCTGGTGGACAAAGTACCTGCGGCGGCAGGAGGAAGGGCTGAAGGGATGAATTGGACAGACTGCACAATGGCCCCCACAGTCATGCTCTTTGTAACTCCCCCTTCCCGAGCCTCAGCCTCTCCATCTGTAAAATGGGCTTCAGGCCAGCTACCTTGCTGGAGCGGTGAAGGTTTGAGGGAAAAAAAAGCATGCTGCCTTGTACAGCAGCATGTTGGATCTGGGGTCAGTCCATACAGGGCTGCAGTGCCAGCTTGGTCACTTTTAGCATTAGCTCATGGCCTTGGGCCATTCCTCAGGGCCCTAGCACTGATCTCTGGCTTTGTGACCACCAATCTAAAGTGAGTGGCCTGGGGACACCCTGGTGGCTCAGTAGTTGAGTGTCTGCCTTGGGCTCAGGTCTGAATCCCAGGGTCCTGGGATGGATTCCCACATCGGGCTCCCTGCAGGGAGCCTGCTTCTCCCTCTGCCTGTGTCTCTGCCTCTCCCTCTGTGTCTCTCATGGATAAATAAATAGAATCTTTAAAGATGTGGTCTATATATACAATGGAATATTCCTCAGCCATTAGAAACGACAAATACCCACCATTTGCTTCAACGTGGATGGACCTGGAGGGTATTATGCTGAGTGAAATAAGTCAATTGGAAAAGGACAAACATTATATGGTCTCATTCATTTGGGGAATATAAAAATTAGTGAAAGGGAAAAAAGGGAAAGGAGAGAAAATGAGTGAAAATATCAGTGAGGGTGACAAAACATGAGAGACCTCTAACTCTGGGAAATTAACAAGGGGTAGTGGAAGGGGAGGTGGGTGGGGGTTGGGGTGACTGGGTGACAGGCACTGAGGGGGGCACTTGGCGTGATGAGCACTGGGTGTTATGTTATACGTTGGCAAATTGAACTCCAATAAAAAAATTAAAAGTAAATAAATAAATAAAATCTTTAAAAAAAAAATAAAGTGACTGGTCCCAAAGTAGGTCCTCAATATGAAGCAGACGTAAGTAGTATTATTAACGAAATTCAGAATCAGGCAATTAAACTGAAGTCTACTCTTTAAAAAGGTCAACAAAACACACAATAAAAAAAAGACTATCTTGTCAGGCAACATAAATTGCACTAGGTTGAATAATTTTCAAGCAGCAAAATGACTACATTGTGTGTAATTTCAAACACAGAAAGCCAATACAGATGCAATTCTATTTAGGGTAGCAGGGAAACGAAGATGTATTTGGATCCGAGCTATGTACTAGGGTTTCCCCTGTTAAAATTCCATGAAGCGCAGCTTTTACAGTTCCTCCGAAAATCAGGACAAAAACAGGAGAAACTTTTCCCAAGCCTACAGGATATTATTCTTGGCAATAAAGAACCATGAAATTAATGAGCTGTCTACTAAAGATCTACCATTAAAAATGTATATGAGAAAACCAGTCTATGCAAACTCCATTCCCGCAGCCTGTAAACGCTATCCTGGGAGTTAACTCAGCATTTGCGAGAAAGTTCTATTAACTCTTGCAAACCATGGCCACCTAAGTCAGCTGTGAAAGAGGCATTAGTTCCACCTCTCCTGCAAAGGCCGCCTCCAGAAGGGAACGGGCTTTTCCAGGAAAGCCCACCCAAACCCAAACGGGGCCCTAAGTGCTCCCACCTGGCAACTTGGGTGCTCCCCAAGCACCCCCCCTCTGCCCACCCCGGCAGCCCCCTCCCTCCAGGAGGCACAGCACTCGTCCTCTGCAGAGGCTGGATAAGAGCCCAAGATTAGGCCACACGGCTTATATCGGAAAATGAGGAAATGCTAATGAAATTGCCTTTATGGGCTGACATTCATGGATGGCAGACAGGGACATGAGAGAACGAGAGAAGAGTGTCTGCTCTTCGGGAATGTTCCAGCGCCTAGCCAGGGCTCGGTGGCAAAATGCACACATGGGCACAGCCACACACATCGCCTAGAAAAGGTCACTGAGCACTTGTTAACCTTGAAGGGGAAAGAAAAACCTCAGTATTTTCCCCCAACAACACTCCCAGCCTCTTGTAAATCATATTCATATTCATACACTTAAGCATTAATTTACATACTTAATTTCTGACAGGCTGACAACCGCAGCCCTGCTCCCCTCTCGGCGTAAAGTGAGAAGTCAATTGTTATTCAGTGTATCCGTTACAGCGGTAGTGCCACTAACTGTATTTTATATAATGTGCTATCTGCAGAAAGGCAGATAAGAATTTGATTTAACATCCAATTAAAAGCCGTCATTGAAAAATTACTTCAAATAAGCCTTTTATTTTCTTTAATCAGTCTTCAATTCAAGCCTTCCTTGGACCTACTGAACCAAGCATCAGGACTCATGAATTTTGATTAAAAAATTTGAGCCCATTTCTAACTTAAGCAGATTTTTTTTGTTGCACTGTTTGATAGAAATTTAATAAATCTATGAATCCTAGCCAGCATCATTTATCATCTTTTTTTCCGCAAGACTGGCCTATTATACCTAGGCAGTAAATTATGAGGGAACCAGCAAACCAAAACTTTTCAGCCCGTTACTGAAGAAGAGATATAATCACTTGCATTGAACCATATAATTATAGTAGAATATGAAGCTCTGAAACATTAGGTCCTGTTTTGAATATGTAATACCCATGCTTTGAGAGCCTAAAAGATTTCTAGCTGATCTAATATAGTTCAGTTTAGCATCCCATTGAAGTATTTGTTGTTGATGGAAATAACAGCAAGGGGGGGGGGGAGAAGAAATCTGTAAACAACAAAACAGTCCCAGGCAGGACTATCTGGGAAGTGACCCTGGAAAACCAAACTTGGTGCCTTGTAATCCAGGTCTTGCCAGAAAGGCTCAAACTGTTACTTCCATTTCCTCTTTAGGCCAAAAAGGGTTTCTACCTTTTTTGCATATTCGCTCAGGCTTGTGCCTACATCCTTCATAGAATTTTAATGGGTATGTGTATGTTCTCATTCATTTGGGGAATATGAATAATAGTGAAAGGGAATATAAAGGAAGGGAAAAGAAATGTTGGGAAATATCAGGAAGGGAGACAGAACATAAAGACTCCTAACTCGGGGAAATGAACTAGGGGTGGTGGAAGGGGAGGAGGGCGGGTGTTGGAGGGGAATGGGTGACGAGCACTGAGGTGGACACTTGACGGGATGAGCACTGGGTGTTTTTCTGTATGTTGGTAAATTGAACACCAATAAAAGTTAATTAAAAAAAATTAAAAAAAAGAATAAAATTCTATGTTGAGCATGTTGTTAAATGAAAAAAAAAAAAAAAAGAAAGGGACAGGTTCCATAAAAGACAAAATGAATAACACTTGTGGTGAAACCCTAATATTAAAGACATTAAAATATTAAAAAAAAAGAATTTTAATGGGCTTAACGCATATTCTTTTGTACCTTCGGAACTTATGTATTGAGCTCCTCCTAGGGACGGGGCGGGGGGCACGCTGGGCTCTAAGATGGAGCATCAAGTGAGACACACAGGCCAGGCTACTGTAGAGGACAGGCAATTTTCAAAAGGAATGCCTGTCATGTGTGAGAAGCGCTATGTTAGTGTACCCGTAGTCAGTGATCAAGAGAGACTTCCTTGCAAAAGAGCCATTTCAGCTAGGTCTTCAGGGGTGAGTAGGAGTTTGTGACGAGCAGTCTGTGTTACTGCCAATGATAACTTTTACCGACACCTGTGTCTCTGCATGGGTGAGTCTGGCAAGCTCCATGTCGAAGTCAGAGGGTCACAGTGAAACATGTACTTGAAAAAGATTCGTATTTTTCTAAGAGAAATCATCAAATGCCTAATGCTTCTCTCGTGTCTGGGAACCCTGTCCCCAGATCATCTGCGTCTATGCCACCAAGCCAACGGCTACACTGGCCAAAATTCCCATCTTTCTGAGGTTAGTCCAGACCCTTTACATTTCTATGCTTCAGTACAATCAGTTTCTACCTGCTGGAATGACATTTGCAACCGATTCCTACCAGTGAACTGGCCCTAAGGTTCCAGAGAGTAAATCCACTCTGAGAAGCCTTCCCTGATGGCACTGAGTCCCTCCTGGCTTGAGTTCCCAGTACCCCGATCATTTCTCTACTGGAGGGCATGCTGTGGCCACTGTTCATTTGCTTTCCCTCCTGTGCCAGAGAGGAAGCAGCAGATACTGCAGAATAAATGAATGAATGAATGAATGAATGAATGAGTCAATCGATAAAATGACTTTAACCTCTTACTCCGCTGATTTGTATGGCTGTGGTAATTCCTTTCTGGAAGGGAAAACACTAGTCTAAATCCTTTAGTCAGGGGTTTAATGTGTTCCAACAGATAAACGGCATTGATCCCTTTAGAGAAACCAACACTCTGATTGATACGATAAAAGTAAGAGGAAGGATTTTGCCCGGCTTTGCAACCTGCGTTCCCTTATTTGTAGTTTCCCAAACACTCTGGGCATAAAGGAAGGCAAATGATGCCATGAAATAATTCATTTTCTAAAGGCTTCAGACAGAACAGACAGAAAAGGTTAGGCTCTAGGTAGGGGAAATCTAAGTATCGTCTTACAAACAAGAGCCGATATTCAAAGGCTGAAAGCAGAATTCTCAATGAAAAACCTGTCAGGGATTCAAGATTCATTAAGAATAGACAGAAATAGGGACACCTGGCTGGCTCTGGCAGTGAAGCATGCGACTCATGATCTCGGTGTTGTGAGTTTGAGCCCCATGATGGGTGTGGAGATTATGTAAAGACAAAATCTCTCTCTCTCTCTAAAAAAAAAAAAAAAAAAAAAAAAAGAATGCATATATAAAGTAGAAGACTATTGCTCCTTGTCTGCCTATAGCATCATCACCCACTGCTAATAAAGGAGCCATTTTGATTGATATTTCCTTGTTTTAGCTTGGGCCATGATTTTTTTTTAATTGACAAGCTACATGGCGCCTGCTGCCAGTGATACAGTATGACTGTCAGCTTATACCTACTGGTTCTTTAGTGCGCATATAATCGTAATGGACATGGCAGGCCTCGGGAATTTAATGAAAAGGGAACCATAATCACCACATTCATAGAAAGGCATAGTCACAGGAAGTCTGGGTTATGTTTCAACATACTTTGAAAAACATTTGCCAAAGTCCTTTTTGTTTGTTTCATTTTTAAACCAATGGATATTTCAAGTAAAATAGAGTCCATATGTTGCTGATCCATCTTAAATTAACACATCAAAACATTGTTTTGCAAGAAGCCAAGAAGCACTTGCCTTCTAAAAGAAATCCTGAAGTGGGGGGTACATGGGGGAAAGGATTAATGGCAATCAGAAAATGTATGTCTTCCACCTCCGCATCCCTGCCTACAGAGCTGCATTAGAGGGCTTCTGTTTGGTCAGCCATTCACTGTCCAGGAGATGAAAGTCATACACCAAATTTAGAATTTGGAGGTATGTGGAGATCAGCTAGTCCCATCTTTTGAGAGTCTAACATTTTAGAGATGAAGCCACAAAGATGAAAAAAATGGCTGGGGCCATAGAGCAATTAGACAAAGCAACATGGAAAACCCAGAAGTGCTGATGACCAGTTGATTCTCAAAAGGATATTGACAAGGGGATATTTACAAGAGCAATAATCACCTGACAGGTCACTCTATGTAAGAAAAGCAGGGACCCAGGCACAGAGGTCACCACATACCATGCCATGGTAGAGATATCTCGAGAAATCCTAGACTATCCTTTATGGCTTTGGCCACAGTCCTACATGTTCAGAGATGCTGAATCTTCACTGAATCCTGCCCTCACTGGTGAGGGACATGCCTACTTTACAGATAAGAAATAAGAGGGGGATCATGACAACTAGAGGGGTATGAAGGGAAGCAAGGGCAGCTTGAAAACCTGACAACTAGCTGCAGAGGCCCCTCTCTCCATGCCTTCCTTCCTTGGAACAGATGCAAAACCAAAAAACAAAAACCAAAACACAGACAAAAAACAAAACAAAACGCTACAGTGACACTTCCACACAACAATACAATCATAAATATTTGAAAGCTCTTAGAACATCAGCATGTGTTCTGTTTCCATGTGCGGCATTGTCTTTTTTGAAAAGAGGCAGCATAAGCCAGGAGAAAGGCATGAGAGTTTAAAATTTCAATCCTGCATCCTATGTAATGACATGGGGAAGATGCTCATAACGTCACATGAAGAGGCATAAAACAAAGAGCAAAACTCTATTGTGATGATCTATTTGAATTCTTCTTATCTATATGCACATACATGCATACATAAACCAACACACTGATATTTTTGGGTGATGATATTAAGCCTTAGCTTTGTTTTCTTCTATATGCTTTTACATATATGCAAAATTCTTAACATCATACAGTAATAAAATTCGATCATGAAAAATAGACAACACGCTTGGTTATAAGTCAGGTCTGAGCCCCAGGCCCGCCACTCACTGGCAGTATACTCCAGGGCAGATTGCTAGTTAACCTTGCCGAGCCCCAAATTAACTATCCTCATAGGGTCTCCTCCTGTACACAGCTGTTTGGAGCCCTGAAAGACAGGAGGTAGAAGGCATCAATTTAAAAAGTATAATGTAATCTTCTTGGGGTTTTAGCACTACTACTTACTCTTTTCTTTGGACACGTAAAATGTAAATAATTAGGAATAGGATTTCTGAGACGCATGGGTGGCTCAGCAGTTGAGCGTCTGCCTTTGGCTCGGCATGTGATCCTGGAGTCCCGGAATTGAGTCCCACATCAGACTTCCTGCATGGAGCCTGCTTCTCCCTCTGCCTGTGTCTGCCTCTTTCTCACTCTCTCTTTCTCTATGTCTTTCATGAATAGATAGATAAAATCTTTAAAAAAGAAAAAGGAATAGAATTTCTCAGGCTATTTCTATACAGAAATCCCAACATAGTGAAAAGAATAATAATATAAGCACACATTTACACATTTTTCTATGTATTTCTTTTTCTGGAAGATATTTTATTTATATATTTATTTATTTTAGAGAGAGCATGAGCACGAGTGGGGGGAGGGGCAGAGGGAGAAACAGACTCCCAGCTGAGCAGGGAGCCCAACTCTGGACTCGATCCCAGGACCTGGTCGCTGAGACCCAAGCCAAAGTCAGACAGTTAACTGACTGAGCCACCCAGGTGTCCCTCTATTTATTTCTTTTACATACCTTTATTTATGGCCTCTCTCTCTGTGTCTCTAATGAATAAATAAATAAAATCTTAAAATAAATAAACACTTGCAACACTTCTCAGGTTCATTAAAAAACATATAAACTTTGGGGTTTTTTGTGTTTTTTTAAAATATTTTATTTATTTATTCATGAGAGACACAGAGAAAGAGAGAGAGGCATAGACACAGGCAGAGGGAGAAGCAGGCTCCATGCAGGGAGCCCGATGTGGGACTCGATCCCAGGACTCCAGGCTCACACGCTGGGCTGAGGCAGGCGATAAACTGCTGAGGCACCCGGGCTGCCCCCCAAAAAACATATAAACTTTGATAAGAAAAGTCTTTACTTTCAACTATTGTTACTATTGAAGGACAGTGAATGCCTTCCATTATTCAAAATGGAGTAATACATGCTTGAGAAATACAGTTATTCATTGAAAACACCTCATTTGCACAATAGTTGATTGCATTAGATCATTACAATACTATGCCATCATATCTCAGGCCCATAAGGCAGTAGTATCACAAAAGCTTTATGGAAAAAAACAACTGTAAACTGAAAAGAAAACGAAAATCTTAAGGCCAGATTAGAGACAGTGATGGTTAGGGCAGGAAGAGGCGGCTAGATATAAAACTGAAAACAAATGAACAGTATACGATTTACCTCTGCCAATAAATACAAAATAGTAGCAAATCACCAAAAGAAGAAAACAGCAACAGTATAAAAAGCAGTCAGTTTTGGATAAATCAAGAAAATGGAGGCTAGAATAGAATCCAAATAAAATTTCTGAAGCCAAGAGAAGAAATCTAGAGAACTTACAGACTTCTTGAGTGTTGGCAGGAAGATGAAGTGATCCAAGATCGTCAACATGAACCACTACTGTTTAGTGTGATAATTAATAAAAGGATATCACATTCAAAATGGAGTTGGAAGACAGCAGGCGGATCTCTTGGTTGGGTCAGTCAAAAATGGTAGACCAGACTGAAGAGCCCTACCCTGCAAATCCGTCTGACTTTAGCTACTAGAAGTAGCTCTAGAGTAGAGAAGAGTAGAGAAGATTTTCTCCCTGCCCAGCAACACCCCCACCAATGGAGAGACCATCACAAGCTGACCAATGAGGAGCCAATATACTGCCAGCTCCCAGTTTACTCCAACCGACTTTTTAGCATAGCCCCTCACAACCCTCCTTCTACCTCTATCAAAGAGCTTCCCTCCTTCCTTCCCAGAACTTACTCGTGGTTTTGCCATAGCTTTACATGTCCCAAACTGCAATTATCTAACATTCCCCATAGAAACCCATTTTTGTTGGTAAAGTAACAGACTTACTTACTTATTTAAGAGAAGGGGAGAGGGGAGAGTAGAAGGAGAGAATCTTAAGCAGGCTCCATGCCCAGTGCAGGGCTGGACTAGGGGCTCTATCTCACTACCCTGAGATCATGACTTGAGCCGAAATCAAGAGTGGGATGCCTAACTGACTGAGCCCCCCAGGTGCCCCCAGGCATTTTGATTTTTAAGATTAACATTACAATCCAGTCATCCTATTCCTGTGGCAAAATCATACTCAAAACACATTTTGTTTTGCAACAAACATGGTTCTTAATTTCCCTACCTGCAAAACAGATGCAAGTTCACCAAGCACACAATGTCAGAATTTCAAGAACCTTACAGATCATTTAAGTTCCATTTTTACTTTAAAAACAGGAAAACAGATGTCCAATGCATTCTGACTCTGATGTGGTAACTCCACAATCACATGCTATTTGGTCTCAGCAAACTGAAAATAAAAAGTTTGCTTTCCCTTTAGAGCTTTTAATTATACTTTTTAAACTCAAAACTGATCATTTCTAGCACTTTCTACAAATCCATACAAAATGGAATTATTAGACCCAAAGTTTTACTCTCTCCTTCCCTGTTATGAAAACACGACTCCAAGTTTTAAGAGGACCTGGTGAATCAAGCATAATTTTTATCCAGAAACTAATATAGATTTGCAGAAAGCTGTCTAGCAAACATTGCTGAACACTAATTTGTATTTCTATCTGTAAATTGCTTGAAACAGAAGTCTTAAAGTTAATAGATTGGAACGTACAGAGGTACCATCTTGATTTAACTTACGCACACCAAGAAAATTTATTTGCGCTGCTCAATAAAAGAGTCTCCAATGACTTGTATTTGTTTCTTTAACTAATCAGTAAAAAAGTGAAGTTACTGGAGAAACAAATTTTAATATTCTAAGATGTATCCATCTGTTGACCTATTTACAGATTGTAAACTGTATTGTAGAGCCATTCTTCAGCCATGTTCTACCTCCAATGTTGTCTTTAATGTGCTCGAGCAAAATGCAAAACACAACAAAAGCAAAAAAACACAGACGGTGTTTAAATTCCAAAGAGCTAAATGTAAGATTGAAAGAATGAGCAGACAAAGGGTGGGTATGTATCTAAGTATACACAGATCTACAAGGGGAACTGTACATCAGAAAAACATGAGAGAGTTTTTGTACTCATTCTCCAATGAATAATTGTTTTACTAAGTCTCTGGTTTTCCTTTCATCAAAGATGATGCGCTGCCTCTTGCTTTAATGCCTAAAATGTATCCAATTTCCACACAAGCCACTCATACATACTTGTTAAGCCACTGCAAAACCCAAGAGTCTATTCTTAACTGCCACCAATGAGTCTGGGTGATCAAATTTATAGCTAAAGGCACACAGTGACACTTTCTTCAGGGTTAAGTTCTAGTGCTGCCACTTGCTTGCCGGGTGACTTTGGAAGAAATAAGAGTCTCCTCTGGATTCCAGTTTAACCGTCTTTCAAATGTGCTGAATGATCATGGAGGCTTCTTTTAGTTCTCACACCTGTTTCTTGGTACATATGCAAATTGGTTGAATGCACACGAAAAATACAAAGGCACAAGATATAAAGAAACCCAGGTTTACAATGTACTGTTTTGGTAGATGGGTTTCACTGCCCCCATTATTTGGTAGAAATAGTAGGAATGGGGGCCTCACATTGGGAAACCTTGAGATGGATTTTTTAAATCTTCTAAAGTTCTAAAATGGTTTAAGTAAACATCTTAAAAATGATGACACTGCTCAGCTTAAGCCACCCAACAAAATGGCCTGCCTTCATTCATGATCATCTGTCATTTCCAGATTCAACAAGGAAAGATGGAGAGGGAGTCAGTGTGGCATAGAGAAAAGAGCACAACGTGGGGCATCTATGTGACCTTGAGTTTGAATCCTGACTCCATACATACTACATGGCTTTAGAAAGGCTGGCCGGTCACTAGTGGGGATACAATACTAGCTCCTTCTCCCAATGATGTTGGGAAGTTCCAATGAAATGATGTGTATAAAGGCCCAACAAAGTCCCAAGCACAATAGTATATACTTAATAACTTTGATCCTTTCTCTTCCTTTTTCTTTTTTAAGATTTTATTTTATTTGACAGAATAAGAGAGAGAGAGAGAGAGCAAGAGCAAGAGAAAGAGAGAGAGGCATGCACACACAAGCAAGGACAGTCACAGGCAGAGGAAGAGGGAGAAGCAGCTCCCTGCTGAGCAGGAGGCCTGATGCGGGGCTGGATACCAGGACTCTGAGATCATGACCTGAGCCAAAGGCAGATGCTTAACCGACTGAGCCACCCAAGCACCCGCTCTTCCTTTTTCCATGGTTGGTCTCACAGCACTGCCATCCCCATGGTCCCTTCCTCCAAACTTGGACCAGACTCTTAAGCTGAGATCACAAGAGATCTCAAGATCAAGAGCCAAAGAAGGGCGTATTACAGGAAAGGAATCCAAAGATAAGAACTGGGGGCAGAGAAAGTACAGAGCAAATACTTCTCCACCATCCCCACTGTGTGAGGGTAATACGGCCAGGGAGGTCTCCCCTGGGGAGACACAGGGCCAGGGCACACACATTCTGTCCCCAGGCTCCTGATGCCATACCACTATAATTACATAAAATCATGCCTTGCGTGGATATTTAATGGTTTATGGAGAACGGTACTATTGCTGAAAGTGGGGCCATCACTTGGAAATTGCCGAGGAGATTTTGATCTGCTTCCATTTAGATTACAGACCATATGCATGTAGCTACCTAACTGGATAGTTTTTTCTTTACGAATAATTAGCATTTGGTCAGGCCCACTGTCAAATTGAGACATTTTCCTGTGCTTGGTAAGACCCACAATTTCCAAGCATTCATGATATATTCTGGTGAGTTGTGCACCTACTGATATGTTAACTCAGTGGTGACACTCCAGAGGAGGGGAAAAAACCCTACAGGCAGAAAAACACAAATCATGGAGTTTTGGGAAGTGTGGCTTTTGCCTTAATAAAATTATAGTTTTGTTCATCAGCTGTGTTTGAATTTTTTCATTTTCATAAAAATCAGTTTTAGAGATTCCTCCATGTTAGGGATCATAGATAAGCCTACTGAACTCCACC